>NC_088202.1:135995536-136739535 GCF_037126465.1 Ornithodoros turicata | reverse complement strand
TCATCATCATCGTCGTCGTCGTCGTCATCGTCATCATCATCATCATCATCATCATCATCATCATCTATAGTGTCGTCTTCCATCGTTTCGACATTGGTCCGGTCGGACAAGGTCGCGTCAATGTGAAAGTCCGCATGACGTACAGCTGCTCTATATAGCCGGGGAAAGCGCGCAAATATTTATGACAAATTACAAGAATACACTATCCACTTGCAATTATCGGTTCTAGGGTTAAGCTGACGCCAACGACCTTGGAGTCGTTTCGCAGTAAGGGAAGGGCGGTGCTCATTTGGGAGACTCGACCCAGCGGAACGACGCATCGTCATTTCCTGAGCTAACCGATGGACCGAAAACAATGCAACCTCTATGGTTATGAATCACTGCCTCAAGCCACTCACGGATCATCGACAGCACGATTATGAGCAGACGATATGCCACGCAATAGTCAGACGGTGCAGCCTTTCATGCGTATTGCCTATATATCCGTTGCTCCTTTGCCAGTGAACTGGCACCTGAAAGTGCGTAGCCTTGAAACAACACACTCTCATATATATACAGGGTGCTTCACCTTACTCGTCACAAACAATATATTTAAAAATGGACTTCTCTGAAAATTAGGGGGCAAACGGAGTTTGTCCTCGGCGAACTTTTGCCATGACGTACGAGCACTTTGATCCATTTTCAGCCGCGAGAAATTGAATTTTCTGGATTGAACTCTGAAATTTGTCAAATTAATGTGACTTTTTGCTTTAATGCAAGAAGGGGTGGAAGAAAAAGGTGACCCCCACCCCCTTTAGTTTCCTTTTCCAGGCTTCTGCTGATAACAGCAGAGAGGAGGTGAAGAGAAGAGGCACAGCAGAGAGAGCAGGAGAGAGAGAGAGAGAAAGAGAGGAGAGAGAGAAGAGGTCCACATCTTTCTCTTTCCTCCTCGCTCTTGTCTCAGATAACGGTGGTGCTTCGGACCTTGTTGCTGATAACAGAAGCATGGAAAAGGAAACTGAAGGGGGAGGGGGTCACCTTATTCTTCCGCCGCTTCTTGCGTTAATTTGACGGAAAACTGAGCAAGGCAGACAATATGCGCGTCTCGCAATGAGTTTTCGCAGTTTTTTTTAAATACTACCATTGCAGTAGGGAATGTATCTGGTGATGGCGTGGGCTGCAACGTGCAAAATCTAACATGCGCTTTCTGTTTCTCGCAAAGGGGAAAAAAAGAAAAAAAGAAAAAACGCGTGACATTAGCTTGGAAAATTTCGGACTTCAATTCAGAAAATTCTGTTTCTCGAAATTTTACCGTTTCAAATCTCAAAATTTCAGGAAATTCATCAAAGTCTTCGTACGTCATGGCAGGAGTTCGCCGAAGTTAATCGGCGTTGGCCCCATAATTTTCAGACGAGTCGATTTTTAAATTTATTTTTGTGACACGTTAGGTGAAACACCCTGTATAGCATATCCACGCAACCTGGTAAGGAGCCGACTTATATTTGCTGTCGTTGCCAGAATGCTGCTGCTGCTGATGATGATGATGGCGGTGGTGATCTATCATCATCCCCATGTTCTTTGCTATAATTGGTATTAGTATCCTTTGCTATATCCTTGCTATATCCTTGCTAGTATCCTTTGCTATAGTTGGTATTAGAAATATCAAGGTGGATGCCTCTTTTTGCCAGAAAACTTGTCGCGCAAAAGACATATGGGACACTCTTCGTCGAATCACGACGAATTTATTGTCATTTTCACAAAGTCAACCGTAATAAACAAAAGTAAGCAAGTGGGAGGCATTTCTTCTGCGCGCAACACCAGTAACAAAATATGCAGAAACGCGCATTTCAAGTTCAAAATATCAAAGTGCATTCACATGCGTAAGCTCGCTCAAAACATATCGCAATGCAGCTTTGTGTACGCCGGATGCGAAATCCCGTTTTGATTTAATGGCAGAAGAAGTTGAAAGACAATGGCCCGGTTTCATCACCAACGCTGGTTAACCTTTAACCGTGCTAAAGCGTTGCTCAAACTTGAAGTTAACGCTCAATTCTTTTTGGCAAACGTTAGTTGGTAACGTGGTGAATGTTTCAGTAACAATAACTCCCTTTAGTGAAGCACAGTTAAGCGTTAAATTCAAGTTAAGGGATCGTTGATCTCGGTTCAAGTGTTAATCGGCGTCGGTGAAACCGGGCCAATGAGGATCGGATCGGATTGGATTGGATTGGCTGTGAATCTTGGAATCTTCGAATCCTTGGCAGGTATTCGAGATTCGGGAATCCGAATCCCAGTGTCCAAAACGGCGAATCGAATCTTTCGAATCCACTAACCGCGTGTGTTTGTTTCTTTCTAAAAGGAACAAAAATCTGCATTAATTTAAAACTTTCACTGCGTTTTCCCTCCCTCTTTGTTTGTTTACATTGCTCTGGACTGAAAGAGTTCAAGCAGGAACTCTTACATTACAAGTTTAAAAGTAACATGGTTTCGCTTTTGATTGTTTGTTAGTTTTATGGAAAGAATTCAGACTCGAGAGTTTATGTATTTCTCGTAGTCGATGAACAACACGTTAAATAAATTGCATTTGAGAACTTTATCGGTATGTTTTCTCCTGAAAGTGAACTATTATTTAATTTTCGGTTTTCATTAAACAAAGATATCAAATTTTGCTTCGAAACATCTTTCAGCAGAAGTGTTTTTTCATCTGCCTTTTTAAACTCCTTTTTTTTTTTAAAAGAGAAATGATTCGTAAGATTCGTGGATTCGTAGAACCCTCCTTGGATTGGGAATCGGATTCGGAAAATTCTGGATTCGTCCAATTGCTAATAATTGTAATTCATATCATAAGCGATCATAAGCGACGGCTCCTCAAATAAAGAAAAAAAGTTATGCCAGGTTACCTTTATACTACCTCTTTACCTTGCGCCGTATAGTACGTTTGATCCATGGCACAACTCACCATGAAGGTTATACTTTCAGTTCACAAGTGCTCAGTGTACAGCGACCCTGGCTCCCAGACGCCTCGCACCTTGTTCTCCCCACTATAACCTCGTACCCGACTAACCTTTTGTGGTTTTTCTAATATAAAGTGTCATTGCTCGTTCTCAGTTTGTCTCGTGTCCCTTCCGTGTTTTTCGTGTTCCCCTACATAGTCTGTGTCCCTGCGCTGACTCCTCAAGCTCAAGGAGACGTTTTCTTCATCGCATCCGCACCAGCTAGCTTGCCTTCTATTTCGCTGTTCCAGCTTCGCGATATCGAAATTTCAGCAACCCTGGCGGTCGAGAGAACGACGACACTAATTAAACGGGGAATGACAATGTCATGAGGTGTGGTCGAGAAAACAACAACAACTTTATTTTTTTAAGATCATGAATGGGGAGTTTCATCGCCAGGGGGCGATACTCTACCCCATTGCTGGTGGTGATGTGGGGAATGAAATAATGAGCTCCTTCAGAGAAAGATTTCAAACTACTCATTTGATGTGCGTGTCCTGTGCTGTGCAAAACAATCAGCTATAAAAAAGCCAATGTGATGCAAGTGCCAGGAAAAGTAACCCTTGGCACCTATACTTGACTGTATGAACAATATTGTAGACAACAACAACATACATGAATGGATGATGATGATGATGTGGGATGAACGAAGACGCAAGTGAATAACCGGCTTGGAAATAACGTTCTACGTGCGTTTCGACAGGCGAGCTACAACGCAAGAAGAGACGAAAATAATGTTTCTAAGGGGAGGGGAATTTATTGACAGAAAAAAAATAAGAAAAAAAGAAAGGGGAGAGGTCAGCCATGCAGCACGCCGGCTTCCTATTCCCTAAAAAAAGAAAGGAAGGAAAAATATAACCATGAGAAAAGGAAATAACAAAAAGCTAAATACATAAATGAAAACAAGTTTATAGGATTCAAGCTGGGACCATGACGTTGACGCTATCTCCATGTTGTATCGCTCAGACCATTTCTGATGTGTCGAGCATCATATTAGTACATGCATTCGACTGTTTTCGTGTTGCGTGTTTGCGCGTTCTGTGACATATCAGTGTGTGTGTGCAATTGTTTTCTGTCGAACTTAACACCACTCATCATCATCATCATCATCATCATCATCATCATCATCATAATTGCAAGAGTTTTCCACCGAAGTAACTCGTGCAAGTGATGTGGAGTTGCGGGCCTCGCACTAGTGAAGCCAAAATCTCAATTTCATTTTTTCTTAAAACCAAGCAACCAAGCATTGCCTCTATAATTTGTTCCATATCATTCCTTTCTATCGCGGCGTTGTATACAGTGTGCACGTCTCTTCGCAGGTTATATCATTAGATCCTAACCAAGTAATTAATAATAAAAATAAATTGCGGGTATATAACTTCAGCGCTGTATCGTATAAAGGTTGCCTCTGTGAAAGCAGAAGGTGCACACTGTAGCTGTAAAGCTGCCGCAAGGCAGATTGGCAAGATGGATTCCACGCGTAATACATAATCGGGCGCAGTACAGGTCGTGTATATAGTGGAAGGAAGAAGGTCCGCAGCTGAAAGTGGCTGGATCTCCTCCAAGACGATGGAGCAGGTGAATAGAACAGCGGGCCCCTAACGGAACCTGCGCGGCAAGCGAAGGCCAAGGAGACATCGTCTTCTCCGTATCGGTTTCGCATCTGACCGCACCCAGCTGCTCAAGCATGGACTAAATCACGTGACGTCACCTAACGTCATGTTTATAGCTCTCCCATCCTGAGCGACCTTCTATATATCGATGTAACTGCGGCGCGCGTGGCTGGTTACTGTTTATCGGGGCTGGTGATCGGCTGATTGCGTATATATCGAGGACCACCTGTCTCTTCCCCTGAACTTGATCTTGAAAGAGTTCAACTGTGTGGCTGCTTGAATCGCGGGTCTTTAGCCACTGCAGTACCTGCGGCGGGGAGAGGAGGAGGAGGAAAGAAACTGGTGGCTCTTTCCGTTGGGAAGGTCTGTAAGGTTTTGGACGTGGAATTTACATAATTTCGTTCCACTAACTAAATTAGTTCGTGATTAACTAGGTAAATTTACGCACATTAATTTCGTTAATTTAACCTAACACCCAACCCTAACGCCAAAGCGTTACATGTGATTTCTCCAGTGCCTGCCAATAAACGGTGGAAAAGAAATTAATTCTACGTAAAAGGAGCCAAATTTATTGCGATTTCACAAATGTGCGTACTTTGCATAAATGCCCGAATCAAAAATACGCACGTTCGTTTTGTAGGCTGGTTCCAGGAACAACGAGCTATGCCTGGGCACTTGGAATTGTTTATTAACGTTCGCTTGCCCGATGATCGGGCGTATTGTTCAGTTTTTTCTTGTTTTGTGTGTGTACGAGTCATCGTCGTATTGCCATTATGAACGCCAATAAGAATGATAAACAGTAAGAATGTAAAAGTGTACAATGGTTGACAATGACACCCAGTGGGACTTCTTGAGGCCCGTTCTCACCTACAGAGCCTTGCTTCAGAGTGCTAGAAAACAGCGCGCTGGCAACCAAGCGCTGTTTTCTACCCTCGTGTTCTCACTTGCGAAGCAGGCGCACAACGCCCGGCAGGCTTGGCAGCTCAATTCCTCTCGAAACCTCATTGGCGACGCGACGCGACGCAGTGCCGTTTCGTCTTGTGTTCATTCTTGATTCCTGTAAGCTACGCGGACGCACATGCCCAATTATAGTTGGACAAACGGGAAATTCGACGCCATGTTCAGTTGCCAATCGTAATCGAATCGTAATCATAAAATAAAGTTCTTTGTTTGTTACCACGACACCAACACAGCGCCGCAAAACCAGGAAGCAAAACAGTCTCACAGCTTCCGCGACGTCATGGGTAAAACAGCCACTTGATTGGCCAGTCACAAACCAGCGCTAGAAATGAGCGCTGAAAAGTTGACAGGAGCTGAACTCTGACAAGCGCTGTTTTCCAGCGGTTCATAGCAGTGCGAGAAGGAAGAAATAGCGTTGTTTCGTATCAGCTTATCGCAACAAATCGTTTCCGACAGGGCCACATCAACCAGTCCACTGGTCTGGACAGGTGCGAGGAGGTGCGATAACTCGACACGATGCGCTTCTGTCACAATAGCTGCGATTACGTAAATGCGGCAGAAACTCATCGTATCGAGTTATCGCAACCCTATCTCGACCGTTGCATTGGGCAACTTGGCTGTGACTGAGAGGAGGAGGTCTGCCTGTAGTATCTGTCAGTGATGGCCAGTAGTTAACTACATGTAGTTAAACTACCTGATTGTAGTTAAAAAGTAGTTATCAACTACTTGCAGAAATGTAGTGTGCAACTACTAGTTAAACTACTATTTCGAGTAGTTAACTACAGTAGTTAGGTTACTGCAGGCGCCAACTACTTCCGATTTTGCCGCAAGCTTTCCAGCACGATTGTGCTTCCTTGAGCTACTTGTTTAATGAGAACGGAAGTGCAGAGCAATTGTACCGTCCATGTGTACTAAATGTTCTCTTTTATCACTGCTTGTGATTCATATTTAGGTGTTCAAGAACACTATAGAAGGGGATTGGTGTTGATGGACAACGTTAAGCAGTTAGAGATGTAGTTAAAATACATTGCAGTAGCTATAGAAGTAGTTCTAACTACCTCCCCTGAAAAGTAGTTGAACTACAAGTTAAACTACTCCATCACGAAGTAGTTAGTAGTTATAGTTAAACTACACTCTTAGAAATGAACTTCACCGCATAGCACGCTCCTAGCCAACCGTCATCTCGAATGATATCGTTATCTGTCCTGATTTGGTGAAAACGGGAGGCGTACGCCTTTTTTGTGACACTTATGCTGTTCATAATTGTCACAAAAAAGGCGTACGCCTCCCGTTTTCAACAAATGAGAGCAGATAACGATATCATTCGAGATGATGGTTGGCTAGGAGCATGCTATGCGGTGAAGTTCATTTTTAAGAGCGTACTGTAGAAGTAGTTAGTGGCCATCACTGGTATTTGTTGCGATAAGTCGATACGATATGCTATTGTCGCATTCATATAAACGCAGCTATTGTAACCACGGCTAGTCTATGTCGCCCAAAATTTTTTATGCCCCTGTGTGCCCCCCAACACGCAAATTCCATTTCTATGCAATATCCTCGTCTCTGAGCCATGTGGTCCAGCAGCCCACGTTGCCATATACGAGAGAGGCGGCAGACGCGGAGCGAACAACAACTAAGAGATCAAATTAACAACTTGCCTTATCTGTAAAGTGGGGGGAAGTGGCTGGCACGTGTGCCCTGGGTGCAGGTATTGGAATGGGCGTGCTTCGGGACAGGTGCCCCGAGCCACCTGCACGCGGTATACGGCCGCAATCTCTCGCTCCCGTAACGGGTCTCTGCCATTAGGGCCTGTATTAGGGATCATCGTGCATTCCGCTCGCATTGCCACCGACCAGCGTTTCCAATCGCGGCCCCTGATTACGAGGCTCATTATGAGGACGCTGCTTCCGATCTACTCCGGGGGAATAGGAAGCAGACCCCCACTTGTTTGACGATCCTCCAGATGCATGAGGAATTGGTATCTTTTTATTCCTTGCCGTCTCTGCGGGAAGAAGCGTAGACCTGGAAACTGTCTCCATAAAACATGTGCCGCGTGAAATGCGACAGTGCAGATGATCGTTGATCGATTGATTTTTAGTCGTTAGTCGTTGATGAGTTGTTGAGCAGATGATCGTTGTTTGGTATCGTTTCCTCACGACACACCACTATGCGACAACTCCGCACACCAGCGTTGAAGTTTTCGGTCACTCTTCGACCAGGGGCGGCGGAAGGGGGGTATACAGGGGCTACTGTAGACCCCCTGAATTTGTAAAGGGGGCGCGAAATTGCCATGGAAGTGAAGCGCCAAAGTGTTATCTCAGGTGGCGCGTGCGAATAAAATGCCGAACCCCTTTTCCTGAATCGATCAAACAAGACAAAAACAATAAAGCATTTGCCAGATTTTGTCATTCAGACTGCTTCGAATTTTGGGGGCCCGGGCATGAATTGGTGGTGGCTGTGGGGGACGGAATGGGGCGTCGGTGGTCCCCCTGAATTCTGGACGTTGCGCCGCCACAGCTTACGGCCTTTCCATCAGGCACTGGCCTATTGGGTGGACTGTAAGCCTTTCCCGTGCTATACATTTGCGTGCCTGTCATGCTTACGCATATTACAGGGGTAGGGCGTACTATAAGGGTACTACAGGGTTAGGGTCGCGCAGCGTAAGCGTGGAAACAGCCCATGACATCATCGTTCCTCATTCAATTGTTGTTGTTGTTGCCTACAACGTACACACCTACACATTTAGTGCTATAGGATTCCGAAATTAATTTGACAGCAAAGACGCATTTGTGATAACTGGTGGTTTTACGTCGCGAGACAGCGCCCTTCATAATCGATGCCACAGTGGCCGGTTCGTGAATTAATTTTGCCACTTCAGGGTGGAGTCCGAGCATCCCGTGTTTCACGGAGAATGATGATTTTTTTAAGCGAGTGGTAGCATGCAACCGAGTTATTGGCGGCCTCGGCCCGGGTGGGGGGGGGGGTATGTTTATTACAAAAAACAAAACAAAAAGAAAACACACAAAAAACCAAACAAACAAAGAGGCAGGTAAAAAGGGAAGGTCAGCCGGTCAGCCTCGGCCGGGTTCTAACTCTCGACCATGAGTCCTGTCGGCGGACACGTTGTCAACAGATCCAGTAAGAACGCTTCAACTGATTATACCATAACATATATCAGTTTTCCAAATCCACATCCAACCGGTTTCAATTCTGTACCTAATAATAATAATAATATTGTAACTGAAATATGTAATAATAATAATATTGTATGTACTTAACATTATCCAGAAATGTTATAAATTACCCTTGGCGTACTATTTTATTGAGTGGCTGACTTCGTGCTACAGCAGGGATAGATCTTTCATATCCTGCACATTAATGTATAACGTTCACTTGGACGAAATGATGATGTTGATGAGGTGCACACGAAAAAAACAGGTTGGGTGGGGGGAGCTTGACTCGGACCTTTTGGCTACGCTGTGGGAATCCCCGAGGGCACCCATGCACCAATGGCTTTCATGAAGCAGCCTCCCATGTCACCACAAGTGTCACGGACGGCTGCGGACGCCGTTTCCGACTTTTCGTCCTGGGTTAGACAATGACAGTCATTATCGCCAGTTTCCCCTCATTAAAAGGCAAAACATCGATATCGCTTCATCAGCAATACCGCGTTAATGAACGCTGCGATGGGGGAGTCCGTCCGAGACCAAAATGCCTGGACCGGAAGTGCTACTTTTAACGGTAAGAGGTCGCCGGTTAAAATGACAAACACGCACGCGTCACACTCCGCGTATTGTGAAGATAAGTGGGTGGCAAGTAACTTTAAAAGGGTAAAACTTAATTCTCCGGCTTGTTATTGCTTCTTAGACTGCAGAACAACACGGAGGGTGTACGGGGTGTCCCTGAAAACGTGTCATTGAATTCAAATTTTTCTTCAAATATTGTTTTATTCAAATAATTATTGTTTTATTTTATTCAAATATTTCTTATATAATGCTAATGCTGTCTAGCTTACAGGGACTGCTTTACAGGCTTGCCCTCGCAGTCCTCTTGAAACCATGTGTCTTGTACTTTCTTCCAAAATAAAACAAACAAACAAAAAACTAAATAAAAAAACTACGCCACCTAGAATCATGCGGTCAACGGCATTTCTTCTTACTAGGTTTTTTCCACCTCCTGATGTGCATATCATGTACCCTAAGTTTAATTATGTAAATTTTTGCAAACGGAACTCGGAAATTTGCCAAGTAAAGGCCACTTTTTTACCCCACCAACATGAAGAGCGTGCCGAATTTACTCAAATTCATGATAATTGACAGTGATATTCAGGATCTATCCTATCGGGAAAACTAGGCGAACATCATGCTTCTCGCGGGGCACTGGAGTATAACGCGCGAGGACTTTTTGAGCGCAGTCGGTGTCAGTCCGACGAAAGGAGGTTTGAAACCCAGCCCACAGAGTGATAGTAGAAAAAGTGGCTGTTCCTGAAATTGGGAGAGGGAAGGTATGGTCTCAGCCTAGGTCGGACGCGATAAGCTATGTCTGTGTTATCTCTTTCTACCATGCCGGTGTGGGCTGGGTTTCCAACCTCCTTTCGTCGGACTGACAATAATTTCGCTGAAAAATTCGTCGCGCGCTATCCTCTGCGAGCACCGTAGAGCATGATTTTCGGCTATTTTTTTTCGATACGATAGCTCCTCAATATTCCTGTCAATTATCATAAATCTGAGTAAATTCTGCACGCTCTTCACATTGCTGGGGTAAAAAAGTGACCTTTACTTGGCAGATTTCCGAGTTCAGTTAGCAAAAATTTACATAATTAAACTTATGTTACATGACATGCACATCTTGAGGTGGCAAAAACCTAGTGAGAACAAATGCCGTTGACCGCATGATTGTAGGTGGCGTAGCTTTTTTTCATTAAAATTCAATGACACGTTTTCTGGGACACCCTGTATAGCCGACCGGCGGAAAAGGGATGCGACACGTCGCCCAAAGTTACGCCGCGGATAAATGTGAAAGACAGTTACGCGCATCTAATAGGTGTGAAACTACAAGCCACGACAACAACAAACAACAACAACACAAACAACTACAATCCAGAAGTTTTACCGCAAAGGGTGTATAATAGACGCGTTAAAAATGGGCACCGCGTATAGACGACCGGCGCATCCTACGTCATTGATTACGCCATTGGTAACGCCACCGCGCAAAGCATGCTGGCTGGTAGGCAATACCAGCTTAATCAGCCTATCAGCCGACGCGTTTTTCCCGCTTCTCGCCCACCACAACAAAATATAACCTCGAATCGGTCTTCTCGTGACGTCACATGTTTGTAAACAGAGGGTCGTCTATAGACCAGACCCACTTCAGTGTGGTGAGAAGACGGCGCATCTGCGCATGCGCATGGAGCAGACGTCGCGGGTGGGCAAAATGGAGCATAGGAAACCGCATAGTGTGTACGGCGTATTTGGCCTTTCTGTACCGCGTAGCACATCCAATAGCTACTCCACCTTTCGGCATGCCTTTAATAACGCCCGAAAACACCCAGTGACTCAATGATCACGTGATCTTTCCCACCAAACAGCAGATAGCAGCGCCGCCGCATCGCTATAACGTCACGCACTGAAGGGAGTCTACAACAGGGCTTGCCCTCTCAGCCACAGGGCTTGCCCTCTCAGCCCAATTTTCTATGTACTTGTACCGTACCATTTCTAAGCAATAATAAATAAATAAATAAATAAATACAAGGAAACTCATGTTGCTCTGACATCACTGAAGGCATATCCCCACAAGTGAGGCAGCGCGGGAGAGGTCACGTGCTTAATTATGAGGTGAGCCCGGGTGCGGTTACACCCGCGGCTACCCAGAAGTTCCCGCACAGTTTCGCTACATTGCGGGTAAAAATTAAGCGTCGCTGCAGGTTGCGGGTAATGCGGGTGCAAAGGGCGTTCGCGCGCGTAGTGCAGGTAGACTATTTGCCACCTTAACATGCTCATAAAACTTGGCATTGTCCCAGTTTTCATCACGAAAAATACATGAAAAAGAAAACTTTTTTTTTTCACATATCCCATGGTCATTCGACTTATCGCTGGAGCACCTGTGGCTTTCACTCGAATAATTGACAAATAGACGATTTCAGAAATTGCATGGGTGGCCCACCAGAGAGCGCAGTGTTGCGAAAGTCCCGCTGCATCTTGGGATTTAGTTTTCATGAGTCAGAGAGAAGAAGAGCGCAAACAGTTTCGGTTTTTTTTCTCCTTCACCTCCCGCAACCTCGAGCAAGAGGCCGCGAGCACGAATGCAAACCATTTCCCACGACGCATTGCGCGATGCACGTGACTTGGGCGACGGAGGGCCCCCGTGCGGAGCACAAGGGCAATATCTGAAATCGCCTAATTCGACATCGAACGCTGTGCGAAACAGCGCGCGTGCGTGGAAATACCCATGGTTCCTTTCAACTCAACTCTATCCGCCAACGCACGAGCTGATCATCTCACAATTTACTTACCCGTACTGACCTATACTTAAGAGTACCATTGAGAATGGCTACAGCCCTCGTTCCTGGAGCTATGACTTGTAATGAAATAGCTTCTTTTTTGTTTTTTTTAAATCTTAGTACACTGGCAACCACATGATGTGGTGATTAAAAGAACGAAAAACCGAGAGACACGGGACACGTTTTTCGTTCTTTTAACCATCATGCACCAGTTAGTCTGCGCCCTCTCCCTTTTGATGATGTAATGAACCACACATATTAATAGTGCCACAGCCCCTTCAATATCGCATTGTATAATATCACAAACCCGCAAACGAGTATATAGAACGGGCGAAAAAGGTAAGATATATCAGTTTGTTTTTTAAAAGAATAATTTTAGTTACAAAAGGAAAATACATCAAGAAATTTCGGTAGCGTTTTAACCGGGGTGTCGAACCGCAAAAAATACGGGTTCGGTTCGGGTTCGCGTTGCTTGGATTTCGTTCCGGTTCAGTTCCGGTTCGGCCACGCCAAAAATCGAACCGGTTCACAAACCGGTTCAACGCTTCCATTTTATGTCTCCCATAAAACTGCTTTTATCAGGTAATGCGTGGCTAATAGCTTACTGCTGTTGTCTACATTGACGTTTTTAGTGGTCAGGTACTCCCTTTAGCGAGAGGAAGGAGAAATGTATGAACACTTGCACATAGCGTCCACGCTGATGAAGTGCTGTAGTCCTGCTACTTTCTGTTCCTAAACCTCACACGCACAGTGCCAGCAAGATACACTTAAATGAAGCCTAATAAGATGGACAGCATTCACGGATGGGCATAAATACATTTTTTATTTAAATATAAATACAAAATACTTTGTTGAAAGGGGTATTTAAATACTCTTCATAAATAATTTTCAATGTGAGTGTTTAAATACAAAATATTAATACAGTATTTAAATACTGTAACTACTAGTACCATAAATGCTGTAAGATGGCGTCTGGATGGCATCTGGAATTACAGAAATAATGATGATTATAACAACAAATCAGCAAGTAACAATGACATTTATTTGTTAGATTATCATGGCGATTTTAACATTATAAATTTCTCGAAGACTGCATCTTTTAGGCGTCTTCTGTTCGGCCGGACAATCAGATTCGCAAAGGAGAACAGCATCTCCACAGGTGCCGATGAACAAAGGCTTGTACTAAATTTGACGAGGATGCTTCGTACAACAAGGTAATTGGGTAGTCGCGACCGTTATCCGCAACAGCAGTGAAAAACTCGTCATCTAGAATGGTTGTCGCATGCGCATGCTGGCGCAAACACGGCATAACTGCGCCCGAAACTCGCCCGTCTTCCTGAAAGATCAAATGCAGGGCAATTTTCGGATATGAGTCAGTACATTCTGTATATAGGAGAATTTATAAATTATTTACAAGAATAAGTACCCAAAAGTTGGTATTTAAATATAATTATAAATACATTTTTCTAGTGTGTATTTAAATACAAAATATAAATAGATGTATTTATATTTTAAATAGTATTTTAATTACAATGTATTTAAATACTGCCCATCCCTGACAGCATTTTACATAGACGACGGTACCTGCCGGCACACTGCATTCGCAGCGTGAATCGATCTGAAACCGTACTGAAGCATGTGGAAAATAAGTCTGCCAGCCTTGCTCTGTCCGAGCTCACAGCCGTGTACCAGTTAATCCACAACGCAAACGCAATGTGTCACGACACGACTGCACTACCTGTAAGCAGAACCACATTTACTGTTCAAACCACGACCAATCAAACAGGCACCGTTCTGCGTACGCTCCTTCTCCACTTCTCATGTTTCTGACATGTTTAATTTTTGGTGCTCACGTGTAAAGGGAAATGTTTTGCGCTTGCTTAATCACATATTCGTCCTATAGAGCTACACAACTGGCCTACTCCATTCATGCTTCATTCGTTCGCGGGGCGCCTCCTCTGTGAAGAGCAGACGCCACAGCGCGTGCGTGGGGCGCTAGCCGCGGCGCTCACAAGGACAACTGCGTTTCAACGTGTTAAAAACGACTCTGAAAGCATACTTACTATACGTCCTCGTTTGACTGCTAGCTGAAAATTTGCGAAATCCATGATTCGTCCCAATGTCCAACGAGGACACCAATGTGTCCTCGTTCAGGGATTGAGAGGCACTTAAACTCTTATGCTGATTTCTTTTATGTCCGAACCGTTTTGTTGCGAACCGGTTACCTCTATTATTTTTTCTGGTTCTGCTCCGGTTCGGGTTCAACAGTGTCACGAAAATTGCGGTTCGGGTTCGGGTTCGGTTCCGGCAAAAATAACGGTTCGGGTACGGTTTTCGGTTCGGGTTCGGTTCGACACCCTGGTTTTAACAAGATTCAGTTGATGCAATTGGATGGAAATAATATCCGTTACAAGATAGAGGATGTGATATGTTGCATACCACGGCATGGAAAAAGTTCTCCTAGAAGACAGTTATACATAAAAAATAAAAAAAATCATAAGCATGTGAATGATTCGAACAAATGAAGGCATCGCCGTTAAACTGAAAATTTGGGCGAGTCGGTGAGGCATATTTGGGACATAAGACACACACGAACGGGACTAATTGTTAGCTCAAAGCAGCATGATGGAAGTCACCCGTTGGATCGAACTTGTTGTAAAGCTTTAGAATCGAATTTGAAATAGCGACGACTAAAAACATTGACTTTATGCGAGGTGTCGCTAAATACGGAGTGACTATAAACGACTGCACGGTTGTCTTCCATTGCATTGTATCTGCTCGTCTGACTGTATATGGCTGCCAATAAGTGTGCCCTCAATGCATGGGCCGTTTCTGTTTTCAAGGAGTCTTTTGTCTAGGTAGAGATAAGGCTTAATTACGGGTGGATAATCATCAGGGATGCAAGTATTTGTTGTCGTGGTGTAGCGTTGTCTTTGTGCTGCGATTGCTGCATTTAGTGTATGCATAGCACCTGTATCAATGATGCAATCAACGCCTTGTGTATTAACAATAAGTTGCCATTTAACACTTCAGGTACAACATATCGCTTGCAATCACACGTGCCTGAGCCGATGAGCTGCCCTGTCCTCTCCCATAATACTCATGTTACAAGAGAAAGGGATGGTCAAAGAGATGATTAGTAGTTCCTTATGATTTTATCATGCTCGAGGAACAACTACGTATGAATAATATTGCGCTTCATGATAACTCATTTTCCCTCAACTTGCTATGAAACAGAGCGTAACTACATTTTTTTGAGTATTTAAATATAAATACAAAATATTTTATAAAAGGGGTATTTAATTACTCTTCATCAATACTTTTCAATATGAGTATTTAAATACAAAATATAAATACAGTATTTAAATACCGTAACTACTACCATAAATACTGAGGAGGATGTCATCTGGAATTACAGAAATAACGATGATCATAACAACAAATCAGCAAGGGACAATAACATTTATTTGTCAGATTATCATGGCAGCTTTAATATTAGAAGTTTCTCCAAGACTGCACATTTTAGACGTCTTTTATTCTACCGTACAATCGGATTTGCAGAGGAGAACAGCATCTCCACAGGATCCGGTGAATGAAGGCTCGTATTAAATTCGAAGATGATGTCTGGTACAAGAAGGTAATCGGCCGCGACCATTGTCGCAACAACAGCGAGAAACTTGCCGTCTAAAATTGTTTGTCGCATGCATGCAGACACTGTGCCCCGAACTTTCCCTTCTTCCCGAAAGATCAAATGCACAGCAACTTTAAGACACGAGTCAGTATATTCGGTATTTAGAAGGATTTACAAAGTATATACAAAAATAAATACCCAGAAATTGGTATTTAAATATATTTATAAGCATATTTTTCGAGTCTGTATTTAAATACAAAATATAAATACATGTATTTATATTTTAAATAGTATTTGAATTACAAGGTATTTAAATACTGCCCATGCCTGCCATGGAACGCCCACACTGACTGCAATGACGTCAGAGATAATGGCATTAACCACCGAGCTTCAACAATGCGCAAAACATCCTCCTTCCACTGGGGAAGAGGGAGGCTGAGCACGTCTTTTGCTTTGGTCAGATGTTTAAGGTAACTGCTTCTGTTGTTCTGTTGGTAATAGTCCTGATATGCTGCGAAAGAACGGCAAAGCGCGACTTACCATCTGCTTTTGGTCCCAGTTAGACAGCACTATGATTCTGTCCTTTTAAAGCGTCCCGAAATATTTTGAGCGGTGTACGAGGCATAAAAACAACACAGTACAAGTCCAGTAAGGTTTGGAAGCGGGGTAGTTGGTATGCCATCCTATATAGAGGTGCTCAACGCAGCAAGGGGTAAAACAAGGGACAGAGAGGAATTGTGTGGTGTTTCTGATCTTTCTGTACCTTGTTTGGCCCCTTGCTGCGTTTAACATCTCATGAACACAAGTCCCCCCGTACAATAATGGAAGCATTTTTTCTTTCGGAGCTAGAAAGTTACTTAGCTTACTTCATGAAACCTCCCCATGTCACTGAAAAAGTCGGCATTGCGCCCTTTTCGTGACGTGTGCAAAACAGGAAGTGTCTGAGATCATGTACATATATTCTCCAACGAACGAAACTATTACAACAGGCAGAATTGGAAGTACACTCTTAAAAAAAAAAGGTGTACTTTAATGATGATGATAATTGGGGGTTTACGTCGCGAGACAACTGAGATCATGAGCGACGGGTGTACTTTACCTCCTTTTTCTGGCCACACATATTACTCCCTTTTGGAAAGTACAATTACTCTCAAAAAGGAGTTTCCTCACTCCCCCAAGGGAGTAACATTACTCCTTACTCCCTAAAGAGAGTTAGACTCCTTTTTGAGAGTAATTGTTCTCTCCAAAACGGAGTGATACATGTGGCAAGAAAAGGGTGTTAAAGTACACCGTTTTTTTTAAAGAGTGTAGATTTACACTCGAAACTATTACAGCCAAAGAGACTAAGGAGTGCTACGCTTTTGTTGCCTTTCAAATTCCACATGAACGCCTAGAACAACTAATGCCATAACCCGTGTATAGGCAAGGGAGAAAGGACATCAGCCAGAAGTGAAAGATAATGGGCGCTAATATGCTTCCTTGGTCAATTTCCGAGGAACTACGCTGACGCTAGCCTAGGAAGGCAGACTGCTCGTCTGCCCAACGTTATCCCCGCTATGCTGACGTCCAAAATCTAGACGGCACTGCAATGGTGGGATTTGATCCTGCCACCTCTCAGTATTGACCATGATCTTGGAGCAGGTGCTGTAGGCACTGAGCTTCGTCGTTATGTTTCCTACGTGATAACAATAAGTAACAATCAACTGCGTGTTCATATCTATATGTGAGGGAGGGGGCAAGGTCGTCAGTCTTCGAATTGCAGCGTAAAAGCCGAGGACAACTGGAGCAAGATCAGCCCGTCCAATCTGAACGCAAGGTCAATGCCACTGTTACATTCTCAATAGTTCTCCTTTGATGAGTTCTGTGGAACTTTGTGGAACTCAACGCAAACCTATATATCGCTGCGACTACTGTTAAGATCACTAACTGCTGCGATCTTGAACAGCGCTACAGTTGTGCATAATTTTGGAATAATGTGGATTAACGTTAATTTGTACGTATACTCTGTGCGCAAAAATCGATGCACAAACTCTTTTGTAGCTCTACAGCACGAGGTGATGGTACCCTTGTCGGGATGCGAATCCACAAGCTCCGTGCAACCATCGAATGTCCATTACGCCACAGAAGGTGAGATCTATTCCGCCTCAACGATAGCTCCGACAACACACTGGCTTATCGATCCCTTCAGAAACTCTATCCTTACATATATTTTGTCAACTTGACACAACCATCGCGAATCACATTTTTAATCTCATCCACTCTCTCCCTCTCTATATAAAAAAAGAAGTAAGTAAATAAATAAAAGGGAGAAGAAAACTTCCTTCATGTCCATCCGAGAAGATGCCACTGGAATTCGCAATCGAAGCCCAAGTCGGAAAGCAGCGACAGAGCTGGTAAAGCGGTAGCGTGCGCGGTCTTGGGATCGAAAAAACCTGTCGTTGTGGGAAGATTTATAACTGGAGCGCGTAACGATCGCTGCTATCGGGTCTCTTCTGCTCGCCTCTTATCGTTCGAAGCGCGCTTTTAGCGCGACCCGGTCCTCGCCCTTCATGCGTTCCGTGCCTCGGGCGAGAGATGCCACAAGTGGATTAGCTCGTCTTCGTCGACCTTGCGCATTCGCCTGTCGAGGAGGTCTCCGCTGAGCGTCGCGGTGATTTGTTTAAAGGGATGCTCGTTTTTTTTTTTTATGCCCGATGTATTTGTTATCGGTGACTTGATGGGAGGCTGTAATGTTTACCGCGTTCTGCAAGAAAGAAAGAAGAAGAGAGAGAGAGATGCCTGGAAGAAGTCGTGGTTATGTTCTTCGTGAAAAATTGCATTGCGCCCGGTATTTTGGGATATTTAAAAGAGCTTATAGGCATTGAATATATGTCTTAGAAGATTAGCGAAGTCGTGAATATCAAGTGGAAAGGCGCCGTCGGTTCGTTATATTCGTGCAAAAGGGTTACGTGTGCGGGGCCTTTCTTCGGATATTCCTTGTCAGGCGAGTCTTCACACGCTTTGGAGCGTTTTTGTAGGGAACTGTTTGGGGACACAAGAATAGGGCATGAATGGGATTGACGAATTAATAGGAATAATAAGGAAAACAAGGGGAGGGCATCGGGGGCATTAACCGTGCTGCGGAGAATAATCCCAAGCAGCACAACATCTTGGGCCAATATTGGACCAATATTGGCAATGTCGGCCCAATATAGGACCAATATTGGGCCAGTATTGCTGGCATTGGTCCAATATTGGGCCAGTATTGCCGATATTGGTCCAATATTGGGCCAAGATGTTGCGCTGCTTGGGATATGTGGCCCATTCTCTTCACAATCAAGCATAGCTGCTGGTTAGGCCGTCCGTCTCCCCTGTTTCTGATGAGTACATAGTTTATTTCAGTCGTGTTTACGTGTATATTTGCACGCAGTACCATTGTCCCGTAACAAACCCTAATATAAAATACAATTAAAGGCCTAAGAAATCGGTAAGACTTATCAGTATTAGTAGATCGCAATCAGATCGAAATCGGTACGATAAAAGCAGCTACCAAACCAAAGATCAGCAAAGGAATGAAGCGATTGACTTATCATGCTTTCGGAACCGTTATCGTGAGCACCTTCCGATAATAAACCGATGGTGCAGCGAGGAGGAAATCCCGCGGAAGAAACACCGCGGAAGCAGATCGCTCTTCCGTTTTTTTTTTTCGCACGAGGAAGATTGTAAAAAAAAACCGTGGCTCTCACAACGCAGTTGTTAACTTGTTATTGGCAGCGCTAATTGGCGTGGTTGTCGTTTTGTTACCGCTCGATAGGAATCTTGTTAACGGCGGTTCGCAACCCGCCGTGTAGCCGTGAGGAGTTGCGGGTCTCTCCCGTGCAGCCGAACACCACCTCGCGAGGTGGGGTGATGGATGACCAACGCTTGCGCCCCACTGGGCATGTCGCCGCCTTCCCAGCCGCATGGGCTCGTGTATATATTGTTTAGGTGCGGAAGACAAAACCGTAGGAATCTCACCGCTGTTGACGGGCGCGTACAGGGCTTACTTATTTCACTATATAGCTTTCAGGGGTGTAATGTGTAGAGAAACACATGATCGCCTGCTCCATTGTTTCGTTCACGCGAGGGCGACAAACGAGAGGAAGGAACAACCCGTGATTACATGTTGGTGACGATAACTGGCCACGTCACAAGGCTGCTTAACGAGCCTTTTGTGCTTCTTTCATGTTTTTTTTTTCTTTTCTTCTTTTTCTTCTCCTTCCTTTTTGTGGCGTAGCGCAGCGCACTGTAAACTGAAAAACACCATTATGGGTGTAAATATATATAAAGCAAATTTATTACATTAACCTGATGATATGTACAGTGCAAGCAGTAAATAACAGTGGTATATACAGTGAAGCCGGTTAATAACATGCAACGGATGACTGTGGTATATACAGAGAAACCAGTTGATAACATAGAATGAATAACGGGTGAATGAATGGGTGTAAATGGCTTGTCCTATAGCTGACACCACGTTTTACACCGTCAAGGTCTGGAACACCCTTTTTAGAGGGCGTATTATGTGTAAAACACCCTTTGAAAGGGTGCTTTTCCTTAAAAATGCCGTCTTTTGCACCCTTTAAACACCCTATTAGGAGGGTGTAAGATTGTTAAACACCCTCCTAAAAGGGTGTATAAAGGGTGCAAAAGAAGGCATTTTTCAAGAAAAAAACGTCCTTTCTAAAAGTTGTTTTACACAGAATACACCCTCTAAAATGGGTGTTCCAGACCATATGGTGTAAAAAGAGGTGTCAGTTATAGGACAAGTCATTTACACCCATAAGGGTGTTTTTCAGTTTACAGTGCGCAGACAGTGGAGGAGAGCTCAATCGTTGTCCTTGCACATAACTTTAACGTCATTCTGATATCTCACATCTAATGTTTCGCGTGTAATGGGGTAGTGTAATGCTCTCCAGTGGTGAATGAAAGAGTGACAGAGAGAACACCAGCCGAACACGTTGTACCATCAAGAAGGAAATAAATAGTAATTAAACAATTATATCATACATTAATAGAGCTTGGACTTCGGAAGCTGGCTTGTTTTTATTTTCCTCTCAATCAGGCCGTTTCAGTGCGTTTTAGGGCAATGTCGTACACGCTACGTAATAGAAAGTAACTGTTCTGAGGCTGAAATACAAACAGACGAACACGACGCCTGCCCTATTTCACGTTGCCTACTAATGATCTCCCATCGCTCGTAAATGATTTCCAGAGGAAATTAATATTTTTTTGCGCACTAAGAGCTTTTTTTTTACGGAGTGACTGATTTTCATAATTATAGTGGTACGAGGCTAAGACTCAGAAAAGACTCAGATACTATGCAGATTTAATGGGCCACCGAGGTTACCAAGATGATGCAAAGACCATGCTCCCGAAACAAAGATGATATGGTTCTCGAAAGGGTGATGGCGATGGATCGTCCTCGCAACTTTGTTAAGGAAAATGGGGAGATAAAAATTAATATATATATTTTTTTTTACAAAATCTATAGACGAGCGATGAGGAAGCAATATTCAGTCTGTGTGGTCACATTTTACCTTTTGTAATATAAATTCAATTAGATGTTCATTTTAGAGTTAAATGGAGAATTCACTTTTTAGTTTGCACTTTTATACCCAAAGCTCTAGTAACACACACAAGAGTTCCGGAGTTGCCACTCCGTGGTTGGAATGATTCCGGAATCATTCCAGATTTATCAGAGTGTCCGGAATGGAATTTGAGTGGATTGACAGAAACTGTCCTGGGAATGGAATGGGAATGGAATTAGGCATTTTTTCGCAGACGGAATGGAATTGGAATGTAATGGTCTGGGTACCACACGGTCAAGGGCGCTGGTTTGGTTTGGTTTTAAGAAAACATAAAATGGGGATTTTGGCTTCACTAGTGTGAGGCCCGCTACCCCACATCACTTGCACCCGTTACTTTAGTGGAAAACTCCCGTAATGATGATGCCAATGAAGAGGAGGAGGAGGAGGAGAGGAGGAGGGCGAAATAACCTTGTCTTTGTGCTTTTTCCGTGCTGGGTAATGTCAATCTCCTCTATAGCACTGCTGGCATAGCTAGTACACTGTAAACTGGAAAACACCCCTATGGGTGTAAATGGCTTGTCCTATAACTGACTCCTCTTTTTACACCGTACATGGTCTGGAACACCCTTTTTAGAGGGTGTATTCCGTGTAAATCACCCCTGGAAAGGGCGCTTTTCTTTGAAATGCCCTCTTTTGCACTCTTTAAACATCCCTTTAAGAGGGTGTAAGATCGTTACACACCCTCCTAAAAAGGTGTACAAAGGGTGCAAAAGACGGCATTTTCAAGGAAAAGCACCCTTTCAAAGGGCGTTTTACACGGGATACACCCTCTAAAAAGGGTGTTCCAGACCATACGGTGTAAAAAGAGGAGTCAATTATAGGACAAGCGATTTACATCCATAAGGGTGTTTTTCAGTTTACAGTGTACGGTTACCGGTTCTAATTCTTTTACTGGTGGAGTGAAAGGAATGGAATGGGGTTGCCAAGCCATTCCAGGAGTGGGAATTGACCATACCTTTTCATTCCGAGGAACTGAAAGGAATGGAATTATTACAAATCTTCATTCCTCGGAATGGAGTTGGAATGGAATGGGTGATTCCATTCCGCAACCCTGACACACACACGCACGTTCCCACTTGAAAAGACACCTCAGGCGTTCGGTCACTTTAAAGGTGTCCCATTACGATGCAATAGCGTGCGCATCCTATATAGCACGCACCTATAAAATCGATTAATGCTCACGCAATTGGCATTCTACAAATAAAATCGTAATAACGTAACAAAGGTGATGCACGCAAAACCCCAACGCCGACAAGTGATTGGAGAAGAAGAAAGCAGAAAAGTATTATGCAAGCGAGCTGGTGTAAACTTGACGTATGCAACATACACCTGAGTTTGAGAGAGAGAGAGAGAGTACTTTTTATTTCCATAACAAATTTGCACAGTGCCGAAAATACTCAGAAGTAAAGGAAAAAAATAATTGACGTAGGGCTTTAAGATAAAGGGATCAAACGCTATTCGCGCGTAATAATAATTCGCGCCGACTAAATATGAATAAGAATTACTAACATACGGCATAATAACAGAACAGCAGGTAACCGACACAACTTCCTGCTGATCACTGTCAAAAATACAAGAAAACAAGGTCGGAACGAGAAAAGAACGGCAGCAATGCAACGACCTCAGCATACAGAACGAACTACAGTAAATAAACAATGTAACATACGAGATGAAGACGACGAACAAACAAACGTTGTCCCCGTGTTGTGCTTTTCCTCGTCTTCACCACAAGCTTAAGGATATGTTGCCTATATATATATACCAATCGCTTAAAGTGCCACCTGCGAGCTGTCTTCATGGATGTATGGAAGGAAAATTACGATTAGAGCGCATCCATTTTTTTAAAGCGAACTAGGCCTGAAAAATGGTTGGAAGGAAGAAATCGATCAGTGAGACCACAGGCATCGTGCCAGGAACCGCAGGAAGCCCGCCGCGGGAATGCAGGTGAAAACGACCAGACGAACGGTGTTGCCTGTTTGTCGTATATTATTGCTAGACGTGAAACAAGCACGTGCGTCTGCCGACCGAAGGGATTGTAAACGGCTTCGTGCAGCCATTTGCATAATTGCTTTCGGATTAAATGCACGCTGGCAGTAAATAAATGTGCGCTAAATTTCGTGCGTCGGATTACGGCGTCTATATGTGATCCCCAAAACTTGCTAATGCTTCGTAAATAATGTCCTTCCAGCATTACCGTTTCCTGCTATACTCTCGGACTGAAATTTGTATCGCTCCGATATTTATCACGATTCAATTTACTATATATATACAGAACTTCAGGCGCGTACGTAAGTTAGAGAGTAAAAAGTGCGGAGCCGTATATACGAAACAGTCTGAATTTCGTAGAGCTGTTTGTAGACCAGTTTGTACGCGGACGACGAAGACTACCGTTTTTTTTTTCTGTTGACGAGCGAGTGGCACAGACAAGCCGGCGGAAGTGCTTGGTGGTGCTTCTCGTCCGGGAGGTTGCTTGCGCTTTTTGCGTTCGTACACTCTTGAAGCAGAACTTCACCGCGTAGCGCGCCCCTATCAAACGTCACCCCGAATGATGACACCGTCCTCTCCTTGATTCCTTGAAAGCGGGAAGCTTGAGTGTCTATATCAGCTGGGTAGACTTCCCGAAGCCCCCCCCCCCCCCCCCCGCCGGGAAAGTTTCGAGAGGGCTCAGGCCCCCTCCCCCCCCCTTTCCCAGAGTCTGCGCCTATGAGTGATATCATTTTGCGGAGTAGTTGACTTT
Source organism: Ornithodoros turicata (assembly GCF_037126465.1). NCBI lineage: Eukaryota > Metazoa > Arthropoda > Arachnida > Ixodida > Argasidae > Ornithodoros > Ornithodoros turicata. The sequence goes on along the minus strand of NC_088202.1, from coordinate 136,715,517 downwards.
GAGCGTGTTATATGGTGCAGCTTTCTTTTTTCAGCATAGAAATCATAAGTAGAAATGCTAGAAGAAAAGCTGGGAGAGAGAGAGTGATGGGGGAGAGCAAAGGAGTTGTACCGACGAGGCAAGACCCTCTCCCAATGTCTAAGTCCGTGAGGCGCCATGATCGATATTTTGGATTGGGCCGGATTCCGCCACAGCCTTTCCACGTGTGAAGACCAGGCACGTTCGGCGCAATGGTATCCAATCCAATGCAAGTCGCTTCCGCTCTGCTCCGCGTGCCATGCCGTGTGCGAAGTGTGTTTTTTTTTGTCTACCATCACCTGTGCGTTTGAATTCTCTAGGGAACGAGTATCGTTCGGTTTAAACCTTGTGCCGCAACATGAAACAACAGCGCAGGGAACTCGTAGGTGCCACCGTTCGTAACACGCTAGGCCTACCGTCTCGATCACGGCGGCTCACATGTTGAGATGCTCCTCTTCGCTGGCTTGGTTTCTAGTTATTATGAGAGTTCTATGCTTTTAAGGGTGTTCTATTTCAAATAGCGTTGAGACCGAGGCCGTTTGTATGTGAGCCATCGGTCATCTTACGGGCGTGGACAATTTCACACTTGCCTGTTTTGTAATCGCTGTACCGGAGTACCCAGTACCCAGGGTTCAGAGTACCCAGTGTCATGGATCGCACCTTGTATATTTGTTACCCTTGCGTACTCGAACGAGTTCAACAACAGTTCCCCCTGTAGTCGGCCGCATACTAACGCAAATGAAAATAAATAAAGCTCCTTCTCTCTCCCACTCCTTTCTGCTGGCCTCTCTCATCAGGCAAAGTCTGTCCACTGCTCGTAAAGTCACAGTTGCTTCGCGGTGTCAACACGGAATAAAAAGAACTGCAGAGTACGCAATCGGACTAACACGCACCAGAATGGTGCCGCAGCACGACAACGAAATATTCATCGACGTGCGAGTCTTCATATTTGCTTGAAATTCCCGTGCCATGTGTAACAATAAAGTGTACTGTTGGGGGATACGGTTGTCTAAAATCTCCAGCCCGTGGCGGAGCGATCGCCCTATCGGCGATGTCGCGCACGAAGGAACTAGACCAATACCCTCCCCAAAGGGAGGCCGCGCTGAAGCTGAACTGCTCTCCCTAGCAGACGACGCTAAGAATGCGATGGTACTCTCTCCCGACAGGCGGCGCTGCGTGGCCTTACCTCGGAGACTGCAATGGTATAGACCGTTTACAGCAGCCAGTTGCTTCGGGCGCTAATAAATGGCGCCACAGTAGCCGCGCCATTGCTTGCCTTCTGCGAGTGCCTGTGTGCCTTAGCCTATGTGAACGCTTCCGACCTTTTTTGCCGCTGTGCTACAGTTCTGTGCAAAATCTGGAAAAGCAGAGAAAAGACTTGTTCCGTGATTGAGTGTAGAAACTGTGACAGAGATCTGACTGTGTGTGGGACGAAGCTGTTTGTTAAACTCACGAGCCGTGAGTTAAATTTAAATTTAAAATTAAACTCAAGACTGCCCGCGTTCGATATGTAATGCACGGGTTTCCACAAAGAGAGAAAAACAAGCTGATTCGACAACGGTAGGTATGGAATCTTCAGAGGAAAGATTTCAAAGCGGGAAAGCCAGCGAGGGTAAGTAATGCAACCCTCAAAGTGACGCAGCATTTCTGTGTGAGCCCCAAACTTGGCTGTAGGCGTCGGCTGCTGCTTGTGAGAATAAACTTCCCCCATAGTAGCAGGGGTCACGTTGCTTGCAGTTGAACGGTTCCGTGTACATGCCTTGTCAGTGCACGAAGCACTCGTGAGCCCCTTGTCTGTCCCCTCTACAACCTTGATGAGCAGTGTACAAATATGACTGCACCTGCTGCTCAAACCCGCTATACATGTGCATGTTGCCGCCAAAGTGGGCCCGAAGCGAGTCTCTGTACTACACGTTCTGCTCACTGTTTGTGTCGACCCGATGTCGGCCTTTAAAATTCATACACCATCGTTCCACTGGCACAGTACTAGACCGACATGGCCGCTGTCAAACAGCTTCGTTCCCTTTGCAAATTCTCTGTAGTTCAGCGCAGGCTTTCCGTCTCCCTCTAGCTCGTTGATCATGTGGTTGCACACATCTGAAATCAAAGTCTGCTACTTCATAACGACAACATAACAACCCTCACATGCATATATGCCTATATGGGAAAGATATAGTATCTTTCTCAGGTAGTTGTACCGCAACCCTTGCGATAAAAGGCAAGAAATCACGATCTTACGATATTACGTTATGAACGTACCCACAACGTAACATATGCGCAACAAAAGAAGAGAAAACGCCGAAATATGTAGTAACTCGAGCGTAGTGGGGCCGATCATGTGGGACGCATGAGGACAGAAATATCACTCTAAATCAAGCAAATGCACTTACCTGACCGTTCAAGCTTCGGCCAAAGCCTCGTGTCATCCTTCCATCCGGAATTTATTGCAAAAAGTTTTAAATCGGGGAAAGCGTCTCTGGGTTGCACCGCCGTACTACGAGCGCCTTGCCAAGAGGCAGCCGAAAGAGAAGGCAAGCAGTGGCGCGCAAGGTCACGTGCGCTAAGATGGCGGCGCCCAGATAACTCTGCTGTAAACGGTCATAGTTCCTTCGTGCACGGCATCACCGATAGGGGATTGCTCGGCCACGGGCTGGAGATTTTAGACAACCGTTTCCCCAACAGTACATACGGTGCAGATATATGTAGTTACGAGATATTCGCGAGATTGACAAGGTGACATAGTAATTTTTTGCACCTTTCGGGTGCAAATGGTCAGTCCTGTGGGACACTTTTTGTAAACTGTTATTACACCTCTCAGTTGAGTCCGCGGAATAAAAAGGAGCATTTATTTACAAACAGATACCTTTTACACGCTGAAAGGTATATAACATCTTTCTGTGTACAAGCGTACACGTAAATAAGAATCTCAAGCTTAATATTGTTTGAAGCTGCAATGCGGGAACGGCAACAGCTGAGGTCAGGTATACCAAGCATGAACGATAACCAACAAGCTCATACCATCATATTGCCGCCTGTTGTACTACGAATCGCAAGAACAGGATATTCGTAACTGATTAGGGCTACGATAGTTGATCTATTACGAAAGCACAGATGAGCGAACGATTAACCTTCCGTAATTTCCTGAACATGTTGAGCACGTGGCAACCTCCGGCAATCCTCGATGCAACATTAGCGTATACAAACCGCTTGCTCGACTGGTTCTGCTTACGTATCTGTGACTGCAACTCTTTACGACCGCTATCTCTCTCATTTCTCAAACGACTGTATACAGATCCCATGAAGTGGTAATAATAGAGAGTTTTAGTGTTCCGTTACCGGAATCCCGTAGCATACCGTATCTACCGCACCCAATCAAGAGGTAAGATTCTGAGTCACGCACGCTGTCATCGGTTACGGTATAGGTGCGGTAACTTGACGGTACGTTACCAACGGTATACCTTATTCGTTAGGAAGTTTTAGGAGAACGTAGACGTTTAAAGAGAACGTTTTCGAAAATATGATAAGCCAATCACCCGCTTCCTTTGGAGTGGCTGACATCACCTTGCCGATATCTGATTAACTGACAGCGACTTTGAATCGGAGGGCGCTTGCGATTTCATAAAATTCCCTATTGATTGGATGTGGTAAATATAGTGCTTCGAAGGCCACGTTGTCTGCGGTCTACCAACACTTGATAACGTGGCTTCCGAAGTACCGTATCTACCGCACCCAACCAACGAATAATAAAGAGTTTTAGCAGACCGTTGATAACATGGCTTGCGTCGAACCGTATCAGCCGGAACCAATCAGGGGATAAGATTCTGTCATAAGTCACGAATCACTGCGATTGGTTCCGATAGGCACGATAACCTTATCAACGGCATACTAAAACTCACCAATAGTGAGTTTTAGTATATCGTACGCTATCGCCTTTGCGTACGTAAGGGATAGCGTGGTGGTTCTGCGCAATGAGCAAAGCTCCGTTTATGCATTGCGCGTGCGCAGAACCACCAACGCTATCCCTTACGTACGCAAAGACGATAGCGCACGATATACTAAAACTCACTATTACTCCGAGTCGTGAACGCTATTATTGGTTTCTATATTGGGAACGTACCTTGAGATATAAATTCCCGAAATTTGCTACGTAAAGGAACCGAAACCAGAACTATACGCACTATTCGAGCGCGGAAAGAGCGACAGGCATTCCACGCGAGAGGGCCACGCGTGCTTCGAAGCGATGGGGCTGACCGTAACAGGCGGTAGAGTCAATAAATAAGCTTATTTAGCGACTCTAGTATACATGCGCTAATCTGTTGGCCAGATAGACCGCTCTCCGGCCAAGATAAGGCCGAGGTTGTGTCGTTTCTGCGCTAGAGAAGTGCGTAGTTCTGGTTTCGGCTCATTTGCATAGCGAAAATCGGGAATTTATATCTCAAGGTACGTTCACTTCTCAGGGTGTTTAATAAGGACGGTCGATTTGAATAATGACTGGCTCCAATTCTGCTATCTCGCATTTACCAGAAAACGTCTAATTAATAGGGATGGGCAAAACGAATCCGCGAATCCTCGAATCTTAGGCAGCGATTCGAGATTCCCCTTTCGAAAAACGGGGAATCGAATCTTTCGAATCCACCAACCACCTTATTTTTTTTTTAATTGCGCAAATCTTACTACCAACCGCGGAGGCGCCCTCCGCGGTCCGCCGAAAGCCTAATTGTCTGGGTCCGTGAATTTAAAACTTTCAGCCGTGTTTTCTTGTTTGTTTGTTCACATGGCTCTGGACCGAAAGAGTTCAGGCAGGAAATCTTACATTACAAGTTTAAAAGCAACATGGTTTTGCTTTTGATTGTTTCTTAGTTTTATAGAAAAAAATTCAGACTCGAGAGCTTATATATATTTCCTGTAGTCTATATGAGCAACATGTTAAATCAATTACATTTAAGAAGTACATGTGTTTGTCTTCTCCTGAAAGTGAACAATTATGTAAATTGTTATTCATTAACCAAAATGTCAAATTCGGCTTCAAAACGCTATTCAGTAGAGGTGTTCTTTTTTTTTTTTTTTTTTGGCTTTTCAAAGTCTTTTTTTTATGAAAGGATTCCAAAGATTCGAGATTCGTAAGATTCGTGGATTCGCAAAACCTTCATTGGATTTGGACCCGGATTCGGAAAATTCTGGATCTGTCCCATCTCAACTAATTAATAGGTTAACTAATGAATTTTAGCTAATTAGTCGTCCAGTAGTTGCGTACGCTGTCCTACAGGATGTCCGTCTGGCCGTATAACCTCCATGAGAAAACGAAATTTATGTGGCTCTAATAGCTTTTTTTTAAAATTTAAATAGAAAATCTATCTCGAATAAAAAAAGAAAAAGAAAACTGTGTAATGTGTACTTCTTTTCGTCTACCTGTAGGAATGCCTGGTCGCGATATGTCGCTCCCTTGCCTCGTTTACCCTGGAAACCAGGAATCACAACTGTCATTAGAACTGTCAACCTGAAGACGCTGAACCTATTCTGTCACGAGACGTTACACCGTTATCACTATGGCTGATTCGCAAGCGTTCTTCCAATACTAGCCATATTTTAATTCCATACATTAGCACCGCGAAGCAACTGCAGCTATTGGGGATGTACAGACGCGCGTGAACAGATGGAGAGGGGGACAACAGGAAAAGGAGAGAGACGAAAGGATTAGTGTGTGTCCCTCTGAGCCGATTTCAGGAGGAATTGTGCCGACATACGACAGGGAAATACGCCGGAAAACCCGGAGAAACCCTAAGACGCACAGTCTGGATTCGAACCCACTACCTCTCAGTCTCACGTTCTTGGAGGTACAGGTTGGGACAAAAGTTTACGGAACACGCGAGCGACGTACTTTTTCTTCGGTGCGACGCCCTAGCGGCTGCCGGAAGCGGGTGAGTTCACTGTTTCGGAGGGGTGGATGGATGCGCTGTTAGCGACACGCAGTGGTCGCTCCAGTGTCGCTTGGATGTGCCTGGGAAGTACGAGTTCCCGCTGGCTGTGTGTCGCTCACAGCGCACTCTTCCATCCCTCCGAAACAGTGAACTCACCCGCTTCCGGCTGCCGCTAGGGTGTCGCACCGAAGAAAAAGTACGTCGCTCGCGTGTTCCGTAAACTTTTGTCCCAACCTGTACCACCAACGGACGGTTGCTGTATCCGCTCGACCGCGCCGCCTGCGTTCAAAAAGTGTAATGATGAATATGAACGGAATGGAAATTGTCCTGAACTTTAGTGTTTTTCTCCCTCAATACGTTCATGAACTCGGGCCACCACATTCTTACTATTGATTGATCGTGTTCATATGCGCCAAATTCATACTAATAAGAGCCCGGGCGTGGGCACACAAAACAGTTGAGTTTGTATATACAGGGTGTTTGCTCTAACGTGTCCAGAAATTATATTTAAAGCGAGCCATAAAAGAAAAGCGAGATGTACTTTTCCGCTATACTTGAGTAAGAAACAGGCACTACTTCACTATAGTAGCACCTGTTTCTTAGTCAAGTAGCTGAAAAGTAGCGCTTGTTTCTCTTTTATCGCTCGCTTTAAATAAAATTTCTGGACACGTTAGAGCAAACACCCTGTATATTTAAAAAAAAGCAACAACAGATTTTTAGTAATGCGTAGGTTGTCCACAAACTATAGCTCGCAAATACGCCGTTTCATATAGGCTTGACAACAACAACAACAACATAGATGAATGGATGATGATGATGTGGGATGTTTCCCTGCGTTGAGTGCAGGACCCTACCCCATTCCAAAAAGGTTCACATGAAAGGATGACGAGGGAAGGAAATCCCTACAGTTCGTGAAGGAGGCCGGTGGCCCTCAGAAAGGAAAGAAGAGCGCCAAGTGCACGGCACTGGTGTCCAGGGTTACTCCATGGGCCGAGAACTTTGCAGATGTTGAATGGCCTCTGATCCAGCATTTCAAGTTGAGATTTAAAGGCCCGTCGCTCGCGTACGTACTGGCTGCAGTCTTCGAGAATGTGTCGGATTGTTGCCGGTAAACCACAAGTTGTACACAGCGCCGTGGTGCTGTGGCCCAGCCTATACCGGAGTGCAGGGGTGAATGCGACGCTAAGTCGTAAACGACGCACTAGAGACGTAAAGAGGCGAGGGAACGGCTTGAATTTACTGGAAAACAATGAGTAAGCATACTTCCAACGCATAGAGAATGACGAACGCAGAAACCCCTGCATCAAAGCGGGAGACATACCAAATAAGGGAACGTAACACATATACACATTTGATTGAAACGCAACCACGAGACAAGTGATTCTCTTCCTGAGGCAGGATTGTCGATATGGGCGCTTCCTCCAGAAGCCAGTCGTAACGCACTGCATGAAGCAATTTGCTGTTGGCTCAGTTGACGTCTCCTCATCCATCTTTTCTCGGTGGCAGCAGCTCTGATGAAGTGCGACCAGGTCCCCGCTGTTGCTCTTAAGATGAAGTCGTCCTTTGCTCTTGCACAGCGAGACATAAACGTAAATAGAAAAGGGGAGGGTATGCTCACAGATTTGTTCACAAGGGCGTAAGCTACTTAGCAATGTGCATGCATGCCACTGCAAGCGGTTTTGTCGGCTGATTAATTTTTTCGCTTTATCTTCCTGCCTGGTATGCACGTACGAACACTGTGTACAGAACAGTCCACAGTGCACCTGAAGTCTTAAATATTCTACAAGTGTGGTTCTTGTATTCAGCACAGTGTGCCGGTTTAATCTGTGCGAAACTTGAAGCTAGAAGCAGGTACCTTATACCAACTGTTTTATCGAGGCTTGTGAGCGTAATTGAAACGTGTCGATGTACAATGAAAAACAAACAAACAAAGAAAAAGGTCAAGAAGTATCCTGAAATGGAACGTGCACGGGGCAGGAATTTTGCGAGGGCGTCTGAGGTATTCAGGCTTCAGTGCACTTCTTAGTGCACGATATGAACCTGGCTGAAAGTATCAGGAAGCAGTCCAAATGCCTTCCAAACATAAACTCGATGTCGCCTGCTCTCGTCCTGCATCGTTTTTTTCTACAGATCGAAATCACGTTTTGAAATACTTTCGCAAATCTCAAGAATGCATCAACAACTTTATCACTCCATTTTCTGCATATTATTGAATGTCTCTGTGACACCACAGCGATTTATCGGATACAGAATTAGAGCATGGCCTTCGCTGCCAAAGGTGTGAGTAAAAATGGGGAGGGACGATTGCATGATTGCACAGAAATATCCTCTTCAGTCATGTATGACTACCGATGTTAAAGGTACTGTAAAGCAGTATAGAGAAGCAAGATATGTTGGCGACGTGTCTTGAGACTCTGTTGCCTGAAAATCCCATATGCGGAACCATACGACCGACAACGCTCTCTAAATATTTTTAATTTGTCATGAAAAATCAGGCGTAGTACAGCGGCGCGACGCCTGGTGTCGAACAACCCCTTTGCAGCGGGCAACACTGTTCAATATGTATTATGTACGCAGCATTAGTTTGTCACGATTTTGTTCTTTTGGTGGCTATATTTCGTATCATATTTCCGTAGGAGTGCAGAAACCCCTGTTTAGTGTATTTTTTGCGGAATAAAATGAAAAGGAAACTGTTCGACGGAAGCTCCACCTGAGCCAAGTGGCGAGAAATCACAGAATGATTGACATAACGGAAAGCAATGGTCCTGAGGATGACGCACACAGTGCACAAACAAATCCCGACACTGTCTGGCTTTTTTAACGACTTCCACATTTCAACTGCTCAGTATTCGTAAAACCCCGAGACAGGGAACACGAAGGGACAGACACAACACGTTTGCAGGGGCGGATTCTGTGTTTGTTCGGGCCCAGTGTTATACGCATGCAATGTGGTTGCCGCCGCACTCGGCAGAGAGTACGGATCCCTTCCGAATACTATTACAGTGTTGCCCGTAATCTTTAATTCTAATTTTCTAATTAACTGTACTGCCTATTGGAATGAAATTTGCGCCGTTTTCATACTGATGGCATGGACTATCGAATAGCCACGCTAAATTAAATTGAACCTCTGCTGCTTTACAGTACGTTTAAACTGTTAGTTATAAGGCTGCTACTGCTGCTTACACTGTACATATCATCAGGTTAATGTAATAAATGTTCTTTATATATAGTTATAAGGAGACACACATAGATCTTAATTTTGGCTGAGCAAGGAAGCATAATTACACAGTCGCTACCTGTGTTGAAGCAACGCAGTGCCCTCTTGTGCCCAAGTATAGCTCTCTTGCTTTTCCCCTATTAGCTACTCTCTCTTATCTGTTTAGAGCTTGCGCTACCACACTTTCATTGAATCCATTCTAATCGAACCCACTGGACTTGGTGAAAGTCGTATTCAGTGCCCTGCTTCTACATCAGCAACAACAACATAGGTGAAAAGATTATGATGATGATGCTTCTACAGAGAGTAGCAGAATCTCTGGTTTTTCTGCTCCTTCCTCTGTCGCGATGATATTTTTTTTTTAACACTTGCTCACCCTCTCTCTCTCTTGTGAATGCCACGTATGACAACAAACACTAGTGCGTCACAAGTGTTGTCAAGCTACCGCCAGTCGAGGCTATGTGCTACCACTCGAAGGAAAACATGGCGCAGGAAAACAACGCTGACTCACGGGGGGAGTGACTCGACAGAAAGTCCCAGACCTTCCGTGTCGTGGCACGCGAGTTAAGAGGTTACTCCGTTCACACCATTTTCACAGAGCATCACTCTCACCGCTCCATTGATTTCCTTTCACGCACAGCCGTGTGTACCTTCCTCATGAATGAACGGCGAACGTATATATCGCGTTTTAATGTGACAAGCAGACCTTTTGACACTGACCACTATCCACTACTAAACAGGGCATGTGCGCTTTTTTTTTTTTTTCTTGCCGGTTCCTCCTGTGATCGGGAGGTGCGTCGCTTTCCGTTGGGAATAGCCAGTTCCTCCCGCGTCCTTGAATGCGATTCCCACGAGATCGTGGCTTCCAGAGTCGCTTCCGCTGAAGTGAGCAACCTGACTGCTGCCCACTATGTCTGCCCCGGGGCCGTTTCTCCAGTGACCAGGGATTCGTTTAGCTTGCGATTTACTTCATTCCCAAATTGATGGGAGGACGCTTCGGTGGCGGGCGGATGAGATATCTCTGGGATGTTTAAGTCACTCGCACATTAGCACTGTTCGGTACCGGAAGGGCGCTATGTAATTGAGTGTATTCACATTAATTGTACATTCAGAGTGCATTCACATTTGCGAAAGGAATTCCAAGGAGTCCATAAGCAAGCAATGCAGTTCACCGTAGTTTACGATGTATAACGCGTACCCCGTATACTAGCGGAATTTGAAAAATGGCGGATGCATAACGCGCACCACGGAGGTGAAAATACCCGGCACTATTATAGTGCACGGAAACCGTAAACTGTACCTCACCGTGTCCACAGTAATCAAAGCCCGTGCTGCGACTGAGTACTATTTATTGCACTCATCGCAGAGCAGGCTCAAAGGAACTTAATGCTTACTTGAAGGCATCGGAGTTTGTGTTAATTGGAGCAGAGTTCGGGTTCAGCTCTGTGTTTCACATGCCTACTCAACAGGGCTAGCCTTATGAAATGAGTTTAAGATCACTGACACTTCGATTTCGTCCCACGCTTCTCCGACCCACATCGCTACCTCGGCAAGCCTGTCCGCTCGTCGTGTACTCGTGTTTGCCTATATCTATTACTCACCCCCCTCTCCCAATTTTTCCTGAACATGGCCCATAAACGAACGATTTGCGCCCATAACACGCCAGTGGACCAAGGCTATAGAGGATAGGAGTTGAACGGCATCTCTGAACGGCTTTTCCGGGACAAACTCCGATGTCTATATACAACGCGGTTGGTGATTGATGTCTGCAAGAAACGAATTCGCTCATGGGTCGACACCTTTACGTTTCCAAATCGAGGTGTGTGCGACATCACATAAAATGAAACGAATCGGTTATTATCGATTAAACGTTTTCAGTGATTTATGAATGGATGGATGGATGAATGTTTAAGATAAGAGAAATGATGGATTCTCCTACAGACTTGGACCTGCTACGGCTACATAAAATCGCTAGCACATGTTTCGTGCAGCTCGGATAATTGCATTTTGTGATGATGTAGTGTTTAAAAGAATTTCTTTGTAGTGCTCAAAGGGCGTCGCAAAGTATTTTCAAAATATGGAGGTATCTTGCAACCGTTTTTTGAAAATCATTCTGGAGGGCTTATAGTAGTCTCCCAGGTCCAGAACAGTCGCCTCCCTCTTGATATCAGTCCCTTTTCAACATTACACTCATTTCAATATAGGCACACGCACGTAATTTTTGCGTAGGCACCTTTCTAAAGCAACTAGCAACAAATAAATTAATGATAATGAATGGGGAAATTCGCCACATAAGGTGCGGCCCACTACCCCAAGGCAGAATGGGCAGGATGAGACGTGTCCTGATGATGAAGTGATGAACGATGTTAAATAGGGTCGATAGTCAGTAGAGTCAGTAAGACATCAGAACGGTAGGCAAAACCACAGCACACAAAAACACACACACAGCACACTGGTACGCAGGCACATCATAGGGTAGAGAGGAGACCAGTGTCCCGGAGAAAAATATTGAAATACGCAAGAGCTTGGCGATGGCCGATGGCAATGGCGATGGCCGAGAATGGTAATGCAACTAGTACGAACCCATTTTCTATGTCAGAAGTAGTCTGGTACAGTACCGCTTGGGAAAGGTCAGAGGAACCGAAAAACGAGAAATCGGCTGCCCCAATGGCAATGTGTCCACGATGCCGTGGGCGGCGGTTTTCGAACGACATTGCCCATAGAAATAGATCTGGCACGGAAAACAGGCTCTTTGTGATTGCTTTGTTTGTTTTGCTAGATGCTTTAGAAAAATGCAGACGCAAAAAAAAAAAAAAAAAAAAAGAATCCGCGCCCAGCGACGAATAACAAGAAGGAAGTGACTCTTCTAAGCCTGAGATTGTACCTGTGAGATTACATACGAGACTGCTGAGATACAACTATAGAATGATTATGCATAAAAAAAAAACAATAAGCAAACGAAAACTGGCGACGCCTCAAGGCACGTAACGAGGAAGCTAGAACTTGTCTCCTGTTCATGTATCGCTGTTTTACAGCAATCGTACCCCAAGCAGCACAATGTACTGAAAGGCGAGTGCAATAGGGGTGGACGGGTAGCTGGAAGGCCTTGAACAGACTGGTGAAACTAAAGAACATTGATAAGACATATACCGTCCACCCCTATTGCACTCGATTTTCGGTACATTGTGGTGCTTGGGACATTGTGGTGCCTGGCAGCTGTCTTATCAATGTGGTGCTTCATTTTACGGTGATGCCCACAAAAAAGAAAACATCGATCTACCCGTCCACTCCCATGCACTCGCATTTTCCGTACATTTTGCTGCTCGGGTACTTTCCACGGTTGCAAGGCCAAGAAAAGTACAGGAAGCAGTATATGCAGTATAGATATGAATAAGGGGTACATGCTTGTTCACCACTTGTCATGTACGCAAAAACCATCTCTGAGACCTAACGTGTTACAGAATACTCAGGAGCAACTTTTCAGTCGGTTGAAACGCGAACTGTGCGACTCTCAGGTAGATACACAAGGCGGATATAAAGATACCACAGGTACAGCTTGGGACAAAAGTTTACGGAACAGCGGGATGTGATATTTCTCCACTTGAGCAGCACCCAAGCAGCAAACGGGAGCAGACACACATACTAAAAAATTGAGAGAACAGCTGTTCACCTGTTTCTTATTCAAGCTATTCCTGGCAGGTATGACAGGGCCGCTCCGATGAAGAAATACGCCAACGCCGTGTTCCGTAAACTTTTGTCCCAAGCTGTACTTGACTTGATGTACTAGGGAGAGTAATCTTAATGTGAGGACCATGCGAATGTGCTGTACTAAATTTTCGTTTCAGCGCTTTCTATTGGCTCTCCTGTTAGATAGGACAACCCTGACGACGGGGGACAGAGACCCACTAGAATGATTTCAGTGCAAAGCAAAAGAGGAGACCTAGAATGTATCCAGCGCATTCTGCCAGGCGCTACTGTCTGTCAGGGTTGCGGAGTTGCCCCTTCGGGGTTGGAATTATTCCGGAATCATTCCAGATTTATCAGAGTGGAATGGATTTATGGAATGGAATTGGAATGGCGGAAACTGTCCTAGGAATGGAATGGAATTAGGCATTTTTTTTTCGCAGGCGGGATGGTATTGGAATGGACTGCTCTGGGTGCCACACGGTCAAGGGCGAAATAACCTTGTCTTTTTGCTTTTTCCGTGATGGGTAATGTCTGTCTCCTCTTCGGTTATCGGTCTCTTTTCTTTTATTGATGGAATTAAAGGAATCGAATGGGGTTGCCAAGCCATTCCAGGGCTGGGAATTGACCACACCTTTTCATTCCGAGGAATTGAAAGGAATGGAATTACCACAAATCCCCATTCCTCGGAATGAAATTGGAATGGAATGGGTGATCCCATTCCGCAACCCTGCTGTCTACTGATAGTAGATGGGTAGAAATCCAGCGAACCGGTAGAGATGTAGGAAGGGAGTTGCCTCAGGACAGAAGCCGCCGATATTTCGAACAGAGACTGTTCTTCTTCTGGGCACCGTCCTCATCATTGGCATGGTATTTAAAGGGTTAGGTGTGACGTGTTTAAAGGTTCATGCGAATTGTGGGTCAACAGCCCGGAGGGAAGAAAGGTCCGTAGGGGTTTTTACGGCGGGAGTGAATGGCTCTAACAAAGGCTAATGGCTAACAAAGGCTAATGGCTCTAACAAAGCAGCCATTCACTCCCGCCGTAAAAACCCCTACGGACCTTTCTTCCCTCCGGGCTGTTGACCCACAACTCGCATGAACCTTTAAACACGTCACACCTAACCCTTTAAATACCATGCCAATGATGAGGACGGTGCCCAGAAGAAGAACAGTCTCTGTTCGAAATATCGGCGGCTTCTGTCCTGAGGCAACTCCCTCCCTGTCTACTGATAGGTGTCCCAAAGTTCTCTGTGGTCCGGACGAATTTTCAACGCACGGGCCCTGCATGAACCTCGTTGGGATAAAACGAAAAGTGCTCCCGTGCTGCCTCCACCTATTTATTGTCGTTTCAATGCTGACATTTGTCACTATATTGGTCTGCCCTTATTGGCAAGTATCCGAGCCTCCAACTGGGTGCGAGAAGGCCAGGCAGTACTTTTACGATACTTTCCTTTGCCGTGAATGCACATAATCGGTTCATTGCTCACTCCTGTGAATAAAACATGATAGTTCTTATCGAAATATTGATGGTTGTTGAGCTGGACACTTAGAACTTGGAATGCCGCCAGCACCATCTTGTGACGACGCGGAAAGAGTAAACAGGCGTTTCTTGTAAGTACAAGGCATGAAACACAAGCGTATCAACGTGTACTAGATAACGTTTCAAATGTGTCCGCTACAGGCGATTAAAATAATCACGAAGGAATTACAAGGTCAGTGGCACCGCAGTCGCATACCGTTACGAATCAGGAGGTCACAAGGGCGCTGGTTTCGTCGGTTGACTAGACACTTAACTACAACTGAATCAACATTCGGAGGTATAACCTGTCCCTCACTGCTTGTATGGATATTCGACAAATCATAACGCAGAGTGCAACACGCTTTTTCGAGCGCATTTGAATATGGCAGGCGGTTGCTGTCCAGAGGCCAGCATCAAATGCAGCCGCGTACTGCCTTATACACACGACCTACATCTCATGAGTTGAGTTGATTTGAGTTGGGTTGATAAGAAAAAAAAAAAAAGAAAAAAAGGGGAAATAACCACTCATTACGAAAGCCAGCTACTCCAGATCACTTAGAGAAACGAAAATGGCTAACTACAATAAGGACAATCAGTGACAAAGACACTCAGTCAGTCACTCACTCACACACACCGTGTCCACCAACTTGGAGTCCGCTACATCTCATTTGAGCTATATCTCCTCATCCTCACCCTATAGCGCACTTTGCATAGAAGCGGGTGGGGATATGTTTATTATATAGAAAAATAGGAGGAAAAGGTTAGCTTGCGCTACCGCGGCTTGCTATTCCCAGGAAAAAAAAAAAGAACAAAGAAAGACAAAAGAAAAAAAGACAAACAAACAATATGGAAAACAAACACTAACTTTTCTAGAACACTATAAGCTACTGAAAGAGCCGAGCAAACAACCAAACCTCATAATAGCTTCGAAATTAAGGTAACACCTGTTAGATAACGTGTACACTGTCTACAATATCTCGAATTACGCGACAAATGACGCACTGTATACCTGATTGCCCAGGGCAGGAGACAATCAAGATCAACATGACCTTGCAACGAGCCACAGTTATCTTGGCTGGAGATCGATGCGATTGCACACGGACCGCTGCTTTAAAGGAGGGGAGGGGGGGGGGTCGCAATTTCCAGTTGGGCATATATAGCGGTAGCGCATTTGAAAGGCGCTCCCATTACGGGAATTGCTTAGAGCCAATTACGCTCCCGGTGGTCTTTATGACCTCTGTTTACTCAGCCGTTATACATTGCCGTTTCGTTTAAAATAAACGGAGAAGGAAAACGTTACGGCGGAATGCGAACATGTGTTTCGACTATTTGCAGTGCCGTGCAGTAAATTTCAGGGTCAGGGTTTTCCTCCATGCATTTTTTTAAAATTTACTTATCAGCTTATCAGGGTCAGGAGACTGTAATGGGGAGTAATGGAGTAATGGCAATCTAAGGGACTACAATTTCAACAGATTTACTCTTTTTTTTTTTTTTTGGTAGAGTGTAAAGGAGCAAAACGATTCTTGCGACTCTGGATCTGTAGTATGGAGGCTTACAACCTTTGAACGCCTTCCCGCACTGGTATTAGTTAGTTAGTTAGTAAACTAGTAGAATAAAGTAAATTTTGGAGTTATCAGCAACTCCCCATGGGTGCAGCTCGGTTGGCTTTCTCACAGGTATTATAGTGTCAACTTTCATATACAGAAACACAATTCATAAAAAAAAGACAAACACATATCTTCCGTTTTTTTTTTCTATAATCAAACTCGAACTCAACGTTAAACACAAGCAAGGCTTACCTCTTATCACGTGCTACTTATCATTGTTCAGTGTCTGACGTAAATGCTGCTGCCGCGAGCACCTAAAAAAATAAATAAATCGCTATAAAGAGATCACTGCTCAATGAATAGTGTGCGATGCTAAAACACATTTACGCCTGGTTCACGAAAATTATAGGGTTGCGTGTTGCTCAACTCATAGAGCGGCGATACGTGCGCCATATAATAATGCTGCCCACCAGTTATCGGGGACATTGCGGGCGCAGTAGCGCGATAAGTAACCATGATACCGGAATTAAAGCGAGGAAAGACAGCTTTATGACCGAGCACCAATTTATGAGACCAGCTTCCTCACACAAAGGAATCCTGGTATCTCCTCGTCTATCTTGGGTATTTTTTTGAGATTTTTTTTCTATTTTTGCATTTTTAGTCCTCACGGCCATTCTGCGTTCGTTTGGTTCGGCGCAAATCGCGACGCGGTTGTACAGGCTTCTAGATAAAATAAAAAAAAAAAAAGGAAGAGAAAGAAAAAGAAAAAACGTATTGCGGTTATTTCTAGGAAGAATTCTCTTTCAGGATTTTTGGTGCCGTTTTCTTTTTTGTTAGGCGAACAGTGGACGGAATTTGGGGAGTCTCAACTTTGTGAGCTTCGAACGTCCTGGGATGAGAAAGTCGCTGAGAGAGAGAGAGAGAGAGAGAGAGAGAGAGATTTGTGCCTCCGTTACCCTATGCACTTTCGAGCTCCAAGAATGCACGTATGTCACACTTCGGTTTGCTGATAAAATTCCATGATCCTCGCTTGTTCACAAGTACCGTTCTGCCTGCTCCCGTGGCATAGTAGTTAGGGTGATCGCTTTCCACGCCTAGACTGGGAGGTGACACGGGTTCGAATCCTGTCACCGGCTGTGCTGTCTGAGGTTTTCCCTGGGTTTTTCCGAAGACCTTCCAGACGAATGTCGGCACAGTTCCCCCTGAAGTCTGCCCAGGACGCATACTAACCCCCTGTCCCCCACTCCTGCTGCCGTATACTCTCTCCATCTGTACGCGGCTTATAGCCACAGTTGCTTCGCGGCGCTAACACGGAATTAAAAAAAGGTACTATTCCGACACCGCTTTTGTTTCGTATTATTGTATTATATTGGTAAAGGAATGCCAAGGGGGTGTAAGCCCTCATCAACATAAATGCCTGCTACTCTATACAGCGCTTATGAGGTAATCAAGCAACTGAATAAAGCAAGCTGACTGCCTAAAGACCGACGAAACGTAACTTAATACCTACGCTGTCACATGGGCAATCTTCAATGATCATTGAAACCAATGGTCACTGAACATGTGTGCAGCGCCATCAAGCGCCAACAAGACGACCTGTCAACCTGTAAGAGGGCATTCGATCGAATGCGCTTGCAGAAGTTGAAACGTTGCACGCTTGGTGGCGCTACGCGTATGTTCGATGGTCATTGGTTTCAATGATCATTGAAGATTGCCCGTGTGACAGCCTGGGTATAACAAAGCGAGAACTGAAGAGCCCAAGAACCCGAAGAGTGAATATACATTGCCTGCCCCCGACGTCTCGAAGGAAGGATATCAGTGGATGGGCAATCCAGTTTACTGTGGTGAACTCGTTCAGTCAGTTCAGTTTGGTTCACTGAATCTTTCAAAAGAACCATTCACCCCTCCGCGACATCATAACATCATGTGATCAACTCCAACGGCGAGGTCGCTAAAGTTGCGTGAGATTTCTACGGCGCGCCAAGCCTGCGCGCCTTTCGGAATACGTCGTCTGATACCTGATTGTCTATGTTTTCTGGAACCATGTTGTGACGGCGGCTACATCTTTCAAACTTTCAAGGCATCCGGTTTTATTTGCCTGTGTACAGGGTTGAACACGTCCGACGTGTCATTGATGTGGGCATATCATTTAAAAATGTGGACTGCATTGATGAACACGCTGACATGTTCCTTCAATGAATACTGCGCCAAATCTGACAGTCACATGCCGGCCATATTGGTCATACCTGGAAACAAGAGACAAG
The DNA here is from genome assembly GCF_037126465.1 of Ornithodoros turicata. NCBI lineage: Eukaryota > Metazoa > Arthropoda > Arachnida > Ixodida > Argasidae > Ornithodoros > Ornithodoros turicata. The sequence goes on along the minus strand of NC_088202.1, from coordinate 136,697,350 downwards.
CGTTTGGGACCGTCTCTCGCTGTCTCATGAAGAAAAGAAACCATTCATTCGGTTGCACTGTAATTATCTCGTTGTGTACATGTTTTCAGTCCACTTCGTACATATTTGCCCCGAGATCGAACGGTGTCGGCGCGTTGCGGAGAAACGATGAACTACCGTAGTGTGGGTAGCTTCCTCGCGTCGTCTGCTTTTACACGTTTATTTTCCGCGCTCAGTGCAGTAAGTGGAGCATTGGATAACCGAACAGTATCGTACCATCGTGGCACAAGTGACCTTCCGGTGAATATACACAAGAATTACGGAAAAGAACTATCAACTCCGAACATCGGCCGGCGTGTTATCCACACTAGAAAGGTGACTGTGTCGTCCCCATAGGTCAATCTCGCCCTCTTGAGGCGAGGCTTAGCTAGCTTAGCTCCTGCGCATCTGTTCAACACTGCTCTGCCAGCCTTATACAGCGGCGAACATAGATGGCCACACGCCAACTGGAGAAAGGAGAAACGGTGAAACGTGGCGAAATGGGGAAGTATCGTTGGTATCGTGCGTGGACTGTTGTGAACCGGTGAACGAGTACACTCGTCCACAATGAACATGTTCATTCAGTTTATCCCGATGATTCGTTCAGTCTGAACTGTTCATTCACGAACAGCACGCTGCGCATGGAGTGGGAAGCAATCGCCAAAAATCGGCAAATTGTTAGAGGGACGTCTATTCGGTGCTTAAAGCTAGGAGTTTTTGTTGAGCCTTTTGTTATGTTTATGAGCGAATATTGTGAAGTTCCGCAAACGCATCTTTCTTATTAAATTGTTAAGTATACAGGGTGTCCCAGCTAACTGCAAACATATTTTTAAAAAATATATGTAACACTTTTTCCAAGATGAAATCAATTGCAATATAGCATATGCTGAAGGGCACTCCCTAGGAGGGCATTAGCAAAGACCAAAGGCAATGTCTTAATTAACTTTCATTAATTAACTTTTTAATTATAAAAGCTAAAAAGTTGTCCCAAAGAGAACATCTGTTCCTTTCGGTCACCTGATATCGTAGCCGTTTTCAGAACAAAAATCCGTTCGATAGATCGCCCGCAAAAAAATCGTGAAGGAACGCCATTTTTTCTTTATTTTGTTCATTGCGCTTCTTAGAAGACGCGTCTTTCCTTCACCCCCAATGTGAGAGGGAGAAAGAGCACACTATCGCCTCTCGCGTCCTGGAAAAAGATTAAAAGGAAACAGAAGATGCAACCCAAGATAAGGCCAGTTCCGATAGAGTCACTCGATACATTTGTTTTCGTTTGTTTCCGCAAGTTAAAGCTCATCTTCGACGCACGAGGCGGCACTGTGCTCCTTTCCCCTCTCACGTTGGGGATGAAGGAAATACGCGTCTGCGAAGATGCGCAATGAACAAAATAAAGAAAAAAATGGCGTTCCTTCACTAATTTTTTGCGGGCGATCTATCGAACGGATTTTTGTTCTGAAAACGGCTACGATATCAGGTGACCGAAAGGAACAGATGTTCTCATTGGGACAACTTTGTAACTTTCATAATTAAAAAGTTAATTAAAGAAAGTTAATTAAGACATTGCCTTTGGACTTTGCTAATGCCCTCCTAGGGAGTGCCCTTCAGCATATGCTATATTGCAATTGATTTCATCTTGGAAAAAGTGTTATATATATCTTTAAAAAATATGTTTGCAGTTAGCTGGGACACCCTGTATATTGATACAGTTCGAAACAACATAAACACCGCATACACATGGCACGATACTCATAGCATTTTATACACACAAGTAACAATAGTCCGTAGAATAGGTTTGTAGATGCTGTCCCATTGGCAGTTCAAAGCGTAACTAGGTTCATAGAATTATCCTGATGAACTCTGCTCATTTTCAAACAACCGAGGGAAAAGTGTCTGTGACGTCCCTAATGGTGGTCTGCCTCGACCAGTTCTCGTTTTATATGGTTTGGTAAGGCATCATAATTGCGCGTGACGTATACCACGCCCTTCACGTATCGCGCGAAGAGCGCCGTGCACGTGTTTTATCACGCGGCCTTCTCGACGAGTGCCCCGCCCCTCGTTAGCTCGTAACGCGTGCAAGCGATTAAGCCTCCCTGGTCCTTAATGCTACCCACGTGGGTTTGTTTTGGCGCGCGCCGAGGGTGGTTCGCTGTAGAGCCGCTAGGATACGACACGAATGTGAAAAATGCCGATTACCAACATTGCAATTACTCCCCATTTTAATATCCTGATGATCATGCGCTTCTCAGCACCGATAATAGCCACTCGACTAAGACTAAATATCCATGTATTTAGTCTCAAAAGGGACTAATGATTGTGGCAGTGCATCTGCTCCCGAAAAGGACCGGAATTAATCTTTTTTTTATAATTAGAATGGATAGACGATTTTAAAAAGATGCGCGCGCCATCAAGCGCGCGGCGCAAAGCAGCATGGGAACTTTGAGGGACATTGCTCTGTCGTCTGCTTTGGTTATGGTTTACCGTGGCTGACGCTGCTGCTCCGCACACCGGGAATGTCGTTCTTCCTCTACCGCCGCCTCTGGCCATCTCATAATGCTTTAAGGCTCTCTAAGTTCCCATGATCCCTTGCGTGCCACAGGTGGCGCTTGGGATCCCAATGAAGGCTTCTGAAGGTTTTAGAACTTGTCTCAGTTGTTGACTCAAGGATAGAAATAGGCGAGATACGAATAATGGGGTAACAAGCGGGATAAATGGTTAGGGAAAGCTTAGGAAGATGAGTACACAATCTTCTGTGGCTCATCTCATAGAGTCAACAATACAATGAAGGCTTCTGAGGGATCTCAGGCGGTTGCTGTTTTGTGGTCTATTTTTGAAGCGTGTGTATTGTCATCAAGCAGGAGTGCCACCTATGGAGGTAGTCTCCTTTGGACAGACAAGAACTTTACGTTGCAGTCCTACAAGCTAGATTACAACACTCTCTAGGAGAGTTTGCTTTTCGTACTGACCATACCAAGCGAACAATCCAAACACGGGAGAGCCGCTGCAGAGTGCAGTACGGTCCCAGCGAGCTGGCTAGAACATGATCGAAGCGTGATGTGTGAACGCTTGTCCCATCCTACAGTTGGCGATAAAAGGTCTATTCGCGCCGCAAGAAACGCTTCCTTCGTACAATGTTGTTGGTGTGGGCAATAACTCGTTGATGCGGAGCGCCACGGAAGGATTTTGATCCCGTCGGTGTCTGTGTGGGAGAACCCGATAGCGTCGACCTGCAACTATTGTTATTCAAACTGTTTATTGAAAGCTTGACAAGGCGGGTTCGCCGGGAAACCGTGCACCGGGGGTGCGTTCACCGATATCCGTCGGAAGCCGTCCATCACAGTCGTCTTCGCAGCCTAGAATTTGGCGTCACAGCGGAGGACTTTCCGGGTCATGGCTATGCGTCTCGGTGTAAGCTCCTTCCTAAGTGTAATGGATAACCCGAATGCCCCATAATGAAATGTAGCTACGTTACAATATATACGTCAAACTCCTTTATAGCGAACACCTTTTTAACGAAAATTCCACTACAGCAAATTTTTTTTGCGGTCCCGCTGGAGCCTATAGGTCCAATAATGGACATCCTTTTTAACGAAAATACCTTTACTGCGAATTTTTTTTTGCTGTCCCCTGAGTTTCGTTGTAAAGGAGTTTGACTGTATTCCTGCTATGTGGTATGAGGTAATAACAAGAACATCAACGATTAAATGATGAACAACGATGTCGTGGGATGTTTCGGCGCTTAGGATGAGGGACTCAGTTCATGTGGCCTGATGCGATTTGATGATATAGCCCAATATGAACGCGAATGTAGCCGGGCAAAGTCTTATGGTAGGCACTGCGCTGCAAAACGATCAGCGCAGGTCGTTTTCGTGCAGCGCAGTGTAGTATACCAGTGTGAGTTCAGTGTAGAAACGAGCGGAACGACCAATGAAACGTGATGCATATTGCACTAAAGCGTCCACTGTAACATGCATACTCAAGGGAGTGTACGCTTTTCTGGTGGAGTTCTTAGTGGAATTCACCATTAGAGTTCGTTCAGTAGGCCTGTGACTCTTAAAAAAGTCATAAATGAACGAAGAGACAAGCGATGATGTGTGGGATTGCGCCAAGGTCCAATAATTTTGGAATCACTGCACGGCGTGATGTCGATGTTTTCGAAGGTGTATCGTATGGGTAGTAAAGTGAACAAATGTTCCGCATGTTTCCTCTTGACCACGTTGAACTCACCCGTCGCTTCTTCTAAATTACAGACTGATTAACAATTCAGGCATAGATGTGAACACTGCGAGGGCATGAATGCGTGTAGTTAAGGTGTGTCAAACCGAAGCTGTCACAGTATGTACTGTATGAACTCTGTTGGCTACGCCCGTGACAGATGCGTAATGTGCCCATGTATATAAAATAATAATTAATAAGCTCCGGGTATTGGTCTACAGTATTTTGTTCTACATTATACAGCTGAGACTTTGAAGCTCGTTTCGTAATTGAATGACAATTTCTTGTATCTAGTGAGTGAACACGGTTACGTTTTGTTGTTATACTTCCAGGCGTATCGATGATTTTTGAGTGGGACACTATCACACTACTCTAACGATAATTAGTAGTAATGCGATCATAATTGTTGCTTCGGGAGACGTCTCACCATGTCGAAGGGACGAGCTGTCAAATATTTTCTCCCCCTTCGTGTTTGATTACTAGGCCATGTAAGTAGGCCCAGAAGGAACAGATAAATAAAATGACCTGTGTGGCAGCATGATTACAGCTTGCTTTCTGGCGCCTGAAGCAGTTTATTTCTCTTTCCTTCGTGCTTTTATTTTCATGCGAAGCATTTTTTTACCTGTGAGATAATTAAACAACTGGTAGGCAGCATTTACACGTAAGCTGAGTCTGTTATATTTTACCTGTACCGTTTTACGGTGTTCATGAATTATGTGCAAATACATAATCGAAATTGAGTTGGCATTCATGACGTTCCTGAGTCTAGGGAACGTAGAAAGAATATAGTTTCCATATGAAACAATCGAGAGCAACTGTCTCGATTGCTGTGCCTATGGACTATATATATATAGACCTTCTGTGATCTCCACGCTTTCCCCGACAAGCAGCGTATCTCCTACATAGGCTTCGACTGACTGTCCCGTGCAGCATTCGGTTGCTTACAAACTGGCCAAGTCACCATCTCCAAACGGCGTCTCCAAACTGCCAAAGTGCGATGTTGTCGAGGACACAGAGCACATCCTCCTCAAGTGCTCCAAGTATGCCGACAGTTGCAGGACACTAGAAGCAAGTCTAGCTCGCCTGGGCGCCCGGTCATTTGACCCTGTGAAGCTCATTGGTTCTCAGCCATTAAAGTAGCACAGAAGTCGTTTTTAACACCCAGTTTTCTTCCTATAAAACTGTTCAGTAGGACAGCAAGATACACCAGGCGAAGTAATTTACACCACAGAGTCATAATTATCGCGGAAATTGAATTTAAAATACGCCGCAAAAAGCGACCGTGCGCAACGGTGGTGAAGAGCAGTACCAGCCTGTGATCTGCCTGGAACCTCGCGCTGACGCTATAAGGAGAACGCTCGCTGATTGGCCTAGAGAAATGTTGTCTGCTACTCCGTTGTCGTCTGCTACTCGGCTGTTCGGGGTTCTGATAAAGCGTTTCTCCCTGCTCGGTAATGCTTCGGCCGCTCCTTCTGTCTTCAATTCTCCGGGAGAACTGGCAAAACTGGTTTACGGCGCCAAAGGGACATGGCGCTAACCCCACTGACCGGCGAACCAGAACGAGGTCTCCTTATACCGTCATCGGTGACGTGGCATCAGACCTCCTCATCCTCGTTATAGCTGGAGTGGCGAGTTAAGGGTGAACGCGCGGAGCTATGTTTATGTGAGTTTTTTCTGGGAAACAAGTTGCACACATCAAAACCTTTCGCGCTATTCGGTATAATGACACAAACACTTTCATCAGATGTCTTAATCTGAGATTTTTTTTGGATGGCCCTCTGTACTCTTACGTCTCCTCGAAGGAACGCATCTGATTGACATTTTGTGACACTTTCTTGTCCCTCGTTTGTGACAAGTGTTCCCACTCGTTCGGGATGTTTGTCTCCCGCCCCCCAACTACTGGGTTTTGTCCCTTTTTTATATGTATTTCAACTAACTGGGGCTAAGTGGACTGGGGTAGCCAGTCTACTTCGCCGTGACTTAAATCCCCATTTCCCCCCTTCTATCACATCACATCATATCTACGGTCTGCGTTAGGAAAGCTGTTCTTTCCCTTCTTGATCACCCCTTGTTACTCTTGTTGTGTATAAATTTGTCGTATCAATGTTGAATTTATCAGCTGTATTTGCGACAGTCTAGTTTTATTGCGTTCTTTCTACCTTTCCTTAGTCTCGGGATTTATTCGTCACGATTCATTGCCACCAGCTCACTTGTTTTTTCACGATTCTTTTAATTGGCAAATTTAGTTAGCTTTCTGATTGAAGCTGCGATCTGTAGTTATTTATATTGCAATCTCAATACATTTGAAACCACGTAATGGTAAGTGTAATTCAATTATCGCATTGAAGTTTACTTTTCTTTTCCTAGCCTTATGTGTAATAAAGATACTCTGGCATCCCATGGGCATATAATGAAACACGAACGAAAGGCCTTTCTTTGGGTCGGCCTCAAAGGGAAAGGGCGGATATTACTATATGTATCCTGATAGATTAGAAACACTACAAGGCATGTATAAATGGGTAGCGCTTTAGGCAGTATGGTACTTTCACGAATGTAAAGGGGAGCCATGTCCATGTCCTTGTCATCAGGGTATTGAGTTCCTCTAAAACCAACGGTGTAAGCGACTATAGTTTTCGATATCCCCGACAAGATATGTTCAGGACACTCGAATAAACTTTGGTTCGGTCTGAAGCACGTTTTAAGGCTTTACAATAGGTACCGACAATACCGAAACAATTTTTCTATCATCTCTTTGCATCACCTCCCGTTACTTCGTGTGAAACGAAGCATAGCATTTACCCCGCGTACGACGACGTCATCTTTTGGGGCGCCGCGAGCGAAGAGGAAATAAAGCAATAGTTAACCACACCTTCACGTAGCTTGCTGTTGTTAAATTCTATGGTGAAATATGCCTCCAATTTCCACGGAGGATAGCTTTTGGCACTGCTCGGATTCCCGTATCGGCTGACGCTGCCTTGGAGTAAGAAATGTTTCCTATTCTCGGAATATTTTCGGGAAGCTATCAGTGAATGTTTCTGTGCCATGGGTTTAGATATGAACAGATGGTGTCTGTAGAGATTAACCTTCCTTCCCTCCGGCGTGCCGCCACCCATTCAGACCTCCCTGTACTTGTTACGCCTAAACGTCCCGTAAATGGCCGGCAACTTCATTGTAACTTTGGGATGGCTGACTCTGCAAATCGTTTACTGAAACCAACAGTGGAGAAAACGAAACACGTCCTCATGCATTACATAGGATACGCGCCACAAAGAGCTAAATTGATATCTGTCCTTGACCGTTTGCAGAACAGAAATTTTGACATCGTGATGGTGCTGGGCGTTTGGGAACCCAAGAAGACGGAGTCGCAGAGTTTTCGGCACTTGTAACATTTATACTGAGCTGTGCTATAGAGACACTGTATTAGATTCGTGTGCAAGGTATTACCGAGTTCCTTGTTCAGCCTTCCATATTTTACACTTGGCCATGGTGATTCGTTGGACATGCGACAGCTTTGGGAGTCGTATATGCGTCAGGGGGAAGATGCTGTGTTAGGATACCGTTGTAGCTTTCCCTTTTTGGGAGACGGGAGTGTGGTTCAGTCTGAGAGTAGCACAATTCGGGTGACGCGTTGTGTCTCAATCGTTCTTTTCTCTCAACGTAATTCAATTCAGTTAAGATCTCTCTTACCCATTCTTACAGGTGTATTCTTTTTCTCCGTCTTAGTCTAATGAGATCTATCTTTCCTTGTACGTCAAGCGAAATCACTCGTCCTTGCCACCAGTGAGGATTGAACTCACGACCCCTGGTTGACAAGACCAGTGCTCTGCCACTGAGCTATAGCGGCGCACCACGCCACCATGCGGTAACCTCGCCAATCATTTTGGCGGTCACTGTGGTACAGGGATCATCTTAATGAAGGCTACTGAAAGATGCTCGGACGTTTTTTTTTTTTTTGTGGAGGGTACTTTTGTGGGGCCACTCACTCCAATCCAAGAGCAAGAGAGACTGCACACCCCTCCCTCTCCTGTACCGACGCCATCTTTCCCCTCCCTCTTTCACTTTCCATTTTCTCACTCACCCAGATGCACCGAGCCGTCACTCATAAGCAGGCCGACCGTATCACCCCTAGAGTGACTCCTAGTGACTCTAATCACCCCCAAACACTACCAGCCAAGTGATCGGCCTTATGCCGTGTTTGCACCCAAACAGGCAGACGGAACGCGTGCAGGGGACAGCACACCAGTGAATCTATACCATGACGACATCATCTAGTCAAGTCACCGATGAAGATGTTTTCGTGTTGTAGTATCAAATAAACGTTTATTACACGTCATTTTATAAATGCTTCTGGTCGACTTTGTCCCGTCCTTTGACTATCCTTTTCAATAGCTGCTTGGCGGGCGGTCTCTTGTGTCCTTCCATGCGCGAGAGCGTTATTATCTTGCTCTGCAAAGACGAGTCTCGCAGGCTCGATCGGAACGCTTATAGGCCCGTGTCTCTATTGAATACGGACTATAAGATTATTTCTAACGCGCTATTGCAACGAATTTCTCCTGTTTTGGGCCTTGTTATTCCTCCTTGGCAGGCCTGCGCTGTCCCCGGACGGTCCCTCCAGCTCCACGCTTCTGCGTTGCGTGATGCCCTTTATTGGGCTCATAGTCGCATCCAACCTGCAGTTTTGGCCTCTTTTGACCAAGAGAAGGCTTTCGACAGGGTGCACGGGTGCACCACGGGTGCACCACGGGTACATGTACCAGGTCCTGCACGCTTTTGGTTTCCCTGTTACGGTTATTGACTGGGTCAGAACTCTGTACGCCGGAGCTTCAGCTACGATTGGGCTAAATGGGGCTCTGTCTGACCGTTTTCCAATAAAGTCCGGTGTGCGGCAAGGTTGCCCTTTGTCTCCTGCTCTCTACGCCATGGTCTTTAGCCCACTTTTGGAGTCTCTTGCAACTTTCCTCCCTTCACGTATGCTCAAACTACCTGGCTCTACAGCTCTTCCGCTTTTTGCGTACGCGGATGACCTATCTCTAATACTTAGAGGTGAAGCTTCTGTTGCCGCTGTCCTAGGTGTTCTAGATGCCTATGGCAACGTATCAAATGCGCGCATTAATCGGGCGAAGAGTGTTTTGCTCTTCCTTAATGCTACCCCTTCGTGCCCTACGCCCTTTGGCATTCCTGTTAAAGAGGATGTTCGCATACTAGGATATAACTTTAATAGTTGCGGGCTGTCGCCGTCCTCATGGCTGAGGGTGCACCAGCGCAGTGTCCCCGTTCTTGCTGATCTCAGAGGTTTGGTGCTCCCTATCACGTGTCGAGCCCGTCTTGCCGCCTCATGGTTTTTCAGTAAGTACTGGTACCATGGCAGTGTCGTTATTCCCCCGCGTCAGATCTTGGTAGCTGCTACTCGCATAGCTTTTCGTTTCATCTGGGGTGGCAGCGTGGAATGGGTGTCACGCGCCCGCATGTGCTTGCAGCGGGAGTTAGGTGGCCTATGGGTTCCACATATGAAGACCAAGTGTCTCGCCCTTGGTCTTAAAGGTATTTTTGATGCGCTCATGGAGCCGTGCCACCCTGCCCATGATCTGTTACAGTTCCTCCTGGGCCCTGATGTCAGGTTTTTTTCGGCTTTTTCGCTGAGTAGGCCTCGGTCTGAGTTTGTCGCACCCCACCTCAGGGAGTATGCCTCCTCCATGCGGCGCCTGCGCGAGTCCTACCCAGGTGAACGCATTTCTACCTGGACTGTGAAGCGACTGTACAAATCTCTCTTGGAGCTTCTTGCCATGCCTCCGCCGGCTGTGGGCCTTGGTGTGCCCCGGCAGGTTGCTTGGCGTCTTGTCACCGCGGGCTGGTTCGACGCACGTCGGGCTAGCCTGCAATGGCGCTTGGCACACGGCGTTTTACCGCTTCGGGACCGTCTGGCTCGGTACGGAGTCACCACTCCTTTCTGTCCATTCTGTGCTTGTCACGAAACTGCGGAACACGCGTTTCATCAGTGCCTTGTGCCTGATACTCTATGGCACAAAGTTGAAGTCCTGTTCGGTGTGTCACGCATTCGGTGGGCTGTCATTCAAACGCTCTTTCAGCCTCCCGTCCCGCATCGCGATAGGAAACAGTTCCTCCTTCTGGCAGTTGAGATTAACTACCAGGTGTGGATTTCTCGCTGCATTGCAGCACAGGGCGGCCGCATCCGTAGTGTAGCAGAAGTGCTAAATCTTGTTCGAGCAGGGGTTCGTCGCGCTCTTCGTAGAGAGAGAGCTGTGCTGGGAGCTGTGCACTTTGCAAGACGGTGGCAGACATATTCGGTCCTCTTTGAAGATGATAGAGGTACGTATGTGCTTCACTTTTAGGTGGCCAAGTACAGTGTGCCGTTGTCACGTTCGCAGCTTTCCGCGAGTCTTCGTTCGTTGCATGGTGACGTCCAGCACACATATTAATCTAGAGATCATATTGCTCTAGAGTTGGCATCTACGTAGCCTTAGTTTAGTCCGTGTCAAACGTTAGAGGGAGCCAGTCTGTGTGGCTGGTCTTCCGCTCTGATGCCAATACAGTGTGGTAGTGGCTGGTCTTCCGCTCTGATGCCAATACAGAGAGGTAGTGGCAGTTCAGATTAACTACCAGGTAAAAGATAAGGAAGATGGGCTCACTAATTTTGTGACTCATCTAATCAGTCAACAATACAAACTACCAGGTGTGATTTCTCGCTGCATTGCAGCACAGGGTGGCCGCATCCGTAGTGTAGCAGAAGTGCTAAATCTTGTTCGAGCAGGGGTTCGTCGCGCTCTTCGTAGAGAGAGAGCTGTGCTGGGAGCTGTGCACTTTGCAAGACGGTGGCAGACATCTTCGGTCCTCTTTGAAGATGATAGAGGTATACGTATGTGCTTCACCTTTAGGTGGCCAAGTAGAGTGTGCCGTTGTCACGTTCGCAGCTTTCCGCGAGTATTCGTTCGTTGCATGGTGACGTCCAGCACACATATTAATCTAGAGTTGGCATCTACGTAGCCTTAGCCTTAGTTTAGTCCGTGTGAAACGTTAAAGGGAGCCAGTCTGTGTGGCTGGTCTTCCGCTCCGATGCCAATACAGAGGGAGTGTTAGGATCCGGGATCCAACAACAACAGTTGATGATACAAGGTTTATTACTTGTTCGATGTGTAGACAACTAGCTGCTGGAACCGAGCGCTTTTAAACAAACCGACCGGAAACTGATGTCACTTTTACATAATGACAGTCGCGCTCGTGCGTCAGGTCCGGTCCACCGTATCCTTGGGAAGAAGGCCACGTCTCTCTTGTTTCGGCTGCCCACGTCTGTCTGCAGCAAATGTTCTAATGAATGTGTATTAATGTTCGACAGAGTGGGCGATTTAGTTTGATGCAGTGGTCTAGTCGTCATGAGATGTGTACTACAGAAGTTAGGAATTCAGGCTGTGATGGACAAACTAAAAATAACTTGTACAGCGAGCACAAACGTGCTACCGCACGTCTGTCTGAAAGGCTCCACGGCTGAAAGGCTCCACTCGAAGGCCCCATAGCAGTTGAGGAAATGGAGGCAGTGGTGAAGGACCTGCGTTTCCGGTCAGCTCCTGGGCAAGATGGGCTGCCGAATCCTTTTCTTACAAGCGATTTTCGCCGAAACGACAAACTTTTTTTCCTGAAAATGTTTCGGGAAACGATGGACACGCGTGATTGGGGGAATATTTGACTGGAAGCTACGTGGTGCACATTCCTAAAAGGATTGCTGCTTAGAGATGAACCGTCGTCCTGGGGTCCAATCTCACTTTGTAAACATTGTCTACAGGATTATTATAGGGCTGCTAATAAGGGGATTGAGAAGGGTTATGCCTAGTGTAACACGCCAATCCGAAGTGGAATGGGGAGCAGGAGAGAAGCATGGGCACATGTCAGAAGTACGCGATCTGCTCATGTTCTCCAAAGCATGGACTAAGCCGTGTCCTTCCGGGACCCGAAACAAGCCTTTGACGAGATAACGCACGGCTATCTCTTCGAATTGTCCACGATGTATGAATTTCCCACGACTGTTGTGCAATTCATTCAGAAGGCATAAAGAAGACAGCGAGCAATGCTTCTCTTTGGGACACAGATTGGAACAACTTTCGACATTATAAAAGAGGAGACAGGGTTGTCCCTTGTGGCATGTGTAGCCACACAATTGTTTGCGGACTCACCTGAACTGTGAACTACTTCCAATTATATATGCTTACGTAGACGTGACAACTTCGAGAACCTGTATTAGTTCACGTGGCCTTCTCTGTCTCTCTCCCCCCAGCGTTTTTTTTTTTCGGCGAAGGATAGTTGCATCTACAATAGCCGCATAAGCATTTTCAGTGACAGCAGATGCATTCGCTTGCTGACCGCGACAGGTTTGTTTATAAATAAAAAGGTTCCCTCGTATCAGTAATAATTGGGAATTAACTGAAAGCTTATAGGAGTGCAGAATTTTCAGTCGTGCCGGGAATTGCGACTTCGGGGTAATGACTGGGGAATCGGATACCACCACTAACTAGGTTCTCTCAGGTTTGCCCTTGGTTTCCACGCGTATTTTCCTGGCCGATGTCAACACAGTTTTCCTTCACGTCTGCCAGGGACGACTACCAGCGTAGGGGCTTCCCCCTGCTTCCCACCCCTCTCTCAATCTGCCTTGCTGCGTTATGATTTGAAGACAGACCATGTGTTATGATTTATAGGGTGTACTTCATGAACACAACTCTGGAAAAATATGAGAGAGAGAGAGAGAGAGAGAAAACGAAAGTACCACAGTGGTGTTTACTAGAGGTATGCCAGCAGAAGTAGGAGTACCAAAAGAAGTGCCACGAAGACATGGCCGTTGTTGCGTTTTACTTATCTGAATTATTTTTCCTTTGAAAAAACATTTAGACACCTAATTTCTTGCTCGAATTTGCACAAAAACGACGTTCTGAAAAGATGGTTGGTGAAAAGAAGCTTTGTGAGGTGACTGGCCAAGCAAGTTTTCCGTGACCGAAAATAATTTTTTTTTTTACATGTCCCGCTACACATCCCCCACTCTCACCGAATAAAAATAATATTTCTACGTGCCCTACGATAAAAAAATAAAAAAATACAGGCGGAAGCTGCAACCTCTGTTTTTTGTTTTATTCCTCCGTGTCTTAAGACCGTCTCTTCGCAACGGCATACCTGCCATCTTGCGTGGCATGAGCACACAGCCAAGTCGGTAATGACGGCTTTACGAAACGACTGGCAACTCCTGAATCACACCCATTCTTCACCGACACATATTGTAGTGGGTCAAAACAACAAGGCTAGATGAATCGTTCCTTGGCACACCATTGAGAGAGAGAAAGAAAAAAAAAACACGTCGAGAACCCATCCATTGATTGATTCTCCGAGCTGACGTTCAGTCCTAATCAATCACATCTCGTGCGATCAGAAACAGTGGCGGCGGCAGACGCGGTTACCTTTAGAGTAACTTGCTCGTTGGAACCCGATCCAAGTGTTGTGGACCGGTTCTGAAAGCGATGTGCAGCGGTGGCATGCGGTGCCTAGCTGTACCGCAGGGGGGGCATTTCGATCTCGGTAAGCCCCTCGCGCCCTCGGCAGCTGTCGGTTTGGATGTAAATGCCAGCTTTTACACCTGCGGGTTAACTCATTGATGGCAAACAACTTTGGCTTTCGCGTCGCATGGAACTTGCTCCGCTCTTTGAATATTAGTCATGGTCACCCTTGGAAATGCGTTCGTGCAATTCTGTCATCGCATTTCTGAACGAATTTTTCATTGCTTTAAGCGCTTTAACTATACGCAGGACTATATTTTGCGTATCTGTTCAGTGTTAGGGTGATAATATTATGAACATCACTAAAGAGATTATGCAGACGATATCTCTATATTGGCTTCTGTGAATATTCGGATTTTTTTTTTTTTCAAATACAGAAGCGAATACTTCTTTACCAAATTGATTGATTGATTTTTAAAAGAAAAAATTGATATGTTAGTCTCGAGCTATTCGGGACTGGCTACTCCAGGACGCGTTATTGAGAACAGGGAGGGAACTATACAAAAAACCTACTAGAGTTTTGAAGCAAAGCGCTGTTTCTTTCAAACCGAATATATTCGAACTGTTGCGAAGCTTCACGCTTGAACCCACGCGATTGAAAGTGAGTTAACTGCTTCGTACGGAGATCTGTGTGCATATATCACGCATATCAATATATGATGCATATCCGTGTATTTGGTGCATGTGTGTTTGGCTCGGTATTGGGACTGCTTGCTTCGTATTCGATTCAGTTACATAACTGTTCGCTTCGCATTTGATACATGTAACTGTCCGTTTCGATTTTGAAATGACTAAACCTCTCCATGCAGTGTGGTCACGCAGTGTTTCTGTTTTGTTTTTGTTGTTGTTGTCCAGATTTCTTGTCCTCTGAAGGAAGGCAACTGTACACGAAATGTATTGAGGTAAGAGCATTGAAGCTTGCCGGGGGGAAATCCAGCTGTCCGCTGTAGGGGAGTGTCTGTCTAGGAGACGTGTCCGTAATGGGAAGCTTCACTGCATTCACACAGCTATATAGACATCTTTATGAAGCTGGTAGTTTAAGCGAACCCCCTATTTGGACGCGTTGGTACAAATATGCTGCATGAGCGTTTCAAAGGGTAATGGCTTCTTGTAGTTACACGTTAGCCGTCCTGAATAACGTATAAATAGAAACCGCACCCGCTTGCTATGTGTAGGAGCTTTGTCTTTTATGCCACCACCATGTCTTGAGCGGCACTTGTCGATGTCCCAGAGGGATTTTGGGTACGCTCAGTACGCAAGACACCTGAGTACGCTCCAACTGCTGTGGACACAGACCCCCGAGTCGCTGTATAGATAAGGGCTGCTTTATTAATGATCCACCATCTTTAATTTAGTGTCTACAAGACGATCTCTATGAACAACGTCAAAAGTTTTGCAGCGTTTTACGTCAAGGCACGGTAACAGTGAGTTACTGTGGATCGTATGTATTTTTCCAGGAGGCGGACGCAGGTGAAGAATGTAGGAAATGCACCATTCCTTGACTCTTGTTTTATTTTCTAAACGTCACGTGTCTGTCTGGACGAGATGGTTAAAGCAGGTGTCGGAATCTCGGGAGTTGAGAAGGCGTCGCACCAACAGCACGCCGTTCCGGAGCCGGAGCTGTCTGCCAACAAATGTCGCCGAGATCGTGTGTCGTGGACCGACTTCACAACGGTAAAACCCTCAGTGCAGGGGAAAAACGAACACAAGACAAAAACGAGACGAAGTTTCGTCCCGTTTTTGTCTTGTGTTCGTTTTTTTCCTGCACTGGGGGCTTTATCGTGTTTAGAAATGTATCACCAACCTGCCCTGATTTTAACCTTATTTCATCAGGTGATGAACGAGGGGCGTTCAAGTCAAACCGGGACTTTTCATTTTTCGCAAAAGTAAAATGAACTTACAGGTGAGAAATTTAGTTTTATTTTTCAACGTAATCTCCAGCTGCACTAATGCACTTGTCCCAGCGTTTCACGAGGGCTTGGATGCCAGCAGCGTAGAAATCCTTACCGGCGCGTAGCAGCCATGATCGGACCGCATTCTTGACATCGTCGTCGCAGCTGAAGTGGCGGCCCCCAAGGAACGCCTCCAGTGGCCCGAAGACATGGAAATCGCTGGGGGCGAGGTCTGGACTGTAAGGGGGATGTGGCAGCAACTCCCAGCGAAGTTCCTGTAAGGTGCGTGTCGTGAGATGCGCGGTATGCGGGCGTGCATTGTCCTGTAGGAGGAGGGCTCTTTTGGTGATGAGGTCCGGCTTTCCGAAACTGGATGTGTTCACGAATGCTAGTGTTCAACGTTCCCACAGAAAGGTCCGTCTTTCGAGCCAGTTCGAGACATGTTATCCATCTGTCCTTGAGGATCAGGCGCTCCACAAGTTGGATGTTCTCAGGAACTCTGACACTGGGCTCTGAGCCGGCCCGGCCGGTATCGTCCTGCACTGATGTACGGCCGTCTCGGAACCGTTTGCACCACTCAAACGCTTTGCTGCGGCTAAGTGTATCGTGGCCATACTGAGCCTGAAGTCTTCTGTGAATTTTAGATGACTTTACGCCTTCATTCACGAGAAACTTCATGACAATTCGCTGTTCGATGTGCGCGTTCACCTCGTTGTCGGCCATCTTGTCTAGCACGTGCCTTCTGTTTTGCACAAACTTTGGACCACTACGTGGTGAACGTGGAGGCCTGTCGCGTGTGAAACTGATGAAAAAGAAGTAGCGTGAGCCATTTGTACACTCAGGAGACAGAAGGTCCCGGTTTGACATGGACGCCCCTCGTACATGTTTTTTTTTTTTGGTACTATCCTCGCTAGTCTCTTGTCCAGATTCTTCTTTTCCAAGAGAACGTCACAATGGTTGCCTCCGCTGAGGTAATGCATGCTCCACATGACTCCTGGTCTTGACAGCCGCGGACCTCTCAGCATCGGCTTTGCTGCCTTTTTATTTGGCCGTGACATCGCTGGTATTGTAGCTATGAGCTGCTAAGGGACAAACCACTACAAAAACACATATTCTTGCAATGTTGGGTCTCGGCAAACCAATGTTCAATCCTCAGACAAACTCTTAGAAATGAAGTTCACCGCATAGCGTGTTCCTAGGCAACCATCATCCCGAATCACATCTTTCTCGCCCCTGATTTGTTGAAAACTGGAGCCGTGCGGCTTTTCGAACCAATTATGTACTGTAAAATTGGCACACACACAAAAAAAGTGTACCCCTGTAGGTGTTTTCAACAAATCGGGCGTGAACGATGTCATTCAGGATGAAGGTTGGTTCAGAGCGTGCTATGCGGTGAAGTTCTCACCAATCCTGGCGGTGACCGGCTTATATCTTAACTTCCGGCCGTCATCATTCCAACATCTGTTATCATAGCATATCATATCATATATCATATCTCATCCTGGCTACAGTCGTGACGCTGCCCACATAAGTGAAGCCAACAACGGTAAACCGTGAACATGAAAGAACTGATGTTCTGAGGCTGGAACAACATAGAAGGGACAAATACATACAAAGCCTCAATACCACCACCACCACCACCACCAGCGTGCAGCTGGTGGTGCAGCCTTATTGGCAAAGTGCCCAACAAGCTGAGCACCAATAACGCGGCAAACTATCGCAATGTTTTTCCGAAGACTTTCCAGACGAATGTCGGCACAGTTCCCCTTGAAGTCGGCCCAGGACGCATACTAACCCCCCTGTCCCCCACTCCTTCCTGCTGTCCTCTCTTCATCTGTCCACGTCTATACGCCGCTCATAGCCACAGTTGCTTCGCGGCGCTAACACGGAATTAAAAAAAAAAAAAAACTATCGCAATGTCTAAAAGGGAAGGAATCGTTTCTGTGCAGTACATAGTGCAGTATAACATCCTATCTTTTTATCTCCGTCCTTACAAAGAAAAAAAAAAGAAACAAAAGAAAAAGAAGAAAAAGAAAACGCTCGTTCATTGTACCGTCGCATGTGATATACGGTGGCGTCACATCCGTCCGTGGCCCCCAGGGGACGCTGGGTTTTTTACAAATCTCACCCAAATGTCGCGAAAATTGATCGCAAATGACCGCTCCGAAGATACGCAAAACGGGATCTGAGCTCAGCAGATACTGACTTCTTTTTTTTTTTACTCCTCGTTGAGCATTTCCGTGGTGTGTCGAAGACCGGTTCCTTAATGCTGGGTCATGTTTGTAATCAAACAAGATGAACGCGGACGAGTTTTAAAAAAAAAACAGTTTATTTTGAATCGTTGTAAATGAAGATAGAAAAAACTTGCAATAAGTGGTGCGGTCTGGTTTCCTTTTCGACGGGCTTTGGTGCGTGGGTAATATTTGCTGGTGGTGTTTGGTGCGTCTGCTGGTGTAATGGACGACTAATTAGATAAAATTCATTTATTAACTTTAGTATTATATTTTGATTCTGTGTTATATCGCCGCGAAGCAACTGTGGCTATGAGCGGCGTACAGGTGTGGACAGATGGAGAGAGGACATCAGGAAGGAGTGGATGACAGAGGGTGTTAGTGCGCGTTTTAATAAAAAAAATCTGTGTGAGATAAAAAAAAGTACATCCTGTTTATGTATTATGTTCAGGTGACAGGCCCACGAAAAACATACACGTTTTTTTTCTTTATCTTTTACTGGTTTTCCACAAAAAAGCTTCGACAGCAGATGTCGTTAGATGATAGACGACGAGTAAATCGACGAGAGTATATCTCGTTTTTGCAGTTGCGTTCTACAACGAGGATGATATGCTCTCTAAGAGAATACGTAACTGCAAGATGAAAAATTACCTACAATTAATTAACTCTTTAATTAACGGACTTCGGGACAAAGCGAGATAGCAAAATGGGAGACATTCCTGGTTGAAAGTCATTCCATAAAAAAAAAAAAACAGAAACACGCACGTACGTTGAAGTATCCACCGCCGGATTTCTTTATGCAACTGAGTTGTAACCGAGTTGTAACTGAGTTGTGACTGAGTTGTAACCGAAAACGCACCAATCGGGAACCCAGGGAGGACAGCGCTCATCCCACGTCAGAGGGCCACGTGCTTTTGAGCGATGGAGATGATTGGAGTACGTGCTGATATGCTGGCCAGATCAACCCCTTTGCGACCAAGATAAGCCTCCCCGCGTGGCTCACTGGTTATAGCGCGCTGGCCATTTGGGCTAACCAGACTGGGAGGTACACTGGTTCGAATCCCGGTGCCGGCTGTGCTGTTTGGGGATTTTCTTCAGTTTTCCTCGGACGCTTTCAGACATATGTCGGCACAGTTCCGTTAGGAGTCTGGCCAGGACGCACATCCCCAGGGCGTCAGTCGCGATGTTGCCCACCGGTGAGGCCGACCACGGCAAGCCCTTTCACCATCATCATCGCTACCGTCACCTCCGTCAGTGAAGGTCATGCGCTCCTGAAGCGCGTGGCTTTGGTTTAGGCTTATTGGCATAGCGAAATTCCGGAATGAATATTTCACGGCACGCACTCATCTCAAGATTTTTGAAAGATAGAATGGCTTTCAACGAGGATTGTCTCCCATTCTGTTATCTCGCTTTTGCCCGAAATTCCCTAATTGAAGAGAAAATGAATGAATTTTAGGTAATTAGTCATCTTGTGGTTACATACTCTCTTTGATAGGATGTCCGCTTGGCCGTATATAGCTCGACCATATAACTCAAAAACGATGCTGCACTCGTACCTTTTTGTAAAAAGAACCTGTAAAAAATAAAAAGACATCCTGTGTACATGTCATATACAGATGGTGTGTACATGGGGTCGTGTAAAAAAAAGCAATTGCCTGACCCTAACGTTCTGCTATGCCGTGTGGGCTAGCTGCTGTGACTGCCAACAATCTCCAGGAGACACCAATCCCTCCGAGCATTCAAGATACCAAAAGCCTCCCAATTTTGCAAGCAATTGATTATCATCCCTCGATGAGTGTTATTCCTGATCTTCTTAACCATACCGTAGTAGTGGACGAGGCAGTTCACAGTTCTTAGCCTTAAGAAACAGGCAGTTGCTAACCACGAGATAGTTTGCCTGCTGCATGAGTAACAAGACTGGAATACTTGGCGGTCGACATGCTGTTAGGAAGACATGCATATGGTCATCACTTGAACCCAGACGAGATAGTCTTGCTGAACTGGTCACCCGTAGATTCTTTGTCGTGCGCTGAGATGTTGACACGCAGCACGCGCAGCAAGTCTATCAAGCAAGTCTATCTGCCATGTCACTATCCCAAGCTGTACAATGTACTGAAAGTGCGAATGCATTGGGGTGGGCAGTATATATAGACCGAGGTTGTTTCCTTCTTGGGCATCACTGTGGAATGAAGTACCGCAGTGATAAGACGGCTCCCGGTCACATTTGAACTTTCAGTACATTGTGCTGCTTGGGATATTGCTAGTGTCCTCTACCGTGTTCGAACCCGGTACCGTGTGGGTTGCATTCACTGTTGAGCAATCAAGGAAAGTTTGTGTAGTTATTGACGAACATATTAACGTTCTCTGCTTAACACACGCGTTGTGAAACACTAATCTAGGGAATCAACAACGTTTACTGTTTGTATAGTTTGTGGTAACAGGCTACATACTACTTATACTGTGTAGAATCAGCTACATAAACAACTAATTAGGATGAGCATATTGTAAGCAGCGAGAAGGCGGTATAAGGGAGGGTGTTCTGCTCTTAAAGTGGGGTGGTAGTCCGGGAGGAATGCCTCCACTGACTGCGCTGACTGTGAGTTTTCCTGGGCTGAGTTTTTACACTAAACGAGTCCTCCCGTGAAGATGGTCCAGGGCGCAAACTGACTGCATATATGCCACCGTTTTTCAGCAAATGGGGAGGAACTAAACATTAAGAAAGAAATTGCCCCGAAAAGGAACACTAAAACGAGAGGTCGTTTCTCTGACGAAGGTGGCCTTTTCCGAAGCTCGTAGCTAATAGCTAAAGTAGTAGCTAGAAAGTAGCTAGAAATAATCTCTCTGCAACGCATATCGTGAGCAACAACGTCTACGAATACAATCTTACCGCGAGCAGGGTCGGCAAGAAGAAATTACGGACCCCTCCTCACATCTCGATAACATAGCCCAATCATTTCTTCTTTATATGATTACAAAGGGCCTTGAGTCGTGCGGGCCCCTGAAGAGGCCCGGGCGCTATCCACGGGTGCGAGATATACCCGAGCGAGATACCCCGGCGCGCACGTGGCATTGCTCTCGCTTCAACGCCTTCTACTCGTTGGTCTTTCGCTGCTGCAAGTACTCAGAGGCTCTATTCACTCAGAGGTACTCCAAGGCCCGTATTCTCGAACGATACTCGACTCGACTCATACGAGTGGAAGAAAGCAGCACCCCTCCACTCAAGGAGCCGATGGCTTTCGCGGATGCGCATCGGGAATAGACCTCTCCCTCTTTACAAACAAATGACTTCAGATGATACAACAGCGTCGCCAACTTGGTAGACTGGAACCTACTATAGAAAAAAATTCTCAAGAAAGCCACGTTTAAATATAAAAGGAAAAAATAGCGAGAGCTCTTTGGCTGCACGTATAGCATATGTTTGTAACTCAAACGTCGCCATGCCAGTACTGGACAGCTGTCCAGTTACACAGTTAGTTACACAGTTCCAGTTACACAGTTGGACAGTTACAAACATACGTTTAAATATAGTTTTTCATATTGTAAGGTTTTATGCAATTCCTTGCATATAAGTTACATGGCCTTATTCTGCTTCATCCTACCGGTAACCCTATCTTTTGGTTAGGCCTTTCTAAAGATGGCTACGGGGCTTTTCCATCTTCAGATGTCTTAAGGGCACGAGTTTCTCTCGGAGTGCACGTGGTGTTTACACAAAGCAAGCGCGAACTAAGTCGCGATCCCCTTGACTTCCCCTTGATAGACCTCTACGGAAGAAACGTCACGGTGACGTTTCTTCGGTAGAAGTCTATCCCTCCGTCAAGGGGCTTCTCGAGGAACCGTCCTCAACTCTAGTTGTGCCCTTGTCCCCTCCCCCTCTCCGTGAGCCGTCTTTCAAGATCCCTCCGAAACATTGGTTTTGCATTAAAGGGAGTGCCACATCCGTTCCGGTTGATTCCGAAACTTTAGCGACGCGCGCTCCTCAAGGTGGCGCGCCGAAAACTGTCGCGACAGCATCAAATTCGGAGAATTTTAACTCTCCGGTCGCTCCCTAGATAAAGGAAGCAAACGAAATGTGTACGATTCTTGCGAACAAAACACGGCCGCTGAACGTTCGTGAGCGTTCGTTTACAGAAGCTACACGACCGCTTATCGCCTTCTTTTCCGCTACGAAACTTTACTGCACGGTCCCTATACCGCTGCTATATATACTCCGCGTTCATCACCGCGTTCAGCGAAAATCCGACGCGAATTAGTGCAGTTCTGTGTAATTTAATGCAATTCTTGGGAAGAGCAGATACCGGATGATGCCGAGTTTCCCTCTCTGGAAATCGGAGAAAGCGTCACAAGGACACGTCCAATCAGAGGAGCCCTTGGACGACCGGCTGGCGTCTGCAGGCCGCGGACAGTCTGTAACCATGTCATGGAATGGCACTTCTGCGTTAGCGCCGGACGTGCAGCCAGGAACGCAGAACCCTGTTCCACACGACATGGTGGCGTCAGAACTCACACTCATAAGTGAAAGTAGGCGTATTTACCGAGGACTGTTCACTTAGAACATTGCGGTGCAACGCGTTTCAGACGAGCTCGAAGACAATAGCCTGCGCTGCGCCCCCATTCGTGTGCCTGATCTGCGTCATCATGATATTACTATCGCTGGGGCTTCTTTGGTTGCTGAGCTCCATTTTACTGTCTGCTGTTGCAAAAACCCTTTCAGGAAGATATTGGTATGTCATCTGTGACCTCCTCTTCACTTTGAGGAGGGGGGGAAGCATGTTTTCCGCAGAAAAAAAAAAACAAGGAAATGAATGCCTTAGACACGCACACACATGCATTGGATGATGATGGGATGGGCGATTCACCGCCGCTGAGGCGGTACACTGCCCTCTTGCACATTGGGAACGGATGAGGGGATGATGATGGGGGGAGATGAAAGATGGAAGTCACTGAAAAGGTTAGCTTGAGGCTTTGTATGTATTTGTCCTTTCTATGTTGTTCCAGCCTCAAAACATCAGTTCTCTCATGGGGGTGGGGGTGGGGGAGCACTTGCAGAGATCCGTCAACACACCGGTGGAGTGCAAGTACTCCGCAAGAAGACGATGGTCTTGCATCTTGTGGGTAGCGTTCGACCACGGTCCGACGATCTTCGCGAGGTTGAACGGCCGTTTGTCAATACATTGCATAGAAACTTCCATCAGGGCACGCTCGTGGTGATATTGCCCACAAGCCAGGATGACGTGCAGAGGTCGTCGTGCACTCCACAAGTAGGGCAGAGGGAAGACGAGGTGGAGCCGAGACGGAGTTTAAAGGCAGGTGTAAATGCAACGTTGACCCTCATGCGGTGGAAGAGTGCAGTAAAGGGGCGCGGTAGTCGCGTAGGAATTTCGAGAGAAAGCGTGGGGTCTACATCCGAAAGAAGGGAGTGGGTTATGTCGTGTTGTCATTGAGCCTTCATCTTGTGGCCGGTGAGTGACGAAAGGAGGTGTCTTCGGTCGCCGAGAGACATCATTATCGGGGAAACAGCTGCGTGCTGATGGGCACTCAAGGCGGCTCTGTCTGCTTCTTCATTACTGCTGATGCCGACATGTCCGGATTTTCACTGCAATGCGACAGTGTGCCCTGCAACGGCCGCCTTCGTATAAACTTGCAGGATGTCAACGACGACAGGACTGAAGGACCCGCGTATCCCCAAGTTGGTCACACACTGGAGTGCGGGTCTTGGGTCTGTAAAGACTACACAGGACTGAGCCTGGGTGGCTGGTGTTTTTTTGCATAGCAAAGAGTATGGCATATAGAGCTCGGCACACGTAGATGATGCTCTGTGCGAAAGATGGTAACCACAGGAGACTGACTGAGATGGAACGAGAAATGCCGAGGACGAGCCATCCCGAGTAGATGGCCCGTCAGTGAAAACCGACGTTGACGTCGTGTACCTGTCATTCGTCATGCCCAGGGTAAGCTGCTTGGCGACAAACGAGGCTGTATCCCTTTTCCCTCCATGCAGTCCAGGAACAGTTATAGGCGGATGACTGGGCTTGACACAGACCATGGAGGGGCACTGGGAGCCACTGTCTTCACCACAAAACGCGGAACGCTAGGCTCCAGCTGAGCAATCACCGGTCGGACCTTGCAGGGCTTGCGTCTCAAAATCTTCGATACGAGCGGGTGCCGCGATGATGGGATAAAAGGTGGAGGAAAAGCCGGCAGGTCCCACCGTAGCGAAGAACGTCCAGCGCGGTCTCCTTCGCTTCAGCAGTAACTGCTCGGGGGACGCTATGGCACACACGAAGGCTTCGCGCCAGGAGGCACTGCAACCTATGATCTGAAGATGTCGGGAGGCCAATAAGCACCGGAAAACTGTACGCGAGCGACCCTCGCACCAAAGCCCTGTGGACGGCCAACAGAGAGCTCGTGTCACTGCCCCATCTCATGCATGTCAAGTGACGAATCACCGCAATCAAACGGTGGGTCTTGATCTCTAAGCTTGTAATATGCTTCCGCCAAGACAGCCCAGCATCAACAGTAAAACGGGGGAACCTATGGTGAGACACGTGCTTCAGCGGTATGCCAGCAGCGAAAGCTACAAGGGCAGCATGTTTCGCCTCGTAAAAGGGAGTATTACTGTCTTTTCCGCCAAGATGTCCATGCCCGTCAGTGACAGGAACTGCAGGATGGCGTCTAGAGGGAGTTGGAGGCGTCGCTGTAGGGCAGGACGGGATTTGCCGCTGGTCCAGAGACAAATGTCGTCGGCATAGATGGAAATTGCCAATTTCCTGCCGACGCAACCCCGAAGACCAGCCATAACAATGTTAAACAAGATGGGGCTCAGAATACTCCCTTGGGGCACACCTTGGGTCAACGTGGCAAGGTCTGTATCACCCTGGCTTGTGCGGACGAACGGTGCGCGTCCATGGAGAAAATCAGTCAGCCATGAGAGTGCTCTGGATGGTAGTGCTGCATCAACAAGACCACGGAGGACAGAAGCGTAGCTTACAGTGTCGTACGGTTGCTTAACACCGAGGAAGGCTGCCAGTACCGTCTTCTTGTGCACCTTTGCCTCTTCCACAGAAGTGATTTAATCCCGAACCGAACCTACTGCTGCTCTGTGCCGACGAAACCCTGACAATTCTTGAGAGAAAACGCAGCGATGTTCGAGACACCACTCCCGTCTGGCCAGTACCACGTGCTCGCTTCCAACTGTCAGGTACCTTCCCTGACCTCCAAGAGGGAGGGGGGACTTATTAAATAAATCCTGTGGATACTTCACACATTTCTAATTGAGGTTACAAAGATCCCTAAAGGTGACGTTATCCGGACCGTGAGAGGACCGAACCCGAGACTGCAGCAGTGCACTTCTGAGCTCGCCCAGCGAAATCCATATCGATGTCCGGGTTATTGACTGTAGACGCAGCTTAAATCAGTTCGTCTAAAGTAGTCACCTGGGGGGCCACCTCAGCTTTGGACTTGGAGGAGGATAACGAAAGCGCATCTAAGGGATGCTGGTTCGTGAGAGGTTCGCTTAAACTTCTTGCCACACGACACATCCTCGCAGGGTTGCCAAAAGGTGACAACGATCCGCAGAACTGCCTTCAGCGCTTATGGTCAACCGTCGCCAACTCCTTAGTGACTGCCTTGCTCACGCGGCGGGCTTTTTGAATGTCTTTGAGCAACCCAGTTCGACGGGCTGTGCGCTCCGCACGTCGACGGTATGCCCGCAGCTGCTCAACTCTAGGGTTTGCGCCGAGAAGTCCAGGGACAACTTTAACATCCTTGCCTGATGAACGAAGGGCCTCCTTGATGCCTCCTGCCATCTCGTCCGCCGAGAGGTCATGCCGGGTGCTGTAGGAACACAAGGCGCGACAGGCTGACCAATCCGTAATCGTTAGACGTTTTCCAAGCAGACCTGGGAAATAACGGAAATGACCTCAAAATTCCCTCATATCAAGTAGAATC
The DNA here is from genome assembly GCF_037126465.1 of Ornithodoros turicata. Taxonomy (NCBI): domain Eukaryota; kingdom Metazoa; phylum Arthropoda; class Arachnida; order Ixodida; family Argasidae; genus Ornithodoros; species Ornithodoros turicata. The sequence continues at coordinate 136,671,502 of NC_088202.1, read as the reverse complement.
ACCATATCGGTACACTGTTCAGTGGCACCAATGGGAAGGTACCTCTAGGTAGAGATGGAGAGGGAGTCACCCTTCCTTGTCGCGAAGGCTGGTAACCCGCGATGCAGGGCAATCTCGACGCCAAAGGAAAATGACCCCTGTAACCAATCATCAGGATATGGCTTTTCTTGCTGACCTCTCGGTTACTGGGACACCCCAAAAAAACGGAGGTTTTCGGATATATCGGATTTACTTCAAATTTTACGGGTGTATATTTTCGTATTTTTCGGATATATTCCAAAAAAACCCTTGCTACCTTGCACATAACACAATCTGACGTGCGGGAATGCGATGCAGTTATGAACCTCCCAGTGCAGGAAACATACAAGACAGGACGTACCAGTACCAGCGCTGTGTGGCATCCTGTCTTTTACGTTTCCCCTGCACTAAGGGTACTTATGGTTTTTATAATAATAATTGGGGGTTTACGTCGCGAGACAACTGAGATCATGAGGGACGCTATCGTTTTTATATGAGTCACCAAACTTCACGAGTTTTTACCTTATATAATCGAATTTGTGTTAGACCTCATGCAACTTGTTAAATCTTTCCTGATGAGGACGACAACGCCACCTCGTGCTTCACTCATTTTTTTTCTAGCCCTTGTCACCTCTGTTCCTCCGTTGTACTCTCTTCTACAAAGTGAAAAGGCGATATCGGATTCTGGTGTATATTCCATCATCGTGATAGTCATGCAACAATGAGCTCGGATAGGTGATTATGTTCCGTTGCTGTCCACTTGTGTGATAACATGAAATGATTGAAGCCAGGGTGGTCCTTTGCGCACCAGGTGACGTTCCATTGACATACAAGGTCGTATTCTTTGGAAGAGGACTGCGGAGCTCCTGTCAGCTTCAATGTTCTCTTGTGCAGTGCCCTCATGACTGCTTTTCAGGTCGAGCGATCTGTCGTATTCCGATGGCTCTCCTGCTCTGTGACCCTCGCCAATTGGCAGTACTTTTAGCAGCATCGCAGAGCCAAAACCTGGTGTCCCGCACGCGGTATTGGCATGCTGTCATCAAGCCTGCATCTGCGGTCGGTGATATACAGGTACTTTCTCAAGAAGTCGTTACGTTAATGATCACTGTCTCACGCGTAGGAAGCCGCTCTCTTTTCATGTCAGCAGGATTCGGTGCGTGGCACTGCGGCGGCGTATGGATTGAGTTCGTGTTCTTGTTCGAGTCGGATCCACGCTTTCCTGTTCCTTTCATTGGCTGTTTAGAAGAGCGGTCAGTGTGATGCGGTCCTTCTGTTTGCGTATCGTCTTCTTTCAATAGCGGTTCGACGACCCCCAGATTAGTCGTATATGCTGGCTGTACGTGAGTCGGGTTCAAGTCGTCAGTCATTTTAGACGTGCTTTTTTCGGTTCCTGCTGAGGTGTGAGCATCGGGTATGAAAGTCATAATGGCTCAGCAACTGTTTCATGAATCGTGTGGAATGGATCGCTTGCAAGTTGAGAGAAAAGTCGGTTGGTTGCAAAACTTCACATGACACAATATCTGTCCTTGTCGTGGGCAGTGCAGCGATGCCAGAACGTTCAGCCACAGGTGCGTCGTTCGGGAATGCGATACTGTCGTGCGCTGCCTCCTGATATTTAGCGCTCTGTTGTTGAGTGACACATGTTAGTTTGAGATGATATCTCGATCTTATGAATTGCACCTGTTGAATCGTTGATGTTCGGCACTGAAGTGGTAGCAGATGTCGTGATGAATTCAGCGTTGTATCTCTTTATGTAGTCGTTGACGTAGAAAAGCGCCGTCAAGATGCTCATTTGCATTTCGATCTGCTTTGTATATTAGTCTTCAAATTCTTCGTTGTTAAGAATTGGCTCTATCTGACTGTCAAATTGGTGTATACACACTTTCAAGTTGTTTCGTAAACGATCCGTCCTTTCTTTGAAGTCTTGAAAGTCATAACGTTCTTCTGCAGTTCGTCGCCGTTCTTAGATCTTTCATTAACGCCGTCACCTCCGCTCGTAGAAATCTGCGTTGATCGATCAGTTGAATCCCCTCATTTTGTTCGTTCAGATTGCTGTCAGTGCCCGCTGCAGTCTTCTCGGTCAGGTCGGTACAGTCGTTCAGGGACGTGCAAATGAAAGTTCAGTATATCCTGGTCACGACACCACTTTGTAGAAGACAGTAGAACGGCGCAACAGAGGTGACAATGTTTAATGGAAGGGCTAGAGAAGAATGAGTGAAGCAAGAGGTGGCGCCGTCGTCCTCATCAGGAAATATTTAACACAACTCAAGAACGAAGCTTGATAATTTATACACTGCGTTAATTATTAGTTGCCTCGTTTTACAGGTACTCTGTTTAAAATTATCAAATACGGATACACGGAAATTTTTTCAGTTAAACTACGCCGAACATTTTCAGCCCCCGATTTATAGCTTGCTAGCTGAAACGCTTATTTAGATGACACACTCTATTAAAAATGATGGTGGTGATGCTTCTGAGAGAGCTCGCCGTCGTCGGCCTCACCACATGATGGTGGTGGTGGTGGTGGTGATGGTGATAGGGCTTGCCGTTGTGGGCCTGACGTATGTGGGCAACGTCACGACCACAACCTCACCACATGAACCTCACCACATAGCACGCTCCTAGCTAACCATCATCCTGAGTGACATATCGTTCTTTCCCCTGACTTGGTGAAAACGGTGGGCGTACACAATTTTGTGACATTACGCAGTTCATAATCGCCACAAAAATGGCGTACTACCCCATTTTCAGCAAATCAATGGAAAGAACGACGTTGCTCGGGATGGTGGTTGACTAGAAGCGTGACATGTGGTGAAGCTCTGTTTTTAGAGGTCACATCGAGACTGGAAGGTACCCGTTTGGAATCCAGGTGCCGGCTGTGCTGTCTGGGGTTATTCGTGGGCTTTCCTCGGACGCTTTCGGACATATGTCGGCACAGTTCCCTTAGAAGTCGGCCCAGGACGCACATTCCGCAAGGGCGTTAGTCGTGATGTTCCGTGCTCACCTCTGTGAGGCCGACGACTGCGAGCCCTTTCACCACTTCCTCCTCCTCCTTCTCTGTTTTTAGAGTGTAGGACGAGCTTGCTTACCAAACCCTTCGCAACCTCCTTTTAGACATTTTCATCTGTGGGTGCTACTACCGAGCCCCATGGCACGGGCCAGTCAGTTCTGTGGGCGACGTCCTGGAGTGAAGCCACGGGTTGAGAAACTCCCCAGCGCATCCGGCCCTCCGAGACACTCCATCATCGTCGATAAGGACTCCTGTAGGGTATCAGTTAACCGGCTCACTAACGTATGTCTGTTCCGCGTGTACCTGTGCTGACTGAAAGATACTACATCTCACCGAAACGTCCGTGCACCGAACGACCCTTGCTCCAAGATGTCTGTGGTCCGAAACGCCCTCAGCGAAATCCCTGCAGCGAAATCTCCGTTTCGCATTTCGACTAACTATTCAGGTAAGTGTAGACTGCTGTACGATATCGTCTTGTTCACAATAAAGTTTTGCATGTTTCGGACCGTTGTGAGTTTTTCCAGAGGATCAAGTTAGCGTTAGAGCTATTAAGTGCTTTGTTTTTTCCTTTTAGGCCTTTCAAGTGGTGGTGATAACGTTGTGGAACAGTTAAGGCACGCTCTGAGGTTTTCCCTGGGTTTTCCGGCAGACTCTCCGGACAAAAGTCGGAACAGTTCCCCTTGAAATCGGCCTAGGACGCATATTAACCCCTTCCCCCACTCCTTTCTGCTGTCCTCTCTTCATCTGTTCACGTCTGTACGCCGCTCATCGCCACGGTTGCTTCGCGGCCCTAACAAGGAATTGAAAAGAAAGTCGAGGCACGTGATGTGTGTCGTCTGTTTCCATTTACAGTGTTCGTACATCTCTGCTCATTGCTCAAAGTATACTAGAAAGAGCAGCCTGGAGCATATGATACTCAAGCAACCCCACATCTGAAGAACTCCACATGGCGACGAAAGAAATGCAACAGATGCATACGTCACAGGCAGCAATGTGGGGTTAGCCAGATTGCTCCACGTGACGCAGCATTCATTAATGTCGGTTAACTGCAGTTCATTGTCGTACCAATGCAGGTGTGGCGCGGGCAAGCTAAGCGCACCGGAGGAGGAGGAGGAGGAGGAGCAAGCCCCACAGATGGGTCGTTCAGCGCACAGGGATTTTTCATTGTATTTCCGTACATGAGACCAAGGGCTTCATGAAACCATTGTTCCTAGAACGAGCGACTCTCTCGCAGAATTATGAGAGAACTCAAGCGTGCATGTCTACAATCAGCTCTCAGGTGCTCTCGATCGTCATATCCAGCACAGCAATATTTGGATTCAGTATTCTTCCTCGTGACAGCCGTCCGCAGGCAATAGTAATTTGTAATACTTGTTTGCAACAATTCACGTGCGTGCTCTTCTTTAGTATTATTTCTTTTCATTATAATGTACAACAGGTTCGGTAAAGGAGCAGCGAAATCCACTACAGTTCTCCTGGAGAACGTGCCAAAAATACTGTTTATTCCTGTCTCATCTTTTCCTTCCCCTGTTCCCTTCCTCTTCAACCTCTACATTCATGTAGAAAATAAGGTAATGTAACTCTGTTTTGTGAACCCTCGATAAATATTTTGCCTTCAGATCTCTGGAGTATCGCGGCAGAGATAGTTTGTCGCTTGTGCAGGTACGATCGTGGCACCCACTGAGATTCTAAACCGGGCATATCGCTTTCTTACGGCAAGTATCAGTTGACTAAATTTCTCCGAAAGCACCCTAGCAAACCGCGTGATAGGCCCTGTTTTAAGACACAGCGCATAAAAAACGATTCTCGCTGAGCCCTTTAGGCCATCGAGTATTTTGTCATGAACCAAACGATGACAGTCTGCCATTGGCTGTTGGGCAGCATTTTACGGAGCGCCATTTCACACATTGCGCCCCGAACGAGCTCTTCATTGCTGAGCGCGGGTGCTGTACGGGACGCAGCCGAAAAGCGTTGGTTCCTCCCGCTGCGCCAATTTATCGCGCCACGCATAAGCGGGGGCGTCTCAAGGACGGTCGAAGCAGCAGCACAATGGCGCAAAGATTTACGGCCTCCCTGCCGGGCCGTAAACGGCCGTGGGAAAGGTACGCCTGCAAGATGCTGCTGCTGCGAAAGACGATGATGTGCAGCCTGTCTCGTTCCTGGTAGCTCAAGGGTTCGCCTGCATGCCCAGGGGCGCCTTAATATCGCGCATCACGGAGGGCCAGGCGCCGTCGGATTGAGAGTCCAACGAATTCTTCACACATCTGCGTGTGTGTGTGTGTGTGACGGCAGAGCGGATGCTGTACTAGCGGGAAAGAAAGCACGAAGCAGAACACGAACAACAAAACGGACATTCAGCTCGACTGACAACCTTCCAAATAGCTGTCAGATGAGACATGTGATCAGATCTGTGTGCTTTCTCTACGTCAGGAGAAAGACGTATTAGATCGAGCATGTGGTCACGGACTGTGGTCTGTATCGTAATGCAAGGGAAGTTCTACGAGACCGGGTGGACAACATTACTGAGGTACAAACCCTGGCCCAATATTGTGCAGCATCGACAAGCACTGTTTTCATTATTGGATTTTCTAAGGTACATTGGTCTTCGCGACACGCTTCAGTTCTACTCAAATTATATAAACAAATCAGGAGGGTGCAAGTGAGATGGTGGAACGGTGAGAGCGGCAACATTTCCTTGAGTCTGAGGAAGGACAAAACACAGAAGGAACACGGAACAGAATGGACGACACGGGACTCAAGTCTCAAGACTCATTGAGTCTCGTGTTCCTTCTGTGTTTTGTTCTTCCTCAGACTTAAGGTAATGTTGCCGCTTTCAAATTATGTCGTGGCTTTTCTGCCTTGTGCAGTGACATTACCTGGTCATGAGGGGTTCAGTGATTTTTTGAGTTAGTGATATGGATGTTACAATGATGTGACTAGTGAGCCACAAACTAAATAACAAATCTCTTCATTCATCGTCACTAGACGTATCTGTTTCCCCCATTAGCCTTTTAAACATCAACCGTTGCGAAGTAAGAGCAGTTGTATACTCCTTCGAAAACCATGATGCTGATTGTATACCAAACGAGCTGTGTAGTATACTGGAAAGAAAAGTACTGGACCTGTTTCTGTAACACGAATGGCATTACCATGCACGAACATAGTGAAAGAGCATCGCGTGTGCGATCAATACCGAGAACGGTATAGCAACGTGGGGTTGCTTTAAACCTTCATTCCACCACCGTCTGTTTGTGACTTCCGGCGCACGCTAAAGAACCCCAGGTGGTTGAAATTATCCACGGTACTACCCTGCAGCACTTGCAGCATGTAGACACACACGTGTAAATCTGCTCCACATTATTATTATTATTGTTTTAGTAAAGAGCTTCGCTCCCATGAGCGCACCAGGGGCTCCATTAAGCAAGCTCTGTATAAGGGTTGTAAGGGTGACACAAAGCACGTGGTGCTGACCCTGATTGAATACATAAAAGACACGCATAAAAGTTTTTTTAAGAACTAATGTCTGCCACAGATCCACTCCCACGTGGATATGCGCGTAAGGAACAAAATGCCGGAATCTCCTTGTGTGCCCTGATGTTACCCAAGCCCTGAAAGGCTCACCTTTTGGAAGCCTCGAAGGACGTATCTGTTGTCTGCATAAGACACTCAAAAGCTATAGACGGTGTATCAGTTACACTAGGTGTCGCCAGCGAACACTGCCCAGGAGCACATGTAAATATGATGTGATAATTGTTATCTCCTAACTTCACGTCGGGATACAACATATATGGTCTGGGGCACATTTCAATAGCGCCACTGGGAACTCGAAAATTGCACACAAACAATTTTTGTTTGCAGCGAATGTTTTCACATTGGCCTACACGTAGGAGCTTAATCGAAACGTCAATTTTCTATTGCAGGGGCCATGCACATGTACCCTAGTTGTGGCAGCGTGTCGCTGAAATATGGGAGCCCACAACCTACAACAGCCAGCCCACAAGAGCACAGGATGCCCCATTATAAAGGATGCGCCTGGGCTTAGGTAAGCCATGCAGCATATATGACCAAAGAACAAACAAAATCAGAATGCGTATTTGTCGTGCACAATGCATAGGGCTGTTCGGCTGGGCCAGAGGGCGCTCCTGATTCTGGCAGTCAGCGCCACTTGTGGCGATTGTGCTAAGTTTTCCAAAGTAGCGTGCTCTCTCATCACGCACATGGTATGTGCTGTGTCAGAATGGCCAAGGTGTGTTGCGCTTTTGAATAAGGCAAAAGGGACCGATGATTGTCCCTCAGTCAAGTTGGAAGCAGGGAAACCGTTAAAAGCGGTGCTTTTTCGGCGCATGGCAGAATATTATCGGACAGGCTCGAAAATGTGCCTCCCAGGTGCCGTAGATCTACTAGCTCTGAGCGAAACCTGACTGAACAATAAAGCCTGAATGGATAGAGTTGGATATCTGTGGTTTCAAACGTTTTAGTCAGGTTTACAAAGAGGGTGTGAGAACCGGTGAAGTACTGATTTATGAAATGAATGGAGCGAGCGCTACGAATGATTGTCAGCAGCCAGAAGTCGGCTCTTTTTATGAGCGTTACATTCTTTATTTTCCCTCTTTGCTTTCTTCAGTCCAAGCTACCACTTGTCACATATCCTTGACTGTTTCGGAAGAGAGGAATATGGAAGTCAGATCAGAACAATCATCAGAACAGGGAATTAGGTGCCTTTGCGGCTGAGATTACTGACTTTGAGACACGTGACTGTGAATGAGAACTAACTTTCAACTAACTACAACACAACTTTCATAATACAAGGACCAATTGCAATGACTCCCGGTGGACCCTGCGTACGTATGATGATTCTGGGATTCACATGCACTCTCGACATCTCATATACTTCTCCTATGCCTGGCAAGCACTCGCTATCTGGTTATTTGTTCCACCTATATCTGTAGAATATTTAACTAAGAATTTAAAAAAATAAATGCATAATCCACAATACTCATGATTTTCACATAGTACTACGCAACCCCTGACATAGGTCTACGTCTATGACTGAGTGGCGTAGACGCAGGGGAGCTGGTGGACGAAATTCATTATGAAAAATGCCTGAGCGTGGGGCACGAAGAAGATACAAAGGCCAAACAGCTCAAGTTTATAAGCTTGCAGAATCACACAGCTATCAGCTTGAGTTTGAATGTAAAAAAAAAAAAAAAAGAGAGAAGAAAAACCGATATGATACGGCTACACCCCGGTTTTCTTCGTGCAGTCGGTGCGTTTTATAACAGTAACGTGGTCCAGGCTTTTATTTTTCCCGTTCCCCGGGCTGCACATTCTCAGACATTGCACGGAAACAGGTGGAAGATCGTGCACAGGGCATGTAATCACTTTCTTCGCCTAACGAGTCTACTCCAAAGTTTTTCCTCCCTGTATCACCAGGGGAGAAAGGCGGCGCTAGTGTCGCGTTGCCAAACTCCAGGCGAACGTCCCTATATGCGTTTTATCTTATGTCTCACCGCTGTGGATTACCGGAGTAGCTGTATAGTGTGTATACGAATTTGTACAACTCCTTTCATCTCATGGGTTTACGGTCTGCAACACCCTGCAATCGCACCTACAGTGTTTGGCCAATGGGTAACGGGACTTTGGACGCGTCAGTGCGCTTCGTATTTCGCCTGTCCATCATCAACCGCCCGCATTGCGCGATTGTTCCAGTGAAAAATCGTACTGAGGCACAGTTTCTGAGCGTACCGTGAGATAGTGTACTATATTCCTTGTAACTGGTGCACAAGAGTTCGGTTGTGTTTTGTCTCGCTCTGGCGGTACGACGTCTTCTTCGTTTGGTACTTATTATTTCCGTTTCTTCACTGGCGTAGCCAGAAGGGCGTTTAGGGGGTTCAAACCCCTCCCAAATCGTATTTGTGGTAGTGCGTATGGGAAAGGGAAACGATGGGAAATCCTTCTCTCCCACGTTGAGTCCCCAAAGAACCCCTCTCAAAATATTTTTCTGGCTATACGCCGCTGCGTTTCATGCTATTTGATCCTGTCCAGCGTATTTACAGTTCCTCATCAATACTGTAACATGACGGTACAAAAGGAGAAAAGAGCGTTGTCATGAATTGAATTGAGTTGTGAGAAAAAGAAGGGGGCGAAATTGAACGATTCACCAGACGAATGACTCCCCCCCCCTTCCACAAATAAATAAATAAATAAATAAATAAGGAAGGAAAAAGAAAGCCGCAAAGCTCCCAAGCACTGTCCCTCCCCCGTCTTGTGTCTACCGCAAAATCTTAGTTATGATACGTCTATCTATCGGAGCTCAGCGTAAGCCCTGTCAATCACCAATTTTACTGTCTTCACACGGACCCCTCAAAGTGAAAACTGAACTGGCGGCGCACACAGCGTTGCAAACGAGAAACTACTAAAGGCTGCGCGAAGGAAAACGGGGAAATGACACGACGATGGATCTCTTTGGACGCATGCAGAGTTTGAGAAACGCAGGCAGGAGAGTTCTCAGGGGTTCGTACTCAATTTATTTCTGCTTCATAGGGCGCCCCCTATGTTCTAAACAACACATTAAAAAAGAAAAAGAAAAAATATAGAAGGCGATCCGAGTACTTTCCGCGCGGCGCATATTTCTGTTTGAAATCCTTTCCTCGTACGCCTCTACACTTGAGATTATATTTGTGCGAAAACTAAAGATTATGCGGTTACAAACGTAAATTTTCAACTTTATATCGAATTTCACTGGTCGTTGCAGTCCAGAAAAGCTTTCACCGGCTTGAGTATGCATGTTACATTGCTTCGTTGAATGCAACGCGTCTCACTGGTCGTCCCAGAACGACGTACACTGACGAGTGTAACAGCAGTGTAGCTCCCAGTACACCGACAATATATGCGGTGTAGAATGGAACACGCTCTCATTTAGTTCGACTCTCTGTAGTTTTCTTTTACTGTACTAACTCTTTTTACTCTTTTCTAAACAGTAGACTAAAATGGTTGCTAGGGAATCGCTTAATCTTCTGGAAGCGCTTGTTGACGAATGAAGTTTATGTACGATTGTGGTAGGCCCTCATCTGAGGGTCCTTGAGGTATAAAAAAATGAAATGGAATGAAAAGTTTGATAGGCTCATGTGCAAAACGATGTAGAATGTTGGACAGACGGGGAACTGCGAAATGGTTTCGGTTTTCAGTTTTCGGTCGAAACCTGGCATGTTCGGCTGGGCGAGCCAGTGTACAGTTTACATTGACACGATTTTTTCTTACGCTTAATCCACACCGACACACTACGATTCACGAAAAGAGGTCGTTTTGACCTCTGATCACTTTTCATAGTTTCATTTTAGTGCGCTGTTCTTTCTCCTAAGTATTTAGCATCATGAACTGTTTCCGTTCCGCCTAAGTTCTATCCAGTTTACCCCTACTTTAATAAAGTTACGACAACATTTAGCAGGTAAAAGAAAAACACGGATTTCGACCAACATGCATGCATCGAATATAATGTTGTACTTCGCGCATGAAGAGTTCGTGTCCCAGGGAACAGGCGTTGACAAGTTACGAAGCTTGAAGGTACTGCAAAGCAGCAGACAGGCCGTTCATGTTGGTGGCGTAAGTTTACAGTATATTGCTTGTAAACCTGGCGCAACAAGTTATACACGTGACAGATCGCTCTTAATATTGTTTCATTTGCTAGCAGAACTGAGACAAAAGGGCAAAATAATCCCCAGTTCGTCAAGCAACGGTGTACTACGTTTCCGAGAATGATTAGCTGCTTCTTGACGACTATTTTCTTTTTATTTTATATTTTAGACTGAGTGTTATGCGCCTGCAGTGCACGTAGCTTTGCCGTCGTGCTATTTGACGAGCAATGCGAAGTTAGTGGGAACTTCGACACAGTGTTGACCGTAGTTTTCAATTTTAATTTTCTAAAAATTAAGACTGCAATTGGGAAAAAAATTGTGACGTCAGAGTAGTGACTGCACATGCAATCGGTGCCTCTAAAAATACTATAATATTCTGTCGATTCCATCTTTTCATCTTCGCCTTACATTCGTCATATTCTTTTTTGTCACTAAATGACGCATAGTGGATGCATAATGCCTTGGAGACCATGCAAAGCGTAGAGTTCTGCCTCCCCGCTTTACACGGCTCATTCAGTAAGAACTGCAGCTTATTTCCCCTTACCTGCACTAAGGGACGGCGTTGCTACTCCATTACAAAATTCTTTTTGTCCATGACCCAGAAGAGACGCTGTAGGTACTGCTCGAAGGTTTGCGTGAAAGCCTTCACTAAGAACCTAGTAGGAAAGAACCAACGATTCTGCATCATGTCGCAGCACCCAACCTGCCACGATATCTGATCAGTTCAAGCCCTAAGGAGCACTCTCGCAGCCCGTTGTTTTATGTTGTCCAGCCCCGAGATCGGAAGCCGGGAGGGAGCCGATGTGTTCGACATTGTGACAATGTTGCACGAGCCATTCGGCATTCGGGGTATATACACATGCTGGATACATTCTGTACCTGCGCAATAAACACGTTCATCTCTACGAGTCATTCCAAAGCGTACCCCGCGTGGTCAGAACTTCCCAATCTTCCTTCCAGGCCTTCCTCTAGTTTGCACCTAGCCAAAAAGCCACGACGCCGCGACCCCCGTCCCATTGTGCTGCCGTCGTTCACTGGCTCCCGACGCCTCGTGAAGCAATGTCTTCCTCAACCGCACGGGCGGCGTCCGAACAAGATCAACGTCTATAGGTCCAGGGCCTTCATTTTCCTGTAAGACTGAACAAGCAGAGCTGAGTATTTCTCTGTTGCTTGAGAATTTAGAGAATTTCGCGCGACCGGGCATAACAGCACAGCTCATCAAGTTTTATCACGTCGTTGGGGCAGACGGACCGAGTGAAGCAGCCGAACTGCGGGATGTCACCATGGTCCCACAATCAGACAACCAGTACGACGTTCTGAAAAGTGCATGAACCAGGCGCACGACCTGCCTCTGAGCAGGAGCGACTGCAGCTCTTACAGCGGAGATCGCAAACCGTCGCAACTGCTTCACCAAGTGCTGCAGTTTTTGGGTGACAACGCTTTGGTGCTCGACGAGTCCATTCTGCGCACGCTGTTCCTTCAGCGCCTTCCGAACACCGTGCGCATGATCTTGACGACGTCCAGCAGCGTATCGCTCGAAGCCTTGGCGGAGATGGCCGACAAAATGATGGATATTGCGTACTCTCCATCTTTACTGTTTCACCTCCATCTGATTGCTCGTCATCATTGGAAGTTCGGGCTTTGCGAGATGTAGTGGCCCGGATATCGGACTTGTTCACTTCGGGCCTCCGCATCAACCATTCGCGGTGCCCGCGCCACCGTAGATCTCCTCGCACTAATCGTCGCATCCCTTCCCCTCAGAGCCAGTCAGCTAACCCCCTCGACTGCTGGTGTTATCAGGCTATTGGTGACCGCGCACGGAACTGCCAGCACCCCGTATGCTCGTCAGGGAAACGGGAACGTCAACAACTGACGACAACCAGTCTTGTTGACAACGTGCCCAGTCATCTTCACCTTTTCTTTCTTACCTGACCGCAACTCCTGCGTGCGTTTCTTGGTGAGCACTGGCGCCGAGGTGTGTGTTATCCCTGCTTCCCCTGATGACCAAAAGCGCCGCAAGCCAATCAGGACGCTTCAAGCGGTAAACACGGCACCCACACCTACTTACGGTGAAAGACTCGTGACGCTCAACTTTGGGCTTCGCCGGGTTTTTCAGTGGATTTTCGTCGTCGCAAGAGTGCCTCACGCCGTCATAGGAGCGGATTTCTTGGCGCATTTCGGGCTTCTTCTCGACATGAGCCCGAGAAAGCTTATCGATAGCGCCAACAATCTCGCGGTCTAGGGCATATTCATTTCAGCACCCATGCTGGGACCTGCTCTCCGGCGACCTGAGAGTACGAAGACATTGTGCAGGGATTGCCGGCCCTCACTCAACCTCCCAACTGGAAGCAACAGGTGCAGGACGATGTTCAACATCATATCGTGGCCACTGGACCACCGACACACGTACGCCCGCGTCGACTAGCCTCGGAGAAATTAGAGGTGGGAAGAGATGAGTTCGATGATACTCGGATTAATCAGATCATCTTCAAGCAATTGGTCTTCAGCCCTCCACATGGTACCGAAGAAGACAGGGGTTGGAGGCCATGGAGATGGGACATACCTCGTACCATACGGGACAACCCTCGGACTATCCGGCGAGTTTCTGACTGCGGTAAAGGCCAGCGGCTTCTCCGACGCCACAGAATACGTCAGCCGTCTTAAAATGATTATCAGCAATCCTCAATCCGCTCCATCCCGCCATACCGATGGCCTACGAAATTATACATTCATCAAGACCACCATACATGTACGAACGTTTCCGAGCGCGTTGACAACAATGATGCCTACCTGGTCGTCAACCGCACGCCAAAGCACTTCACGCTCTCAGTCAACGGAAGCCCGCATACAAACCCGGCAGTTCCGAGCGGAGTCTACCTCATATGTTCATTTCTTAGGTCTCATTGACCCCCTGCAGGACTTTACTATTGTCTGTCGTTGCAATTGAGCTGAAGAGTCACTTCTCCATCGTCTTTGAGTGAATGTTGCACGCACACCCTCACTCCTGTATAAAATGCGCCAGGCAAAGTCCCCCAATTGCACAACTTGTTGCTTGGGAGCCGACATTGAGCACTACCTATTATCCTGCAACCGGTATCTCTCTCTCTCAAAACTCTATCTCTATCTAATCTCTATCTAAACGGTCTCTATCTTTCTCAAAACTCACACACGCACACATACATTGGATGATGATGATGAGGTGGGCGATTCACCGCCGCTGAGGCGACGGTACACTGCCCTATTGCGCATTGGGAACGGATGAGGGGATGATGTTCGGGCTTTCAGAGAGCCGTCACCAGACCGATGGAGCGCATGTACTCCGCAAGACGACGAAGGCTTTGCATCTGGTGGGCAGCGTTCGACCACGGTCCGAGGATCTTCGCGAGGTTGAACGGCCGCTTGTCAATACGTTGCATAGAAACTTTCATTAGTGCACGCTCGTGGTGATATTGCCCACAAGCCGGGATGACGTGGCAGAGGTCGCCGTGCACTCCACAAGTGGGGCAGAGGGAAGACGAGGGGGAGCCGAGACGGTGTTGAAAGGCAGGTGTAAAGGCAACGTTGAGCTTCATGCGGTGGAAGAGTGCAGTAAAAGAGCGCGGTAGTTGCGGAGGAAGTATGACAGAAAGCGTGGGGTCTACATCCGAGAGAAGGGAGTGAGCTATGTCGTGTTCCCACTGAGCCTGCATCTTGGGGCCGGTGAGTGTCGAAAGGAGGCGTCTTCGGTCGCCCGGAGACACCGGGGAAATTATTATCGGAGGAAAAGCTGCGTGCTGATGGGCGCTCAAGGCGGCTCTGTCTACTTCGTTGCCGCTGATGCCGACATGTCCAGGGATCCATACGACAGTTTGCCATGCAATGGCCGCCTTCTTATAAACTTGCAGGACATCAAAGACAACAGGACCGAGGGACCCACGTATCCCCAAGTTGGTGATGCCCACATCTGCTGCTCTTGTGGCGTTTTCCGCCTTTCTCGCCGGTATATTGGGTGGTGTTGCAAAATATTTGGGGTATTGGCGGGGTGCGGTAGGTGCTGGGAAAATCTCTGCTCACCCCGCTACCGTCAAAAAGCGCGTTAAAGTTCGTTTTCCACGCGCTCTGAGGACATTTCACTCCCACACTTCGCTGCTCGCAGGGGCGGGGGCGAGGGGCGGGGGGAGTAGCGTAACGAACTCCATCGCAAACGTAATGCACCGCGTGCAGAGCTACGGCCGGCACGGACAATACAGTATAAACCAGTTCACGTTAGCTCGTTCCAGATGAAGGTTGTCTGCTCGTAGATCGCATCAAAACTAAGCCTAGCACCAGGAGCTCGACCAAGACCGTCCTCTTCACTCATACTTTTTTCTTCTCTTTCTTATTCTTGCTTCTGTTATCCTCTTATCATTTCATTGATTACTGGAGGATGGGACTACTACTACTTCTTGGTGTGGAGAAAACAGCCAAAGGACAACAAGCAATGCTTTACCACACTGCGCCAGCTCCCGGGGCTTAGTGGCTACGGTGATGGCACTCCACGCCTAGACCGGAAAGTGACCTGGTTTCAGAAACCGGGTTCGGGTTACTCCAATTACCTTTACCCGGGTTCGAATACGGGCGCCGGCTGTGCGGTCTCGGTGTTTTCTCTGGGTTTTCCCCAGACGCTTTAATGTCGGCCAAGACGAATATCAGAATGGTTCCCTGTGAAGTCAGCCCAGGACGCACGATTCACACCAGCGACATTTTATTTACAGTACTGTTGATCCAGGTTTGGATCGTTACAGGAGTGAGCTGTACACATGTCTTTCCAATTTACCTAAAAACGTAGGCATGCTCTGCTCGGCAACAATTGGTTCAGGAAGGATGTTCCAGTCGTGTACGGTCCTAGGGTAATATGAGCATTTAAACACATCGCTACGGGCCTGAAATTCGTGAAGGGCCATACTATGTTTGTGTCTTGAAGGCTGACTGTCTGCAGCTAGATAGGGAGAGTAAGGGTTGCGTTTACGTAACAAGAACAATTGCTTAAGTCACTGTACCCTGAAATATAACTCAATTGGGGGCAGCCCCGCCCGTCTGCATAAAACAGATACCGAGGTTGTTGATCTGAAATCCTTATAAATAAATCTTGCTGCTTTACGTTGCACACTTTCCAGTTTCTTCTTATGAATAACATGCCACCAGGCAGGCAGAATGCTTGGAAATAGTACCCCTCCCCACCCCCATCGCGTTACAAAAATTATTCCTCTTCTCTTTCTCCTATAGGGGGATCGTCTAGAATATTTTATTGACATAACTACACTCCCGAATAAGCAACTGAGCTAATTATACTTTGCTTTACACCCGCATTATAAGGGAGGTAAGAGAAACAACAACAACAGTACTACTTACGCGGCACCTACCGTCCGACCAACCAACCGCATTTTGCATGCGGTTCTCGCGGTGTACATAAATCTGAAACAGCGGCGATGGTGTGCGTATAGCAGGACGTGTCTATAGTGCTGTCAGCCGTGTGGAGTCAATTCTGGCCTTGGTGTGACAACAGGTGGGAGATAAGTGACTCAATGTTCGTAAAGACAGTAAGTGATCTTTACGAAATTTGTATCGTTTACATTTGATGCCTGATTAGATTTTCCTCCTAGTCCGTCGTACAATAGAACGAGAACGTTATTTATAAAATGATAGAGATAACTGCACAGAAAACAACAACAACAACAAAAAAATGAATGACCGGTGAAAACAGAGGCGCTTCATGACACTTACTGACGCTACTGACTGAACTGAACAGGCGTTGCTGTACTGGCGTGCAGACGAGAATTTTGACTAAGATGTGGGCTGTTTCTGTCATGTCACATCAACACCAAATGCCCCCTCGACAGAGCAGAACACACTGTAATTCACGGAAAAAAGCGCGTTTGTGGCGGGGGTCGCGACAAAGGTGGTCTCTCTTTCGGCTTTCAGTGCCCATTTCCTACCGCCATGTTGGGTCGATCATTTTTTCTAAAAATGTAGGGAAGGGTACATGGGAACCAACAAAGGAACATGGATGTTGGCATTAGGCCCAACTGCTGTCTTTCGTAACTAAAAAGCTCATTTGTGAAAATTAATGGGGGCAACGCTTCACGCGACCCACCTTACATGACCAAGATTATATCGCCAATTATTGTAACATGGGCATTTCTCTATAAAAAAAAAACGAAAGAAATCTGACTACGGTTGGCATGGACACCCTGTATTTGAACCGCCTGTGTGCCTCGAACCGCGTTATCGTTCTATTTTTGAGTAGGTGCAGTCGAGATAATAGAGAGTTTGAAAAAGTACATCGTACGCTATCGCCTTTGCGTACGCAAGGTATGGCGTTGGTGATTCTGCGCATGCGCAAAAGATTAAGAGTGCTTCGCGCAGTGCGCAGAACCATAACGCTATCCCTTATGTACGCAAAGACGACACTGTACTAAAAATCTCTATTGGCAACTACGAAAAACTAATGCTAACTAAGCGACGCAAGTTCAGCTCCAATATTCTGAGTAGTCCATGTGTCTTCTGCTAACAGAACTGAGCCTGCCTATTCACGCTACAAAAGAGGATGCCAGTTAAAAGTTGCGTTATATGTATTACTGAGGGCGTTCTACAATTATTACTCCGTCTTTCTTTATTTTTATGCCTATTAGTACGTGCAGGAGACATCCCCCCCCTGGTATAAGAAAGGCTCACCGTATTCATACCTTGTTTGTTTGCACCGTAGAACGGAGAGAGAGAGTGTGATTTGTCGTCAGTTACGGAACGCTTCATCGAGCAAGCCGATGCCCGCGGAGGACCCAGCGCTCGTTAGCGGAGTTGCGAGTAATTGCATTGTCTCGTATGCGACGGAACGGAAACAGGTGTGAGTCAGGTTCCCCGCCGAGCTAATCCATCTCGACAATCCAACCGACGGCAATACTCCCAATCGGATTCATCCGTCTGGTTGCTTCTCAAGCCTCCCTTCAATGGCTGCAGAAGAGAAACAAGTTTATGGGGCACCGGGAACGTGGCCATTCTAAAGTACAGGTCTCAAACAAAGGCGTCTCGCTAAGCACACCTGGGGAATATAGATTCGGATATTCGAAATACGAGGAGTGTTCGCTATAGAAAATAGAATGTTCGCTATAGCAAATAGATTGATACTCATATAGTGACGTTTAGTTGATGTGCTCCCCTCTTTGCAATGCGTGGGTGAAACAAGCACGATGTACAGGGTGTTTTGTAATTCTTTGCAGAGTTTTTTTTAAATTAAACCGTTTTTACCGTTTTTGCAGGTGAGCTCTACCGCTAGGCGGACAGTCTCTCGAAGAGAGTATACGTAACTATTGTATGACTAGTGACTTAAAATTCATTAAGTAAGTCTTTAATTATGGGCTTTTGCGCAAATGTGAGATAGCGGAATAGGTTGTCAATACTCGTTGCAAGCATTTATATTCAAAAAGGCACGCGCGTTGAAATATCGATCGCCGAATTCGGCTGTACAAATAAGTCCGAAACCAAACCGCGCGCATCGGAAGCGCGGGGAGGGATGCGTTCAAAACACGTCAGAAGGCCACGTGCTTTGGAGCGATGGAGATGATTGGAGTAGGTGCTGATCTGCTGGGCCAATCAAATGATGCGCGGCTCAGATGAGCCGACGGTGCCGAAGGTCATGCGCTCCTGAGGCGCGCAGTTTTGGTTTCGTATCATTTGTATAATAATTAATATTACACGATGCATATTTAAACATAAGTGCTCGTTTCACGATTTTTTTTTAAAACAGAAAACTTTCGTCGGAGATTGTCTCCCACTCTGTCATCGCACATTTACCCCATAGCCCCTAATCAAAAGAGTTAATTAATTAATTTATTTATTTAGGTACTTAAGTCATGTACTAGTTGCATATTACTCTCTTCGAAAGGGTCTCCATAGTTTTCTTTTTTTTCCAATCCAATCCAATCTCTTCGAAGGGATGTCCGCCTGGCGTATTAATTCAACTGTAAAAAGGGCATCAATGCTGCTCACAAAGTTTGTTTTTATAAAACATCTGTAAAGAGAGAGAGAGAGAGAGAAAAGAACATCCCGTATAAGATGATTAAGGTGTGAGGGGACAAAGCGGTTGTGGTGTTAGTAGTACGCTTTTCATGCCTTTGTATTGTAGCGACCCAAACATATTTCAAGTAAAGATGCAGAAAGCGGTAAAAACGGGACTGTTTGCTGGTACATTTTAAAAGCGATAAAACCCCAGTGCAGGGGACAATGCATTAAAGTCTGTTTGTCAGTCAGAGCTTCGTGTTCGTCTCGTCATTTCGTGCAATGAGATGCGAGAGAGAGAGAGAGAGAGATGCTAAACTTCTGGAAATTTTGGATTGCCAAAAAAAAGTGTTTTTGCCCCGCAAAATTAGAATTAACCCCCATTTTCACTCTTGTACCATTTCGGTTTATTAACGGATGTTAAAGAACAAACCATAGCGTAACACAACTTATAAACATAAGTTTGATTTGTTTGGCGAAAGGTACGAAATGCCACAAGTTTAAGTCACTGTGACCACTAGTGTAAGCTCTGACGAGAACTACTAAACACATAAAGTTACGTGGAGATGCAAAATGTTCCGTAATTTTCACTTGCTGAAATAGCAGAACGGCTTTGTCAGATTTACTTCTGTGGAATAATTTAAGAAAAACGTGATAAACAAAGTTTTCATTATTAAGTGACAGCGGAGAGATGTGGTAAAATGAAGTCACGTCCTCAATGGTGCAGATACAACTGAGTATAAAACAATGAAGCTTTCTGTTTAGTATGCACACGCTTTCGTGGAGGAAATTACATTTCTTCAGGTGCCAAAGAACCCGAAGAAATGTAGTCTCCCGCATGAAAGCTTGTGCATATTAAACAGACAACCAGTTCGCAATATAAATAGAAATGCAATGACTGTTGTTTGGTCTTAACCCAGAAAGGCACATGTTTTGTTGTTATTTTCGCCTTGTTTATGCATTATATTTTTTCCCGAACCCTATATCTTCTATCTTCGGGATTTGAAATTTTGGACAATTTTTCCGGCATCCAGGAAGTAACCATTTTTGTTTTGTTTTTGTTGCAAAATTTGGCGCTTTTTGCGCGTCGTCGTATTTCCAGTGTTGTGTGTTCGGATCCGAGTCATCCGACCGAGTACCTTTGCAATTTGGCAACATGGTCCAAGTTTCTTGGACAGGCCGCGTCATACGCAAGAGACGTCAGCCACAGCTGATATTTCAGAACCTAGTTGTTTCTCGACGCCAAAGACCGGGCTAATATTCGAAACAATTGCACTCGCTAGCTTTCGCGGGTATAACATATTCTGCAAGTGTTAATTCTTGGAGCCTGGTCATTAGCACGGGACGTACTTTCGCGAAATATACATCTAGCTCTCCAGAATTATTATTATTTTTTCTCGTTATCTGTGTTTCCTGGGCGCACATGCGCAAACAATACTGCTATGTTTTGCCCTTAGTTGACGGTCCCTATTTTCCCGGAGTGACACAAGAGTTTCAGATATAAAGCGCACGCACGCAACATTACATTCTTTTTGGGAAAAAAATGTGACGCTTATTGGAGAGAATTTCGGTTGGTTTCATTCATAAATATGTTAAATATCATAGAACATCGAACTGGACCTGTTGGGATTCCATCCAGTACCAAAAGCGCAAAAAAAAAAAAAAAAAAAAAAAATACACCGAAAGACCGACACACACAGGTAGCGTAACGTTCTTGTCTCGACCATCCTGTGCGTTTTTAACGCTTTAGTACTCCTTCATTCGTGAACTACACCAATTAATAATAATAATAATAATAATAATTATTATTATTAATCTTTATTAACGTGCCCAAGAACAGCCAAAGCCTTGGTATTGGCGCAATAATAATTACAATAATACTAAATATATAATTTTCGAGCGTTGATCACCTTGTTGTCCAATAACGTTTCACTCACGGGAGTATACCGCTTCAAATGTCACAACGACCCACGTGACATGTATCCAACCATATGTATATCTCAATATGTCCACCTATAAATATCTGTCTCAATCTATATCTAAACGTCTATATGATCTAGACACCTATATAAACAATCTAAGTGTCCCTGTCACCTCACTAGTTATGTCAGTGCCATGACAAAACTGTGGTGCAAAGAGATGCAACAGTAAACGGATATTTTTGTGTACTGAGAGTCACTGACTTATCGAAAAGCGTTTTCTATTCATACTGCACGCGACACACACGATTTCACTACGCTATATCTCCTGCATAGAGTGAAAGAGAGGTGATAGCATATAATGAAGTGCGTCTGCAGTCAAATAATTGCGGTGCCTTGAATTCGTTTGCAGACTAAACGCTACGACTGTAGCATGTCCCGCAATATCCTACTCTGCCGCTGTTTGAGACTCTTGGTCGTCTCACCGTGTGCTATACTCTACCATTTTGGCCTCCAATGTGCCCTCAGAAAAATATTGGATCCGCCTCTGAATGTGCCCCAGAGGTGTAATGTCAAGGTTTAAGCCAAACTTAAATACAAAGCTGTCAACAAAGCTTGATTCCATCCCATAGAGATCAAGCCAGTACACCTCCTGCCATCTGTCGCGTCTCGCGCGTTCAATGCAGAGTACTTCGCGATTTTGGCAGTAGGTGGCCGCACAGGCCCGCTGCGCAATTCGCAGCTTCCAATTTCCAATGTAGTGCTAGTGCCATCTCGTCGACTTCCATGAAAGCCGTGACTGACGAGCGACTTTCGGGGTCGGTCAGTGACCAAATCAACGAGTCTGGAGCCTAGCGAGAAATCCAGCGACTTGAGCGGTCAACCGCTGAACGCGGCCTCGACCAACCAATGCCCTCTGGAACGTTCTAAAGGGCTTCTGAATCACGGGGAAACTTCCACTTGTCGTCGAAAGTAGTTTCAAAAATATTTTAGGGACATGTGGCTGTGCACGTCTCGGAGATATGGGATGCGAACACAGAGATTTTCTGGGACTGCATATAATTCCATTGCCTTTGGAGGCAAAGGATGGAGTATGTCACGAAAAAAGGTAATCTCAACAGTGTAGAAAGGGTTTGCTGACCAGTGTTCATAATTTGCTCAGTTCTACTTTTCCGCAAAAGCAGTGAATGTAGCCGAAAAAGCTGACGCCGACACAAAACTTTTTATTGCTTTGAGTCTTCAGAACACACCACACATTATAGACGTGTTTTGCATTAACCTTCTGGAATCATCCTCACCTGAGGTACCTTGCTCACGCAGCTCGAGCTAGTAACAAAATGCATTTGCAGTCGAGCCATAAAACTGAAATTGCCGAATATCCCGCTTGGATTTAAAAATATTTAGCAGAAACTTAGTAAATAGTAACAGCATAATCCCCTACACGGGTTCCAGGAAAAATAAATTGGCATTAAAAAATGTTTCGTAAAAATTTCAAATCTGGAGACATTCTCTTGCAACATTACAAATTCATCTAGCGACTTTTTGATGCCTCCCTAGCGAGATTTCAGCCGGTGACTCCGGCAACACTGGCCGTGACTGGTGCCCAGGCCGTCGCTGTGACAACTAATATATTGCGTCGCGAAGTCAATATGTTGCCAAACATCGTGCGAGGACAAACGCAAGAGAGGATTTTCTCCCAAGGGGATGTTTCACAATGTCTAGCTAATAAATGTGGGGTGCATGGGGAAATCTACCACGTGTTGACGGAGTCATACTGCTAAAGAACTAGGGTTTTGCGTCCCCTACAAACAATCGGGTTGTATTGCGTTTGAAAATGGTTATGACTCGTTTGTCATAGCATGACAAATGATTCACAAATGACAATGAATCGTATGACATCAGGTGAAAGCGAGGCGAGGCGTTTTCGAGTCGAGTAGACGGATAAGTGTGTCCAGTCTAGTTCATTGTGCTACCGGTATTAGTCCAAGCTCAAAGAGGTTATGTCCTTTCATCCGCTGCAACTTCTGCTTGCTTCTACGGTATTAATCGTTTTTGTGAAGTTTTTTGTGCCACCGTTCGAAGAGTTGCGGCAGCAAATATACTGTGTAGAATGCAGCGGATGAATAAAAGGCATATACAGGGTGCGTAACGTAAGACTGACCAGTATTTTTTATAACAAAGCTATGAGTGCAGCATAGATGTTGTTGTTGTTGTTTCGTTTGTTGTTGTGTTTGTTTTGATGTTGTTTTGCTTTTTAATTACAGGATTTAGGGCAAAAGCGAGATGACAGACTGAGAGACTATCCTAGCTGCAAGCCATTTCACGTTAACTAATCCTGAAACCTGCACGTGCGTTAAAATATCCATTCCCGAATTTTGATATGCAAATGAACCGAAACCGAGGCGACCGGGGAACGCGGAGAGTACATCGCTCGTTTCACGTCAGGGGGCCACGTGATTTGGAGCGGTGGAGATAACTGGAGTAAGTGCCGCTCATCTGGCCGCTTTCCGGCCCATTTTAGCGCACGTGCGTTTTTCAGGATGATTTAAACGTGGAATGGCGCACGAAATTCCCGAAAGAACATAAGAAAGCTTTCCCCCCCTCCGTTATGTAATACCCCCTGGTGTCTTTAACGTACTTAAATAAATGAATTTCAGGCAGTCATATGGTAGTTACATACTTTCTTCCAGAGGATGTCCGCCTTCTGATGATTCTAAGCTATGAGAGCAGCATAGCTTTTTATAGCTCTCATAGCTTTTTAGAAAAATTCTGGTCAGTATTACGTGACGCAACCCGGCCTCGGTGTATCAGGGGGCAGCCACCCAATTAATTCGCAGGTCGACCACTTGTGGCGTCGCTCATGATCACGGTTAGAACATGCAAGTGGAACATTATGTGGAAGAAAAATCATAGACACAGTCCACACATTTTTTCCGCAATTCTGTACAGTTATGTATGAATTATGTGTGTTGTGTCTATTTGATGTCATGTTCAGTCAGAGATATTTGTCAAAGGACCATGAATATTTGTGGGAACACGAGGCAGTGGAGACACTGACTGAACAGAAGCCTCTGTCGGATCGCCTCATGTTTCAATGCATCAACCAACACGCTCTACACCTTCTCGTATTTTTGTCTCATCGTAATTACCCCCAACGGACAGCCAAAGCTTGGAATTTAACTGGGCCGAAGAACACTTCGTTTAAACGAAGTTTACCGGCTTAGGAGAGACTAGAAATGCGCCGCAACGCTACTGCTCAACAAGGGGATGAATCGAGCCTCATGCAATATTATGGCACCAATAGCATTTAGCTTTTTATGCCATTTTTTTGTTTTTGTTTTTTCAAAACAATTCTTTTGCCGCACCGTCCTAGAATGGAATGACCTTCCTAGCAACATCGCTACAATACAAACTCAAGAACTTCATAATGCCATCTGTTCTGTTCTTGTGGTTATTATCTGGTTACCTTCCTATGTGTTTTCCTTGTGTACAGTACCTCTTAACGTATTAAAGTATATCACATGATCCATTTCACACGTTGCCAATTCGTCATGCATAAATTTCGTTGTAATGTCACATTATCACGGCGTTGTATTTTCTTTTTCTACTTTTCTGTACAAAGTTATGTACATATACTCGCGATGCTGTAACCCTTTATTGTTGTACCCCCATGTAATGTCCCTCAAGGGACCTTTGGAGGTATCTTGAAATAAATAGCACACTAGCACTATTTAGCACTAGTCGCCCGCTAATTTTCTTGGACGGACTATATTAAACAATCTGGCGAACGGATGGATATGATTCTCAGTTATGATATATACGAAGAAGCACGAGTTTTCCTATAGGGAAAATTTTTGTCAATCAGGCACGAGGACGTAAGACGTGCTCAGGCCGGTTAGTCGCGTAAAATGGCGTTTTCTGCAATCCTAGCCTGCTAAAATGCAATTTTACGCAATATTAAAAGAAAAGAAAAATGAAGTAGAGCGCGTTTTAGGCATTTGCGACAAAATAGACTCTAACACCGAAATAAGCACTTATAGGCGCAATATAAAATCAATGTTGCTGTGTTCCCCAACACCCAATTCGTGCCCCCGAACTGAAAATGAACTATTAGGACTACACACGAACAAAGGCACAGTATATTCTTAGGACTACAGGAACAATTAGTGGAATATGGACAACTGGTGCTGGTATCACTGACGAATACACGGTGATACGATTCAATTGATTCTATTGATGATACTTCGGGTTGCAGCTATAGGACTCAGGTTATGTAGGAGCATTCATTGAGAAACATCTGCAGGCACTTGACGTTCTCCAAGTGGGCGGTGAAGAATTTGTCCATTGGACGGAGGGATCGCATCCATAGTGGAAGGAAATCCCACGTGCGCAGTACTGATGGAAGCACCTGGAGATCCAAAAGACATAACGCATATGCTTCACTCAACTTTACTAAATAATTTGTTAAATTGACCGCACATTATCAGTGTTCCAAACGAGAATTAGAGCGGGAAAAATTACACTGCAGCGCCGCTAGGTGTCTGGCCTGAGGCTCCACCCACGTTTTAAGGTATTGAGCCAATTACAGGTCGAAATACAGCTGTCTATTATTACATCCATCCAGTACTTATACCTCACCCTTATTTATTGGGTGCACCATTTTGGAGAAATTAGACTGATTCGCATTGAAACAGATACCACCGGTGGTAGACCAAAACAAGGGATTTTACGCCCACTTTTATCAGCGCCATCTGCATGGAAGTGGTATGTTGGGAAGGCTCAGGATTGCAGAAATGGTTGCTGGCAGAAGTGATTGGCCAGGAGAGCGGTACAACCGCTTCTTCGTAGCAGACGACTGCCACTATGAAGTTTTAAATTACGTAATGTAAGTAGATGGAATCAAAAAGGAGCAGAGATGTATAAATAAAACGCAAATGTAAAATCCTACGTATAAGGGTCGTCTTTCTTACTATTTTCTTGGTATCACGGTCTCAACTAAGCCTAACGTTAGCGATGAAACATCCCAGTTTTGCGTAAATAATGATGGCGGAGCGAAAGTTGAAGCTGATTTTGCAGATGCGTACATGAGGATATATACTCATAGTATGAAATATGAATGTATGAAAAAGTACTGATTTTTTGTCACGAAATCTCCGCTTCGCCGTTCCAAGCACCATCCTCCACGTTGCAGAAAATTTTGTGTCATGGCCAGACTCCCCGTAATGGCCAGACTCCCTTCGGCATACACGACACTATAACGTACCTGAGGCGTTTGTACGTAATGCTTTCGATGAGTTTCGGTGACTGCGGCCGCGACTCAGTGATGAGGCTGGCTATTGCAGCCAATTACAACAAGCGCGGGGCGGGGCTAAAACGTGACTTACCCTATCCTAGGTTAAGACCTCCGCAGGTATTATGGAACAAGAATTCGAAAGGTTGTTTTGCTGGTGCGCCTGACATGCATTAAGAAAAAATAAACGAATAAAGGAAAACTGCGCGCCCTGCGCTGAAAGTAAATTACCTCGAAGGAACTTATTGCGTTTGTGACATGCTGAAGAAGCTTTCCCCTTTATCTTTTAAGGTACGATCCCCAGAGTTCAATGTCCTGAAACCGCCTCTGTAAGCCGTACTGAAAACTGAGACGTACTTTCCTACAGCTGCCTGCTACAGCGACGTAAAGAAATCTCGTAAGGGAATAATGTTTCGAACGATTTTCGAAGTTGGATCTTCCAAGACAGGCCCGTACGACCTCGGTTGGAACTATTCTTTACCTATCCTCTCTACAAATATGCCCGCTTGTGCTCTAATTACGACGGGCAGCAACTCAAAACTGACCCACGGATATTTGTCCTGGAGTACATTGATGAGTAGAACCAGGCAAAATAGCGAGATGGCAGTGACCATTGTGAGTACCAGGACGACGTCTCCGAGCAAAGAAATGAGGAGTACCGTGATAGGGAACACGAGGAACATGAGCAACAAGTAGAGGAGCACGAACCACCGGTAACGTCCACTCGTGCTCCCCATGCGCCTCGCCAGGAAGATTGGAACCCTGCATGTATGAGGTGCATGAACATCAGACACCCACGAAACCACACTAACGCTCGGTACCTGAGACATGGCAGAGGGTAGAATATGAGGATGCCGATGACGTTGAAGAAAGTGTGACACAGTGCTATCTGAATAGCATCCTGCCGGTGGACTGGCGACCCTGCCATTGCGGCTATCAAACCCGTTGCCGTCGTGCCGACGTTCGAGCCCAGCGTGAGCGGATACACCCTCGTTATGTCCAGCAAGCCCAGGGCAGCGAATGGTAGCAGGGCGGATGTGAAGGCCGAACTGCTCTGGAAGATGAAAGTGATGCCACAGCCGAGAGCGATGCTCAGGTAGCCCACCAGCATAGACATAGGAAACGCGAAGTCCTTGTTGATGAACTGAGTGAGGACGCGTACCAATGGCGAGCGCGTCAATTTCGTCAGCACCTTGACTATGAAGTAGAAGGCGAGGAGGATGCTCGTTACAGAGAGCAGAAAGCACAGGATTCCAGTTGCAGTGTCGCCCAGGGCAAGCAGATTGAACAAGGACATGCCTGCGGCAGAAACATATCACGTGTTAAATTCGCCCGGTCAGCCAGGATGGCGCAGTCACATGGAATTGCACCTATCGAACGAGAATTGTGTAAAACGACATTATCACGGGTTGGGACGGTCGCAGAGCCCGTAAGGTCGGCCACGGCAGCATGGCTTACACAGGGTGTCCCACCTAGCATTAACCAAAATTTTAAAAACTAACTGAGTGCTGTAAGCAGTCGCGCATCCTAACACTCACTGCTGAAACAGGAGTAAATAACAAACACAGCTCCTGAGATACACTAGAACAGTACCTGCTACGTTGACACGATACAGGGTGTTTCACCTAAAGTGATAAATAATTCTAACTGGCGACGTACTCGTCGCCATGCCAGTACTGGACAGCGGTTTCGGCCTTGTTGGGCCATCGTCAGTAGTACGGAGGCAGGTAACATTTGAGCGGGTGCAGTCTGTAGCCCGTGATTCCTCCTGTCAGGGTGAGTGACTCACCACTGAAAGCCCAGTGCAAAGCCAGTGAAGTGTGCGAGGAAAAAAAATTAGCCGGAGCTCTTTGGCTGCACGTAGAGTACATGTTTGTAAGTGCTGAAGCGTCGCCATGCCAGTACTGGACAGCTGTTTCGGCCTTATAGGCCCATCGTCAGCAGTACGCAGGCAGCAACGATCGAGCGGGTGACGTCAGTCATGCAGTCATCATACACCAGTTTCCGCGGGTGACGTCACAAGGCCGGTGTGGGCAAAACAAATTAATAGAGAGTCCGGGACAATGAGAATAATGTGACACAGTTTGCCAGAAATTACAATTCGACAACACCTGAATCAATCTGCAATTACACACGGCAATCGGGAGTCGCGTTCGTGTGGTTGCCAACACAACAATGGCGTCTTTTGTTTGTAGAGGCCTTAGGCCTGAGTCGGTTCAGTGGCTCAGTCGGTAGCGCGTGCGACTGCTGATCTCTTGTAGAAGATCGCGGGTTGAAACCCGGCCGAGGACGGTGGCAACTTGGTGGAAGGGTACAAGTTGCTCAGACACGCAGTCTCCCGCGAGGGACGTTAAATGTGGTGTGCCGTGTGTAGAGATTTTTCGTCGCACGTTAAAAGAACCCTCACCCAGAACGCAAATTTCATTGTACGACATCCCACAGATATCCTACGGATGTCCAGACCTTGTAGGGATGTCCCTAGGATATTAATGGTTTGTTGGGCAGGTGGGCAAGAGTCCCCAAGAACACAATGATATTCTCAGGTCATCCCAGGGATGTTCTATTGGGACAGGAATAACATCCCTCGGACATCCCCGTATGGTCCCCAGTTTGTCAGAAAAGCGTTAAAATGCAACGCCTTGGGCCATCCCCAGAAGCTCCTCAGCAAGTGTCCCAAAAACACCACCAGTAAGGTTTTAGGAGCAAAACAGGATATCTCATTGTGTTGATTTATGTATTTATTTATTAGCGAAATGGGGCCCATTTTGAGT
This sequence comes from Ornithodoros turicata, assembly GCF_037126465.1. Lineage (NCBI taxonomy): Eukaryota > Metazoa > Arthropoda > Arachnida > Ixodida > Argasidae > Ornithodoros > Ornithodoros turicata. Next base: position 136,642,847 of record NC_088202.1, on the reverse strand, counting down.
AGAAGGCCGTTTTTCTCTTTCCGGCACTTGCTCAACCTTAGTCACCAGCTTTTCGTTTGCTGCTTTTTATTTGTTTAGCGTATTTCTCATAACGGACAAAGAGCGCGGCGATTTAAAAAGCAAGCAGAAAGAAACATCAAAGATTTCCAGGAGCACTATGTCCGAGAAACTCACTTCGAAAGGCACTGGACTTTCCCTCCGAACAGAAACAGATACTATTTATTGCTTGCTACGCGTCCTCCCGTAAATTTGAGAGCCTTAGTCACTTTCGAATTAAAAACGAAGGGTGAGCTGCTAAGTTTAATTCAATTATGCAAACAAATAATACAACAAACGAGGAATTGCTTAGAGTATTAACTCCCCATCAATGCAAATCCTATGTTTCTTACTCCATTTGGTTTGAGACATTCGGTGGGACCTTAGGAGGTCAAAAACAGTGCAAGAGAATCGCGCATTTCTGTCTTTTTCGCGGTAAATGCCCCATGTGTCGTAGACAGTCACATTTTTCTGGGAAGAGGAATCTTACAGAGGACCGCACTTCGTTCATGACAAATGCCATTCAGCCCCAGAGATCGACTCAAAAACAAAACAAATGTATCACTCAGTATTTGGGGATTCTTAGCAGGTAAACTATACAAAATATTTCTCATCCAGTCAGTTGCCCACAGGGACACGCACAGGACGTACTTGAATGACTCTTCGCGGACAGTCCGCGAGTATCGTCCTCAGGACGCTCTGTGGATTCATATCGAAGGACGAGGACACGATGACACTTTGGGGACATCCTCAGGACCGCGTGTGTTCTTTGGGGTAATCCACAGACTCGACCATCGTGGCGTCGCTCTTAATCACAGTTTTCTCGCGACGTAAAGCACCGAATTATTATTCTCTATGCTAAAAAAATTTCTAGTGAGCCTGGACACTTTGTACATACAACTTGTAACGACTCCATAAAACACACATTAGTGTTTTCTACATCACATTATGTGACGATGTACACTCACATTTCTGTAAGCACTCTGTTCCATTTTTCTTGCAGCACTCCAAAAGGATGGTTCTGTTATTTGCTGCTGGATCTCCCAAAGCGATCAGTTCAAGAGTCTTCTTGTCAATCTGAAAATTGAATGAATGCGATAAAATGAGGTTTGTCCCAATTTCAGGAAAGTATATAGTGACCTACCCGCACGATCAGCTTGACCAGCGGCTTGGTGAGGACTGACAAAAATTCTGCCTTCTGCACGCCACCCTTGTCTGCTATGAGCAGCAAGAACTTGGCCGAGATGACTTCCAACACATCTGCACAAATTGTCAGGGGAGGGGGTAAGCAGCGGATCGAACGTGCAACCAGTTTTACTACTCAGTTGCGTTATCCTTTGCTACCAGAGCTCTCTCAAAGCTGTCGTCCCTGTGGTTATTTGGATAAACTTTGGCATATCCTTCTCCATTTCCTGTAGTACGAAGTCTCATTATCTGTAAATCAGCTAGACTCTGGCCTTTACATTATGAAGAAATTATCTGGTCTATGGTCAGATCCAGCTCGCCATGCCTTAAGGCACAGCTCGCCCTTCTGGCCACTGTAGCAGTTCACTCCTCACTGTAAAGCCCTTGATTATATTTTCACAAATGACGCGAGAAGTCAGGTAGAATATCGCCTATCGCGATGGAGCAGCCCCACTCATTATCCAAATAAAGCGTTGTAGATTTGGTGCTGCAGTTAACGGTCCTGCGATTGTGTCTGTGGAAGCGGATGCACGAGGTACACTCCAGGCAGCCAAGTGTTATTTAATCAACGAATACGGCCGAATCGAAGGAAAAAATATGGGAGTGACATGAACGAGCATGCTTAACATCTTCAGCACTGGGTGTAATAGCGGACGCTATATGTCCAAGCAAGCTACCGCGTGTATCGGCGACGTTTCGTGAATATTGGATGCTTTGAAGTGCAAGGGAACAAAACCTCTTTCACTTTCGAGCGGGGATAAAGCTTTCTCTGCAGCGACCGCTATCAGGCAATCTCCTATCCCATGAGTCACTCAAGTCGTAACACCCATGCGATGTCTGTTACTTAGAAGACCGCGCCCTCATGGTGCCATTTTGAGGGCCCTCACCTTGTTGCCTCCATTGTATACTTACGGAAAGCCACTTCGCACGGCAGGATGACGATGACTGTGAGCCAGTTGAATATATCATGAACTGTAGCTGCGGCAAAGCCCCGGCAAAACTCGTCTCGCCTCTTCACGTGCATCAGAGACACCATGGTGTTGGTTACGGACGTGCCCACATTGGCTCCCATGATGATAGGAACGGCATGACGCACAGAGAGCACTGTTTACAGAATTGTGACGAGCGTGAAGCTTTTCTTGGGTGCTTGTCTTCCGTTTTGCGCTATACCCCTCCCGCTTAGTGTGAAGTTCGACGTCATGGATTATGTGCATCGAAGAGCTTCATTGATAGTAATGTGCATTAAATGTTCGCAGTATGACACACACATAGCTACGGTCATACGTTTGTAACCTTGGATTGGTGGTAACGATAGCGAGCTTGTAGCGCAACAGCTAATATGGGCATGATGAGGTAACCAGCATCAATGATACAATGTTGCAGTGTCACGCGGCGCGGTGTTTAGACATTTGAAAAGGGCAACTTACGCTTGTATAGTTTGACTGACAACTGTGCTTTAAAAACGATAAAATTCCCGTGCCGGGAAACAAACAAAAATACGACACAAGACACAGCACAGACTGACGGTGTCTCGGGGGTTTTTAGAGACACTCGGGTTTTTCTTTATCGTTTTTAAAGTAAAAGTTGAAAAAAAAGTAAAGTTTGAAATATCGAGCAGCCCAATTTTAACCACTTTTCATAACTGTGTGCGTGGAAAACTTGCCACGGCCAAATGAAAGTAGCCTCCCAATGGAAGGACGAGCCACAGACACTCACAGTTAGAGCCAACCATAGAGACCGTAAGTGATGTGGAAGACGATGAGCTCTGTATTAGTACAGTCACCAGGACGCCGGTCATGAGACCCACGATAGGGTTCTTGAGGAGCTGGGAATCTGACAGAGCACGTCCCGCCGTGCGGCCTCCAATCAGCTTGAATGATGCGCTTAACAGGTCAAGGGCCACTAGGAGACCGTAGATGGCGGCCACCAGGATCAACACGGATGTAAAGATAGTGACGTACCTCAGTTCTCGTACCTCTGCAACGGTGGAAGAACATTCGGTGCCTCATGCGCAGAGTTTCAAGGCGTGCACTACAATACCCTATTCACACGGGCTAATTTAGTGTCACTTTCGTAGAGTGCACTCGCCTCAACCGAATGTCACTTTCACTATGCATGCTTGGAAGAACACATGTAGGAAGGAAACACAGGAGCGACCGTTCCGCCTCTTTTCCATTGGGACGGGCGTGCCAGTGACAGGGGTGCCCTCCAGTACCGGCGTCTACTTTGCGCCTCCGGGGGGACAAGTGGGAAATTTGCGCCCCCATGGTATTTTTGCTCACCGAAACGTCTTTTATGCGCACCTTTAGACGGGCTGAGGGGGAGCAGTTGGCCCCCCCTCCCGTAAACGCCTGCACTGGTACCCTCCGATAATTTATTGCTCCGTAGACGAAGTGCGCTGGACGAACGCAATGCATTCTGGACATGTCATGGTCACACCTCACAGCAAATGTTAACGCACACGTGACCTTAAGTCTAAACCACATGGAATGATTTTTGAGAGCGATCGTCGCTCACGGCGACGTCGCAACAAGCGCGACGAGAGCTTGTCGCGTCCCGAACCACAAGGTGCAAGACGCGATGTCGCGTACACTGTACCCAGGCGCACGAGCCGTATGCCTGCTAACACGACGTGCCTGCTAACGTGTACTAAATATCATGACATGTTGGCTCATACATTCCTTATTACAAAAGCACGCCTTGTGCCGACAGGAATTGGGGGGGGGGCGTATTCAATACTGACAGAACAAGAAAGCAGCATGTCTGTCGGTGCCGTAATGGGCATCATGACTAGTTCACCATATCATGATTGCGTACCCCACTTCGGTTTCTTCTTCGTTTGACGCGTCATAGCCTTTGTCGCCGCTTTCAGTTTTTTTAGAATCTTTTTTATTTTTGTACAATCGTGTTCTTATTTGAGGCCGACATTACTCGGCAGAACGCCATGATTGCACAGATTGACGTTTTTGCCAACACCTTTTTGCCAACAACTTTTCGAAAGAAGCGCGTTCCTGACGCCACTGACGGTATGTCGTGATTGGTTCCCTGCGCTCTGCTTTCCGTGTGGCGCCGAGCGACCACGACAGAAATCTGGCCGAGACGGTCACTTTCGACGTCGCGAAGGAAGCACAGCGTTCGGCAACCGATCCGTCGCGCGACGCGAAAATCGCGCTAGTTGTCGCTCCATGTGGTTTAGTCTTAAAAAGATGGCGGCGCTCGTGACCACCGGCCAAACCGTTTGTGATCCATGTCACCCCTGTGGTGCCAGCCTCCGCGTTGCATTTTGCGATGCTCCTCTGTACCATGTGACCGCTCACGTGACCCCAAGAGCATGGCGGCTCCCATCTTAAAAAGCATACGACGCGAGCTGCGGTTACCGTTCAGGTATCAGCGTTGTGTTGAAAGCGCGGGTGGAGTTTTATTTCTGTGTGTTCGGAGGTTTACTCTATTACAAGACCATGCTATGGTCTCCAGGGCGAGTACGCAGGACCAGAAACATCACGCGTGGCAGCGGTGACCACGTTTGTGTTTCTTACTCAAGTGGTACAGAATACCATTAATCAATCTCATACAGCAATGAAGGAAATCAAATGAATCAAACTCTCGCCTCGCAAACGAATGACCATGCACAGAGGACCGAAACTTACGAATGCAATGTTATTACCCGACAGAGCAGCTTTCCGTCGAACGAGAGCCGCGGCCGGGACAGGACCACGTTACCGTTACGTTGGATCCGCGATGGTGCTCACATTTTAACCGAAACTGCAAAACCGAGACTTTAGAGAGGGTCACGTGGTGGACAAGTAATGGCGGCTTTCACTCGAGCGGCTCCCAGAGGGATCGTAATGAACGGTGGCAAGATTTCTAGGCATGCGCCACAATTCTGTCATACGAATGTTTTTCTTTCGTTAAGGACCTTCCCGCAATTCTTCCGATGTTAAACCAACTAAACAATTTGCCTTAAATATGTGCCACAACAAATATGGCCGCAGCCATATCGCCAGCCTGTGAAGTTTTCACAGACTGTTAACGAGAGTAATTTTCTTTCTTTAAATTTAATAAATAAAATACTTAATAAAATAAAAATAACCACCACTAACACACTTATTATAAACACATATTAAAATAGTTAAATAAATAAAATAAGCACGATGTTGAAATTAGTTTAAAAATATTGTGGTTCCCAGGGGCTTTTGCTTTATGTCTTTTTGCCTGTACCTCTCAGAGCCTGCCTTCCAGGCTACACACTCTGAGCGCAGAAGCGGAGCGAAGCGAAGTAAAGTGAGTTCCCCAAACTCAATAAATCATTTGTGCACTTACTGCAAAGTGTCACTATGATGCCGTATAACAGCACACGAATGACACTGCACTCACAATGCAACGTGTCACTCGTTGAAAGTGACAAATTACTTCGTGTGACAGGGGTGTTATATCATGACAGGTAAAACGTGCGCAACAGATGCATATTACGCGGCAGCTAGAGACGAATATAAAGTAACTGCATTATGCACTTCCCTTTCCAAAATAAAATATATAGGACATACCAGGCACCGTAACAGATGGAACATCCTCCAAGGCGGGGCGGGGCGAAGTCTTTATGGGCACGACTAAAAATTAGAAACAGACACATCAGTGATATCGTTATACACAGCTGCTGAACCTCGGACGACAGTGCTGAATGACGATGAGGAGCTTAGCTTATGAATCTTGGAAGATCACACGCAGGAGAGCCCCGCATATTGAACACCGTTTGATTGCTGTTCTAGTGCCAGGAGCATGTGGCATGTACTCCACATCAGGTCATATGGGGATGTGTATGACATGACAGCGCTAGCTTCATACTTCATGACTGATGTACATCACTGCGAAGGATTGGGCCACAAAATACTCTCGGCCCACCATGCTGACCAGCAGGATTCAACAGACTTTCAACAGAGAAAACACAGGATGATGTGCTATCCTTGTTGAGTGCCTCGTTTGTTGTTTTAGCATTTTTAAAGATTACGTAACCGTTCGTGGCATCAATGATGCTTGCTACCACTTGAACCGCTGGTTTCTTTCGGGGACTGGACGCGTGCTCTAAACAGTAATAGGGAGGATTTAGGTTTGCCATGAGCAAAGAGTAGACGTGGCGAGTTCCATCGTGAAACTCTCTACAACCGCTCCTGGTGGAATCACCTACTGCAGCAAACGACCTTCTACTTACCATCAGAATTAAGAGTAGTAGCCGACGGCGCCGGTGCTAGCTCAAGTCCCGTCGGTGACCCCACAGCCTCTTTTGTTCCTGGCACCCCAGGCGCACTTAAGTCCCGTCGTGGCTCCTCCGCGCCCTGTAGTTCTTGTGACCCTCGCGCATTCTGTATCCTTTCGGCACATGAAGCCTCTCGTGGTTCTTCGGTACCTTGTGGTCGTAGTCCACCTGCTATCTTGGGTGTTCTTGGGGACTCTTCAGCCATTACGATTCCTTTCGATCCTTGTGCTCCTGGACCTGGTGCGCTTTCTGCACTTTGAGGCCACCCTATAGCTTCAGAGCCTTGTGGTCCTCGAATGCCCGACACATCCTTCCTGCTTAAATCACATGCATATGATTTTGTACGTAATCCTCGAGTATTTGGGTGTGAAGCATTTACTTACCTTGAAGCCTCTTGCTGAACTTGTCCAGCATCTTCTGAACTTCCGGGTTGAAGCTCGTGAACTTCATCTTTTCGTTGCGTTTCTGCGGGACAAGGCATACATTGTTTGTTCATTGAATAACGCTTGCCCTGCCATTAAACCTTATCATCGCTCATACTTTTCTGCTCAAGAGGGAAAGCCTGGACGTTCTGTTCTGTGGAGATTTCTCACATCATTTATGAAGAACCTCAAACGTCCTTTCGGTAGTTACACAATGCCCAGCGGTATTGTCGACGTCAGTTATTTCTTGTGCACTACGGCCACACACGTTTACCATAATGATTTCGAAAAACAAACGAGGATTCTCTTTCCTCCACCCCGACATGCACAGATGATCTGCGCAGGAATGGCGTACTGTGTGACACCTGATGGAAACTTGCGAAGCCCAAGACTTTGGTGCTCTTCTATGTCTTCACCGCAACGTGACCCATAGGCTAGTCACAAATGACGGGAAGAAAACTCCTATCAACGTAAAAATGCCGCGTACGTAGCTCATGTACCTGAGGAACACACTAAACATTATGGCCCATGGATTATGTATAAAAAAAAAAGAGGAAAAGCGCACGAACAAACGAAACGAAACGAAATACGAACGACGTACGGATGAAGCCTGGTTTCTCATGCCCGTGGGTGACGTTTTTGATATTCTGGTATGGTTTTGATCTGAGGCTGATGCTTTAGAAAACTACTTTATGGACTGGCATTAAGTGGCATATAAAAATTAAAACGAAACCATAAAATGGATTGGCGGTATCGTCTATAAGTTTCCTCGAAGCGCGCTTATGAACTCCTGGAGCGGCAGCGTTTCAAAAAGAGGTCCACCCTAGACGGTGGTCAGAATACAAACATCTGACAAACTTACCGTCCCTCCATAGCTTCGCCCTTTACTGACCTTAATAACTAGCGTAGTGCTGGTGCCGATAGCGTTCCGTACCTTTACGACGCCATTGTGCCACCGATGGAGAAATGCAGCACAGTGGGGCCCGTCGTTACGATGCGAGAGAGTTTGAAAATGAAACATGATTGGAAAACTTACCTGCCATTCTCCTTCCACTGTGGTATCCGGAAACCACAATCGAACGACAGAACCACTACAATGAAACGCTAGCACGCACAGCACGCACGGCCTCCTCCTCCTCCTTCTTCTTCTTCAGCCAGGAGGGCAGTGGCCGCTAGCCACAAGGGGCGATTGGCCAGGGCAGGTGATGGTGTTGCAGTGCGTATGCGTGTGACAACGGCGAGCCTTTTCACCATCACCACCACCATCACCGCGTGTGGTAGTGCTTAAAGGAGTACAGAGGGCCATAAAAAAAAACAGATTAAGACGTCAGATGAAAGTGTGTGTGTCATTGTACGGAATAGCGCGACAGGTTTTGATGTGTGCAGTTTGTTTTCCAGAAAAAAACTCACATAAACATGGCTCCGCGAGTTCACCCTTAACTCGCCACTCCAGGTATAACGAGAATGAGGAGGTATGATGCCACGTCACCGATGACGGTATAAGGAGAACTCGTTCTGGTTCGCCGGTCAGTGGGAGTCAGCGCCTTGTCCCTTTGCAGCCTTAAACCAGGTTTGCCAATTCTCCCGGAGAATTGGGGATAGAAGGAGCGGCCGAATGAATACCCAGCCAGGAGAAAGGCTTTTTCAGAACGCCGAACAGCCGAGTAGCAGACAACATTTCTCTAAGCCAATCAGCGAGCGTTCTCCTTATAGCGTCAGCGCGAGGTTCCAGGCAGATCACAGGCTGCTCTTCACCACCGTTGCGCACGGTCGCTTTTTGCGGCGTATTTTAAATTCAGTTTCTGCGATAATTATGACCCTGTGGTGTGAATTACTTCGCATGGTGCATCTTACTGGCCTACTTAACAGTTTTATAGGAAGAAAACAGGGTGTTAAAACTGACTTCTGTGCTACTTTAAAGGGCTAGCGGCGAGTCAGGCGGTCTTCATCACTGGTACGGCCTGCACCGGGCATTCTACATAATCTCTTCTTCCGCGACTGAACAACGGGACTTCAGCACGTTTCTTGCCTGGCACTTATTTTGCATTTTGGTTAATTATGGGGCATTTTTGAGCCACACATTTTTTCGTTCTTTTTTTTTTTTTTTGCATGTAGTTTTTGTCATTGTCTAAATGCGGAGCAGCTGCGCAAACGAGTAATTTCTCTCTTTGTGTTCTTAAATTTGAATTTACTTGTTTTTGTGCACCAACTGGAACGTATACAAGGAAAGGGAGTGGTGATGAGGTAGATAGTAATATATAGTTACTTCATCGAGAGCTTCTTGCTGGCTGATACGGCTTCATGCTGCTCGATGGTTTCGTAGTAGGATTGCGAATAATTTCGACCAAGTAGGATTCTTCATTATCTCGCGCATTAAGCGATGTTATTTTTACTTTTCTTGGTAGGGCCCGCAATGCTACACGATGGCACCCGGGAAACATGTACAGAAGGAGGGAGAGTATGGCTCCGTGATAATGAAATAAGAGAAGTTAGTCCCCTAAACTTGGGTCTGCTGCTTCCATAGCGCAGGCGTGCTGTCCTCTAGAAATAGATAAGTGTACAATGATACCGTTGTTCATCATTTTTTTACTCACTCTTATACTATTGTTACACTGCTTGCATTCGGGAAGATGCTGTAGCTGAAGTGTGGCACATTAAGATGTATTAAGTGCACCGAGAAATTAAAATCAATAACAGTGATCTGGTATAACAAACCCCGCATATGTTGAATTAATCTGGATGTCTTCGGTTGTAGTATCGATACATCTTTTTTGGTATTTCTTGGAACGAGCCTAATGTACCCGCACCATTAGTTGCTGTTTACTGCGAATGCCTGCCCCCGGCATTAAGTGTCTGACTAAAAACACGCTTTAAATGTCATTATATTAACGGAGTGACCAATGGCGCAACTGACCCCTGACTGACCTTTCCCCCTTTCTTTATCTAATAAACATATCCTCCCCCCCCCCCAAAAAAAAAAAACTCAAATACCGATGGTTTATAGGGGGGCAGGTGAATTGAGAGCTTGAAAGCGTGATAGTGCGAAGCGAAACTAGACCATAGATACAGGGAAGATAAGCACCGTTCTCTTATCGGTAGAGCAAGTTCCAGTTTTATAGAGCGAGCAAATCACTGCGCACTTGTCATGACCTGTCGGACTTGAGATGTTCGCGACTACACTGTATTGAAGCAAATGAAAAAATAAAGGCAAAGCAACATAAATAATAAGATGATTTCTATGCAAAGCAATAAAGTAAAGTAATGGAGTACAAACACCATGTTTAGGCATGGAAAGGAGACGTCCCTTTAGTTTTCCAGATTTTTTTCTGTGCTTTGTTCTTTTTTTTTCGTTGTATCTTGCTCTCAAAGGAACCAAAACTACATCAGTGGCACATTGCACGATATTCAACAGTTACGCAACAAACGTGCCATCTTTCTGTAATATTACCTTCGTGAGTGGCATACAAAAGATGTTTATATTGAGCACCACCACTGTATAAGGCACAGACACAGGAGCGTCTTCGCGTTACTTTTGCGTCCTTACTGTTTGCTTCTTGCTGAGCAAGAATTCCAGCGCTCTGAACAGAGCAGATCCCCCTACGTATTCTTCCTGTTCAGTTGTTAAAAATAGATAATTCTACGCATTACTACTAAACTTTGCTGACTGGTTGCGCTACTACTACTTGGTAGTGGCGAATAAAATTTGACTACCAAAAACTCCGCAAGGCTGGATAACATCTTGGAAATCTTGTTTACCAAGCTGATTATAAAAGTCGTTATAGGAAATACGACAGTAAAAAAAACTCTAAAAGGAAAAAAAAATATTTAAAAGTATCTCAACACTGGTTAGATACATTCGTCCAGGAAAATAAACTGAAACAATCGGCGAAGTCGCAGAAAGAAAACGAAACATCAGTGGTGAGTCTGCAGTGGTGAGTCTGCAGGTATAGGCATGACCCATTAATGGCCAGACTCCCTTTTAACAGAGCCGTATATTAAAAGGGAGTCTGGCCATTAATGGGTCATGCCTATACCTGAAGTTCCACCCACTTTTTCAGCTTTCTGACCAATGGAGTCTTGAAATATGGGGCGCTATCAATCAACCTATCCTCACTATTTGTCCCCCTATCCAACATGGGCAGCGCCATTTTGGGTGGCAAGTGGATTGGATGGGATTGAAATGGATACTTCTCGCAACCCGCAGAACTAGTGGATTTTTGGTGCAAATTTGATGAGCGCCACCTAGGGAGCGTAAGGCACGTCGGGAGTTGTCGTCTGCTTCCGTCGTTGCACCGCTGCCGGCAGAACCACCTGCTGGGACACATTCTGTCGTCGGAATGATTTTTAAACAAATCTACATGAACAGTTGGAATATAAAAGGCAAGAATGTTTATATCCATGAAATCCAGCAATTAAATATGAGATTGTACAGCACAATGCCGTTTTTGTTATGATTTCGTTGTGATCGCCGCGATCGCCGTGTTTACTAGGCCTAACGTCGGCGACAAAACGTATTATTTTCGATTAGATATCGACGGATGAGCGTAAGTTGAAACTGATTTCCGAGAAACATATATGACAATGTGCATTTGCAGTGTAAAATCAGAGTAGTCTGTGAAAAATTTTTGTCACGAAATCCCCGCTTCACTGTGTTTGTTTTCGACGCCATTTTGGGTGGCAGTATGGTGTCATGGCGACCCCCTTGGTAAAAAGCAAACCAATCAGAGGAGCGAGACTGTGATTGACACGTTGAGCCTCTTTTTGTGACTCCTCCCAATGGCCAGACTCCCTTTTAATATACCGCTCTGCAGTAGCTGAGCTGTTGTTCCCATCATGCGGAGAAAGCTGTGATACTTTTTTAAATTCCGTGTTAGCGCCGCGAAGCAACTGTGGCTATCAGCGGCGTACAGACGTGGACAGGTGGAGAGAGGACAGCAGGTAGGAGTGGGCAGCAGAGGGCTTAGTATGCGTCCTGGGACGACTTCAGGGGGAACTGCGCCGACATTCGTCTAGAAAGGCCTCCGGGAAAACCCAGGGAAAACCTCAGACAGCACAGTCGGCGACAGGATTCGAACCCGTGTCACCTCCCAGTCTCTGCGTGAAAAGCGGCCACCCTAACCACTATGCCACGCGAGCTGGTCGCTCTGATACGTAACTGTCGTCTGTACTGTAGTGTCGATGTCAGATACATATCTGAACGTTTACATGGTATAAATAGTAAGCACGAGAAAGTCATCAACTTGTGGGTTACATGAACACATCCCACCTCTGCAAGCAGCAACTGATGCAGGAAACCTTGCATGACATACATGGATTGTGTAATCTCTGTTAACAAACTACGATGTGATGTATGCTAGCAAGTATATGGTGCGTACATGCCGCCGTGACACGGTGACAGCAGACGCTCTAAGGAAGTATGTTAATAAAAGCCAGGCGCTTTCATGAAGCAACGCATGGCGATATGCACCGCCAGAGTGACGATCACGTCTGATCACGTTTATTGTAATTCACTTTGGCGCTTGCTTTTCATGATTTACACGGTGGTGGCGGTGGTGATGATGATGATGGTGGTGGTGATGACGGTGATGGTGAAAGGGCTCGCCGTTGTCGGCCTCAGGGCTGGCCAACGTCACGACTGACACCCTTGGGACCGTCCTGGGACGACTTCTAATGGAACTGCGCCGATATGTGTGTGAAAGCGTCTGAGGAAAACCGCATCAGTCAACACCCAATGAAATCAAGTATGCGAACGTGGCACAGGTACCACCAGTGCCGGATTTAGGGGAGGGCAGACGGGGCACTTGCCCCGGGGCCCCCACCAGTAAAGGTATTGTCCAAAAGAAATCTATTTTGCATGCCTGAAACGCATCCCTGAAACAGAAACTTGGTAAAAATCTGTCCTCGTCCACGCATATCGACCCCCAATACCACACATTGGATAGACGTAGAATACACGAGGGAGCCCCCACAGCACAGTGCCCCGTGGCCCCCACCACTGAAAATCCGGCACTGGGTACCACGACAATTATTTCGCATAGTTTCGCGGTTTTCGCATATGTTTACCTGAGCAGTCCGTAGGAACGCCTCCAATCACCGCACCCCAATCGACGTGCGCGCCACCTAGCGTAAGAGGTGGGCCCTAGAACAAACTTTCGACGGAGTTGCACGACCATAGAAGGACCATGGTTCAGCGTTGTGCCACTAGTTCAGCGGAGTATAGAAGGACCATGACAACACCAAACGCTTTCACACACTCGCTAAGTGCCACCAACGTTCTCGATAAAAAGATCAGTCTATTTACATCTGACTATTTACAATCACAACCCTTCCCGAGGGTTATAACTGCGTTGTGGAGGTGACACTCTTCTGTTTGTCTATAGTCACGTCAAATGCAGAATTGTCAATCCCTTGGAGATCAGACTGCCAGTCGCCTGTAGAATACGACGACCTTCTGGACTCGACGAAGTTCATTTGAGAAGGCTCTTCCCGGATGGGCAAGATGGTCCCATTATGGGCATTTTGCGGAGGGCATATCTTCTGACAGCAGGCGATTTTTCCCACGCAGGAGTGGACGATTCTATCGAGGGGTTCCAACGATCTCATCCACTCTGGTAGCCACATCCAAGTCCTCATACACTCTGGAAGGAACCGAGGTGCCTTCCTCTGAAGCACGTTGATGACGATCACAGCCACTAAGAGCAGGAACACCGGTATGAGCACCGCCATGAAGACAACCATGCCAGCCATAGACAACCCGAACACGGCTGCTGGGAACAGGATGAACATGCAGATAAGGTACATGAGGGAAAACCACCTGTACTCGGCAATCGTGTTGCCGAGCATCTTGGCGAGGTGGATGGGCAAACGCGTATAGGGGATGGGGTAGAACACCAGGATGCCAATCAAGTTGAAGAACAGGTGGCAGAAGGCGATCTGCAGTGTATGCCGGATCTGCCCTGCGTCTGCTGCGAGGGCTGCCAGGATACCTGTAGTTGTGGTCCCGACGTTGGCCCCCAGTGTGAGCGGGTAGATGCGCTCGAGGCTTATGACACCTATGCCCGCCAGAGGGGTGAGCGCGGAGGTGAAGAGGGAGGAGCTCTGTACCAGGATGGTCATAAAACAACCGATGCCGATGCCGATGTAGCCCACCAGGATGGAGTACGGGAAGCGGTACTCGGCGTTCACGGTGGTCTTAATTATGACAGAGATGCGACCGCCTAACATGGAGTGCAGCAGCTTCACCATAAGGATTAGACATGTGCAGAGTGTAAGGAGGCTGATGCCTAGCAGAAGGATGCCGATGAAGCTGTCTTGCCACTGCAAGCCCTGTAGTGCGAACTCGCCTGGATAGGAAAACGAGCACTTATTATCATATCAAGGTTGGGAGTGTGTAAACGTGGAAATATAATTAAAAATGGTCAGGTTATGCAAAAGTAGAACTGTATTCAATGCGTGGCATAACAAGAATGATTTGAGGTCTGTCAGTGGATAATTTTTCTCAACACATCAGTACATATCTACAGTAAATGCTCCACAGGTAAAACATGACTTAAGGGGCCAGGGGGCCAGAGTGTTGGTGGGGTGTTACCTCAAAAAGCACTGCCGACAAAAGCAAGCTCAAAATGACTACGGCCCGTTTCAGCAACGCCGATTAACATTTAACCGAAATCAACGGTAGCTTAACTTACATTTAACTCCTAGATCTACTTCACTAAAGGGAGCTATGACACTGAAACATTCATCATGTCACCAACTAACATTTGTAAAATGTAGTGTTAACTTCAACTTTTGGCAACCCTTAATCTCGGTTCAACGATAACCAACGTTGGTGAAACTGGGCCTAAGTAATTTATAGACTTGTTTCAACCATGCTAAGCGAATATAGTTTTGTGGTGTGCGTGCAGAAGTGTACGGGGCTGGTTACTCACAGGGCTCAATGCATCCATCAGCAGTCTTTTTGCAACACCGTTTGATGAGAGAGCGGTTGTAGTAGCTTTCGTCACCAATAGCAATCTGCTGAATCACCTTCTTGTCCAGCTGGAGGAAGAGAGAAAAGTATAACGTAAAGGCTGGGGGGAAAACGCGCTGAGATGAGACGAAGGGGGATACGCACACACGGAGCACTGCCTTGACATAACCCCTGCCCATACCCCTATTTTGACATGTATCAACTTCCCCAAACCACCGCATTTGCTCAGTATAATGTAAAAATTAGGAAGACCCATTGGTGAATCCTTTGGAAATGCGTTAGCATAAGCCTTTGATTCCTTCTTTTGCTTCGTTCTTTCGGTTCACTGGAGCGTTTTTTGCATTTCTGGTGTCCACATGCAGTCTACGACTTCTTTTGGGGGAGGGTCCTTATGGAGAGACACCAGAAGGGCTTTCTGGTCGGTGGAGTGGCACGCTATATGTACAGCACCTCGTCCACCAGAGGCGTCGTTTGGTTGGCGTGATCCACACACGTTCCTCGGTCAGTGGAGATGGAACCTTTGGGAACGGCAGAACAGACATAGCGCAGAGAATGCATATCTAAGGCGAACTGGAAGTCTTTCACATCGTCTTAGTTGAAGTCTCCCACTATGACGACCCATTCCTGAGTAAGCATAACTCAGTCCATCATGCCGTTTACAGCTGTTGCCCCTTGCCTGTGTGTAATCCCTGGCTGCAGGTACACAGCAACGACGTTGAGATCTGTGGGAAGGCGTACGGCACAGGACTCGCCGTATTCCCGTGAATGTTGCTGCGAATCTCTCGACGTGTAACGCTGATGCTTAGACCTGTCGCTTAGCCCTCTTGGCTGCAGCCTCCACTTCTCGAAGTGTCGGGTTTGCATCCCATCGAGCTCGTTTTACCCCGGCTTCCGTCGCGCGAGGTTCGGCGTCTGCTTGAGACTTCTTGCGGCGCATTTCAGCTTGACGTGCAAGCCGTTGCTTTCGTTCTTACTCGATCGCGTTTGCTCGCTTTCGGCGTTGAGCCGAGGCGTCCGAAGACAGGCGTTGCTTACGTTGCTGTTCAGTCTCGAGAGCCCGACGCCGTCTATCGCATTCTGTTTTCCTTTGTCGCCTATGGTCCGGCATTCATGCTTCGTTCGCACTCCATTGTATACTTCTTCTTCATGACGCTTCCAATGCTAGAGCATTAAACTTTGAGCGCGGTTTCCCGATGTGTTCGTTGTTTTCGTTCAAGCTAATTTTTCCTTCCGTCTCGTTTCTTTCTCGTATCCGCAGATGGACACCGACGTTTTTCCTCTGACAAGAGTCTTCTAATGCTAACGCATTAAAATGTAAGTCATGCCGTCCCATGATGGCATCTCTTCGAAGCAGCTACTGGGTAACTAAGCACCTAAGCAAGAGCAACAATAACAACAACAACAACTTTATTTGGACGATGATTAGGGCATTTAATCGCCAGTGGGCATACCCTACTCCATTGCTCGCTGGAATTTGGGTTCATGTACCCACTCGAAAACCGTCATTCTTACCTTAATTATGAGGCCAGTGAAGGGCTTGGTTATCACTTGCAAGAAGTCTCTGTTGGCATGTTTGTTGGTGGTCCACTCAGTGGAATCCACAATTGCGCTTGTCAAGTGGTACAGAAGCCCTGCGGATGGAAGTGCAAGACGTGTTAGCAATTGTTATCTAGAGTGCTGCTAGCTTTAAATTTTGTTTTTATTTTCTTCTTCGTTCAGTTTTATATTTGAAGGAGGTGATAATGGTCTTGGTACAGAGTTCCAGTTTTGAGGATACACCATCATCCAGCACTACACCATCTATGCCAGCACGTGCCCTTAGGGCCTTTGTACAACATTTACAGAGACGTTATCAAAAACAGGTCTGGCCAATCGGTAGCTGCATCAAGTTCGTACAATAAAGTCGGGAAGGGTATGCAACGAATCGCGAAACGCAGAGACGAAACCGTGCTGGGCGATGGGGCTATACACAGAAGGCGTACAAAGCGAAGATTAAATTTAGTTTTTGTTTACATGGGACATATGATGCTGTGAAATATGTTTCTCGATATGGTTGCAAAGCACATTGTATTGATTTAGATATTGTCCTTTAACGGACTAGATGACGATCCATTTCAACATATGAAGTCATTCCCATTCAAACGTTAACGACGCTAAAAGGAGTGCCAACGGTTTCTGCTCGGGTCTCCGTATATTAATACCCCTGTCACATGGCAAACCGAATGGCATTCCCAGCGAATGACAGTCGCACCAAATGGCATTCGTTTGTCTTGCATTCAGCTGCACGAAGAAACAGAATGTCATTCGCAAATGATGTCAGTGTCGATAATTAAGACACCAGGGCCGAACATATGAAGTAGTATACGGGTACATTAGTCATATTTTTATTTCTTTTGCTCGAAACTAGCGAAACATCGTATTATTTCACAAAATCGTTGCTTCCTCAAAGATACTTAAATTGCAAAGTACCACAAGTAAAGACAAATAAGAAGCCCGTCTCTTAACGCACTTGGCAACGTGGCGACTGGGAACGAGGTTATTTCTCCGAAAATCAATATTCAGCCTTCCTTCCTTCGTGTCAAAAGTTATCAAATTCGTAATAAAATATTGGAGTACAACTCTTCTTC
Source organism: Ornithodoros turicata (assembly GCF_037126465.1). NCBI lineage: Eukaryota > Metazoa > Arthropoda > Arachnida > Ixodida > Argasidae > Ornithodoros > Ornithodoros turicata. The sequence continues at coordinate 136,625,357 of NC_088202.1, read as the reverse complement.
GAATGGTTTACGTTGTTTTTTTTGCGAGGGTACGCAGTCGGTGCGAGAGCGAAAGGCCAATGAATTCCCCGAACTCATTCGTTGGGCGATATCATTCGCATGTATTGCCATTTCATTTCGCCGTGTGACACGATATGAATGTCATTCAGTGCGAATGTCATTCACCGGGAATGACATTCGATTTGCCGTGTGAGAGGGGTATAAGAGCGTAAAAATGATGCGTTCTACTTACCGAAGGCAGCCTCCAGTGGCAACAGTATGATGACCGTGAGCCAGTTGAACATGTCGTGGACGGTGGCCGCTGCGAACGCTCGGCGAAATTCGTTGCGTTCGCTGCTCTGCATGAGTGACACGATGGTGTTGGTCACCGAAGTCCCGATGTTCGCGCCCATGATGATTGGGATTGCGTCTCGGACTTCCACCACTGTAGTGGGAAGAGAACATTATGTATTTATGTACTCGTACTCTCGGTCGTGTGGTTCGCATTTGTCGTAATAGAGGTCATAAAAGTGCATGGATGAGGGATACAATAGAGAGTTTTAACAGACCGTTGATAACGTGGCTAGCGTCGAACGGTATCAACCGGAACCAATCAGTGGACAAGATTCTGAGTCACGCACCACTGCGATTGGTTCCAATAGGCATGATAACCTTATCAACGGTATACTAAAACTCACTAATACGGTGTGCGACCATTTCACTTATACTTGGTATGGCTTGGCACCAGACTTGTACGCAACGCGTTACAAGTAATTGCGTTACTTGTAATCAATTACTTTTTGAGTAATTTTTCGAGTAATCAATTACATTTTTGAACAAGTAATTTTTCAAGTAGTTGGATTACAATTTTGAGTAATCAATTACCGACTAATCAATTACTTTTGAAGTAGAGCCTGGCTCAAAATAACAATGCTCTGACAAATTTCTTATGCCTTTGTTGGTCTATTCTACTGCAGTAAGCCGAAAATATTATTGCTACTTCTCGCTCGCAAGTCTTTCGCGCTATTTTAGCTGTCCCAATCAATTGGGAGTTGGGGCTTTTCTCTTTTTTTTTCGAAGCACACAGAGGCGGAAGTTTCTGCATGAATTCAAAGTAACGGAGTAACGGCCCGAGTAGCGCGTTACTTTTATACTCGTTAATCAATTACATTTTGAGTCGAGTAACTTGCAACGGTAATCAATTACTTTAGCTAGAAGAGTAACGATAATGAATTACTTTTTTTGGTGTAACAGGCACAAGTCTGCTTGGCACATACAATGCTTCGTGCGTCATCAAAAGTGAAGAAACACACTTGAATATATTTATCACCATATACACAAGAAACTGGCTTGTACCGTTACAGCATCAGCCTGTGTGCATTACAGCAAAGCAGCTGGAACGAGTACGACGGACGTCTAGCATTGATGCCTATATATCATCTGATGACTAGTTTGTGCAGTATTGCTACAGATGAGGAAACCCAGGTCCCTGATCAACTCACTCGAATTAATGCTTTAGTGACAAAGCTATCAGCTCTCAGTAAGTGGACGCAGTTTCAACTACTCTAAAGCAGAGTGACTAGAAAACGTATGTTATACGAGATACTTACGTCCAGCTCCGACCATCGTGATGATGATTGAGGACGATGTGGAAGAACTCTGAACGAGTACGGTTGATAAGAGTCCGATCATGAGTCCAACGACAGGGTTTTTGAGGACCTCGTTCTGGGACATCACCTTGCCGGCAGTCTTGCCTCCAACAAGGCGAAAGGCACTGCTCAGGAAGTCCAAGGAACAGATGAATAAATAAAGAAGTGCGAGAAGCGCCAGCGCCTTCGCCAAGCCCAGGAACACCCGCTGAAATTTCTGGGCACAACCCAGGTCTGAAAAAGATGATCAAGTCGAAGGTTATTGCAGTGATTCAACGTCCCATAGAATAGCGACCTTTTGTCGCGTGTGATTGGTCATGTTGGTCGCCGTGGTCGCGACTATCAATTTCCGAGTCGTAAGAATCCAACTGCCACGGCGTTCGTTTAAGACTTTCAATCGTGTGAGGTCACACTATTTTTAAATATTTTGAGCTGCGTACAATAGAATACGGTAATACAGGGCTCGGGGCCACAAAGCGAAAAGTCGCACCATTCACTTCGGAACGTCCTGAGAGAGTTTTAAAAATGTGCCACATAAACTGTCCACATAAGCTAAAATAGACGGATACGGTGAGATTGTGCCATAAAAAGAAGAAAAGAAAAACAAAAGAGAAAGAAATAAAGAAGAAACAAACAAACAAAAAGAATGAACTGAATAGAAATCAATTTCCGTTGTCGCATCCATCATCAGGGTTTGCAATGACCTCGAATGTGAAACAAATCATTTTCTCTCTCTCTCTCTCTCTTCTTTTTTTGTCTGTTGCTCCGTACTAGTGCGTTTTGCGTACCCGAGCCATTCCAGCTAGTATTTCTAGACGTTGACAAATATACAATGAGCACACAGCGCAAAACATGACAAGCACATGAACGTCGGTAACACATGCAAGGAACATGTAAGAGAAAATAAAGCACCTCATAATGGTTAAAGCCGCTCGCACGGGTACGTGATCATCACGTGTATTGCACGTTTCGAAAACTGCGAAACATAACCGCTCATCACAGTCAGCGACGGAGCGAAAAAAATGGTATACGCGATGCAATAAGGACGTTCGAATCGGGCGTCACGAGTATGTGCGAGGTTATATTTTGATGTGGTGAGCAAGAAGCGGAAAAAACCGCGTCGGCTGATAAAGCTGATAGTGGCCACCAGCATGCTTTGCGCGTCGTCGTCACGTAATCAATGACGTAAGGGCACAGGTCGTCTATTGGCCTGTTACTAAAGTTTCGTCCGGCGACCGCAGCGCCAACTGTCCTCCTCTAGCGTAGAGCGCCCTTACTAGACGGCCGTGTCCGGCGTGTCCCGTGCCCTTCCACCGTACCGAGAACGTCATCTCTTTTGTGGGAATCCTTGTGCCACGATTTTTCAGAGCCGCAGTGTAAGCGATACATGCCTGTGTACGGAAAAACCTCCGCCTACAGGACCGCAAATGGCGGTGCAGAATACGGTTCGGAGCGCCTCCACACGTCGTGAAACAGGCCCATAGAAAATGCACATGGTGCGCAACGCCATCGGTTTCTTGCAACTCGTTGAGGCATAGCAGACGCAATACGTTTTTGCAAGCTTATGGTAACCGAAAGTGCACCGAGACACAGGGGGGGGGGGGGGGAGTATACTGCAGCAAGGAGGAACGCTGGGTAATTATAGCGCTATGAAAATTATGCGCGTAAGCTTCTCCGGCATGCAGTTAGGCACGTTAGGGCACATTAGGGCTAGGCTCAAGGCTGGGTTAGAGTCCGACGTAGTCTTCGCCCGCGTTCCGCGCCGGCAGCTAGCGTTCGCTACGCCACACTTCCTCATTCTACCGGGTTCATAGTCTGACGCGATTCGGGGCAGCGCAACGAATTCGCTTCCGGAGATTTTCACATTTCGTAATGAGAAAGTAGTCATATCTGGCAACTGTACCCATTAGTGGGAATCCGACTAAAGACAATCCGTGTTCCCATCGTACGTTTGTGCTGCTGTGATACGGCTGGTATCCCCCAAAAATTAACATTGAATTAAAGGAAGTCGCACGTCTTCCCAGATGTGTTCTCCGTTTTTTGCTTGCCTCTATAATTCATCCGTCGTGTATTTTATAGGCACGGATGTTCCTTAATCAATCAAAAGGTCAATGGGCGACGCCATGTTTGGAAATCCGAGTCCACCAGCGCCCACGCAGTGCACACCTCTGCTCCCCCGACGGCGGCTGACGTAACGCGTTGCCGCCACGCCGCGCTTCGCCAAGTGTCGTCGAACTATAGCCTCACCATTGGCTCGCGATGCGCGGCCGTGCTCTGCGCGTCGTTACGCCTCGCTCCGCCGGACTCTAAACCAGCCTCCAGAGTCCGACGGAGCGGGGCGTAACGACGCGTAGCGCAGCGCCGCTGAATCGCGTCAGACTATGATCTCGGCAGGATAAAGAAGCGTGGCGTAGCCAACGCTGGCTGTCGGCGCGGAACGCGCGCGGCGATAGGCGATGCGACTACGTCGGACTCTAAACCAGACTTTAGGCGGACAACACGCCTTCCCTCCTCAACGGCATGAACTGAGCTGGATGGATGGATAAATGGATATTTCAGTAAATTAAAGAAAACTGAACTGTCATTCATATTTTGGTATATTGATTGTAATGCCGAAAGTCAAATCAAGAATACCGTGTTGGCTGAGGACATCCAAACCGAGCAGGGATGCCACAATGGGATTTGATGAAGCTGGACGTAACAAATTTGAATCTAGGGTGTCCTCAAAGGCTACGCGTCACTCAAAGGCCACTTGATAATCCTTAGTAGTTACAAATTAATTTAGTGGCATCGTGTTAGTATTCTTCCGGGCATCTTTGCTGTATCCGCTTGCAGCGGGTAAACCTGGATTGCAAAGCACAAGGAAATTAAAAAAAAAAAAGAAAGGGGGCAGTGTAGTAACAGCTTTGCGTTATGTTATCTGAGCTACGTACTCGACACATCTCCTCTCCTGACCATAGGTATGGTCAGAAAGACGTGACATAGTATTGCTCCAGTACTTTCCCACAGTAAGTTACTCTAATCGTCACCACGAGGCAGTACCGCCACTTCTCTGCACTTTTGTGCATCCCTTTGACAGATTAACCCGAAGGCTACAGGAGAATTCAACGTCACGTTCAGCAACCCAGAGCATAGTGTAGCGCGTTGTAGCCGCGAAACGAATCTCAATGCTTTCTAAAGAATGACCTGACAAATGAAGTGCTTTCGGTTCAATCTCCAACCCCGTATGGATCTACTCTCCTTTCTGCATTTACGCATCTTTCGCAAGCTATCAACAAACAGCACCATATTGATTCTGAGAAACGGAAGAAACAGACTTCATTGTGGTGTTTACCGCAAATTTACGGGCGCTGGCGGAAACTCCCTGCGTCTGCAAAGCAAAGAAAGAGCCGGGCTGTGGGAGCGCCGGATCATAGGTCCGCGGATTCACTCACGATGACCATCACCGGCATCATTCACCTTAACATCACCCAGAATGATGTGATGTTGAGTGATGGGCAATGGTGTGATGTGATGTTGAGTGATGGGCAATGGTGGGACCTGTCCGAAAAATGCGTTCGGTTTGCGGTAAAAGGAAGGTAGTTCGGATATCCGGATATCTGACTTGTAGTTTGGTTCCGTTGAGATACATTCATGGCTGCACAGCGATGTTCCTTGTAAATACATTACAGAATGAGATACCTTCAAAAATACATAAAGATGTGATTCCTCTACAATATATTATCGGTTTTTGACTACGTACTTCGCGTGACTAAATCGTCATGTCCGGGAAACAATACAACGAAGTTACAGTAATTCGCCACGTCTATGGCGCATCGCTCAAGCAATAACACAACGTTTCGGCCATCAGTGAGCGCTATCACATGGCCAAAAGCGTGGAAGAGAGGAAGAAACAAATGAGAGGAGACGTGTACAATCTGGACACAAATTGGGCAAGAGAAAGCTCGCGAAAAGAAACATGCTCTGCTGGAAATCAAAGCAAGGAAAACGACAAGAGAATTATTAGCTCATTCCCTACGCCTGCATTATTCGAAACTGTGAGCGACCACATTGGAATGCGGCTCGTGTTCAGTTTCGATTCAGTGTGTCATACGGAATCGTAAAAGCAAAAGAACGAACAGACACATTTGTAAATACAATGTTCTCCCTCAAGATTCTGTACAAGTAGTACTCGGCTCCCGATCAATGAATTGTAGCGATCAGCACGGAGACACAAAATCATTGACAAAATTATTGATTTCGATCGTGCACAGGTCTTGTGTACAGCTGTCGATCAACACAGGACGATATGATAAAACAATGGGCACCCCCTGAGGCGGGTCCGGTGTTTACCTGACCACTTGACCCCCTGGTCTTGTAGCTCGGGCAGGGCCCAGGGGTCTTGCGGCTTCAAGCAGGGCGATGCACCCACAGCGGCACCGTTAATGTCCGCCTTTTTCTCAGACCCCAGATCGCCCATTTTGATCTTGACCTGCGCCGGAGTATAAGCTCCGTGAATGGCCTATATATTACCTGCACCCTTGGCCTCCGGTTCACGTCCACCTTCCTCCTGTACGTCGTTGCTCGTGTCGAGACGTCACACTGAACGTCATCTTTGTGGTCGGGAACCACGTAGTCGAAGTGTGTGACTACTTTCAACGGATGTCACCACCGGTAGCTGGTGTCAGAGACGACGGGTGCGAAATTCGGAGCACTGACCAGGGTTTGTAGAGAGGGATACGGGAATGCCAAAAAGCAGCGTGGGCATGTTCTTGCTGGGGCAGTGCGCATATTGAGGGCCCGATATGTTTTATTTTTATTTAATTTTTTTTCTGTTGAGGGAGGACCCGGCGTATCGCGGTAATGTGAACGCACTGTTTTGCGATGACGTGGAAGCGGGCAGCAATTTTGATTAGCTGGGGAGTTGGTGGAGCTGTATTGCTCCCACGAGTAGCACACCACCACGAGGAACAGAAAACGGTGAACCTGGTTTTGTCTGCTCCGTCTTATGTCACATGAGTCATGGGCAGGGGACTAAACCGTCATCATTAATTCAGTTTCAAATATATGGCTCTCCCATATAATGACACAAGATGGAAAACATATCAACGTTCACATCTGTACTAATCCCCCCCTTTTTTAATAGTAACATTTTCTTTTTCCTGCTGCACCGATATCCAAAAAGGGCAAAAAAGCTCAATCCGCCATGAGGTGGACATTCCATCCATAACACTGTGCACACTTTCTCACTCCGCCGCCGCGCAATGTCTATCCGTATCAGCATCCCTGTGCCTCAATTTTCAGTACCCTCCACACACGCACACACACATAAAAAAAGGAAAAGGAGAGCAATAAACTAGCGTCTCATCCTGACCAGCACCTGGTTCGCACTCGTCGCCTCTCATCCGTGGTGACCTTTCGAACGGTCAGCACCGACAACTAAAAAAAAAAGAAAAGAAAAAAGAAAAAAGGCGTTCCGTACAGACCAAATAAACCACGCTTACCTCGACATCCAGCGTGTCGGGTCGTGCCACTATGGCGGCACTCTTGAGATCCGTGCACGTGGTGCAGTTCTTAGCCGGCATTTTGTCGCTCAAGCTCGGCGGGGACGCGGCTCTGAACCTATATAGATCCGATGACGTCACGGGCTTCACGTGGGACCTAGTAGAGGTGGATAACCCCAGAAGAAATTTTTTCGTTGTCCCCTTCGCGGCGTTGCAAGAAAGGGAGCGGCAAGAGCAACACCTTCTAGATAACGGAAGATAACGTTATCTAGAAGGTGTCGGCTAGACACACCGACATTGGTTCCTCTTCCATTGGCTCTCTGCAGCTGTGCACGTGACGCGATCGTGAAGGCAGCGAGCATAGTTCCACATTTGGGATCGAGAAGCTCACGATACAATCATCTGATAAGGCATGAGGTCAGCCACGCGCTACGAACTCACGTGAAGGCCGACATGGCGTATCGCTGAGCTCGATCATGCTGCATAAGTATTAGCGCACTCACCAGGTAACCAGCTGTGACCAAAGATCGGCAAAATACCCATGGTGTGATCGCAAGTGTGACGTTATCCAGTGAGCGCGCTAATATGCGGCATGGTCGGGCTCAGCGACACGTCCTGTCAACCTTCACGTGAGTTGGGAGCCTGCGGCTGAGCTCACGCCTTATCAGATGATTGTGATCGTGAATTCCGTGGCCCAAAATGCCGAACTATACCAGCGAGGTTGCCACGTGGATGCGAATGCTATTTCAAATAAAATAAGCAGCGTGGGAAGCAAGACGGCGCTCGAGACCAGGGATCGGTATTTTTTTCGGTGCGGTTCGGGTTCAGGATAGTGAATTTTGATCGGATTGCCATATGGGTCAAAAGCAAGCACATCCGTACGATTCACAAGTAACAAAACTGTGCTTTTGTTGTTGTTGTTGTCGCTGTTGCCGGCACAGGAGTGGTTTCTCAATGGTTTCCCCGCACACCTTTCAGGACAACGCATCGCCTCCTGCATAATGTGACCAGACGCCCTGATTTAGTATGGACAATCCCGCTTTTCCGGCAGTGGTCCCGCTGTCCCACCAGCCTATACTTGGGGACGGTGTTTTGTTTCGTTTTCGGCTGAAATAATCCTCGAATGCAAAAAAAAAAGACAAAGAAACGTCGCAAAACAAGGGTTTTCTACTCCCACGTTGCCCTTATCCGGCTCACATCTTTCCACGATCAAGCCACTGGCTGATAAGCTATCCATATGTCAGGACTTTGAGGGCAAAAAAGATCGCCTGTGCGCGCTTTGTTCACCAAGCGGCCTCCGTTGAAGGCGAATTGTCTTGGTATAGTGAACAACCATGGCAACGCTCACGATAATAACGAAATGGAAGTTCAGCGATTCAGCAAGTTCTGGCGAGACTTTCCGTTCATATTCGTACAAGCATGAGGACACAGTAAACAGAATATATTATGGTCGAAGTGTTTTATATGCGCGCTAGGCAGTACGAAAATTGCCAAACTGTAATGATGGTTAAACCCTCCACGCCGCGAGCGAAATACGAAAGACAGAACACAATCTGGCATAAGAATACAGACCCGTGACCGAGACTGGCGCACACATATTACATCGACCTCGTTAGTGTTCAGCTAGGTACACTTCAAACAGCAACAACAGATAAATCAATAATGATGAATTGGGAAATTCGCCACATGAGGTGCGGCCCGCTACCCCAGTAATGAACAGGATGAGATGTGTCCTGATGATGAGATGATGAACGGCGCTGAATAAGGGTGATAGTCAGTGTGTGATAGTCAAAAGTTACTACACACACAATAGATAAATAATAATAAAAATAATACAAATTAAAATACAAGGAAACATAACAGCTCTGGGAATTGGCGAAGTCTAACGTATTTGATTTGCTGACCTCTCCATGTCCCGCCTGATTACTCATGCATGCTCCCAAACCCGAAGCGCTACAGGCTACCCCTTCCGAAGAGGGACGCTGATGTCCCGAATATCCCAGATGATAAAGCACATGTACAGCACAAAGCGCATTGCCGAGAGAAATGATAATGTTTTTCAAAGTATTTTCAGAGAAGTATTTCAAGAGAAGTCTTTTAAAAGTAGCGTGAAAAATATACGTTGAGCTTATTGAAACAATACTCAAGTTAGATTAGTAAATGCTGAACTTTGAAAGTATTAACAAGATACCGAGTTACTCGCAAAAATATTTAAGATACGTAACTTAAATATTCTACTCGTACAAATATGGATGACGTTAACCGTCAAACATGACGACGTGTCTAAGGGGAATAAAATCGGCAATTGTGATACGCATTCTAAAGAATTTCATTCTAGAAATAACTGAACTCATGCAGATACTCACATGCGCATGTAATAGAAAAAGTGTGGAATGACGGTTAGCGTCTTCTGCTATATGATCATCTGCTGGCGCAGAACGTGCTGGCTGGTGTCCAGCGTTTAGATTACTTCACGTTCGTATTCTACATCAAAGTTCAACAGGTATAACGTTTACAGGGTGACAGAGCGGTAACGAACTACACGTGGGCTGTGCACAGTGCAAGGTATATGTAAAATGGTAGCGTAAGTCCCATAAGTCACTGCTTCTTCAAATTTACTATGGTGAGCTAGCTCACCATAAATCTACTCCATCTATTGACAGTCAGCGCCATACATCCGTTGTGCGGACCACTATAAGTGTGACGTCACAGCAACGGAATACAAGACACATAAAACTTCATGTAAGAGTACACTGGTAGCAAGTTTAATGACAAATCACATCTAGTAACATATGACAACTCGTGGGAACATTAACTGAGAGGTTTGTGTGTGTGGTAGCCTGCCGTTTACAGGATCCGCGATCAGCATACACAATGCTATGCACGGTGCAAGACATTGTGTGGCGCACTTATGATCTGATAAGGGAGTGGCCCAAGATTGGATTACGAGAAAGCTTAAAAAGAGGCTAGTCAATTCCACTAGCACACGTCACTGCAATACAGCGTCTACGATCTGTGGGAGTGCATTATATGCCAGTGTGGTATGGCATGCTGGCATCACAGACAGTAACTCTCAATATACATGCTGTGTATGACCTGTAACATCCACACGCAAATCGCAAGTGAACGTAGGACACAACAAGGCAGCACTGGAAAGGGCACGGAGGGTTACTTCATCTGGCGCATTTTCATAATGCTGTGTGGATTGCTTCACCTTTTTAAAAAGAATTGGGTAATTCAAGGTAGCAATCCTCAGAGGATGAGAGAGGGCAAAAAGCAGCATGGTGTGCATGGCTTCTTGCACATGGCCGATGTACATGGCAGTCAACCTGAGACAGTCAAAATAACAGAATGCGAAGCACAAAATGCACATTAATAAGCATCATGCCACACTATATTACTTAGTGAAACAGTACGTATACTACGAACACTGCTTCTAGGCTCTCCAAAAGCATTTACCTAGTTTTCATGGACACAGAGAACTCTTTATGCAATAAGGAGATAATAAGTCGACTTATCCCCTTTTTATTATTTTTGCTGCAATGACATCTACATACCAGTATGTATCTGAAAACGCAAGCTTAGGACATAGATGGGTAGAAATCCAGCGAACCGGTAGAGATGTAGGAAGGGAGTTGCCTCAGGACCGAAGCCGCCGATATTTCGAACAGAGACTGTTCTTCTTCTGGCCCAGAAGAAGAACAGTCTCTGTTCGAAATATCGGCGGCTTCGGTCCTGAGGCAACTCCCTTCCTACAAGCTTAGGACAGTATTTCAATTTATTGGTCCGCTACAGGAGATTAAGAAACGGGAAGAGCATGTACTCGTATGTCAATGGGACGGACAATGAGATCAGGCCCCTCTTCTCGGTTTGGGAGTTCTACTTATCCCCTTATTTCATACAGAGGTTCAATTATGAAAGAGGTTAAACAAGTATTTACAAAAAGCACTCCAACAATTACGACTTCAGCCTTGCTACTTGCAGTGCTGTCCTCAGATGCACTGTACAGTCCTTCAACTCTGCATTTTTCGTCCTGGCATACCAGAACAAACGCACTCGAAGAAAGATATTGAACACGCCAGCACTGGAACTCAATTCCTGGTGCTAACAGCACTATTCCTGCGAATGATTTTCTCCATACCAAGCAAGCCTGCTCCTGCCATAGCCTTAACGAGGCTGTAATATGAAAATAAAAAAAAAAATAAAAGGAAATACAACGCTGTCTTGGCCGTACATAAGCATACTCAGATGACGTTCAACATAGCGACGAGCTGTGTACATATAATGACAGGGTGCACTATGTACCAATATCAAAACTTGGCGTGGCATACGAAATGCGCCTATAGAAGACTGACCATGGAACCTAGACGCATGGAACCAAACTAATATTATTGAACGGTCAAGAACCAGAGAATTCTATACTTGGCAGCAAGCAAGGTAAAAGTAAGTCGTTACTCTACCAAAGTAGCTTATGAACTTCGTTTCATTTTCATTTTCAGGAAGGTCTTGTTCCATTACCTGTAACTTCGTTTATACCTTAGTAACATTTTTTTGCACAATAACTTAGCTGGTAACAAGTTCCTTTTGCCGAGTAATATCCCTGTCACACGGGCATTTTCGATCCTGCTCGACCGAACCTGCTTGAACTCAATGCAGATCGGATGGTGCTACACGGCCGCTTCCAAGCAGGATCGAACTTTGATCCTGCTTGACTCAAGACAGTTCCCATAACAGGATTGAGAATTTCAAGATGGCTCGACGGCTGCCATTTGCATCCTCGACCCCGGTGAACTGTCATAACTTAAAACGGACATGCGTGCGAAGCTACAAATGATGCTTACATCGGTATACGATAAATTACCACTAATATCGCTGTTATGTAGGAAACGCGAAATTAATGAGTTCCGTTTATTCATTTGCACAGGTCAACCATTCAATGCGCATTGAAAGTGGCAGTGTAGCAGCGTCAAAACTTGAGCGTGCTCGGGAAGTTCGATGCAGATCGGATTCGAGAAGGATCGAAATGCCCGTGTGACAGGGGTATTTCGTCAACTCTGATTGAAAAACCATTCTTCGTATATTTGAGAATTACACCGCTTACAAGTTCTGAGTACGTATTTGTTTCATTCAGGACATATAGAGGTCCTAGGTTGCACGGGGCACGGGGGAAAACCCGTTTCCGGGACCGCCCTCGGTTGTTTTTCTCAACAGTATTTGTTGTGCTAGCGCGGTCGCACGAAATCAGTGGTGCGATAAAGCTCTCGAGAGATATGTGAGCTTCTCGACCATCTATACAGGGTTGTCTCGAGCGTAACCTTTGGAGCTCTCCGCTGGGGAATACCAGTCATCCAGGCAAAACGTCAGACTCTCAAATGCAAGCCGGTGTGTTACAGAAGCCTGCTTCTGTAAATGGTGGCAGTGCAAGTGTTTCTGTGTACGTCGAAAGTATGTTGTATTCGTGCCTGGTGTGCTCCACTCTTCTGGTGGCAACCATTCCCCGCATCATTACCAGCAATGGGGTAGAGCACCGCCCCTGGCGATGAAACTTTCCACTCATCATCTCGAAATAAAGTTGTTGTTGTTGTTGTTGTTTCAGTATGGTGGTTACATTTTATTGTTGTATGTAGAAGGTATTTCTGGGATCTGTTGTATAGAGAACAATTCTGTTTCACAACTGCTGATTGCTTTCTATGCGTGTTTCCTAGTTTAGGTGTGGTTAGGTGTGCTTCTATTTCCGGTAGATGGGTAGAAATCCAGCGAACCGGTAGAGATGTAGGAAGGGAGTTGCCTCAGGACAGGACAGACCTTCTGTCCTGAGGCAACTCCCTTCTATTTCCGGTGTGCGTCTAAATGTACAATCCACAGGACGCAGATGGAGGTGTTGGTCTCTCACGTGTACGGTAACGATACATTCATAAAATGTTGGTTTATTTCAAATTTTCACGGCATCCGTTAATTTGGATGATGAGTCTAAAAGATCCCTTACTTTTAAGATGTTCGTGCGCGAATCGGTCGTAAAAATGCTTACAGCCCGTGATGTCAAGTGCAGTCATTGACTTAGGAGCGCATTTCTACAGCTGCTTATACACACATAGTTTTATGTAGTTCATGAATCTGTAAAAATAATAATAATAATAAAAGCACCAGTTTGACGTAAAGTGAAACACAGACCTCGCTGATGTACCATCACCTGAGACAGGGCATTATAAATTTCAGTACACTGTGCAGCTTCCTCGGGAGGAACTTCTACAATCATCTGGTAATGAGACTATGCGTCGATGCTTGAATCAATCAATGCTTCACCTCAATGAAGCTCTTGCCCAGTCAACGACAAAATGTATAAATAAAAGGGAACCAAGGGAAGGGCGTTTCATCCCGTGCTTCGGTGTGTCCAACACAGTGACGTCATTCTCTTTCCCGCCAGGGGCGAACAGGAGCAGTGGAAACACTGGGCAGGTGGACGCCGCCTGACCCAGTTTTCCTGTGCCATGGAGGAGGAGGAGGAGGAGTGTCGTTGGGAGGAACCCGAGAGGTCTGCCTGCCTGATTAGGCGGCATGTTTCTCGGGAAGGGAAAGATGGTGGACAGGAGGAAAGGGTGAAGTGGAAGACCGAGCGGAATCCGCTCGTGGGGAGGATAGCTGCGTCCATGGGCCGACTTCAGGGGAACTGTGCCGGCATACGCCTATTACACATCTGAGGGAAACCCAGGAAAAACCCCAGACGGCACAGCCGGCCCGCGGATTCGAACCGCGGACCTCCCAGTCTCCAAGCGCACGCGTTACCGCTGCGCCACCGGAGCTGGTCCCTCCTGTGCCATTCAGGAAGAAATGTACGCATTTCACAGGTATGCAGATAAACTCAAAGGTTATTTTTTGTCTGTCGGTTCCAGGACTTCCTCTTGCATTACGAGGGCGATTGTACGAACAAGCAAACGTAAGGGGCTTATCTTTCTTGGAATGCGAAGACAAATATTGACGAGCACCTATCGAAGCTTGGCGCTTTAGAGAGGTGCTCTTGAGATTAGCAGGGTGTGTTGTGATTGCATCAAATTCACTTTCCAACCTTTTTAGGGAGTAAAAAAGTAGGACTGTGCGAATAGTAAGCTTGAAAGCTAAGTGAATACGAAGGAAATGGTTAATCAGAACTAGAGGGTGTTCAAAATTAAGCTTTCACGAGCGCTACGCAAACACAGCGATGACAGGAAACCGGATGATAACTTTACGCTACTTGTGTAAGAAACAGGTGCTGCTAATTATGTAGTACCTGTTTCTTACTCAAGGAACAGAAAAAGTAGCACCAGTTTTCTTTTCGTCGCCTATTTACAAAGTGCCAGTGAAAGATTAATTTTGAACACCCTGTCTATTCAAGGTATACAGGGTGCTTCACTTAAGAGTGGCCCCTAATTATTTTAAAACATGTACTTGAGATAAAAATTAGAAACCTTCTGCGTCATACTTGTGAAGAATTTTGCCGCACAAACAGGTGGTTTTCATCAGTGTACCTCATCAATTTGACTAATTAGCTTAATTGAACTGAAATTCTCAAGGAAAGGTAACGTTTTTTTCGCGCTAATTGAAAAGCCCATGGCCGCAACACCCCATGTCAGTCACAATTACAGGATCTTTCACGAACTTTCCACAAACATTCGACACCCGAAAACTTGCCATCTCTGCAAGCCCATTTGCTGATTTAATCAGTGGCAGCGCTCAGCAAGGCCCGAAGACACTCCCACTGCGCATGAAAACATAAAAAAAGGGGGAGGGGGAGGGCGGGGACCGGCCCAATCGCGCATTTTGTCTTCACAAGGTTACCTGTTCGCAGCCATCAGTTACCGATAATCACCGACATCGGATGTGCTGTGTTGTCCTTTCCTCCTCCCCATACTTTAGGCCAGGGAAAGGTAATGGTAATGGCAACGGAAACAGGAACGGTATGTTACCGAAATTGGAGAGGGTAACGATAACAGAAACGGAAACGCGTACCACGCCGTCTTCCATCACGGGAAACAGAAACGGAAACAAAAATTATCATCCAGTATTGAATTCGGGTAACGGCTGTTCTTGTTGTGCGATGACATTTCAGCTTCGGCATGCCTAGCGGTCGCGCATCAAATCTTGTAAACAGAAATTGTGTTAAATAAAAGAACCAGAACTATAGTGTCTTTTCATTTTATTTTTGTATTTTGATGACTCCATTCCCTGTAATGTTCTAAATATTACACGAGAGCATCGAAAGAAAGCGAAATGTTGGAACTCGAAGGTGCATCCCTCGCTTACTTCGTCCCAGTACTCAATGACATCAACATATCACTGTACTCCACCATAGCACCAGGATGACTGCCTGCAATTTTTAATTGTTCATTTTTCACTTTTTTATTATTTCACCGCGGCATGGCATGTATTATTTATTACTGAAAGCGCCCGCTTATCAATGCGACATTGGATGAATGTCACGCCCATCTTGAGTTGCTGGACTCCGAGTGACTCAAGAACCGAAGAGATGTTCGTACATTTTTTTAAAGCCTTGCGAGATGTGCGCATCGCGACGACATAAAGTTACTTGTGTAGTGTGTACGCGTGACACCGAAGCAGGACTTAAGCAAAACAGGGTGCCGAGACAGAGCCAGACTGGCTGTCCTTCTACAGCTCTGTAACAGCCTTTGTATTTCCGGAAACAGCAACGGAAACGTAACGGAAACGAAATTGAAAAGCTGGTATCATAAACGGATAACGGAAACGAAAATATAGCAGTAACGAAAATGGAAACAGTAACGAAAATACGTCCGTTATCCTTCCCTGCTTTAAAGGTACTGTAAAGCAGTAGACAAGCATGATATGCCGGTGATGTGACCAGAGACTTTGTTGCTTCTAAATACCATATGCGGAACCATACGACCGACAACGCGCTATAAATATTTTTAATTTGCCATGAAAGATGCGGCGTAGTGGAGCGGTGCGACGCCTGGTGTCAAACAACCCCCTGTACAGCGGGCAACACTGAAAATTGGTATTACACACTATGACATCGGAGCTTCGTTATTTTAGTAACCATATTATTAGTTTTCGTGTTTACCTATGCATTCTGAAACCCCTGTGAACAGTTTGACCTGTTAACCCCTGTTTTTGCGAAGTAACCCAGTGCTGGCCGCTGTTCGATGGGGGCTCTCCCTACTTCTCTGCTGCGCCTGCGCGCTCCTTTTGTTCGCGGCCTCTTTCGAACGAACAAACTCTCTCTGTGAACCTCTGTGAACAAACAAGTCCCGACGCTGTCCGGCTTCTTGAACGTCTGACACATTTTTTCAATGGCTCAGCATTTCATTTCAGTTCGCTTATCCGTTTATCCTCAGATGTGGATCGTTGTGTGGATTGCAGGGGCGGATTTATGGTGGATTGTGGTGGATTGTTATGTCGGGCCCAGTGTTATACGCATGCAATGTGGTTGCCGCCGTATGTGTCAGAAGTACGGATTCATTTCGAATACCTAGTACAGTGTTGCCCGTAATCTTTAATTGTAATTTTCTAATTAACTGCACCGTCGATTGGAATGAAACTTGCACAGTGTTTGTCCTGGTGGCTTGGACTATCGAATAGCCACACTAAATGACATTTGATCGGTGCTGCTTTACAGTACCTTTAAGCGGGGCAACTTGAATGAGGGACGGTTTTTCGGGCAGGTTTTACGTATTTTCGGGTGTCCAATTTTTATGGAAAGATCGTGAAAGATCCTGTAATTGTGAGTGAAATCAGGCGTTGTGGCCATAGGCTTTCTAATTAGCGCAAACAAGTTACCTTTCCTTGTGATTTTTTAAGTCCAATTAAGCTAATTAGAC
The DNA here is from genome assembly GCF_037126465.1 of Ornithodoros turicata. Lineage (NCBI taxonomy): Eukaryota > Metazoa > Arthropoda > Arachnida > Ixodida > Argasidae > Ornithodoros > Ornithodoros turicata. The sequence continues at coordinate 136,608,416 of NC_088202.1, read as the reverse complement.
AGATTAATGAGGTACACTGATGTAAACCACCTGTTTGGGCTGCAAAACCTTCGCAAGTATGACGCAGAATGTTTCTAATTTTTATCTCAGGTACATTTAAAAAAAAATAATTAGGGGTCACTCTTAAGTGAAACACCCAGTATCTAATAGGTAGCGTAACTCCCATAGGCCCCTGCATCTTCAGAAGGGACCCATGATAGAGACCGTCAGCGCCATCTATCCGTTACGCGGACTACAACGATTGTAAATAAATGACGTCAGAGGTGACGTCAGCAATATGAATAATATACAGCGAAAAATTAGCCATGGGGGGTTTACACTCGTGCACTTCGTTTACTTCGTATTCCCTTGCCCTGACCGAACCACACTAATTATCCAGGTCAGCAATACCACACGAGAACAGAGAAAAATAAATCATATCAGGTTTAATGAATTCGAAATACATGCATATATCACGTAGACGGGTAGAACCCTGGCGAACCCATAAGGAAATATGAAAGGAATTGCCTCAGGATGACAGCCGCCGATATTTCGAACACAGGCTGTTTTCTTTTTTTTTATCCGGGTGAACCTTTTCCTTTTCTCTTCTTTTTTTTTTTTTGAAGAGTAGCAAGTCAAATATTAGCTGACCTCTCAACACTTAACAACAACAACAACAACTGTTCTTCTTCTGGGCGCCGCCCTCATCATTGACATGGTATTTAAAGGGTTAGGTATGACGTGTTAAAGGCTCATGCCGATTGTGGGTCAACAGTCCGAGGGGAAGAAAGGGGTCCGTTCAGGCTTTTACGGCCGAAGTGAAATGGCAAGCTGCTGTGAACTTTAGTCGGGTGCCTCGCTGTTGAGCCCACGCTGCCATCCGCTTGCTTGTGAATCCGGGAACATTGTCGACGGTAGCATACCTTGAACTTGAGGGAATGAGAGGACGCGCAAAGAGATAGACAGGACGAGGTCACACTAGACGAACACCTCCGTAGATGCGAATATCTCCATCTCTAGAAGGCTGAACACTATTTGTGTCTTCGGCTCCAGGACGAGTGGACACCATTCTGGTGCACTGGTCAACAGCAGGCAAAAATGACTCAGTCTTTTTGACCCCTTTGGACTTCTTTCTCAACTCCGCGAAGTCAAGGTGGACGACCTCGAAAAGTTCATCAGAATGCTCTGGTAGCGTCATCAGACCGGTGGCATTTTGTCTTAAGCTTTTCACAGGTTTTCCAGGAGTGTGTGTACTTTCTTCCTGAAGTTCTTCCTGTTCTTTCTTCATCTTTGGCCAAGCGGAACGTTGACACAGCTCCGATATGTCTGGGTTACGCCATCATGGCCACCGGACTCGGGGCTGTCACGGTACATCCGAACAATATTCATGGTCGACGGCACAGCATAACGGCCATTAGAGAGCTTGATAAGTTCGGCTCTTCCCACAGGAGCGTATATCATCGAAGGAAGCCGCGATGAGTTCATCCAAGGCTAGTCGTGATAGAACACCCGCATCAGTTAGGGCCTTTCCTGGTGTGTACTGTATATCCATGTCTAGATGTTGCAGTTGTAAAGTCCAGCTCGCAAACCTGCCTCTCGGTCAGACTTGTACGTAACGGGTAACGGGTAATTGCGTTACTAGTAATCAATTACTTTTTTGAGTAATTTGTAACGTAATCGATTACTTTTTGGGCCCAGTAATTTTTGAGTACTTCAATTACAATTTTCAGTAATCAATTACCAAGTAATCGATTACTTGGAAACTAAAGAATCCACATTGTTCGGGACGACGCACACACACATATATGGGATGATTCACCGCCGCGAGAAGACAAAACCAACTGCCCTCTGCAAGTTCGGTGCAAGGCAGCTGTCTTATCTCTAGGACTTTTCCCGCAACAGTTACTTTCCCGAGGACCCCGAGGTCAATTGCCACAGTGTTCCGCACGTGTAGTGTATTTCTGAGTCCACTGTCCTCTCCCCATTCATGTGTACTATCTATCCGTAACCCGGCCTGTATGCAGTATGTTGGACTGTAGGTTGTACCGTGAACCTGATGAGTCATTTGTGGGAGTTCCAGTTGGGACTCTATTCACAGAACTCTCAAAACTCTCAACCTCTCGACACATTTTTCGCAGAACTCTCGACCCCGATAACCTGATCCCACTCTTGTGACCATGAGCCCCTGTCAGTGTTGTGCGGAATACTGTCGATATCACAGCGATGTCGACGCTCAGTTTCCTTTTTTTTTTGTGGATATCATTTTTTCTATCTTTTTTTTATATCGTTTTCTCAGATATCGAAAGTAATCGGCAAAGTAACGCGTTACTTTTCAAGGCGTTACTTCATTACTTTTTCCGGCAAGTAATTTGTAACGGTAAAAAATTACTTTTTCGTACAAGGTAACGGTAACGGTAATCAATTACTTTTTTTTAGTAACGTGTACAAGTCTGCTCTCGGTTCTGTAGTAGCCAGGATATTTAAAACTGGTTTGTGATCAGTACACAGCGTGCACGGGCGATCATCGAGTTATGTCCGGAAATACCTCTTTCATTTCTTTTTAGTTTTGGGGAATTATAGGAGAGCTCAGCCCAGTCAAGCTGGCTTGCTACTCCTGAAGGAGGGGAGTGGGAAGGGGGTAAAAGGCGTAGAGTGAGCTAAAAGATTATATGAGGAGGAGGGATAGTGTTTGTTCGCATTTTTGATTGGGTTAGAGGTCGCTTAGATTGCAGTCGCGCATGAACTCGAAGAACAGCCTCGAAGCAGTATTTGTGGTTGCTTGTGATGGCCAAGCTCAGAATACTTTTCTGAGTGAAAGGGAACTCGGATGGAGCTTACATAATCCTTTGTCAAGCTGTGTCCTCTGGGAGGTGTTTTCGATGCAGTGGAGGAATACATGTGCTTCGTCTTCCGTCACGTTTCAAGTATCGCATGTGGGAGAAGTTGCCTTTTCCAAGTCTATGCTGGAGTCAGCGTTCTGGTTATCTTTTGGGGGACCCAGTATCTTTGGCTGTAGGTCACCTATTCGTCCATTAGAGATCCAGGCATGATTTAGCCATTTGGTCTAACATTATGTTTTGTACAGTGTCAGAGGCAGTGATTTCCCCAGAAATTCACTGCTGGGAGGGTACCGAGCTTTCAAGGATGGGCGGGGGGGTATGCTTGGTGAAGGTTCCACTTACGGAATTTTTCTTAGACACGGGAAGAATCGTGGCACAATGGTGACATATCTGCACAGCTTTCCCGTTTTATTTGTACATGTTATTACGTTAGAACACAGTACATTACAATACAGATTCATTATGAACGGCATTTCAGCATTAGGATGCATAATCACACGATTGACAAAGCAAAAAGACTAGCACATTGTCTCGCGAAGCTCAATGAATACCTAGCAACCAACGGTGAAAACCTTAGACGAAAAAAAAAACAGAATACCTTGCTTGCTTTAGTTGGGCGCAAATGGTTCCTGACGATCCACATTGAGTTTGCGTACCCGCACGCATTTTTGCTCGTATATGCGCGCAATATATGCACTGAACAGTCACTTTCAAATGATATTGGACGAATGCATGGTGCGATCATCTGCATGACTGTGGTCCTACAGCCCAAGTTTGAGAGTACAGGATGTAATTCGCTGCGCCGGACTCACTACCAGAACGTGTTGGTGGCCGAGCTGGGTGGGGTCACCTGAGAAATTTCAGGGGTGGGGGGGTTGCAAAAATGCAGGGAGGGTGTACCCCCCCCCCCCCCCCCCCCCACCCCCGGAGGGTGTATAGGGAAATCCCTGGTCAGAGGCATCTGCTTTGTTTGGTGGAATGGGTGTTTTTGTTTCCAGAGTGTGAGCGTTTTGCTTTTTCGTTCCCAGGTACACGACAGTGACCCGGTATTGACTGTAACAGCACGGCGCGACTTGTATAGATTAGGTAGGTGTGCATGGTCCGTATCTGTTTTACTAATTTCGCCGCACGCACAGTGTGTCGTTGAGTGATGCGACAGATTTGATTGTCGAGAAAAAGTCAGTGAGTACGGCCCTTTGTTGCGGTATTTTGTGTCGTTTCATGTATTTTAATGCTTGTAGGATTGCATAAGTTCCGCAGATGTGGAAGAGGTTTTGTGACTTAGGTTGCGCGCCAGTGTTACCTCATCGTAAGTGTCGTAAACTGCCGTACTCGACCCCTGTGATGAAGTGGACCCATCCGTGTAGACAACACGGTGGTTTAGCTTTAGTTTTTCAATGACGTCCTTTAGACAGCCAATAACTCCTTCTCCGTGTTGCAGTAGTTGATTTCCGCCTTGCTGAAGGTGTAAGAGTGATAGCCAATGACTGTGAACTGTTGGTGTGCAGGATGGGACGTATCGCGTTGATATAAGACGACACCGGCGCCGTACTCCGACGCGTCTTTAAGAAGTTCCAAAAGGAAGTCTGGAGTCAGGATTTGTCAGAATCGGATTGGACGATATTTTCTGTACAGTGTCAAGATAGGCTTCTTCGCATTCATGTGTCCAGACAAAGGGGGCGTCGTTCTGCAAGAGGGCTATATGGCATTTCGTTCGCATGGCGTAGTTTTCTACAAATGACCAGCGAGACATGCAGGCCCGTCTGAAATCTGTTCAATCGTGAACTTTCCCCACATTGAAGTCGATGTCGCCTGTGACAATCTGTTTTGTCTGCTCATATGGTTGGACCTTGTAACCTCTCTGCCGTCAAATAACGTAGGCAACGGAGAGACATGCGGTCAAATAATTTTTTTTCCTGCCAGGAGCAGTCGCAACATATTGGTGCCATTTTAATTTCTTTTGAGATGATTGAAATTTAATTTCATGAATTGAACTTCGAAATTTCCGAAGTCAAAGCTTTCTTTGCCGCAATGGGTTCCTCGTGGTCATTTCACTCAATATAGCACCCGTAACGCAACGAGAGTTGCTGAAATAAATTAGCCGAAAATCCGCGGAAATGAGTCATTGGCTCCGCCACTTTTTTTGTCGGGTCTAATTTGAGCGCGAAGGTGCGACGAGGGTTAGAGGGTTAGAATCCCGACCAAAAGAACAAACACCCGCATTGAGTGTGGCAATCAGGGTTATCTGATCAAAAACGAGGTCACCCGACGTTTTGACAGGCTTGGGAATTGGGAATTGACTTGTGTTTTGACAGGCTTTGGGCTTATTGGTAACCCCATTCCATTTCGTTAATTCCATCAATAATGGAAACGGTACCAGTAACCGTACTGGCTAGACAGCAGCCACCGAGGCGCCCAGACCATTCCATTCCAATTCCATTCCGAGCTGTGATAAATCTGAAATCATTCCGGAATCATTCCAACTCCGGAGTGGCAACTCCGCAACCCTGGCGGATAGTCAAAAGTGAAAAAAATAAATTATCACGTTTTTTCGCGCTCCTGTCAAAATCACGTTTCCTGCAGCCTGTCATACGCTGCAGTCACGTGCGACGTAGATGTCATGTAGTGCGGACACACATACGGTGAACCCTCGCTAATATGACCCCCGATAATCTGACATACGCGCTTTACGACCATACTCATGGGGAACAATTTAGTGAAACCTCGCAAATCCCCCCGTTAATATGACAATTCCGCGTTATGACCAAAATTTTCGGGAACGACCATGGTCATAATAACGAGGGTTCACTGTATTGAAAAAAACTTTTGCTATCACAAAATGCGTGACTGTTAGGGACCATAAAAAGAGCCAATAACGAGTTTTAGTATATTGTACCCTATCGCTTTTGCGTACGTAAGGGATAGCGTTGGTGCTTCTGCGCACTGCGCGGGGTTCTCTTTCTGTTATGCGCGTGCGCAGAACCATCAACGCTATTCCTTACGTACGCAAAGGCGACAGCGCACGATGTACTAAAAACTCTCTATTGTTTACTTCATCGCCTATCGTCAGCCTCTCTGATTAGCGTGTTGAATTCGCTCTCTCCGCGTGCGCGTGATTCATGAGTGCCTTATCTGTTTGTACGTCTATCTACTTCGGATGTTTTTCTCATGCTGTAATCAATATGTACCTAAAAGCCTCTCCGTGTTTACGTCACAGCTTCTAATTACGGACATCGCAGCGGTCGAATAAGTCAGACATGGACGTCATTCTCGTGTCTGTGTGTCGGAGTGCCGTTTTATCTCTTCCGCTACGAGAAATGATCACAAAAGTACTGTAATTTCACGCGTATTAGCCGCGCCTTATGCGCGATTTTTTTTTCTCACAGGTGCTGTGCGGCTTATCCACCGGTGCGGCTTATCTGATGACTATTTTTTCCTGGCATTTTTCCCATACGCCAGTTTTAACGAAAGGGCCGGGCCTACAGTGTCTCTGGAACAGACTGCCCTGCCGATGCACGAACAGTGCGTAACAGGGACGGGTCCACATTCGAGTAGATTGATCCTCCTGGTGCATTCCCCCAAGCAGCTTTAACGAAAGTGGTGACAGTGATTCACGTTTTCTGGAAGACCACTGACCCATCAATCCATAAAAAACGCCCAACAAGGGCACAGTCCGATCTTGGTAGAACTCTAGCGATGACCTCCTTTGCTGTACACTATGGACCACAGGGTTTATGGCCTTCTCTATGGTCTCGTTTGTCATTTAAATCAGTCGTCTCGTATTGCCCGCGGCTTATCTGCGAGTGCGGCTTATCTGCCAGAAAAGTTTCAAAACGTTCCTAAAAACGCGTCCTGCGGCTTATCTGCGGTGCGGCTTATACGCGTGAAATTACGGTAAGTGTAGCCAATGGTGGCTGTGTAGGTGGACCTCGAAATAAAGTGATCGAAATTCCCGTTCCCAAATAAACTATACAGTAAGTGAATGTGACGTGACGAAAAATGCACAGTCGAGCGCTGGAAACTGACAACGGCCAAATCTAACCTACACATAAATGCAAACACCGAACTTGAGTAACCTAACAATAAACTAGCCAACATGCTGCTCCGTCATGTCCGCCCTGGGGGCTTAATCGCTTCATCGTCGTTACGGTCGTTACAAGCTATCGAGTGGCGGGAAATTCAAAAAGGTGGGCACGTGACACATTGCGCGTGACGTGTACCACGGCCTCCACGTATCGCGCGAAGAGCGCCGTGCACGTGTTTTATCACGTGCCCACCTTTTTAAATTTCGCGCCCGCCTTTTTGAATTTCCCGCCACTCGTTAGCTTGTAACGACCGTAACGACGATGAAGCGATTAAGCCCCCTGCTATGTCTAACTGTCACTGAAATGTGGCTTCGTTCGCTAAAACGACTTGGACAGACATGGAAGACCCGTGCATTTGAGCGGTTAAATAGCGATGTCGTGTTTTTAAACACGGTATATCATCGTACGAAGCAATCGAGCATTCCCCTTGATTTTCCTTGTTTCTAGAACGTGAATTTTAAGATCGAGAATTTCGCAACCGGAAATATCGAGGTCCTTCCGTGGCTGTGAGTGACTTACCCAACCGTGCTATCATGAGCAGTATGGAAGTAAAAGTCACCGGGGACGTAACTGTAACGTTACGTTACAGATTTGATATTAAATGACGCATAGGATAACAAGGATCTCTGGACCCAGCGTTGTCTCCTGACAACGTTCCAATCGCGTGTATGTTATAGAAACCAGTTCGATGTGAAGAATCTGCTTAAATGAGATCTAAAAGTAGTGGATCCTGTGCCTCTCACTACGTCAGTGTGAAAAAAACTGTCTTCTTACTGTTTACGCCGTAACAGAAATGTAAAAACCAGGAAAACAGGAAGAAAACGCTCGCAGCGTCTCACTTGCAGGTGACGCTCCCGATGCACGCTCTGCACGAGAATGCATGCGAGAAGCGTAGAAACTACGTACCGCGATTGGCGAAGCTTTTTACGTCACGACACCGTCACGTTCATATATAGTTGGGTGTTTACGTCGCGAGACAACTGAGATCATGAGCGACGCCACAGCGGTCGGTCTGTGGATTGCTTTTGCCCACCTGAGGGTTCTTTAACGTGCGATGAAAGCTCATCACACGACACCCCGTATTTAACGTCCCTCGCGGAAGACGACGTGTCTAAGCAACTTGTAGCCTGCCACCAAGTTGCTGGCGTCCTCGGCCGGGTTCGAACCCGCGATCCCGAGATCAGAAGGCGAACACGCTACCGACTGAGCCACCGAGGCCGGTCCCGTCACGTTCATAATGCGCAACGAAGAAAGGAGGAGTTGAGCGAGGAAATTATTCGCGCGCCTCATCAATGTAGAATTATGCTTGCAAGAGTTTGGGTGCAAGAGAAATGGACAGTTGAAATGCCTCTGTAACATGGGGAAAAAAAAGTCCATGGCGAAAAAACATCTTCAGTGGTTTTTCACTTCACTTTCAGTGCATATTTAAAGTGAGGCAAAAGAATAAACGCCTGTTGGTGTTACACCTGTCCATGATGACTTGCAGAAGTTCGCTTTTCTAGGCGGCGTTCATAAAAAATAAAAATAAAAAAGCAGTGAGGAGCAACAAGTTCCGCATCTACAAGGGACACCACTTTTTTTACTACGGTAAAGTTGTATTCGCAGAAGTGCACGCGTAGCTTCCTGTGAGTGTGAGTCTCGACCGAATTTTGCGATTTTTTTTTTCAAACTCGAAAATATATTTCCTCACGAAAGGAAATGATAACGAAAGGAAAATCATGGATATTTCATTACGGCATTTCCAAGTGGTCACCGTTTACACAGCAGATACTATTGCGTTATCATTTGGCATCGTTCGCAATGAACACGCAGGTCCCATGCTCCTGCGTCCCTGTCATCTTGTTGACTTATAATGCGAGACAATAGGAGGCAAGTTCTACTCGCTTATCGTTCTCAGCGCTCATGACCGATTTCCTTCTCTTTTTTTATACGTCAAGCTCAACAACAAAAACGACCCACAGGTACGCAAGTACCTCACACGTGAAAACTCCGTGGTTCATTGTTTCTACTTGACATTATTGTTGAATTCCAATGGCAGAGTCGGAGCAAGTGGCACACTCCGCAGTGGAGCGGCTTGATCTGGCCTAGAGCAAGTGATCCGAATCTGCGACTGGAACACTTGCGCCCAACTTGGAGTTTAGCCGTGGCCAATCTTCCTTGGTGGATGGCGGCCAGAGACGGAGGAAGAAGAAGAAGAAGATTGCACTCATGTTCCACTACAACGCCATGTTTTGCAACATCAAGGTCCTCCTAATCTCCTAACGTTGCCCTGGTGATGTCTGGCTTATTGCTTTCTTCAAGAAACAAAATTGCTAACGTACGATGCGAAATACTAGTCACGGCGAAGACGCGTTGCTAGGTGGCCATGTTGGCGAAGCAGAGACAGGAAATAGGAAGCACGAGCGACAAGTGACACGTCACGTGAGAGTTCCGGTTGAATCTGCCTATTTTGGCGGAGCAGTCTGGGTTGCTCCCTGGAGCGACCTTGGCTCGAATGCCGCTCCGAAGCTCCCATCGGAAGACTCCAGAACTGTTCCCCATCTGCCAATCGAACAGACTTGCTCTCGGCGGAGCAACAAAACTTGCTCTGGAAACGCTCCGAATCCGCCATTGGAATTCAACATAAAAAAGACACACACACACACACCCACAGTCTCCTCAGGTGCGTCTACGATATTCATCGTGCCATAATTGTTCCCTCTCGAGTGACTTCAGGCATAATCATATGTTCTGCTAATTTGGTTTGGTTTCTTGCGCTTCCGGTGCTGTTCTAAGCAGTGAATTTTATGTTGCAGTTATAATAACGCTTGTTTTTATTCAACTTTCGGATTCCAGAATCTACGAATCCTAGCCAGGGATTCGAGGTTCGCGAGCCTGAATCCCAGTGCTCAAAACGGCGAATCGAATCTTTCGAATCCACCGACCACGTTTGTTTCGTTTCCTTTTCAAATTTGCGCCTCCTCCGGAGTCCACCGAAAGCCTCGTTGACAGACGGCTGTTTTCTTGTTTCTTTGTTTACATGGCTCTGGACTAATAGAGTTCAGGCAGGAACTTGTCACATTACAAGTTTAAAAGTAATACGGTTTTGCTTTTTGATTCTTGCTTTAGCTTTGTGGAAATAATTCAGACTCGAGAATTTATGTCTTTCTTGTAGTTGATGAACAATATGCTAAATAAATTACGTAAATGTTAAATAAATAAAATAAATATGGGTATATTTTCTCCCGAAACAGAACTATTGCTTTTTTTTTCTTTTTTCATCAAACAAATGTGTCATATTCTGCTTCAAAACACTTTTCAGTAGAAGTTTTTTTTTCTTGGCTTTTTAAACTCTCTTTAAAGAAAGGATTCGAAAGATTCCAGGATTCGCAGAACCATCCTTGCATTCGGATTCGGATTCGAAAAATTCTGTATTCGTCCCATCTTTAATTCGTATAATTCAATTTCGTTTTCCAGAATTTTTCGCCAAATCGTGAGAAAAGTGGCGTTCTTACACGTGTCGAACATATGTAAGATGCGTTCTGTCTTGTCGATTGGATCCTGCTTTGCCATCCGGAACCGTACTCAATAACTTCGAATGGTCGCTTTTTGCACGTCTGACCGGCATGGCGTTGTAAGTTACTCTCGCGTGTGTGACAGAGCTACAAGAATGCTACCAGACGTGACGGCAGTGGCGTAGCCAGCCACGGGGGGGGGGGGGGGGAAGGGGTTAGGGGGCTCGAGCCCCCCTACCCCCACCTGCCATGGACCCAGCCACACAAATCGTGCAAATCCGTGGAGAATATAATATATAGGGAGGGGGGGGGGGGGACCAGTGTGATGATAGCGAAAGTTCTTACAGTTCATGGTGTCTATCTAAGCTGCACTCTTGAATGGTTTTCAAAGTATGAGCTATTCAAAATCCTTCAAATCTCCTGACACCACCTCATTGGACATCACGGTGTAATCGTATTGTGAACTTCCAAATCAGTTATTTTCGTTCTGTTTTCTGTTCAGCGCATTTTGGCGGTGTGCACAAGTATTGTGTGTTGTCGCATCCAGGATCAGCGGGGAGGGGGGGGGGCGAGATTTTGTATCGAGCCCCCCCTCCCAATACCTCGGAGGTCTGGCTACGCCACTGCGTGACGGCTGCTAGAGAACTGTTTGAAGGGACGGTCTCGTATCCCCCGCCCTACTTATAATGTGTAGCATTCGATTGCCTTTTGTTGAAAATGAAATACCGCAAATTTACACGACAGAGCACGTTACGGTTATAAAATAACCGAATTAAATTGAGAAATATTGCAGAGCATGCAGCGATCTGTGTTGGCAACAGTGGTGGTGGTGGTGGTAGTGACGTTTATTAAGAAAAAGAAATGTGGTCTGCCTGCTCAGAATAATGGCGGCAAGTTACATTTCCAAGGGAGGGGACTAAGGGAGGAAAAGAATAAGCGAAATAGTTCAGAAAGAAAGGAAAGAGGAATAAGAGGGGTTGGGGGGTGAATGAAATTACAAAACTGACGAAAGTCCGGTGTCTTCTAGGAAGCAGAGGAGTGCGTCCCGAATTTTCCTTAGGGTATATCTTGACCCTTGAGTAAGAACTGCTACGTCGCCCCGCGGGAAAGTCCGTGATTGGATACAGAAATCGTCTGCTCTTGCGCGCGCTTGTGCACCCGCGTGAGCAGACGACATTTACAAGCGACTGGGGACCTCGGCAACTCTCGTACATTTTCTTTCAGTCCTCTTGCGAAAAACGCACATTCTAAGAAGTGGCCCACACGCTGGTTGAAAACAACTATGTTAACCCTCACAGACAAGTTAAGAGTCGCAGGATAACCACACCCATAATAACAAATCTGAAGTCGCAGGTCATCGGCGCGCGCGGTCGCATTACAGCTCTCACGAAGAATATTGCGCGCGCTTCCATTATACACTCCCTGTTGCATACTGATCATGTTACGAAATGATGATGATGAATGATTTGGGGTTTAACGGCGCAAGGGCAGCTTAGGCCATCATGTGCCAAGACAGACAAGTTTCAAAATTAAATGTCACTGACGACGTACATGGAGAAGGAGTGCGTGTTTATTTAGAAACCGCGTTAAATACTCGCAGAAAGAAAACACGTGACTTCCACGTATCCGATTATGCGCCACATTCTCGGAGACCCCACACCCCATGTATTCTCCGCTCGCGGAGGTTATACGTCTGACCGTCCCCATTTCGGCAGCAAAGGGTATGACTCAACCCAAGGTCCTTCTGCAGGGTGCACTGCCCATGACAACGGCGACCTACCCGCAGGCCGACGTCATGCGTGTCCTTGCATGAGAGTGAAGGGTAGGATTGGTCATCTGCTACTACGGCACATTTCGACAAATTCCTCGAAAACAACTTGGTTATTCTGAATGAAACTTTGACTGTTGTACGTGTAGAGTTCTCGCGAAGATAGTTTTGGCTCAGTTTACGAGTCGCCCCGGCTGTACGAGACATTCCCTTTAATAAACCTCTACCCGACAAACGTCATCATGACGTTGGTAGACAGACCGAAGCCAAAACAGATCGGAAGGGGAAAGCTGGGTTCCACGAATGAGCTATAGACCTCTACCTGTTTGTAAACAAATGGCGTCATAATGTTCGACAGCGCCACGAGTTTGGTAGATTTGAACTACGTTCGAAGCTAGTGGCGAACAAGGTCGCGTCCGAAAGCCACGGTCTTGAGGGGATTACGATGGTATCTGAAAAGGACGCGACCTTCGGTCTTACTTTTCTATCGATAGGAGGCAGCGAACAATTGCCCATTCGTGGAACCCAGCTCTCCCCTTCCGATCTGTTTTGGTTTCGGTGTGCCTACCAACGTCATGATGATGTTTCTCGGGTAGAGGTTTATTGTTCGGCTGAAAGAAAGTAGGACCGAAGGTCGCGTCCCTTTCAGAGACCATCGTAATCCCCTCAAGACCGTGGCTTTCAGGCGCGAAATTGTTCGCCACTAGCTTTGAACGTAGTTCAACTCTACCAAACTCGTGGCGCTCTCGAACATTATGACGTCATTTGTTTACAAACAGGTAGAGGTCTATTGTAAAGTAGCCAAGATGGCGACGGGACTACGTTCGTGCGCAAAACTGTGACGCTTCACACTCCGGTTATGACCTTCATCCTTCAGCTACTACAGCGTGGTGCACGAATATGTCACAATCCAGTAGAAGTCGTATAACTGCGAATAGTGTATCAGATATAAACAGCGGGTATCGCCCTCTTCGCAGTTATACACTAGCTAGTCAGCATCCTTCTGCTCCTGTCAGTGCTCGTATACTATTGATTTGACACATTCAATCATCTACTACTGCGCTGTGAGAGGTACTTGCACCGCGCTCTACGGGAGATTGGTCTAATTTTTACCTTTTGAGGTAGAAGTGTGTTGTTACAGATCCTCAACTCCTTTTGGGAGGCAGAAACTGGGGGGTAGAAGCACCTCATCCCTCCATTCCTATCGCAATTGGTTGAACAGTTCCACACCATAGTGGGTATGCAGTTGTGTCCCCGTTGGTGAGGAAATTCTATACCCCTGCGTGGTGAAGTGTTGTTCCTCCAGAAGTATATTGTCCTTCCCTCCAGGGGTCTCCCCCTCTTGCGACGCAAATCTGCAGATGAGAAATATGCCGTTGTCTTGGAGATAAATACACCAAGTTATAAATATTTCAGTTATAAATAGTTCGATTGAGACATTTAATTGATAATTTAAGTGGAATCATTGTTTGCAACTTCAATTGCGGTGAAGGGTCAATTCAGGTGCGCACGGTGATTCCAGACATCACAAGAAAGCACATGAGAGCGTTTTTGAAGCTCTGGCTTGCTTCTGGACTACACTCTGCATTCGTCTTTGACAGGGGTTCCGCAAAGTCGCAGATATGCACCGCGCGCCACGGCAATCTAAGTGTTGCGAAAGGGAAACGATGGTTGGACCAGCGGCGTAGCGGGGGTAACCAGATACGGGGCGAAACGAGTGTCGCGCCCCCAAACACACGGCCCGTTCGTGCATCCCTATAGCACCATCCTGGTAATTGAGTCCCTTACTTGCTATCGCGCACATTTTAGGGTCGATTGAGATGGCGCCACTTCTTGTTGACATATGCCTTATTAGATATCCTGTATACCTTGTTAACATACTGGATAGGGCCATTTATGAGTGAATTCCTGCACGTGGCACTCTAGCCCACTAGCAGCAATGGCGCCACAACGTTTCCATGCAGCCGTTCGTGCATATCACCAAAAGCTGTCGTCGCTCGTCCCCGTCCGCGACCTGACGTCTGCCTCAGCCCCTGCTATGGCAAAGAAGGTGCTACAGCAGCGTTTCCCAAACTTCTTGTTGTGTCGTGCCCCGAAAACCACTGAGAATTCATTCGAGGACCTCCGTTAAGTACGACTTATGTTGGCATAAATAAGAGACGTGAAGAAAGAAAAGGAAAAACAACAAACAAACATGGCACCACCTTCCAGGAATGAGAAGGTAATACATTTCCGCCTTCTTTAGTATCACAGTGTCCCACATGAAAAACCTAACACGAAATTACAGTTCAACATTGCGTTTAGCGCAGAGGGTGATGCTGGCTGCTGGAGGCTACAAGTTTCTTAATATCGGGTTCAGTTGAAGAACTCCGGTACGACGAGGGCGCCCTCCGCGGCGGACAGCAGATCCGCGCGTGCATCTCAGAGGTGACGTGACCAGCGCTGGCCAAGACGGTCTTCGGGATCTCTTCGATCGTCGCGGACCTCCACGAGCATCCTCGGGCACCCTCGGGCACCCTCGGGCACCCCTGGGGGTGCGCGGACCACACTTTGGAAACCACTGTGCTACAGAGCAACATGTGACGGTGAGAAGACGAATATCGTGGGCATCGGTATGCTCCTGTCTCCCTGGATTTTTACGAGACGTCATGTGAAGGTTTGCCTAGGGAATTCAGTCAACTCGTGATCGTCTACACTCGTGAAACGTAACAACGCTGACGTGTACCCATAGTGTACGCACCAGGAGACTAACCAGCACGTTATCTTCGAGTGCCACGTTGCTCGTACATTCTGAGGCATAATCAGACGGTCCACACGCATCTTGTATACTGTACAGTTCGACGATCGGCGACCACATTGACTAAGTGTATTGCTCACCGCGTGTGGTTCTTCAATGCTATAGAAAGTTCGTTGCACTCTGCTGTGGCCCGACTTCAGCGGTCGACCCATATATTGTTAGTTCGCAACGTGCGCGTTTTGCTCACCAAAGTGTTACAACATGAACTCTACTCGTTTGACGTCTGCAAGAGTTCGCGCGCAAATGGGTGCATTACCATTCTATCTTGCCTCACAGTAGGTGTGTGACCGTCTCTCGTGCGCCCCTTGAGCGTCATTCACGTGCTCTCATTTGCCCTGTAAATACTCTGCGCAGGTGCATATGCTTATACTCATTATGAACTGCATTCCATACTGTAGGTAATCACAGATATCTAGAGTGGCGAACCTTAGGAGTACTATGTTAGTCTGTATGTAAGGCGTATATAACTAAGGTGAACCGAACCGTTTACATTCCGTTCTTGAGTTTAATAAATTTCCCTTTAACATTTATCGAACCTCGCTTCAATCGCCTCCGTCTTCGAGGCGCCCAGAAGATCGTTCCAACGGCGCCCGTCGTTCGAAAATTGGGATTTTTTCAAGTGACAAACAATTTCACTGTTTTCATTTCAAACTTTTTTTCTCTCTGTCGATAATTCGCGCCCCAAAAAATCTTCTCAGACGTAACGCGAGCTCACTTTTGCTTCCTTCAGGCACGTTGCGCCCCCGCGTGGAGAATTTCCGATATACAGTCGCACGGAGCGCATAGTGGTGTAAGCAGTGGGTGCGTTGAGTCGCCATTCTTGCGCTCCAGAGGGAGTGACTCTTGTCTAACCGCACAAGGAGCCTCTGCTTAACGCTCCAAATCCTCACCTGAATTGGCGAGGATCCACGCTTCCGCTCTCACCTAGTTCCACTTCGGAGTTTTGACAGACATTGCAGACACGTGATTTTTAAAAGCATAGCGTTGAATAAATTTACTTTGCGAAAGACTGACTCGTTGCGTTCCTACACAACCGCTAACGCAGGTGATCGGCGATGGTTAGTTTCCCGACGTGGATCGATCACTCGTACTTGGAGCGCAGCCCAAAAGACACGTACGAAGACAACAACACATGACAACTCTCAACTGAACAACTTTAATGGGTATTTACCAACTATCCAGCCTTTATCGTTTATTGGATCGATCAACCGATAGATTAATTAATTCTTGATCGATTGATTTTGAGCATCGTTCGTCGTTGCAAATTCGTGCAGGTAAAAGGAGGCATCCATGCATCAAAACACGTCTGCTAGCTGGCGGAACTACGTCACTTCTCTTTCGTCCCTGTCTCTTTGGCCCCGTGAGTCCGCTTTTGACACAGGGGTGGCATCCAATGTATTGCTCCGTAGACGAAAGCGTGCTGGGCGAACGCAATGCATCCTGGACAGGTCCTGGTCGCACATCACAGCAAACGTCAAGGCGCACGTGACCTTAAAGATGGCGGCGCCCGTGATCGGCGGCCAAACCGTTTGTAAACAATGCGGTTGTTGTTTCTGGACGACGTTTTGGATGTTTTTCGATCACGGTAATTATTTTTATCCGATAATCTTGCAGTAAAACGCGCAGTTTTGCACACAAAGCCTCGTATTGTTGACTTCCAAAGATGTGATGACGACTGCGCGTTAAGATTTACCGAGCCGATGCCATGTACTTAAACTAAGGAGAAATGGGCTACCATGTTGCGGAAGAAGCACCGCATAGTTTACGCTAGCAAAATGCGGTTATCTCTTGGTGTTATGACGGCGAAAATATGTCGGTAAGCGGCAAAACGACATATAAACAAAGTCACGTGACCTGAAAATGACGTTTTCTATGACGTGCGACCAGGACAAGATGGCAGTTTTGCCAAAAGCACCCGCTTGAGGGTAGTTGCAACAATGGCGGGTTTGTGCCACCCCTGTGGCTTTTGAGGTGCCAGAAATTTTGACTGGCGTCAAGAGCACCGGAAGTGCTCTTGGCTAGTGGAAAGAGCTATGACTCTCTTGACCATGGGGCCGCCACTCAAAGCACCACTGCCGCTTTTGTCAGCGACGGGGGCGGCATTCAGTGTAGATCGGCGGGGTACCCACTAGTGCCGCGCTTTTCGAATGACGTTTTTAGCGAAATACCTATGGGCCTCACGATGGTGTAGGTTTCAGTTTCTTTTCCCGGTGGGTGCGGAACCACCCATTAGTGATAGAATACTTAAAGCAGAGAGTTGGTTGGTACCATACATCCGGAAAGAAAATTCGAGACTGGGAACGCGAAAGAAGCTCTCGGACAAGACCTCTTGTTTGTGTGCGTCTTATTGGTGTAGGTCTGCGTTCATGGGAGGTTTGTAACTTCGACGTGAACACTGTAAGGAGTGATCTAGCACGTTTGAATATTTTTTTTTCTTCAGATATACAAATTAAGGATTTGCTACGCAAGCACGATAGTTGGATGTTGCTGCTGAACATTTCGAAACAAAAGAAGGTAGTATAAAGAGAATATAAATGGGGTAGAGTATCGCATCTGGAGATGAAACTCATTCATCATCTTAAAATAAACTACCATTGTAGCTACCATTATATTACTAACTGTTACCACTGTGGAATAGCCAAGTGTCTTAGGACGAGAGCCACAGATATCGGCGGCTCTCGTCCTGAGGTACTTCCCTTCAATTTCCTTACGGATTCGCTGGATGCTCTACCCTTCTACCGTTGTGGAATGTACTTCGTAATGGAACGCAGTGTGTTTCTGACGAGACATCAATGTTCCACGGTGTTAGCAACACCTCCGGTGGCCGCAGTGCAAAGCCACTAGGTACAGATATAAATAGAGAAATGAGCGAATGCTCCATGGCTGCAGGTGAGGTATGTTTTACAAGTCAAGTGAGCTTGATAAGTCAGCTGGGATTGTGGCACGCTTGACTTGTAAAACATACCTTACGTGCAGCCATGGAGCATAAGCTCATTTCTCTATTTGTAAAAATGCAAACACAAAGCGTCCGAGGGCCGCGAGTTAGTATAAAATAATGAATAAATGAGCTGGAGATACAAGTTGCATGGAATGAAGAAAAACAGTGAGTGGTTCAATGGGCGTTAGTTAACAGAAATAATGAACTCTTAGGAGAGATATCACTCAAAAGCAGCCTTTTCCTCCAATGTGCGCTTCATTTTCATTTTACCATACACAGGTGGCGCCAACATACAGAAGAAGAGGATTAGTGCATAACATCAGAATGGGCAGAATGGGACAATGGGTTCCCTTCTCCCTGGGCGCCATCCTCTCATTTGGAGCCTCCCACACCGAGAAATGGCGGTTTGAAATAGCGTCGAGAGCCGCCGCTTTTCTTACCATCTGCGGCCGCTTCTGAAACATCTTGCACCTTCCGCCTCCTTCCTTCCCTCTGCTATGGCTTCCTTCTACTATCACGCGATCCTACCATCCCTCCTTGCCCCGCGTGTGAAGCCGTGGGTCTCATGACTCTTTAGAGATTACTCTGCACGAAACCCTGGCCAATCGCCCTGTGTGGCTAGTGGCCACTGTACCTAGTGGTGGAAGAAGAAGAGGAGGAGAATGGGCATGTCTCATAGTTGTTGACAGCGCAGCAGTGTATGAGGTGATGTGAATGTGAAGAAGACACAAGAAAATAGGGCGCTGTTTGCGTGAGCTCTTTTTAGCTCGCCAACCTTGTTCTCGGCTTGTCCATTAGTAGCCAGGTGATAAGGGGCCGAGGGAACATGCTTGACACCAGTCTTTGGCCAAATTCGTGGACCTCTTCGGATAAAAATGCCATTCCATTGTCCGAAACAACTTTCTGACGAATTCCGAAAGTCGGAGACAAACTGAGAAGCACTTGTACCGCTGCCGCCGAACTTCATGTCTTCATGTGCCGGACTTCCGTCCACTTACTGTAGACATCAACCACCACTAACAGGTAATGGCCTTCAATAGTTCCAGCAAAATCCATGTGAATAGTGTGCCATGGGCTATCAGGGCGTGTCCAGGAGCCTTCAGGAGCCTTCGGTGTTGCACAACATGCTTCACATGACTTAACCATGCCTTCAATATCTGTCTATGCCACCCCACCCAATGTAACTCTCGTGCGCAGCCTTCGTGGCTACTATACCACGGAGTTCAGCATGCACCAGCCATGCACGGCTTGCTTCTTTTTGCTTTGTGGAATGACGACTCTCGAAGAATGCAAACACGATGTAAGGAAAGTTCTGTCGAGATCGTCTGATATTTTTCGGAATTGTTCATCCTGTAGCTTGTGCAGCATAGGTCGGCGTTTCCCGAAAAAATCATTCAACATCACAGCATGTCCATTCACGACCTGTCCCACCCCGGCGCCCGGCCTACACACATCGCCGAGCGCTACGTGTGGCCATCAATGAATGCGGACATTCGAGCTTGTGTGAGGTGCTGCGTCGCTTGTCAGCGCTCGAGGATCCAGCGTCACACCATCACCCCACTTGGCAAGTTCGCGCTGCCCGACGCCCGCTTCGATTCCGTCCATCTGGACATAGTTGGTCCTCTTCCCATCTCGCGCGGATAGCGGTACCTTCTCACGGCCATTGACCGCTGGCCAGAGGCTACGCCCATCACCGACACAACCGCCGAAACCGCAGCCGCCACCTTCCTAAGCAGTTGGATAGCCCGTTTCGGTATGCCCTCACGAGTAACAACAGACCGAGGTCTTCAGTGTGAAAGCCTCCTTTTCACCGCCTTCACCAATCTACTTCGCACTTCGCACGTAAGAACAACTTCGTACCACACTGCGTCGAACGGTTTGGTGGAGAGGTTTCATCGGCACCTCCAGGTTGCCTTGATGGCGCATCAGGTCCGCTCCCACTGAACAGATTCCTTCCCCCTGGTGCTTCTCGGCGTCCGTTCTGCCTTCAAGGCCGACCTTGGCTGCAGCCTGCACCTCCCACCGAATTCTTCGTCGAGTCAAGCTCGCCCTCCACCCCTTCCGAGCTCCTCGACCGCCTCCACCGTGTCTTCGACAGCCTCCGCCCCGTACCCACCCATGCCAACTCCTCCTGCAAGCCCAACGTCCCGCAACAACTTGCCGCGGCCACCCATGTTTTCCTCCGCATCGACGGAGTTAAGCCATTACTTGTTCCCCATATACTGGCCCCCATCCCGTTCTGCACCGTTCTGACAAAACCTTCCGCATACTCATCAGCGGACTGGAAGAGACAGTCAGCCTGGACAGGCTGAATCCCGCCATCCTGGAGAATGTGGACCGTTCCGTCTCGTCTCTCTCGGACACCACAGTCTTCGACCGTACACCTTTGCCCATCGACTGCCATGCCCGAGCACGCAAAACAGTTACATGGTCCGATCGTTCCTCGCCGTTTCCAGCGGGGGGGGGGGGGGGGGGGCACTGTAGAGGCGCTTCCAGCCCCTGGACGAAGAAGCCGACGAGACAGCAGCGCCATCTGGCACGAGCTTAACATTCTGACTCGCAGCTTCTCATCCTCACGGACGTTCAGTCCAGTCCAGCCTTCAGACAATCAACTGCTGTCCCCAACTTGGAATACTCTCTTATTCCTACAACACCACAATCACAGCCCATCACATCATAACCTATCATTCGACACCACCATCACACCCCATCACATCATAACCCATCATTCAACATCAATATCACAGCTCGTCACATCATTACTCATCATTCAACATTAACATCACAGCTCATCACATTACCCATCATTCAATATCAACATCACAGCCCATGGCATCATTACCCATCATTCAGCATCACAGCCCATCACATCACCCATTATTCAACATCAACATCACAGCCCATGGCATCATTACCCATCATTCAGCATCACAGCCCATCACATCACCCATTATTCAACATCCCAACCCATCACATCATAGCCCGTCATTCAGGATTACCGCTCACCACATCATTATCCATCATTCAACATCAACATCACAGCTCACCACATCATTAGCCATCATTCAACGTCACAGCCCATCACATCATAACTTATCATTCAACATCACAGCTCATCACATCATTACCCACCATTCGACATCACAGCCCATGACATGATTACCCATCATTTGACATTACAGCCCACAACAAAAATTACTCATCATTTGACATCACAGCCCATCATATCATAGGTCAGAATTCAACTTCAGAACTCGTTCTGAATTCAACTTCATTTTGAAGATAGACGTCTTTGAAATTGGAAGATGGAGGACTGAATTGCCTTGTCGTTCACTAATAACGTTGTCAGGAACATGGAGTTGGAGGATTTATGGGGTACCTGGCAGAGGTCGTGCAGTTCTGACGTAGTGTGGCTGTCTTCTGCAAGCAAGTGCGTGTTCTTGTTAGCTGCTTTCCTCTTGCGACATGTCCTTGCTATATGAATAATAGCAATCCAATGGGGCAAGTCGTTACGATGCGAGAGTGATTGAAAACGAAACAATGATCCAAGAATTTACCCGCCATTCTCGTTTCCCTGTGGTGCCCCACAACCACAATAGAACTGCAACCGCTACACTGTAAACTTTTTCACACCTTTAAAGGTGTGCGCTATGCACATTCAACCTGGTTGCGTAACATTGTATCTCCAGGATGATATTTTACAAAATTCGGAAAGCATTACAAAATATCAAGTGTCAGTGCAAATCTTGCTTTCATTATGTCTTGGATATCGTAGATACGTGGTAATGCATATTTGCATCGCTACCGATAATCGAACACGTGCAAGTGTCTACAATACTGTTCAACAATGTTGAGACGTTGCAAGACTGAATTTTTTTCAGGACAGACAACATTCGAGTAAAGAAAATTAGTGCTAAACCGTGCTTCATTATGATGTTACCAAAATTACACCGAAAAAGGCGTACGCCATGCACGTTATTACACCTTTAAAGGTGTGCAAACGGTTACAGTGTAGAACGAAACGATGGCACGCACAGCACGGCATTCTTCTTCTTCCTCCTCACAGATGCGGCCTGCATGGGGCATTCTACATAACCCCCTCTTCTTCGACTGAACAACGGGACTTCAGCACATTTCTTGCCTGGCACTTATTTGGCATTTTTGTTAATTATGTGAATTTTTTTGTGTGGCATATTCACGTTTTCAGCCCCCAATTTTTTTTTTCAGTATCTAGTTTTATCTTCGATCTAAAGGCGGAGCAGCTGTGTTTACGTTCTTAAACTTGAATTTCTTGTTTTGGTGCACCACCTGGGACATATCCAAGGAAAGTGAGGCCCAGATTCTCGCTTCGCCCTGAGTGTTAAGCGCACGCGAAGGGGCCCTTCTGTCCATGCTTCGTGAATGGACGGAAGGGTCCCTGCGCGTGCACTTAACCCTCAGGGCTGAGCGAGAATCCGGCGGTGAGTGGTGGTGAGGTAGATAGTAATATATACTTGCTTCATCGAGAGCTCTTTGCCAGCTGTTACGGCTTTACGCTGCTCGATGGTTTCGTGCTAAAATTGCGAATAACTTCGACCAAGTAGTATTCTTTGTAACGTGCGCCGGAAATCTTCGATAAATCCCGATCGAAAAATCCATCAGAGCCAATCCTAGTGGAACCAATAGGCCTATCGTAACTTCGGACATCTCCAATACTAATAGGTCTAACGGTTTAGCGGTTTGATGGGACCATTAAGACCTGAGGGTCTAATGGCCTGATGGGAGATTCACAAAAGTAATAAAAAAATCAAAATGTGTTGACTAGAGTAGCTTGATGGGCTTGTTGGTACATGACCGAGTATGTTCTCCGAGTCAAAATGTGTTTCTTCCTGTCTTTTTTCCTACCCCTCTCATGACAGAATTTAATTTTTCTTGCTTCGATTCTCTGTTTTGTTTCCAAGACTTTTCGACATATACAATGCGCGCCGCATTTCAAGAAGTGAACAAAAAAAGTAAAAAGTAAATAAAATAAACGCTCTATAGAATTCAAGGACCGAAACCTCACATAGGATGGCAGTGTGCACTTCCTTTGATGCAGACAACACATATACTATACTTATGGCTTGTCTCTCGTGATTTGGCGAATCCGATAGCAGTGTTTGCTACTGCGGTTAAACAGAAGTGGTGAGGTGTCTAAATTTATTTAACTTACTCACACACGCAACATTGAAGTGAGGAATGGCTTGGGGTATTAACTCGAGACTCCCACAACATTTACTCATTTTGGTTTAGGCATTCTGTAGCTCCATCGATAATCAATCTTCTGCAGCGCAATCGCGCATTTTTTTTCTCTGTCGCAACACTCCATTCCATCAGAGGATTCCATCAAGACTAGGAAAAATTTTGAAACTGCCGGCATGCGACATCCGGTGAATATACCGAAAGTGACGTCCACCTATGAAGCTCCCAGTCGTTTTATGGATGCTTATGGTATTCGCGCATGGCACGTGGTCTTTTATAGAAAATTGTTAAAAATTGGGCTGTTCGGTATTTCATACTTTAAAAGCCATAAAATACCCCGTGCCGGAAAACAAACAAAAGGACGACACAACACACAGCACAGACTGAACAAGATTTGTATTGACAGACCTGCCTCTTAGATAACCTGAGCCGACAACGCCCTCTTCTGCAAGGTTACCCTGTTACACTGTGCCTAGTGCCTTTTCGAAAATACAGGACTTCGGAGTTGCCAACAGGAGGGACTCTTGATAAGTGATGTGCCTTCGAAAAGATAAAGTTATTTGGCAGGCATGAGGGTGTAAAGAGGTAACCTTTCAGAAAAGGGCGTTGCTGGCTCAGGTTACTTAAGAAGCAGGTCTGTCAATACATATCTTGTTCTTCAGTCTGTACTGTGTGTTGTGTTGTCTTTTTGTTTGTTTCCCCAGTACGGGGGCTTTTATCGCTTTTAATACCTTTTATAGGCTGCGAGCGTCGCGCGATGCTCAATCGTCTTTACACGCTGGGGCGTTCGCAGCTTGAGTCTCTGAGAGCTGATCAGTTCTACGGAAGTTTCATAGGGGTCACATATCACGAACGGCTATCTTGAAGAAATATTAAAATATTCCGAGTCGTAATGAGTACGACGGCATAAAAAATTAGCAGCCTGACTGTTGGAGGCCTCTCAGCTGGTCAGGACAATGCGAGCTCATTTTTTGTAACTGCTAGAACCTTCGACACAAGGAAATACTAAAGGACAAGACTAGGACAGGTGACTAAGACAAG
Organism: Ornithodoros turicata; assembly: GCF_037126465.1. NCBI lineage: Eukaryota > Metazoa > Arthropoda > Arachnida > Ixodida > Argasidae > Ornithodoros > Ornithodoros turicata. Next base: position 136,584,254 of record NC_088202.1, on the reverse strand, counting down.
ACAGAACAAGACTAGGACTGTTTTGATGGTCCATCAAAATATCCTAGTGGACCATTACAATTTCTGATGAAGTCTTGATGGATTCTCCGATCGGGTATCAAGCTGAAAGGATGTGTTTATGTCCCTAGGAACAATCAAGAGGTGTCCCGCTCGAAATGTATACAGTTAAGCTGGCAGCTAGAATGATCTCTGAGAAACTTAACCCTGAATAGAGTACAGAAAGTCGATTGAGACAAAAACGCTTCCCTCTAAATCTCGCGCATTAAACCATGTTATATTTCACTTTTCTTGGTAGGGCTCGCAATGCTACACGGTGGCAGGCCGATCACCCGAGAATATGTATAGAGAGGATGGCTCGGTGATAAAGAAGGAAGAGAAGTTAGCCCTCTAAACGTGGCTCTGCTACTATAGGGCAGGTGTGCTGTCCTCTAGAGATCGATAAATGTACAATAATTTCGCTGTTCATTTCTGTACTCACCTTATACTTTTGTTCCACTGCTTGAATGCGGGAACATGCTGTAGCTAAAGTTGGCACACCAAGAGGTATCAAGTGCACCGAGAAATTAAAATCAATAACAGCGATCTGGTGTAACAAACCCTGCGTACATCGAATCAATGTGGAAGTTTCCGGTTGCAGTAAGGGTACCTTCTCTGTATTTCGTGAACCAGCCTAATGTACCTGGACCATAAAGTGTTGTTGACTGCGAATGCCTGCCTACGCCATTGTGTCTGACTAAAGACACGCATAAAAATGTCATTACACCAACGGAGTGGCCAATTGCTCAACTCAAATATCGATGATTCAATGGGAGAACAGGTGAATTGGGAACTTGAAAGCATGATAGTGCAAAGCTTGTTAGGGGAAGAAACTGGACCAGAGACTGAGGGGATAAGCACCGTTCTCTTATGGGTAGAGCAAGTTCCAATGTCAGAGCGAGCCAATCACAGTGCACTTGCTGTGACTGTAGTGTAACAAAGCAAATAAAATAATAAAGGCAAAGCAATAAAGTAAACTAATGGAACACCAACACCATGTTTAGGAACGGAAAGAAAACGTCTCTTTAATTTTCCGGATTTGTTTCTGTGCTTTTTTTCATAGTATTTCGCTTTCAATGAAACCAAAACTGTACATCAGTGGCACACTGCACGATATTCAACAGTCACATCGCGAACATGCCCTCTTTCTGTAAGATTATCTTCGTGGCATACGAAATAGTTTTCAATTGAACACCACCACTGCATAAGGCACAGACACAGGAGTATATGCTTTGGAGTCCTTGCAGTTTGCTCCTTGCTTGAATAAGGACTCGTGCACCCTGAACATGGGCAGGTCGCCCTATGTATCCTTCCTGTTCAGCTGCTTCCGACTATGTAATTGCTAAAAATATATAATTCAACGCATTGCTACAAAACTTTGCTGACTGGTCGCGCTACTATTTGGTAGCGGATAATAAAATCTGACTGCTAAAACACTGCAAGGCAAATTCACATCTTGGAAATACTGTTTATCAAGCTGGTTATAATGGTCGTTAGATGTGGTAGAACAGTAAAAATCATAATAAAAAGAATGAAAAATCCTAAAAAGTATCTAAGCACTGGCTAGATACGTTTGTCCAGAAAAATAAACGAAGAAATAAAATTACAGCAAAGCCTTCGAAAAAAAGGAAAATAAACGTCAGAGGTGTATCTGCAGAAGTTGACCTGTTGCCCGGGCTGAATCGTCGATGTCAAATACACCTCTGACCATTTACCGGATATAAATAGTAAGTACGAGAAGTCAACGTGAGGGCTACATGACCACATCTCACCCCTACAAGCAACAACTGATGCAATGAGCCTTACATGATATACATGGAATGTGTAATCTCTATTCACAAACTACTATATGCTTTATGTTTCTGAAACTCCGCCCTAATCTATGCACTATGATGAGCTCCGAGAAGCAGGAAAATACGTTACTCTTTCTGCTCAAAATCGGGAGGGGTATTAACCTGCGCGGTGAGGAACGGAAGACTTGAAATTGAGTGATCATCACACCTCAATTAACATACGTGAATATGTAGGACACTTGCAGGTCGTGTAATAAATACAAGAAATATTAAACACTGCGCTTTGATGTAGATGCTTCCCCAATCTTTCAACCCAAAATATCGAACCCTGGCTGATGTTTATGAAATGAGAACTATGAAACTATCTGAACTATGCTAGACGTCACAGACGTCTTGCACTACATACGAGACTAAACTAACTTGACTCGATTATCGCAATCAACTAGAGATAATCGCTACCCTACAAGAACGAAGAGACTAGCAATATCTTGAAACTTGCTGCGAGGAAGGACCTCTGAGATGCAATTTCACATCCACAACACCAAACGTTTTCACACATTCGCTCACTGCCACCAACGTTCTCGATAAAAAGATCAGTCTATTTACATCGCAGTATTTACAAACACAACCCTTCCCCAGGGTTATAATTGCGTGATGAAGGTGACACTGTTCTGTTTTTCTTTAGTCCAGTTAAATGCAGAATTTTCAAACGCTTGGAGATCAGACTGCGAGTCACCTGAAGGACACGACGACCTTCTCGACTCGACGAAGTTCATTTGAGAAGGCACTTCGCGGATGGGCAAGATGGACCCATTATGGGCGCTTTGCGGAGGACATATCTTCTGACAGCAGGCGATTTGTCCCACGCAGGAGTTGACAACTCTGTCAAGGGGATCCAATGATCTCATCCACTCTGGTAGCCACATCCAAGTCCTCATACTCTCCGGAAGGAACAGAGGTGCCTTCCTCTGAAGCACGTTGATGACGATAACGGAAACGAACAGCAGGAACACCGGTATGAGCACCGCCATGAAGACGACCATCCCAGCCATAGACAACCCGAACACGGCTGCTGGGAACACGATGAACATGCAGATGAGGTACATGATGGAAAACCACCGGTACTTGGCGGTCGTGTTGCCGAGCATCTTGGCGAGGTGGATGGGCAAACGTGTGTAGGGAATGGGGTAGAACATCGCGATGCCAATCAAGTTGAAGAAGAGGTGGCAGAAGGCGATCTGCAGTGTATACCGGATCTGCCCTGAGTCTGCTGCGAGGGCTGCCAGGATACCCGTAGTGGTGGTCCCTATGTTGGACCCCAGTGTGAGCGGGTAGATGCGCTCGAGGCTGATGACACCTATGCCCGCCAGAGGGGTGAGCGCGGAGGTGAAGATGGAGGAGCTCTGTACCAGGATGGTCATAAAGCAACCGATGGCGATGGCGATGTAGCCCACGAGGATGGAGTACGGGAAGCGGTACTCGGCGTTCACGGTGGTCTTAATTATGACAGCGATGCGACCGCGTAACATGGAGTGCAGCAGCTTCACCATAAGGATTAGACACGTGCAAAGCGTAAGGAGGCTGATGCCCAGCAGAAGAAGGCCGATGAAGCTGTCTTGCCACTGCAAGCTCTGTAGTGCGAACTCGCCTGGATAGGAAAACGAACACTTATTGTTATCATATCAAAGTTGGGGGAGTGGAAATGAGCAAACTTAATTGAAAACAGTCAGGTTATGCAAAAGTAGAATTGTATTCAATGAGTGGCATAACAAAAATGATTTGGTGTCTGCCAGTGGATAATATTTCGCAACAAATCAGTACGTATTTACTAGGGGTGTGCAAATATTCGAGTTCTCGAATTCGAATCGAATATGAAACGCTCGAAACATTCGAATTTTCGAATATTCGACTATTCCACGAATATGAACGACACAACCCGAAAGTGGGCTTCACCTGGTGCTTCCGTGCATGAGGTGAAGCCTGCTTTACGAAATTGCCCTGGCTGCAGGATCAACACAGGCAACACAGGCGGGATGGTGTTTAGTTTGAGATAACGTTATCCAGAGTTAGTTTTGTAGACATCGTCTGTGGAAGGGGTGGCGCCCCTCCCACGTGTAGTTTAGCGGTGCCGAAGAGGGACTTTGATTTGATGTCTGTGAGGTTGCCTTTAAAAAGTTAGGACTCGAATAATGACTACACCCCATGAACAAGTAGGGTGTCTTAAAGATGTCCTTTACGCCTAAAATTTCAGTAGTGTAGCTTCCTAGGGCGAGTGCAAAGAAACTAAAGGGTGTTCATGGCAAAGCTGAGGCAGGATGCCAATTCGTTTGTTTCACAAATGGCCTGTGGTTGTCTGAAGCAACTACAGCCTCATCCGTGTAACATGCTACTGCCCGATATAAAATTTTGAAATGAAGGTAACCAGTCCAGTACTGCAGTAAGTGTAGGCTCACCTGGAAAGCAGGAAGCACTCTCATGTAAAATGAAAGAGTAGGGGCTTTTAGCAGAAGAATTGCATGTCTCTCTCGTGACAGTTAATGCCAGAAAAATTGCACTAAAGCCATGGGCTACCAAATGGAAACTTTTAGTGCAAAAGCCACATATTGTAAATTTTGCACGAATATTCGATTCGGTATTCGGAATTTTTTCCCCCATTCGATTCGATATTCGATTCGACTTAAAGTATTCGGATTCGCACACCCCTAGTATTTACAGTAACTCTACGGGTAAAAAATTACTAAGTGGCCAGGGGGCTATAGTGTTGGTGGGGTGGTACCTAAGGCAAAAAAACTGCAGACAGAAGCAAGCTCAAAACGACTAAGTAACTTATCGACTTGTCTCCACCATGCTAAACGACTTTAGTTTTGAGGTGTTCGTGGAGAAGTATATGGGCTGGCTCGAATGAAGATACTCACAGGGCTTAATGCATCCATCAGCAGTCATGTTGCAACATCGTTTGATGAGAGAACGGTTGTAGTAACTCTCATCACCAATGGCAATCTGCTGGATCACCTTCTTGTCCAGCTGCAGGAAGAAAGAACAGAATGATGTATAAACAGGGGGGGGGGGGGGCGCAGAGACTGGACAAAGCAGGAAGCACACACACGAGTCACTGCCTTGACAATGCCCTACCAAAACCCCTGTCCCGACATGTACCAGCTTACCCAAGCCACTGCCTTTACTCAGTATAATACAAAAACGTAATTCATGCAGTCTCATGACTGCATCTCGTCAAAACAGCTACTGGGTAACTAAGCAGCTGCAGCAACAAGTTTATTTGGGCAATGAAGATTGAGGCGTTTAATCGCCAGAGGGGACACGCTACTCAATGGCTCGCTAGAGTTTGGGTTCATGTACCCACCGAGAAACAGTCATGCTTACCTTAATTATGAGACCAGTGAAGGGCTTGGTTAGCACTTGCAAGAAGTCTCTGTTGGCATGTTTGTTGGTGGTCCACTCAGTGGAATCCACAATCGCACTTGTCAAGTGGTACAGAAGCCCTGCAGGTGGGAGTGCAAGTCATGTTAGCAGTTGTTATCTAGACTGGTGCTATTTTTTATTTTTGTTTTTATTTATCTTCATTCAGCTTTACATTTGAAGAGGTGATAACTGTCTTGATACAGAGTTCCAGTTTTGAGAATTTCAATGAGGCTTATGCAGTGACTGCGCGTTTGGTCACGTGACTCTGGAAGGCATACTGCCACACGGGAGCCACAGCAGGTGCCGCAGTATGGCGCCGGTGACGTATCCCCATGTTCTCCCGAGTCACGTGGCTCAGAGGCTGCGCGTGACGTCCTGTGCACGTGCCTCATTGCGCTAGCAGTACGCCATCCATGCGGCAGGTGCCTTAGGGTCATTGTACTACATTTACAGAGATACTATCAAAAACAGGTCCGGCTAATCAGTAGCTGCATCAGGTTCGTACAATAAAGTTGGGAACATGCAACAGTGCTGTCGAACTAACCACGAATAGCGAAACGCAGCGACGAACCCGTGCTGTGAGAAGGGGATCGCACAGAAGGAGTACAAAGCAAAGGATGAATTTAGTTTTTGCTTACATAGGAAATATGATGCTGTGAAATATGTTTCTCGATATGCTTCCCCCTTTAAGGCAGTAGATGACTCACGATCCAGTTCAACATAAGAAGTCATTCACATTCAAACGTGACCGACGCAATGGACGCTAAAAGGAGTGCCAGCGGTTTCTGCTAGTGTACGTTTCCATATATCAATAGCGTAAAAATGATCCGTTTCACTTACCGAAGGCAGCCTCCAGTGGCAACAGTATGATGACCGTGAGCCAGTTGAACATGTCGTGGACGGTGGCCGCTGCGAACGCTCGGCGAAATTCGTTGCGTTCGCTGCTCTGCATGAGCGACACGATGGTGTTGGTCACCGAAGTCCCGATGTTTGCGCCCATGATGATTGGGATCGCGTCTCGGACTTCCACCACTGTAGTTGGAAGCGAACATTATGTATTTATGTACAGGTACTGTCGGTTGTGTGGTTAGCGTTTTTCATGTGCTTGAGGTCATAAAAATACATGGATAAGCAAAGCAATACGGTATGCAATCATTTCACTTATACTTGACAACATGGCTTGCCACATACAATGATTCGTGCATTATCGAAAGCGAAGAAACACACTTGAACAGATTTATCATCATATACTCTAGGAACGTTCTGTTACTAGCCGTTATTATACAGTTGTTATACCAACGTTATTATACGTTGTTATACCGTTACAGCATCACCCTGTACGTATTACAGCAAAGTACATGGAACGAGTACGATTGACGACTAATATTGATACTTATATTCCATATCGTGATTAGTTTGTGCAGTATAGCTACACAGGACTGGACCCAGGCCCCTGATAAACTCACAAGTCTCAACTAGTAGCAAAAAGTGGAAATGGTTTGAGCTACTATAAACCAGAGTGATTGGAAAACGTATGTTATGCGGGAGACTTACGTCCAGCTCCGACCATCGTGATGATGATGGAGGACGACGTGGAAGAACTCTGAACGAGTACGGTGGACAAGACTCCGATCATGAGTCCAACGACAGGGTTCTTGAGGACCTCATTCTGGGACATCACCTTGCCGGCAGTCTTGCCACCCACAAGGCGAAAAGCCGTGCTCAGGAAGTCCAAGGAACAGATGAATAAATAAAGAAGCGCGAGAAGCGCCAGCGCCTTCGCCAAGCCCAGGAACACCCGCTGGAATTTCTGGGCACAACCCAGGTCTGAAAAAGATGATCATGTCGAAGGTCATTGCACAGATCCGACGTTCCATAGAACAGCGACCCTTCATCGCACGCGATTTCCACACGTTAAAACTTGCAATAATTTGAAGTCACACAATTTATAAATATTTTCAGCTGTGTAAAGTAATAAAGCAGCGGTAATAAAGGGCTCGGGGCCACAAAGCGAAAAGTCACAGCATTCACTGAGGAACGTCCTGAGAGAGTTTTAAAAACGTGCCACATGAACTGTCCACATAAGCTAAAGCAGACTGATAACGTGAGATTGTGCCATAAAAAAGAGAAAAAGAAAAAAAAAGCAAGAATAAGTGGGAATAAACTGAACAGATATCCATTTTGTGTTGTCGCATCCATCATCAGGTTTTGCAATGACCTAGAATTTTAAAAAAAATTATTCTCTCTCTCTCTCTCTCTTTGGCCTCTTGTGCCGTACGAGTGCGCTTTGCGTACCCGAGCCATTCGAGCATTTCAGGACGTTGACAAATCCACAACGAGCACACCGCGCAAAACATGACAAGCACGTGAACATCGGCAACACATACAAGGAACATACAAGAGAAAATAAAGCACCTCATAATGGTTAAAGCCGCTCACACGGAAACGTGATCACCACGTGTATTGCACGTTTCGAAAAGAGCGAAACACAACCTCTCATCCCCGTCAGCCACCGAGCGAAAAAAATGGCGTATACGCGATGCGATAGGGACGTTCCACGGACGTTCGAATGGGAGGGGGGGGGGGAGGGCTATCTATAGAAAGTACACACGGTGCGCAACGTCATCGGTTTCTTGGCAACTCGTTGAGGCGTAGCAGACACAATACGTTTTTGCAAGCTTATGGTAACCTTAGGTGCGCCGTGACACAAGGAAGAATGCTGTAGCAAAGAGGAAAGCTGGTTAGTTATGAAAATCATGCAAGGGCGCGTAAGGTTTCCCTGGCATCCGGTTAGGCATAGGCGGAGAGTACGCGTTTCTACCTCAGCGGCACACATCAGTTCTATATACACGAGATGTACAATCCTGATATGCACGGACAAATACGCGACGCGTTTTGACGTGCGTTGCACTCGGCCCCCAGAGCAGACCCAAGCAGCAAAATGTACTGAAAGTCGAGTGCAATAGGGGTGGACGGGTAGGTGGAAGGCCTTGAGCAGACTGATGAAACTAAAGAACATTGATAAGACACATACCGTCCACCCCTATTGCACTCGACTTTCAGTACATTGTGCTGCTTGGGGATTTTCTGCAGCACGACGCTTACTTTTCAAGCAGTAGAAGTCGTATTCTGTCTTATTACCAATACAAAGGATGTCCCCGATTCGTCCACTTAAGTTCAGATTCTTTTCATATTTATTTGACCATCTACGAGCACAACCGTTATCACCCTCTCGTATTTGAAGATATTTTCTACCCTCAGTTAACTCTGAACTTGCTCGTCAGGGTCGTAGCGATCGCAACAAGAGAACGTGCACGCAGGGGTATTTTTGGTCTTAAGACTTCGAATTGCGGCAAGCCGAACGCGAGTTTCCAGTAAAAGAAACCTGTTCCTCGAAATTTCGCGCTTTAAATAGAATCACGGCAAAGGAGAGAAGACTATAGGGGTGACGACGCAGGGGTTATTCATAGCCAAGACGAATTGCGAGCGATCAGGGCCTCGCAACGTGACACTTCGCACATCAGACAGGTGCCAGGAAATGATGGAAATAAAATTTTAGCTGTATGGATGGATAAATAAAATAAATTAAAGAAGACTGAGCTGGGCGATTTCATCTCAGATCAGGCAAGCCGGTCCCCTTTGGTCCTCCGATTTCGTTGATTCTTTTTTATGCTAAAGCCACACCTCTATGATGAACAGTGCCACTGGTCCGAAACTTGAGATCGCAGTAGTTGTCGAGAAAAAAATTGACGAGCGTGCCTGGGTGGCGTCGTGCGCTTCACAGAATCTTCCTCGGGTGGTACTTTGAGAGCGTCTCGTCCGCACCACGAACACGCTAGAGGAGCGCCAATTTTTTTGCGCATTCTACAGATGTCGGACTACCACTTAATTTAAAAAAACGGGCATTTCCTCTCACGAACTGTTCGATAAAAAATCGCGAAAACGCTCGTGAGCGCGATTTTACGCACATTTTAAACTTTTATTGCGGAAGAAGTACGCATGGCAGAATTACGAACTATGCACCAAATGAAAGATAATTAATTGCTCTTTCCAACGGCGTATCACACATAAATGTGAGTGTTACTGGAGAATAGGTAGAATAAGACGAACCATGCTGCCTCAGTGAAAGTACACGAAGTTCGTAGGTCAATTCCTCAAAAACCCCACCTTTAATTTTGGCAACAAAAATTGCATGGAATCCTGAATATATTACCTTTCCAATGGTGTAAAATTTGTGTGTTCTAAAAGTTTAGAACCGAAATGCCAGCGCCCATAAGGAGAGCAGGTACAACGCCGTCATGCGGTTCCAATTCTGGCCACCCTCCGGCGTTTGTACTGATCGTCGACGAAGGGAACCTGGCTTTCATCACCTCCTGTGCCTGAGATGGACATTTCGTGCCATATCGTATTTCGACTAGGACAGGGTGCAAAGAACAAACGTTGCTAGTATGTTACGTACATGAGGAGAGCAGGTACAACGCGGCCCGACGGTTCCATGTTCTTCCGTTCTAATCCTTTGTTTTCTGTTGACAGGCGCTTGAGATGTGGTCCGTATTTAACGACCTTGAAGCAGGGCAGCTGGCCTAATATATTGATCCGCATGTACAGGAATAATACAACACTGCAAGCCGGTAGAGTGGTTTATTTGGTGACTGGCTTTGCTATCGCTCACCTTTAGAGAGAATTTACGAAAGACACTAAAACAAGAGTAAAATATAGTTACAGTGCATGAAAGAGCCGTATGTACATTTTAAATACAAAACACAGCTGTGAAAGTGGAATGCGGAAATCGGGAACAAATGTCACCTATGTGTGAGCGGCATTACAAACTGGTCCTGTTGGAAAGCATAGATTTGTATGCACATCACCAGCCAGACGTAGTGTGCTGATCGTTCGGCGGGCTGAAAACAACGCAGCTATGACCGAGGTTCAAACATGTCCTCGGCGGTTCTTGCTAGCTGAACTCCAGATACTGCATGACCTTCAGATGCTTTGTACCACACATGGGATGAACGGATCCCTGTCACTGGCCGAAACAGTTCCCATTCATCCTTTTTCGAATTTCGAAAGGCTGCAACCTGAACCGACGGAATGTGCAGCAGTTCCGTGGCGTGTTCCTTCTTTTTGAGAGCGCACACAAAATCTTCAGCGGTTTGAATAGCTTCAGCAGGTGGACATCGCAAGTTATGCAAGCTTGCGATATGTTTCAAAGAGCCCCCGACACCATCGCACGCGTTTTTTCCATGGCCACTGGCAGAGAAAATCCATCGCAGCAACAAGTTGTTTTTCCCCATTTCATAGAGCTGGTATCTGTTCTTAAAGTGCGCTGCAGCACCGTCGGACACGTATATCACATGGGAAAACACGGGCAGGATGTCTTCTATAGCCTCGGTTATGTTTTGGAGGGCAAGAAGGGCATGTGCAGTATCGTGAGATAGGTCGTCACTCACTGTGGCAAAACTTTTTGTCGAAGACATGGTCGTTACAACACAGGTGAATAAGGATATTTGATCCGTCTTCCAATAACGCCCTTGGACCTCACTTGAGAAGTTGACTCTCCAGTTTTCTGCGAAATCGAAGTGCATGATGACATGTCTTGGATCCACGAAGGCCTTCTCGTTCCAAATGGCGCTTCTTTGTATGTTGTATATATATTCATGCTTGGTGTACAGAGCAGCACATTTCCTGACCGCCTTCAGGAATATCGATGCCTTTAGCGTTTTCCTAATGAGGTCACCAGATTCCCAGAGAGCCATATCAACGTCGTCGGCACGCTCGATCCTTAGCTTCTGTAGGTTGATCGTTTTGGCCCCTTGACAACTGCGACACTCTTGCAAAAAGCATGTCCTTTGTGGCTCAGGACATACAGACATCGCATTCAGTTGGTCTCTGCTTAGCTGGATGGATGACGCACTGTTTATGGCCGCGATGATCAAATCAAAGTTTGCGCAGTACAAACACACGCACTGTTCCGGACGTGGGTCTGTGCGAACCCACTTAGGCCGAAGTGTGTAGAACTTCGTCAGTCCTATATTGATGTCCGGATGAGCACTCTTGAGCAGGCTAAACGTTTCCCGTATAGAACGAGTCATAAAGCGCTTTGCAACAGCGACTCTCTTCCCGTCTCTGGTGACATGAATTACGTCTTTTTTGTTGGGACTTTGGACAGAACAGTCCTTTTCGTCTTCAAGATAGTACCGGAGTGCAACCTGTACGTCGTTTTCGCTGACAGGATGCCCACCATACTTGTCCGGCATCGCCCACACGCCCTGCTTCCCTTTCAGGCTTTTTGATTTTTCTATCACATATTTCGTTGCATCCGGGATCAGTCCTACTATTTCTTTTTTCGTCATGTTTTCAGGAAGAAGCGTAAGAATCTGGCATCTTCCTTGATTAGTGGTGCACTTCTGATAAGCGGTCCTGATGTTGCGCAAAAGGCTAGAACATCTTGTGCAGTCTTTTCCGGAGGTGGTCGGTTCGTCTATGTCATATGCATCACTTATTCTGCGGCTTATTGACCTGCTCAATGCGTCGCCAACTTCTCTCCGTTTTCGTGACGCATACGACGGCATTTGTTTCCTTTTGAGAGACGCCGGCTGCCGCAGCGGAGTTACGTCGATATTTGCCGTCGAAATACTCTTATTAATTTCTTCAATAATGTCCTCACTCTGAACATAGTCTGTGTCAGATAGAGCAACGGGCGAGGACTGCGATAGACCACTAATTGCTGAACGAAAGTACGCAACACAATTCTTACATAGTTGGTCCTCACCGCAGACTTCATCACGTCGCTCAGGGTCGAGAAGCGCCTTCAGCGCATCGATGTCAAGGCTTGACACAGTTGTGAATCCACTCTGGCGAAGAATCCTTTTCTGATGTCGACGTGCATAATCGGCACAAAACACACGTTCCTCACTATAAATGTTCCGAGCCATGGAGACGACTTCCAACGCTGACGAACCAAAAGTTATTCAGACACCTCACTCAACCGCTGCATCGTCGACGGCAGGTCCGTGCATTATTGGCCACACACGGCGACCAAACGAACCTGTCCACACCGCAGCAAGGTCATTTTTGTTAGGAAGTCTGGCGTCTGGTGTCCCCAGTGCGGGTTTGCTTATTACTTATAATCCGTATGTACATCCGGCAAAGGCGATGGGACGCGGGCACAAAGTTTGGGTGAAAGAGAATATAGCCTCCGCGTCACGCAACCTGATGCCAATGTTTCTTCTTTGCAGCCTGTCCGTTGTCGAAATACGATATGGCACGAAATCTCCATCACAGCACAACAGGTGATGAACTGCAGTGTAGCATAGATACGTGGAAGTCAGGTTCCCTTCGTCGACGATCAGTACAAACGCCGGAGTATAGCCGGAGTTGGAACCGCATGATCGCGTTGTACCTGCTCTCCTCATGCGCGCTGGCATTTCGGTTCTAAACTTTTAGAACACACAAATTTTACACCATTGGAAAGGTAATATATTCAGGATTCCATGCAATTTTTGTTGCCAAAATTAAAGGTGGGGTTTATGAGGAATTGACCTACGAACTTCGTGTACTTTCACTGAGGCAGCATGGTTCGTCTTATTCTATCTATTCTCCAGTAACACTCACATTTATGTGTTATACGCCGTTGGAAAGAGCAATTAATTATCTTTCATTTGGTGCATAGTTCGTAATTCTGCCATGCGTACTTCTTCCGCAATAAAAGTTTAAAATGTGCGTAAAATCGCGCTCACGAGCGTTTTCGCGATTTTTTATCGAACAGTTCGTGAGAGGAAATGCCCGTTTTTTTAAATTAAGTGGTAGTCCGACATCTGTAGAATGCGCAAAAAAATTGGCGCTCCTCTAGCGTGTTCGTGGTGCGGACGAGACGCTCTCAAAGTACCACCCGAGGAAGATTCTGTGAAGCGCACGACGCCACCCAGGCACGCTCGTCAATTTTTTTCTCGACAACTACTGCGATCTCAAGTTTCGGACCAGTGGCACTGTTCATCATAGAGGTGTGGCTTTAGCATAAAAAAGAATCAACGAAATCGGAGGACCAAAGGGGACCGGCTTGCCTGATCTGAGATGAAATCGCCCAGCTGTCATTCATATTTTAGTTTATTTATATCGTAATGCTGAATGTCACATCAGGAATACCGTGTTGGCTAAAGTGATCCAAACTGAGCAGGGATGCCAATAGGATTTGATGAAGCTGAAACGGTAATAAGGGGGCGTCCTCCCCATAAGCTACGGGTTATAAAAATGCCGTTTCACAATCTTGAGCAGTTACAAGCTAATTGAGTGGCAACATGTTAGTATCCTCTATAGCATGTTAGTTGTATCCGCTTGCTAGCAAATGTACACAGATTTCAGAAGAAAAACGGGGGAAAAAAGAAAGTGGGGGAGGGGGTCAGTGTGGTAACGGCTTTACGATACGTTATACAAACTACACAATAGAGACTTTTAGCAGACCGTTGATAACGTGGCTAGCGTCGAACCCTATCAACCGGGACCAATCAGTGGACAAGATTCTGAGTCACGCACGACTGCGATTGGTTCCGATAGGCACGTTAACCTTACCAACGGTATACTAAAACTCACTAATCTGTTGTTCTTCAGTGTTCACTAAGATTGAACACCGAAGAGGAACGACGAAACCTTATCGTACAGCAGGGACCAATCAGATTCGCGTAGCGTGTTCTGCGATATCGTATCGTGACCACGAAAGGTCTGGCGTAGCGTTGCTAAGTGCCAGTTCTGTCTTCCGACGTCAAAGCTCTAACGACACCCACACACACGTCACGGAACACGTTTCTGTAGAATTTGGCACGCGGTGCTGTTTCTTTACCTGCAACCCAGCTGGCGTCTTTACTCTCTAGGTTAGGTGGTCAGGAACACAGTGACTCAAGCGGTTGCATGTTTTCTCCGGGTATTGCGCTCGGTGGTGTTTGTAGACTTTCAGCCTTAATGCGTTTTCGTGAATGACGCGAATTTCTGTCGTAGCGCATATTGTAGGACAGCCATAACGCGTCACGGATCTCGGCTAAACGTCGCGGATACAGTGCAATAGAGAATAAACGAAAAAATGCCCACACCTGCCGAACAAGAAAAACGCGGTTCACGCGATTCATGCAATTTCGACAAAAAATACAGTGGGACGAAATATGACAGCACCAAGTACAATCGAACAAAAATCGGCACGTCTACTCTCCTGACCATTAGGGATCTTCAGAAAAATGTGACGTAATAGTGTTCCAGTATTTTCCCACAGTAAGTTACTCCAATCCTCAGCAGGAGGCAGTACCGTCACTGCTTTGCACTTTTGTATATCCTTTTGAGAGATTAACCCGAAGGCTATAGCGAGAATTCAGCGTCACGTTCAGCAGCCCACTGTATATTATATCCCGTAGCAGCCGCGTGACGAATCTCAATGCTTTCTAAAAAGAGCGACCTGACAAATGAAGTGATTTAGATCCAATGTCCAATCGCGTATCGATCTACTCTCCTCTCTGCACTTACGCATCTTTCGCAAACTATCAACAAACAAACACTATATTGATTCTGAGAAACGGAAGAAACAGACTTCATTGTGCTGTTTCCCGCAAATTTATTGGCGTTCGCGGAAATTCCCAGCGTCTGCGACGCAAAGAAAGAGGCGCGCTCTGGGAGCGCAAGAGTGTGGAGTTTTACTCCAACGCGCATGCGCTGGAAGCAGAAAGCAGACACGAGGAAGCCGCATAGAATGAATGGGTTCCGTCTGGGCGCAGCCATCTTGGATGCCGGGTCGCACACGCAATATGAGACACGACGGCCGCCAGTATCGTGACGCGTTTCCATCCGGGGACTGTTCGAGAAATACGCTCGTTTTGCGGAGAATGAACGCTAGCGTCGGATATCCGGCTTGTACTTTAGTTCCGTCGAGATATATTCATGCCGCACAGCGATGTTCCTTGTAGGGCGACTGTCTTTTTTTATTTTTTTTTCGTTCTGGGCAGGATGTGATTGCAGTATTATCGGTTTTTGACGATGTAGTTCGCGTGACTAAATCGTTATGTCCGGGGAGCAACATAACGAACTTCCAGTGATTCGCCTCGCTTGTATCCCACTACCCAAGCAATAACACAACCATCAGTGGCTCTATCACTTGGCTAAAAGCGTGGAAGAGAGGAAGAAAGAGGTGAAAGACGTGTACAATGTAGACACACACTGGGCAAGAGAAAGTTCGCTAAGAGAAACATGCTCTGCTGGAAATCAAAGCAAGGGAAAAGACAAGAGAATAGTTAGTGCATTCCCTACGCCTGCATTATTCGAAACTGTAAGCGGCCACATAGGAATGTGGTTCATGCTCAGTTTTGATTCAGTGTGTCATACGGAATCGTAACAGCAAAAGAACGAACCGACACATTTGTAAACACAGTGTTCCCCTGAACAATTCTGTACAAGTAGTGCTCGGGTCCCCATCAATGAATTGGACCAATCAGCACGGAGACACGATTGACAAAATCATTGATGTCGATCGTGCACAGGTCTCGTGTACAGCTGTCGACACTCTGTCGATCAACACAGGACGCTCTGACAAAACAATGGGCACCCCCTGAGGCGGGTCGGGTGTTTACCTGACCACTTGACCCCCTGGTCTTGTAGGTCGGGCAGGGCCCAGGGGTCTTGCGGCTCCAAGCAGGGCGATGCACCCACAGCGGCACCGTTAATGTCCGCCTTTTTCTCAGACCCCGGATCGCCCATTTTGATCTTGACCTGCGCCGGAGTATAAGCTCCGTGAATGGCCTATATATTACCTGCACCCTTGGCCTCCGGTTCACGTCCACCTGCCTCCTAATAACGTCGTTGCTCGTGTCGAGACGTCACACTGAACGCCATCTTTGTGGTCGGGAACCACGTAGTCAAAAGTGTCAGACTACTTTCAACGGATGTCACCACCGGGAACTGGTGTCCGAGACGACGGGAGCGAAATTCGGAGCACTGACCAGGGTTTGTAGGAGGGATACGGGAATGCCAAAAAGCAGCGTGGACAGGTTCTCGCTGGGCAGTGCGGATGTTGAGGGGCTCTATGCTTTTTTTTCTTTTCTTTTTTTGATTGAGAAACGTAAGGCATCGCGGTAATGTGAACGCATTGTTTTGCAAAGACGTGGAAGCGGACACCAAAATTTTGATTGGCTGAGGAGGAGATAAGGCTGTGTTGCTCCCCACGAGTAGCACACCGCCACGAGGAACAGATAACAGAAAACGGTGAATCTGGTTTTGCTTGCTTCGTCTTATGTCGCGAGTCTCGTCATGGGCTGGGGGGACTAAACCGTTACCATTCATTGCCAAATATTTGACGCTCCCACATAATGACACAGGCTGGAGAACATATCAACGTTCACATCTCTACTAATCCTTTTCATAGTCATATTTCCTTTATCCTGCTGCACAGACACAAGAGAACAAAGGAAAAGCTCAATCCGCCACGAGGTGGTCACTCTCTCACTCCTCTGCCGCACTATGTCTATTCGTATCAATCAGTTCAATCAATTACCTCCATCAATCAATTCAGCCATATCATACCATACCATATCAATCAATTCAGCATCCCCGTGCCTCAATTTTCCTCAAAAGAAGAGCAATAAGCTAGCACCTCATCCTGACCAGCACCTGGTTCGAACCCGTCGCCTCTCATCCGTGGTGACCTTTCGAACGGTCATCTCCGACCATTTAAAAAAAGGGCGTCGTGTGACGTCGTGTACAGACCAAATAAACCACACTTACCTCGACATCCAGCGTGTCGGGTCGTGCCACTATGGTGGCACTCTTGAGAAACGTGTACTTGGTGCAGTTCTTAGCCGGCATTTTGTCGCGCACGCTCTGCGGAGGCGCGGCTGTGCACCTATATAGATCCGATGACGTAACGCGACGTCACGAGCGTCACGTGGGACCTCGTAGAGGTAGATAACCCGAGCAGAATTTTTTTTCGTTGTCCCCCTGGCGCCGTTGCAAGAAAGGGCCCGGCTAGACACACCGACGTTGGCTGCTTCTCGATTGGCTCTCTGCAACTGTGCACGTGATGCGCTCGTGAAGGCAGCGAGGTTACCACGTGGATGCGATCGTTATTTCGAATAAAATAAGCAGCGGTGCGAAGCTAGACGGCGCTCGAGACATGGGATCGAAGCTGCGCGCGCGGAATATGTGCCGCTGTGTCACGCCGCTCTTCCTCTTTCCCGCCAAGAAAAGAAAACCGTTCCAGCCGAAACAATCACTGGAAGAAGGGGGCGTGGTGCTCGTGGAATCGTCGCACATTTTGAATGGAATGACTTGGGTTCGCCTTAAGCTGCATAACGGGGAAAACAAGGACGAAGAGGGTGTTTTCCCACGATATCATTTGTTATCTGAGGAAGATGAGCTGAACACGTGTGGGAAAGCCATAACCGAGCTTCAAGTATATATGAAATCAGCTTCAAAGTTGATCTCATAGTGACCGTTTGGCTTCCGTGGGGGACGTTAAACGTGGTGTGCCGTGTGTCGAGATTCCGGAGCACGTTACAGAACTCTCAGGTGGGCAAAATTAATTTACAGACCCGACCAATGCGGCGTCGCTCATGATCGCAGTTGCCTCACGACGTAATGCCCTGAATTTATTATTATTGTTGTTATTATTATTATTAAGTGACGGTTGGCAGGTGCCTAATGACTAGAGCGTTTCAATTCGCAACAACCAGAGAACAGAAAAAATAGCACCCGTGTCGAGTGAACATTTTACTGTCACGGGTGTAATATGCCTATGACTTTCATGGCATGTCACCAAGTCGCTCGCGTCCTCAGCTGGGTTCGAACCCACAACCTTGGGTTCAGTAAGCGGCCACATTTGCCTATAACTGTATCTAGAAAAAACTATGCCCACATGTACTGTAACTGGAGTCCTGAAAGCTTCACGATTCCGAAGCTTGTGGCACTTAATGCTAGAAAGCTTGTGGCGAGCTTAGTAGTTTACTCAGTTACCGCAGTGGCGCTGGCTAGGTGGCCCACAATAGTAGCGATGTCGTTACATGTCAGTCTTGTATAAGATACTCACAAATAGTATTTAAGTTAAGTTACTGAGCACCGGGCAGACAAAGTAACTGAGCAGACTACTAAATACCCAATCTTGGAAAGTATATTTGATAAAATATTAAGTACGCTTAAAAGAAACTCGCTATACTTTCAAGATGCTTTGACGTCAAAGTTGGAACATGCTATGAAATAAATATGAATAGTGTGTAGGCCAAAATGATATTACCAAAAAGCTTTATAACTCGCAAGAACAGCTGCTTTTCAAAAACTACTCTCCCATAGCCCGCCCCGGCTTTTTTAGAAACACATACGCGCTCTACGGATGCGAACGCAAGCTCCACAGAAACGACAGAATTTGCTGTCGCGTTTCTCGTCGCTTTAACCCCGCATAAGGAGAGTTATGAATATTTTACGTGCCCCCTCGCTAAGGCTCTAGGCACGGGTCGTCTATCCTGCCTGATACAAGTTTCAATGGTTTACCCAGCATACCCTTCAGGGCAACGCATCACCTTATGCGTGTTCGTAAAGCCGGACCGCTGCACGCTCCCCGTTTCCAAGAGGGACGCGAATGTCCCGAATAGCTCAGACCTTAAAAACATATGCATAACACAAAGCGCATTGCCGAGAGAAAAGAGAACATTTCGCTCGATCTCCGTGTCGCGCACAGTGAAGTATTTTCGAAGTAGCTTAGTAAAATGAGTAGAAGTTATTGAAAAAAGTATTTAAGTTAGATTACTAAATACTGAGACTTGAAAGTATTTGCGAGATACCGAGTTACACGCAAAAGTATTTAAGATACGTCACTTAAATAATGCACCCAAATTACTGTACATGTCGGGATGACGTTAACCGTGAAATGTGATATAAAAACAGGGTTCCGCGTTTTCAATTTTTATTTGTGGGCGGATTCGGCACATCTTTTTCGGTGTTTATTGGATTGGATTGGAAAAAGAAAGAAAAATATGGAGAGGTTAGTCCCGACCCAGTCAGAACTAACTACTCCAGAACGCGTTTGTGGGTGAAAATAAAAAAAAAGAAAAAGGTTAGCTACGAAAAATAGAAAAACAAACAAACAAGCAAACAAACCAAAAGCAGGAAACAAGAAAGGGGATAGAGTGGATGTAGCAGGATAAAGCATAAAGGAAAACGGGGGAAATAAGGAAAGGGGGAGAGGTTCGACGCCGAGAAACACTCCCGCGAAAGCTGCGTTTTTCTATGTTTTCCCTGCGTGTACATGGTTTACCCGGCGAACAGAAATCAGCATGTAATTTCCGCAAGACGCTCATTCAATATGGCGTTGTTCGCTGCTGTGGCGTTTCATGGCTAGTGAAAAAGTAAACGGATTCTTCTCACAACACTTGTATTTCCATATGGTTTTCTGATCTGCATCATCAACTTGCTGGGCATGTGCAGCAACTTATCTCTGTCATCGCTTCTGTAATGTCCCTGTATTCGGTGTTTTTCGATCAAAACCGAATGCGGGAAAATTTACCCGGCGTATATTTTTCGGTGTTTTTCGGTTAAAACCGAAAACTTGGAACCCTAGATATAACATGGCGATGTGTCTAAGAGTAATACAATTGTGACACGCATTCAGAAGAATTTCATTCTACAAATAACTCAACTCATGCCGATATTCACATGCGTATGTAATGGAAAGAGTGTGGGATGACGGCTAGCGTCTTCTGCTATATGATCATGTGCTGGCGTAGAACGTGCCTGCCGGCGTCCAGCATTTAGATTACTTAAAGTTCGTGTTCTACATCAAAGTTCAACAGATATAACGTTTACTGGGCGACGCAGCGATAACGAACTACACGTGAGTGGTGCGCAGTGCTTGAAAACACACTGCGGTGAGGCATCAGCACGCAGTCGTCGAGGTGGAGAGTGGTATATTAGAACCATTTCTCGTTGCGAGGCACTATTTTGTTTCACTAGTTTTCGGACCATGTAGAGTGCGAAAATATGGCACGTAAGTGGACTATACGTATGGCAAAGGCTTTTTCCTGGTAGGTTTCACGTCAGTGCATGTCAGAACGCTTTGGTGGCAGATTTTTCTCTAAAAGTTGTCCACTGAAGGTCCCAAAAGGGGTATTACCCATTTTATGGCGACAGCGCCCTGCTTTAGAAGGTATGTTTTTTCGCGAAACTGATTTTAAGTTTTTTTTTTTTTTTTTTTTAATATTGAGCGCCTCCCACTCATTCACACGGTGCGCAGGTTGTAGGCGGTATCGGACAGATACCTGTAAAAGAGAAAGTTTTATCGATTGGTGCTCCAGTTCGCGAATTATTTAGCCCAGGAATTTAACTCAGAAACCCTAAAAAAGTAATTGACCCTGTAGGTTTTGTGACTCAGCGCCGTTCGGCGCCGTTTCAGAGGCGCTTTTCCCTTTTTCGGTTCGGCACCTTTTTCGGCCCGCTACAATGCAATATAATGACGTGTTGCTGCACGACAAAGTGGTTCGCTGCACCAAACCACAAAGCATTACTCTTCGAACGTCTTCAATGGAAAGACAGTGTTGAAGAATGACCTTCTTCCTTGACTCTTTATACATCGAAATATTTTGCCTGCTCTAACGTCATTGAATTCCCCACTGCCGCGCGGCTGCCAAAATTTTAAATAGCGATTAAAAAAGAAGTTGAGGTTCCAGAAGAATCCCTTGCGCAACGAGGAGCAATGATAGGAGCATTTGGATATGGCAAGGCATCGGTCACGTCGCGAAACACTGGCGCAGTTTTATTGATTCGGAGGACTTCGACGGTCTCCATTATAGTGTGGAACAGAAGGGTAGCGCGAACAAAATTCGGCGGTTGCGCGGTGTTTCGGTATCTCCTGTAATTTCTGTCTTGATGCGAGTGCGACGTCTGTGCTTCACAGGTGCAACATACAATCTAGCCCATTTTGCTTGTATAAGGTGGGGAGTACGAAAAATCAAACAAAATAAAGGTTAGTGACGGCATTCAACTCCCACGGACCCAGCAACATTCTGTTGTTGTGGATGGAGTTCGCCTTGTAGGTGAGAAAGGATAACCAATATATATCCGAAACATAGTACTTCTCAGAAGTTATTGTCCTGATAATTACGTGATCACAGCGCATGGCAACGGAAACTATGGTCCAGAAGTTCGTCGTGGTATTGAAGCCCTCTTTCCTCCTATATTGTAGACGAAGCGGTGGTTTCTTCCTCATGCCGGATATCTAAATACTGATCCAGAACAATCTCAGTGGGCGCACTGGGGAGTAGGGACAGCTGTCAGGAATACATATATAATCTTCACTCATGTCCGTTTTTCGGATCTCATTGTCATCGTCGCTCCTGCGTACCTTATAAATTATAAACACTTTCTATCGTTTGGATTCAGATTATCTACCGGATCAGCCCTGTTCGCTGACTATCCATTAAGGGTTTCACCGACGATTCCAGGTGTAGTGGAGGCACACTCTCCCGTAAGGTCGACCCAGGATGCCCAGTATAAAGTTCGTTGCGAGCGGGAATCGCAGGCAAGGCGCTGGGTAAGTACCCGGTATACACACTCTCATAGAACCCAACCCTGTTGCTATATGGTGACTGACTTCATCGAGAAGGAGATTAATTCTATACACAGCTTTGAACCTTCAATAATCAGTCTCTTCTACATCGCGAGCATATAATAGCTAAAAGCAGACGTATAACTCCAATTAAAGTACCTTGTACCCACCCCACCCCTTTCTTATCGTACGCACAATAGTCGCATCATTTTTTATTGCCTAGAACCACAAAATTATCACTGTCACTCGTTATGAGCGCGATAGAGTTATCTAGTGCTACGCCTTCTCTTGAGGGCTCGGAGGAGTCTATTTCAGGAACTGGGCAAATGAACAGCCTTGACCTCCGGAAATCGGCAGAGATTAATCTTCTGCGTAACGGACTGTCGATCGAGTACAAGCGCCTCTTCTCTGTTGCGTACAGGGGAGATAAGTCAGACGCGTGACTTGAAACTACGGACGTGACAACATGCCGTGGCAAACATTCACCCACGGCACAGGTGAGCTTGTGTACGGCGTACAAGGCACCAGCGCATTGTACTGGTTTTTACTTTGTAGGTT
Organism: Ornithodoros turicata; assembly: GCF_037126465.1. Lineage (NCBI taxonomy): Eukaryota > Metazoa > Arthropoda > Arachnida > Ixodida > Argasidae > Ornithodoros > Ornithodoros turicata. The sequence continues at coordinate 136,561,886 of NC_088202.1, read as the reverse complement.
CCGCACGCGTCCCAGCTGTACGGTGCGCAGCATAATTTAGGTGTCGATGTTAGGTGCTGCACTTCAGTTCGAACCGACGTACCCAAACAAGAACTTCCCCTCTCCAGGCAAACACACAGCCGCGTATCTGGGCACCGGTCTGGCGAACGCGCAGCTCTGACTCACAATAAACGGTTCCCATGGTGACGACAAGAAGCATATCTGACGGATTCGTCGAGCTCGCGTTTTTTTCCGGGTTATCCTGTCTTGCGAGACGGTCGTTCCAGCCTCAAAGCTACCTCACTGTAGTATATCGCTTCTAAATATACGAGCTCGTAACTGGTATCCGTCAGAGTATACGACTGATATTAAGCGGTTGCCGCACGTATCTTCCAAGTCTTTCTGTGCACGTATCACGGTGGGAGCACGGAGAAACCCTCGTCCATGCCATGTTGAAGGCGAACAAATTCTCCGAGCTGTCGCGTGTTGAAAACTTGCGCACGCTTCCGTCGTCAAGCTGACATGGTGGGGGCATGATCAATGAGCAGACAATGATTCAGCATTTTAATGATCAATCATCGGGGCACCGACGATGATAGCGGAATGGAAGCGCAAGTTCGGCGAGGAGTTTGGGATGAGGGCATCCCTTCGTATCTTAAGCACACGGCAAACATGGTTGCTTTACTGCGTGAAATCCGGCGCGACGCAATTGACAATCTTGTTGCGTAATTGTTTGCAATGTAGGGAAAAGCGTAATGCGTCACGGGGTTTCACCTTTTGAGGGCGAACAATTGCGCTGTAGCGTTGTGAGGTAACGACGGTGTATGGTAATCTCGTGCTCAACGTGACCCTGTATGTATTTTTGTTACCGAGTTTGTTGACCAAGTTGACCAAGATCGAAATTACCAAGTTTGCACGCAAGGTGAAGAAAGTAGACGAGCACGCGTCACACGGGTTGTGACTCTGCAAACAGTTGTGTGCAGTATGGACGATTTTAATAAGATGCGCGCTCCACCAAGCGCGCGGCGCAAAGCAGCATGGGATCTTTGAGGGACAGTGCTCTGTCGTCTGCTTCAGTTATGGTTTACCCCGGCTGATGCTGCTGCTGCGCACACCGGGAATGTTGTTGTTCTTCTTCTACCTCCGCCTCTGGCCGTCTCGTAATGCGCTCGAAGTTCCCATGAGCCTTTGCGTGCCACAGGTGGCAGGCCTTCCATTTTGATGCCAATACATTCTCTCTCTCTTGATTTGCCGCAGGTGGCGCTTTATTTTTCAAGCGTGATGTTGGCAAGCTTACGCTTGTCCCATCCTACACTTGGCAATACAAGGTCTAATAGACATTTTTAGAAAAGCAAGTGCCACCTGTGGCAAACATGCGATCGTAAAAGGAGCTTCTGTGGCTGTGCAAGAAACCACCATTTGGGTGTCATATTTACAGCAAGGTAGTACGTGTCATTGAGGGAACGTGGCAACCTTAGCAGTGGTTGCAAAAGATAGCAAAGAGTACATTGTCATCAGAAGGTGAAGGTAGAACAGAAGGTGTTCACGATAACTGTTCCGAAAACATGATAAGACAATCGCCTTTTCCTTCGAAGTAGCTAAACATCACGTTGCTGATATTCGATTCGACTCATCGGACTGCTTGTTTTCTTTGTTTTCTTTTTATATCGTTTTCATTGAGTGCTCCCGGCAAAGTGTATGGAAGTTCCAGTTACAGATAGCGGTGTCTCACTCGTGCTTCGAAATACGGGGAAACGAAGTACTCGAAGGATCACTGAGAGCCCCTCCGTCGATTTTTCGCTTGAAGTTACGGTGAGTTACGGAAGACAAACAGCATGCTTTCTTGTACGCGAATAATGAGTGTAGCCGACCTGTAGCGCGCGAGGTTTCGTAAGAGAATGGGAGAGGTTCGACGTCACTCCTGACGACAAAGGTAGACGACGAAGGTAGCTTTGCAGAATCCGGCTTGGCCGAAGCGACCAGAGTGTCATCAGAGTCGCGTCGTGCCTGACGAAATTTCAGTGGGGATCCTGAGCTCAACTCCCCGTTACGTCGCGGTAGCGGATCGGGCCTTCTTGCAATCCAGCAGCACTTCGCGTATTCTTGATTTTATTTTTATTTTTTAGGGTGAATGTCGAAAAATTCGATTGAAGACCGCGGGATGAATAAACCAGGGATCTGAATGATCCTACATGTCATTCCCACCTACTTTTCGGCCACGGGGTGCAATCAAATAACTGTCGCTGTGATGTTCCACGAGGAATGGTGAGCGGCACGTTTGGAGCGTAAAGATACATACACGATTCTCGTATCGCGCCACTTTCAGGGGTGTTCATATTCCAGGGGTGAAATTGCAGGTGGACAGCGGAACCGGAGCTGAAAAAAAAAAAGAAGAAAAAAAGAAAAGCAAAATGGCCGTGACATTCCACGAACGTCACTGTGCATCTACGACCTCATCCAGCCCTCCTCCAGTTCTTTTTTCATAGATTGATTTTTTTACGACATTTCTTTCTTCTTCTTTTTGTTTTGCGAAAGCCGTTAGGCGGTTTTTAGCTTTTTAGCAGTTGTTCTACTTGTTTTCCCGGCGACCACAAGCGGGCTTACGAGGGCATGAGACAAATCCGGCATTGGTCTTCCCTTTTCTCTCAAGAACTGTTATCTGCGATGAGCTAATTTTCGAATTTCACTGTGGAAAATTCAATTACTTCTAATTATTGTTCGTAAAATTACACAAAGTATGCGGCAATCGCTTCCGTGCGGGAAATACCGCAGACATCTATGGCCTGCGTTCCCAGCACTCAAATACTTATGTCACGTGAGTTACAGCCGCGCCGCCCACGTCACGTGGGTATATCCTGAAACGCAGTGCAAGAATGTGATCTCTGTGACGGCCAAGGCTCTGTTCCGAAACCGGCGCGTTTCCCGTTGATCCATCACTATTTTCGACTAGTCTAGACGACCGCTATCAGTGCCCGCGGGGTCACACGTGAGCGCTTCGTGAATGGCAAGGGCACACGGAGAGCTTACGACCTGTTTGAGGTAGATTGTAGGATTGGATTGATGTATGAAATGAAGGTTTCTTGTGGCAAAATAGATTCCCAAGCAGCACAACATCTTGGCCGAATATCGGACCAATATCGGCAATGCCGACCCAATATTGCTCCAAGATTGGTTCAATATCGGACCAATGTTGGACCAAGATGTTGTGCTGCTTGGATTAATGCATCGAATAACCAAGTACGTTTTATCATCTCCCTTCGTGGTAAACTCTCATATTTTGCACTTCCGAAGAAAATAATGGGGTTTAAGGGCTGATATTTAAGCTTCGTATTTAGAGTTTACGTGAAGTCTGATAAAACGACAGTAACCATCAGGTTCCCAATAATTTGACAGAGCGCGTCTCTGCGGAAATCCGTAGTAAAGCACAAAACCGCATGGCCGGTGTGATCCTGTGTGTGAATATGACGCAATAGGGAGTTTTAGTATATCCGAAGGTGTTCACGATAACCGTTAAGAAAAGAAGATAAACCAATGGCCTTATTCCGCTGAACTGGTTGACATCACCTTGCTTATCTTTAGCAAGTTTGGGTAGAGTGGAATGTGTTCACGATAACGGTTCGGAAAACATGATAAGCTATTCCCTTTATTCTTCCGAAGTGGACGTTATCATGCTGCTAATCTTTGATTTCACAGCTTCCGTTGGCGTATCGTTGTCGTAGGACTCTTCCGATTTCCCTATAATGTTAACTGGAAGGTTTCCGATCAAATAGGTTTGCCACATAGTGACTATATGTATAGCATATGCTCCACACCTCGTTGTAGTTCATCGGTTAATCCCGTCCGCCATCTTGAACACGTTGCAGTATCCACATTGTTTTTTGTGCTCAAGGGATTCACCACAAAGATGCACACTCTAAGAAAAAAAGGAGTAAAACGGGGAGTAATTGCAGCTTCTACTCCCCTAGTCTGCAATTACTCCCCATTTTAGTCCCCTAACCCAACATTTAGTCCCGACGTTTACTCCCCATGACTGCAAATTGTCACTAAACTTCGCGAATGGTCTCCTGAATGCAAAAGTCTACGTAAATATGTGCCCTTGGTCAATTTGAACGACATAACGCTGTATAACTCACACAACGTAGCAATTTTCCAGCCACACAGAGTAAGAAACAGTTAGCGCATCTTTCTTCTCAAATTGTGACCTATAGTATGGCGCAAGATTTTATATCACTCGATATATCACGGTTGACGGTTTGCTTCAAAGTATCTTCATGCATGCGCACCAATTATGTACCCGGGACTCTTACAACAGCGCGTGAAATGCGGTCTTCACTCTGTGACATTCATTTACTCCCGTGCATTTACTCCCGAAAGGGACTATTTTTTGTGGCAATGCAATTACTCCCCAAAAGGAGTAAAAGTACTCCTTTTTTTCTTAGAGTGCAGACATCAAGTGGGTACACCGTCGTCGGCGCTCTCAGTCTAGCAATGGGGACACAGAAAGCCCGCTATGCTATGCTATGGGTTTCTAAACAGCACAACTTTCACAATATCTGTTCCCATAGTCGCATCTTCTGAAGTCGTAGGAGAAAAAGTTCATTCAGGCCGCCAAAGAGTCCTGGTTTAATAGTCCCAGCGTTCTCATAATGGTGACCAGCACTACCATAATCTTCACAGGAACACTTTACAGTAAACGGAGAAGTAACATGTTCAGCATTACGGAGTACATAATAAGGGAGAGAGAGGGGGGTCCAGAAGAATAAACAAAAGATTGAGACATTGGCAGCAGCTGCTCCAGAACACTTAGTGAATGCTTACATCTCAGGACGCAAATCACTCTCTTGGTTACGAGCCTTGAGTCTTAAAAAATGGCCCCGGCACCTATGCCTTTCCGAAAAGCGCCTTGGTGCACGAATGGCGGGTTGTCTTTCTTGATTTAGCCGGTCCCACAGCATGTTCTCCACATTGAGTCGTACGGTCCACTTGCGCCAACGGTACAGCCTATACCCAGGGCAGCCTTCAGAGATTCTGGTGTCGTGGTAAACGTGGACAGAGTGAGAAAGAACGGGTGTTTGCGAATGCAAGTACCCTGGAGGCAAGCTACAATGTATTGCTTATGACGCTGAATGTGACCCTGCTGTGCAGTCATACACATTTTTTTCCGGATACTACGATCCAGTCAGCTGCCTGTAGTTCAACGAGAATTGGAATTGCGATTAGAAATGAAAGAAACATATGAAGCTGTTAGTTCCGACCCATAACAAGACCTTGAACTTCGTTTCCATGTGTTCCAGCGTTTTATGCATTCGTGTGTGCGATTGGCAGATATCAAAATAGTGCCGCATGCTCGTGCGTACAGAGGGAATGCAGTTTCTGTCACGATCCTCAACGCCGTGTTCAACGTGCGGCACATTAATAGACCCCTTCCTGTTTGTAAACAAATGACGTCATAGTGTTTGACAGCGCCACCAATTTGGTAGAGTTGAACTACACTCAAAGCTAAGGCGAACGAGGTCACGCCCAAAAGCCACGGTCTTGAGGGGATTACGATGATCTCTGAAGGGGACGCCACCTTTGGTCCTACTTTTCTTTTATATAATTTTATAATTTTTTAAATAATTTTTTTATAATTTAATTTTTTAATAATTTTTTTTAAATAGGAGGCAGCGAACAAGTGCCCATTCGTGGGACCCAGCCGTCCCCTTCCGATTTGTTTCGGTCTCAGTCTGTCTACCAACGTCATGATAAACATTTCTCGGGTAAGAACACTATTCGTGCGGCGACTTGTCCAGCAGAAGCGAGAGTAACAGGATCGCGAATCCCTACGTCCAGCAAGTAATCCATCAAAGATAAGCTCCGTAATTAGCAATTGAAAGTTGAGTAACTGCATAGGAGTATTGCGCAGTTAGAAACGTCGCGAAAGTGGTCTCTTAGGGTGCGGAGAAAAAGAGTAGTGTGTCGTCCCTTGGCTCCATTCCCAATATCAGAGTGCCCCTGACATTGACGATCTGGATTTAGAAGTCTGGGAGCTGAAAGTATATGCAGTACGGAAGTCACGTGCGTGAACTCCGATCTGGCTCTGCTGCGTAGTGAGAACTTTTTCTCTTCGTACAATTTTAGTAGGTTTCCAACAGGGATGGGCATAAATACATTTTTTGAGTATTTAAATATAAATACAAAATACTTTGTTGACAGGGGTATTTAAATACTCTTCATAAATAGTTTTCAACATGAGTATTTAAATACAAAATATAAATACTGTATTTAAATACCGTAACTACTACCATAAATACTGTGAGGAAGATGTCATCTGGAATTATAGAAATAATTATGATCATAAGGACAAATCAGCAAGAAAGAATAGCATTTATTTGTTAGATTATCATCGCAAAGGAGAACAGCATCTCCACAGGTGCCGATGAACAAATGCTTGTATTAAATTTGACGAAGATGCTTCGTAGAACAATGTAATCGGGTAGTCACGACCGTTGTCCGCAACAACAGTGAAAAACTCGCCATCTAAAATGGTTTGTCGCATGCGCATGCTAGCGCAAACCCGGCATAATTGCGCCCCAAACTCGCCCTTCTTCCCGAAAGGTCAAATGCAGGGCAACTTTAAGATATGAGTCAGTATATTCTGTATTTAATAGTATTTATAAAGTAATTACAAGAATAAATACCCAAAAATTGGTATTTAAATATAATTATAAATAAATTTTTCAAGTCTGTATTTAAATACAAAATATAAATACATGTATTTATATTTTAAATAGTATTTTAATTACAATGTATTTAAATACTGCCCATCCCTGGTTTCCAAAGTACTGTAGCCAGGGTTGCCAACGCGAATTTGTTCAAACTATATAGGTGAGGCTCTCTCCGGAAGACGCGATGATCGAGAGTATAACGCTACACGACATGTATCAACTGACGTTCATCAACCATGGTATATATAGCGGAGAATCCATTTTCTACATCAATACATCAATCAATCAACTGTGACAAAAGAGAACGGAACGCGTCCTTTTCTCCCGAATTACCTCTAGATTATAAATAAATTGGAAATCCGTTCTGCCGTTGTGTTGTAGTTATGTCTTTTCTGCTGTTCCTACCCAATATCCACCCAGCTATTTTCCCTCTTCCATACTACCGCACTGCGTTGGAAGAAAGGCTATTACTCCCAGCAGTGTGGTCTGACAGTGATGAAGCGCAAACCATTAGTAAAAAAGAACGCATAAAGAAAAGAAAAGGAAAAGAACAGTCTGTAAAGGGAGAAATGCGAACCCAGCCGTCTCATATGATACAGTCAAGAGATAAGGAAGCTTTTTGTGTAAGGAATTCGATTTCTTTTTCGTGTTGACGCAACTAAAAAAGGCTGCACTGTTGCTGATACAAGGGCGGTGGCTGAAATGTAGGTCATCTACACGTTTCTAAACATCTCAAGCAAAAAAAAGAAAAAAAGAAAGAGAAAGCTCTTCCTTTCAGAATATGAGCATTATCTTCTCTTTTAAATGCGCAGAAAGCAACGCGAGTGCTTAGGATCCCAGCCACGAATTCCGAGCTTTGAAATGGCGTGCTTAGGAAGGAGGGTCATGCTAGAGCTGAATACGGAACGCTGTAATTATTTTTATAAAAGGAAAGCAGATTTACTGTAGCTGTAATTACTAGCTACAATAGCGAATGACGGTAATGTTGTGCCAGCGGCATGCGGTAAAAGCGGCGTTCAATGTTACACACACACAGAGAAGGGCGGGAACCTGTTTTTTTCTGTTTTTGAGTATCAAGGCAAGTTCTGCTTCAAAAAAACTGAGTAAATTGCATGTTGAGGTCATCAAATACAACGCCCCTGAAATTTTGTTCTTTGGGAGTTAGTGAAGTTGTAAGGGATATTTTACCCTGCGGCAGGATAAACAGGAAGCGAAATAGAAAAATCATACGTTCTATGTTGCTTTCATTAGTGCTGCGTTTCGTTGCCTTTCATATCAGTACGTCAAAAATGAAGTTTTTCGTGCGTTCCTAACGTACAGGACTGAACAGCAGTTTACGGAACACGCTCCGGTGCATTCGTTTCTCAGAGTAACACGCTAGCAGCGAATGGTACCGCACGGACCTGCAAACACGTGACTGGGTCACCTAGGCACATGTCTATAAGTCCGTACGGTACTATTCGTTGCTATACCATGTAACTCCGAGGAAGGAATGCGCCGGAGCGTGTTCCGTAAACTTTTGTCCAGCACTGAACATTGAGGCGACAAGGTACACGAGAGAAATAGTATTTCGACTGTACGGCGCAGCGCTCCGTACCAAATGAGGGAGTGAAAACTGGTTCCGCGTTTCCTGCTCAGCTATATTTTATCAGTGACAAATGCGAGAACACTGCCACAACATCAGCCCAAGTAGCACAACATCTTGGCCCAATATTGGACCAATATTGGCAATACTGGCACCAATATTGGGCTGACATTGCCAATATTGGACCAATATTGGTCCAATATTGGGCCAATATTGGGCCAAGATGCTGTGCTGCCCAATATTGGGCTGACATTGCCAATATTGGACCAATATTGGCAATACTGGCCCAATATTGGGCTGACATTGCCAATATTGGTCCAATATTGGGCCAAGATGCTGTGCTGCTTGGGGTTTAGGGCCCCTTCACGCTCGCCTCAGCGTATATCGTCGGGGAGGGATGCCACGATATTGCACCGTTAAGAATCCACCGTTCAAAATCCCAGATTTCTAAATTAAAGCTCTAATGTGAAGAATGGGGGAATGATATAGTGTTGAATAATACACATTACTGAGAAACCTCGCAGTATCGCGTGAGTTTGACGTCAGTAGAAATCACTGTCACGTATAAAAACCAGATTTTTGGCGACCGTTAAGGCTTAGCATGGCGGTCTCATCGGAGCAGCAAAAATTATTAGATTTTGGTTAGGTTAGGTTAGTTTTCAGAGATTAGGTTAGTTTAGGTGCTTTTTGACAGTTCGCCACGCTGTTGGGGGGCTACCCACAGTTGGGCGCGCACGCAACGCTGCGCTAGCGCCGTTTCGGAATTTTGAGCATATGGGATTCTAAACGGTGGGTTCTTAACGGCGCCATATCGGGATACCCCGGTCGTTGGTGAGACGCGACCACAGCAGCGGCAGTTGCAACATGCTCGAACGAAACTGGGTGTCGTCCAGATCAGCGGATTTTACAATCTTCCGCAATCACTTCGGGAAAGAGATGTTATACAGTGTCTGTTTTCTTTTGCGCAAGCTACAGTGGTAATTGGAGTAGATTTACACGCAAGGTCTGTCGGCGTATTCGTGTGGCGACATGCTGAGCGTGCTGCAGGGTATAGGACTGCGGAGAATGTCGACCACCTGGGGTTCTTTTGACGAGCGCTGGAAGACGTGCGAACTAGTGGTGTCATACCTCATTAGCGTGCTTAGCCCCATGCACTGCGACAGATTACGAATTGTCTTTCTGGAAAAGCGTCATAGATGTCGAGCTAACCGGTATAATTTACGTCACTACCTCTTCCAAGTTGACGGATTGCCGTACGTGTAATATGGGATGGAGACGAAGCTCACGCCTGTTCTCCGTGCTATAGAGGTGTGTCAGTCGATTGTATTACACTGCAAGCGTCAGCGAAGCTCAAGTTTCTCCCATACATAGCGGCCGGCGAAGACCGGATGCGGGTTTCAGAAGCGATATTACATTGCCTCTTCCCAAAACACACAACGAACCGTTGTAACGAAAGCAACGCATTGCATGAAATGCGTGCGGTGTCATAGTCATACGCAACGCGCTTTTGTAACAACTGATTACTTTTAGTCCACAGTCTTTGTGTTGCGTGTACAGTACGTTGCACAAGGTTAATCGATGGACGAAACACGTAACATTGGTCGCCTTTGCGGCGCGGCACATGAATGTTGTCTTCGTCTTCGCTGCGCTGTTGTTACTTGTTATTAGCTTTTGGTCTGTCAGCTCTGGTCGCAGGAGATGCACGCGCTTGCGTTCTCAGAACGTGGAGAATTATGAAGGAGAATGTTGCCTCAGTGCCCTCGCAGTTCCATTTTTCCCCATCAGGTGTCACCGTCATCGTATGACGGTTGGGTGAAACAACAATGGCACACGGTAAGAAATAGTAGATTCGCAGAAAAGTGACGAATTTGTCCTTGACCCGTATTCGCTGTGACGGTGTATGTCTGTGCGCCAGAGGAGATGAACAGAAGATGGGTCACGTGCCTCGCCAAATAAGGGAGAAACTCTCCATGCATGTGGTCGTTGTCTCGATATGAATGGTGCGTTGTAACCAAAACTCCTTTTGTCGCCGATGTGAGACAATGCTGAAACGCATATGGTCCACGTAAAACTTGTCACGTTATTTGAAGCCCACCGGCGGCATGGCCGACGGATAAATGCGTCCGCTCTTTGGCGGTAGCCAAGGCCGTACTGGTATCTGGGAGGTGGTTCGAATCCTATACCACCGGCTGCGCTGTCTGAGGTTTTCCCCCTGGGTTTGCCGGTAGACTTTCCAGACGGACGTCGCCCTTCCTGCTGTCCTCTCTCCATCTATCCACGTCTGAAAACGTCCCCTATGTTCTTACGAGACTGCCCGCGAGGTACTGGACACTGTTGCAGTGAGCATCTGCAAAGCGTACTACGACATCGCAACGCGACGCCATAGAACACCAGGAAGAAGGCAGCCGTGGAAGGAAACAATTCTCAACAACTCAACTTGAAATCCGTATTAAAACCATTCTTCGTGAATATACGTGTTTGAGAATTCCACTACTCACACTATTAGGTGCATACTGGTTTCATTCAGCACATACGTTTCCGTTCACGTTGGTTCTACGTTGGTTCTACGTTGCAAGGAGGGAAACCCATTTGTACTCCCCATTTCTATCCTTTCCTTGTCGGTATTTGTTGTGCTTGCAAGATCGCAGGAAATCAGTGGTTCGATAGAGCTCTCGAGAGATATGTGAGTCTCTCGACCGTCCACGAGGATGTCTCACGTTGTGCTTGTATGGATGAGCATAACCTTTGGAACTCTCCGCCGGGGAAAGCCAGTCGTCGATGCAAAACATCAGACTGTCGAATGCTTGCGGATGTGTTATGAAACCTGCTGTTGTAGACGGCGGCAGTACGAGTGTTTCTGTGACGTTTCGTCGAAGAAATGTTCCAGTGGTATCTGATGTACTCCACTCTTTTGGTGGTAGCGTATCAATACGGTGGTTACATTATGTTGTTGATGTAGACGGTATTTCTGGATCTGTTGTATTGGAAACCGTTTCACAACTGTTAACTTTCACGCGTGTTTCGTATAGTTTGGGTGCAGTAAGGTGTATTTCTACTTCCGATCCGCATCTGAGACGTTGCCATGCAAGAATGTGTACCACATACGTAGATCGGCATGTAAAACCAAATGGAGTATGTAAAATGAGACTGTGTTTAGCGAACAGGCACGACAGCCGTTCTAAATGCTAAATCCACACGTCACAGATCCGAGGGCTTGGTCTCACACATGTACGGTACCGATGCATTCAGACAGTACTGGTTTATTCCACATTTTCACGGCATCCTTTAATAGGGATGATGGATTTAAAAGCTCTCCTACATTTTAGACGTTCTTGCGCGAATGAGGTCGTAAGATGCTTACAACCCATGATGTCAAGTGCAGTCATCGGCTTCGGGGTGCATTGCTACAGCTACTTATGCGTGACAATCCGACGCTTTCCACAGGCGCCATGAAGGGAGTGTGCGTCACGCTGTGACGCGCGTCTTGCGCCAAGCGTTGGCTGCAACAACAGTTACTATCACTATCGTAATAGAGATTACGTTTACCGCACCGCTCGCACACTCCTTCGATGGTGGCCCGCTAGGAATGTCTCGTATATACCGAAACAGTTTTATGTAAATCTTGAATTGGTAACACAATACAAGCTTGAGGTAAAGTGAAACACAGGCCTCGCTGATGTTCCAGATCCACCTGAGACAGGGCATTCTAAGGCTGCGTTCCAATACCCCGGTTAGTCGACTGCCTAGCGGTCTAACCGGAAGTGCCGCCATGTTAAGTCTCGTTCCAAATCTCGCCAAGTCCGCTATTCAGTCGGCTACCGCCTAGTGCGCGTCGATGCAGTCTAGTTATACGCCTGACCATCTGACAGCCGGGATGGAGACGCGCGTTGACGGTACCAGCGTGCCCGCTGTTTCTGCTGGCTTTGAATGTAAAGTTGCACATAGTTGTATGTTTTTTTAAAACTGCGTAGAGAGTTGCAACACATGTTTAGTTGTGAAGGTGACAGTTTATGCACGATGTCCTACAAACTTAGCGCATTAGAGTCCTGCTGCACTTGCGCCGTACGCATTTCTTGCGTGAGCAATCGGCTAGTCAAGCCTGTTCCAACAGTGACAAGCAAAGGGGTCTACTCGGCTACCTAGTCAGGCGGCTTCGCGAGCGCGAGGTATTGGAACGCAGTCTAAATTTCAGTACACTGCGCAGCTCCTTCGGGTGGAACTTCTACAGTCACCTGCTAATGACAGTCGATCAATGCTTCATATCAATGAAGCTCTTGTTCAGTGAACGAGATAACGTATAAATAAAAGCGAACTAAGCGAAGGCCGTTTCATTCCATGCTTCGGTGTTTCCTATACCGTGACGTCAATCTCTTTCCCGTCATGGGCGAATGGAAGGAGTGGAGACACTGGGCACGTGTAAGCCGCCTGACAGTGTCTCCTAGCGCGATTAGATAACCTGTGCCACTGAGAAAGAAGGTTACGTGTTCCATAGGAATGGAGCCTATAAGTGAAAGGTTATTTTTCCTGGCGACTCGGGACCTTCTTCTTCTTGCACTTATGAGGGCAATTGTACGAACACACAAATATAAGAAGGGGCTTATCTTTCTTCCAAATGCGTGGATAAATATTGACGTGCACCTATCGTCGTTTCGGAAGCTGGGCGCTTCTGAGAGGCGCTCTTGAGATTAGCAGGGTTTGTTGTGATTACATCAGATTCACTTCCTGACCTTGTTGAAAGAGTGAAATAGTAGGACTGTGCGAATAGTCAGTTTGAAAGCAAAGCGAGTACGAAGGAAATGGTTAATCGGAACTCTATGTGCAGCATATGAACGGACACACGAACTTAGAGAATAAATACGTCAGATACTGTGGCGTCGCTCATGCTGGCAGTTGTCTCGCGGCGTAAAGTCACAAATTATCATTATATTTCGCTTGGACGAGACATCGATTCGATTCGGGAAAAAGGAACTCGATTCCGAAATCGAATTGAATACGCAATTATTCGCTTGAGTATTCGAAAAATTCGAATATTCGCACAACCCCATTCATTATCATTAATTTTTTGTTGTTGTTGTTGTTGTCGTCTGAAGGGCCTCATTACTATAAGGAGGGTATAATGCCACGATGTGGTTCATTGTTGCACAGGAAAGACCGACCGAGGCAAAGAATTAATTAACTAACGGATGAAAAAAACTGTATGCTTCTCTCTCAAAATTATTGCTGATGCGGCGGACGGCATTTGAATCATCGGATGGGAGAGGGAGATGTGTAAACTACAAGACAAAAAAGGACATAAAAAAAAGGAAAGAAGAGAGAGGGAGACGGGAAGGGCAGCCAATCGGTGTGTCTGCTTACTATTCCGCAAGTGAGTAATTAGAAAACAAAGGCGGATGAGAGACTAAAAAAAGTAAGAGGAGAGTAATGTGAATCTTGGGTAAAATCCGCTTATATATGCGTCAGGTTGCAAGCCACAAATAAGTATTTTTGACACTTTGGCTATGTTGTCTATGCGGTGTCGAACACACCTATGTGTCAAGTTAAGCTCTAACGTCACTAGAGCCAGAGCTGCGGCCATTCCCATTGGTAGTCGTGAGCACGTGACCCTTCAGTCGCCTACTGAAGCACGCAATGTACTGCCACATTTGCTTCGCGCCGCTGACACGGATTCAAAAAAAGAAAAAAAAAAAAAAAGGCATAATGCATTGCAAGTGTGAGTATACATAGGGTTGGCGGTGTAGATCAATGTTGTTTGCTTAGTGGATAGCTCCTGCGATATGAAGCACCTCATTCAAAAGATACCTTCCAGTCACACCCATGCCCTTAAACATGCAGTACATTGTGATAAAAGCCAGCCTGGTACAATGATTGGGCCACGCATCACTGTTAACTTAGATTTCTGACTCCATCACACGCTATCTTTTCTCTGTCTTTATCTTTGCTCCACCATATTGTTCGAATTTAAGTGCTACGTCGATAGGGGCAAATGATAATGCAAAGGCGAGACGAGTGCTTGCGGATTTCGTTTTCTATCTACTCGTTTCTGCGAATGGCAATGCTGCACTAGGAAGTGCATCCACACTCGCGAACTCGAACTTTGAGCACATTATCTTCGCCTCTGAATGCTCAGTAGCCTACGTTGCCTAAAATTCTCACTAAAGGCGCATTATCATCAGACGGGGTTGGGCATCCAGTAATGACTAACGATGCACTTGAAATATGACACACTCGGCGACAAAGCCAGACAGCGGCGGGGGTCGAACCATGACCCTCTCGATTCCCGCCCGCCACTGCCTGGCTTTTTCGACGACTGGGCCATATTTGAATTGCCCATGTTCATTCATAGGCACCTTGAGGGATTGTTTGATTTGATTTGATTTGATTTGGGTTTTTCTGGCGCATTAGGGATTGTGTTGTTCTCGTCTGTTGGCTGTTTCAGCCTCAGAAACGTTAGATTCAGTAGAGGGCTTGAAGGTGTTGTGGCAGTTGGTTTCCAGCTTTCCCAGATAAATATGAAAAACTATTCTATCACCCGACATCATCCCATACTCAAGTTTTCAGGTCCATGACGTGAGCAGGTACGGAGAAAAACGGCCCCGAAGAAGCGACATCGGTGACGTCACACAGGAGTAGCCAGGGAAGACGCGCGTCTCCCAAGCCAAATGGGGGAGATGGCCCCGTGAGGTCACACCGTGGGTCGTCGTTTTGTGACTGCGCCTATTTTCCGAACCAATCTGACGAGAGGAAAAATTCTTTTTTCCACGGTGTTTCCATAATGAGTACGATGCATATATATTGTGCTTCAACACATCAGAGAAACGGTGTCGCAGTACCTTTAAGGCTATTTTACGCTATCGCCTTCGCGTGGTTCTGTGCACTGCGCAAAGCTCTCCTTGTTTTGCGCTTGCGCAGAACCACCATGCACCGCCATACCTTACGTACGCAAAAGCGATAGCGTACGATGCACTAAACTCGCTAATAATGCAACCGTGAGCCACTTGACTGATAAGGACAGGCACATTCCTTCAACGGGCTGAAGGGAACCGCTGGAGAGGGTTGAGACTGCTCGTAGTAATGGCGGTTAATGCACGTCCTTACGTTTTCTTAAAGGGGTTGTGTCACTTTGGTATATATGGTTGATCAAGACACGCAGGCGTTGCACTGGATGCGAGTGTAATGGGAAACAAACACACACATGATGTGGTGGCTCATTCACCGCCGCTATGGAACAAGGAAAAAATAAAATAATTATAGTTTTCTATATCCATATCACACGCGTGGGCAGTCTTCAATGATGATTGAAACCAATGAGCATTGAAAATTGCGTAGCGCCAGCAAGCGCGTAACGTGTCAACCTCTCAGGGAGCATTGGAAACAAAGCTCTTTGCCACGTTACACGTTAGGTGACGCTGGGAGCATGTTCAATGACCGTTGGTTTGGATCATCATTAAAGGCTGCCAACCCGTGTGACAAGGGTGGCATTACTTGGCAAGATATATAGATTCTCGAACACACCTATGTGTCAAGTCAAGCTCTAACGTCAGTAGAGCGAGAGCTCCGGCCATGCCATTGGTAGTTGTAAGCATGTGACCGCTCTGGCGCTACGCCACTAGCGGAGACGTCTGCAGTGTTTTCAGAGCCCAACGAGTTTCGGTATTCACGGCGCCAATTTTCTGCGCGTCTATATACCCGCTTTGGTGTAACACTAAGAGATTCACATCGACGCAAATAATTGCCTTTCGCATATTTGTTTGTCATAATTTGGGACAAAGTGTTGCAAGCTCTTTAAGGGCTCGTTTACACAACTGAGTTTATCGTCCATGTGGAGTTCGTTTTTTCAACGAGCAGCACACTGACCCGTACAAGTATGTGGGACTATTTAGGCATCTATCTCTTGAGCAAATCCGTGTGTCCGTTCTGCTAATCCCAGTTCACGTCCTCCTTTTCTGCGTAATTTTTAGCTACACTCCGACATTGGCGGGGATACTCCCAGGATTTTTGTCTCGACGTGGAAGGCTGATTCGCACTGCCGCGTTTACGTTTGCGCTTGCGTGTTACGTCAGCTGAATGCGAATCATTGCAACGGAGCATTCTTCGGGATGGAACGAAGGCACACGTAAGTCACTGTACGCAGCCGTAAACGCAGTAATGTCAACCAGCCTTAAATGCCACGGAAGGTGGTGAACGTTGACATAGCATACGATTTTTCTCTGATGGGGGTATTCCGTATGGTTACCGTCGATGCGACCGTTCGTAACACCGCGGATCTTCACACCAATACCCTGTCCTAGAAGATCGCAAGCTCCTAGACCACGTGGTAGCCACGCCACCGCAGCCTTCTCACACAGCGTCAGTCGCTCTTTTCCCGTCGCCCAGTGCTGAAACCGTGTTAAAATTGTGGTACCATGGAGTGTGTGGCAACAAACCGCTTTAAGAAATTACAGGTGCTCCTTGCGCACGGGACCAGCCCCGATGGATCAGCTGGTCGCCTGTCCGCTTGTTTATCCCAAGGTTGCGGGTTCGAACTCATTCAAGGACGTCAGCACCTTTTTTACATGAACCGGAAGGGCCGCGCTGAATATGCACCGGGGAAGTGGGGGTTAATAGACCTCTACCTGTTTGTAAACAAATGACGTCATAATGTCCGACAGCGCCACGAGTTTGGTAGAGGTGAACTACGTCCAAAGCTAGTGGCGAACAAGGTCGCGCCCGAAAGCCACGGTCTTGAGGGGATTACGATGGTCTCTGAAAAGGACGCGACCTTCGGTCCTACTTTTCTTTCAATAGGAGGCAGCGAACAATTCCCCATTCGTGGAACGCAGCTCTCCCCTTCCGATCTGTTTTGGTTTCGGTGTGTCTACCAACGTCATGATGACGTTTCTCGGGTAGAGGTTTATTCTGGGTAGACGAGCGGTCTGCCTACCTAAACTGGCGGCATGTTGCTCCGGGGAGAAGGTATAGTGAGAGTATGGGGAGGTTCGTTAACTCGACCCGGCTGAAAAGAAACATACATATGGGGGCACAAAATACAAAGAGGCAATCAGTACACTGCAATGCACGAATAAATACAGCACGTTGTAAGAGGCAGGTGAAGGCGTGGACGGAAGGCCCTGTGGACATGAAAAGCAAACGTGACATTATATTCGTACATAGGTCACAAGCACATTGAGTCAAAAACAAGAGCAATAATGTTTTCGGGATAATATCAGTCAAGCATTGTCCCAAATATCTTTTGGCCGCTACCGTCACGTTTTCTCTCACGCTGCAAAATACTGAGCACCGATTGAAATTATTTTTAAAAATGAACTGAAACGCATATGCAGATTGGAGCGAGCTCTGCGAACAGTACGTCATTGAAAAATATATTGGGGTAATGGTGACAGATATTGGTAATACTGTTTCGTTTTCTTTACAGCCTGTATGCGTAAAGGCGTATTCTGAAAAATTACTAAACACATACTAAAGAGATATGTGTTGTGTTTGTGTGTGTTGGTGTATAGTCAAAAGTGAATTTTTTCTTTTGTTGTTGTTGCTGATGCGCAAACATTTGAGCTGTGATGGGATACTGTAAAGTTAGATAACCTGCTTTCACACTGGTTGAACGCTTTAACCCACAAAAGGTCATTGAAGCAATGTCATTAACAAGTGGTTTCCTGGATGTATAGGCAGTGTCACTGCTGGTAGGCGCCTACGAGGCTGAAATTTTATTTAAATTGACTATTTAAATACTCGACTACTTAAAGGGACTATCGCATCCGGAAACATGTGTAAGACACCGAATGTAATGCTTGGCACCGCTTTACAGTCTACTTGGCCAAATTTCTCTTCCGAATATAGCTTACTTACTAAATAAATAAGTTTGAAAGATTCGCACTGCCTCTGCAGCTAAGGAATCCCCAGCGATAGTAACATCATGATGACGCAGGCCAGGCACACCAATGGGAGCGCAGCGCGGACGATTGTCTCCGATGTCGTCTGCTTCGCGTTCACACCGCGATGTTCGAAGTGAAATGCCATCCTTAAATACGCCGACTTTCGCTTATGAGTGCGAGTACTACGTTCCTAGCTATACGAACACATCGGCTCTAACGCAGAAGTGACATTCCATGACATAATCACGTACTCTCGACGACCTGTAGACACTCGCTCGACCGCCGGTCGCCAGAGGGCGCTCCCAGATTGGACTTTACCCTCGTGTGACGTTTCCCGCGGTTTCCAGAACGCCAGAAAGGGAAAACCGGCATACTCTCAACATCCGGTGTCTGCTCTTGCCATGCATTGCATCAAATAGACCTCTCCCTGTTTCTAAACAGATGACGCCATAGTGTTCGACAGCGCCACCTGTTTGTACAGTTGAGCAATGCTCGAAGCTAGGGGGCGAACAAGGTCGCGGCCGAAAGCCACGGTCTCGAGGGGATAACAATGGTCCCTGAAAGGAGCGCCACCCTCGGTCCTACTTTTCTTTAAATAGGAGGCAGCGAACAAGCGCCCAATCGTGGAACCCAGTCCTCACCTTGCGATTTGTTTCGGTTTCAGTCTGTCTACCAACGTCATGATGACGTTTCTCGGGTACAGGTTTATTGCACAGAAACTACTGCGCTAATTCGCATCGAGTTAGGCGTTATTGTCGGTGACGAACGAGGACCACACCGGCGCTATATATAGTTTCGGAATCAGAACGGATACGACAGTCCTTTAAACGTAACGAGTAAGGTAACCTTGCTGTTCGCGTGTATTTGTTTAGTTTTTTTTTCTCGCGAATCTGTCAAATCACGTTTCCTGTATCCTGTCAAACACTGCAGTCACGTGCGACGTGGATGTAGTATGGTGCGGACACACATATTGTGAAAAAAAAAAAAATGCTGTTACGAGATGCGTGACTGTTAGGGACCATTAAAGAGCCAATGTTTACTTCGTCGCTCAGCCCGTTGACGTGTACAGTCAGCCTCTCTGATTAGCGTGTTGAATTCGCTCTCACTCAGTTGGGTGTCAACGTACGACTTCCGTGTGCACGTGATTCGTGAGTGCCTTATCTGTCTCTACTGTACGTATATCTACTTGTGAGCTTTTTCTCGTGCTGTAATCAATATGCAGCTAAAAGCTTCTCCGTATTTACGTCACGGGATCTAATTACGGATATGGCAGCGGTAGAAATCAGGCATGGACGTGATTTTCGTGTTTGTATATCGGAGTACCGGTATATCACTTCCGCTGCTATAAAGGATTACAAAAGCGGGCGTAGCCAAAGCTGGCTGTGAGTGACTTACTCAGTTAATGTATGTGCCTACAAATATGGTATCATGCACAGGATGGAAGTAAAAGTCACCGAGGGGTTTACATATTTGATATTGAATCACGCGTACGATGACAAGTGTTTGGCGCCTGGCAGCGCTCCAATCGTGTATCTGTTATAGAAATCAGTTCGATGTGGAGAAATTGCTGAAATGAGATATAAAATCTTAAGTCCTGTGCCCCTCAGTACTTCAGTGCGAAAACCTGTCTTCTTACTGTTTACGCCATAACAGAAATATAAAAAAAAAATGGCAAAAGAGGGCGGAAGCGCTCGGAGCGCCACACTAGCAGATGACGCTCCCGACAACGCTTGCGAGAAGGGCAGACGCTAGGTACCGCGATTAGCGAGTTTTTGGCACGACAGCGTCATGTTTTTTTGCGAGGCAAAGAAAGAAGGAATTGAGCGACGAAATTATTCGCCCGCCTCATCGATGCAGCATTATGCATGCAAGAGTTTGGATGGATGAGGAATGGACAGTTGGAATGGCTCTGTAACACGAAAAAAACAAAAACAAAGCGTCAATGGCTAAAAAAACAGCCTCAGTGGCTCTTCACTTTACGCTTCGCTTTCAGTGCATATTTAAAGTGAGACAAAATAAAAAATAAAAATAATCAGGCGTTGATATTACACCTGTCCATGATGACGTGCAGAATTTCCCTGTTCTTCTACAAGGCGTAAAAAAAAAGCAAAAGAAAAGAAAAGGTGCAACAAGTTCCGATTCTACAAGAGACACCACGGGAAAGATGTATTCCCAGAAGTCGCGCGTAGCTTCCTGGGTGTGTGAGGTGTGAGATTGATGAGAGATCGCGGCATTTCCAAGTGACCACCGCTTACACAGCAGATACAATTACGTTATCAGAAAGAAGAGCACACATGCACAAGCTTTCAGTAGCACCTGAACTTATACAGGGCGGGCTGTCACTTGGCATCGTTCGCCAGCAAACTGAAACAGGCATGCCTCATGCTCCTATACGTCCTTGTCATCTTGTTGACTTATTATGTGAGACAATAGAAGGTAAGTTCAACTCGCTTATCGTTCTCAGCGCTCATGAGAGATTTCCTCCTATTTCTTACGTCAATGTCAAGAACGAAGACGACGACAGATACGCAAGCATCCCTCGCACGTGAAAATTCCGCGTTTCGTTAGTGCGTTTTAGTGCATCGTGCGCTATCGGCTTTGCGTACGTAGGGGATAGCGTGGAGGTTCTGCGCACCAGAGTTCGAGGTAACTCGTTACTGTAACTAAGTTCCTTTTTTTGGTAACTTGTAACCAGACTTGTACGTAACGTGTAACGGGTAATTGCGTTACTAGTAATCAATTACTTTTTTGAGTAATTTGTAACGTAATCGATTACTTTTGGGGCCCAGTAATTTTTCGAGTAATTCAATTACAATTTTCAGTAATCAATTACCAAGTAATCGATTACTTGGAAACTAAAGAATCCACATTGTTCGGGACGACGCACACACACATATATGGGATGATTCACCGCCGCGAGAAGACAAAACCAACTGCCCTCTGCAAGTTCAGTGCAAGGCAGCTGTCTTATCCCTAGGACTTTTCCCGCAACAATTACTTACCCGAGGACCCCGAGGTCAATTGCCACAGTGCTCCGCACGTGTAGTGTATTTTTGAGTCCACTGTCCTCTCCCCATTCATGTGTACTATCTATCCGTAACCCGGCCTGTATGCAGTAAGTTGGACTGTAGGTTGTACCGTGAACCTGATGAGTCATTTGTAGGAGTCCCAGTTGGGACTCTTTTCACAGAACTCTCAAAACTCTCAACCTCTCGACACATTTTTCGCAGAACTCCGGACCCCAATAACCTAATGCCACTCTTGTGACCACGAGCCCCTGTCAGTCTTGTGCGGAATACTGTCGATATCACAACGATGTCGACGCTCAGTTTCCTTTTCTTTTTTTTTATGTGGATATCATTTCTTCTATCTTTTTTTGTATCGTTTTCTAAGATATCGAAAGTAATTGGCAAAGTAACGCGTTACTTTTCGAGGCATTACTTCATTACTTTTTCCGGCCAGTAATTTGTAACGGTAAAAAATTACTTTTTCGTACAAGGTAACGGTAACGGTAATCAATTACTTTTTTTTAGTAACGTGTACAAGTCTGCTTGTAACTTAACTCGGTACTTTTTCGGCGTGGTAACTTTCAGAGGAACTCGTTCCTTTTTCAGGTAACTTTGCCAAAGTAAGTTAAGTTCCAAGTTACTTTTAACTCGCTTTTCACTCACGTCCACATATTTTCTTGCTTTCTCTCTTGTTCCTTCATGGCATCTTTTGCCATAAAACGTGATAGTCAATCAATGACAGTATTTTATTGAGGAAGTAAGAACCGCTGCCATTGAAATGAAGCTGAACCATTGTGTGCCCACAGGGAGTAAGATGCAAAGCGTCAGAATACTACCAGGGAAACGTCATCATGATATTGGTAGACAGACTGAAACCGAAACAGATCGGAAGGAGAGGGCTGGGTTCCACAAACGGGCACTTGTTCGCTACCTCCCATTGAAAGAAACGTAGGACCGAGGGTCGCGTTCCTTTAAGGGACCATATCGTAATCCCCTCAGGACCGTGGCTTTCGGGCGCGACCTTGTTCACCTCTAGCTTCGAGCGTAGTTCACTTCTACCAAATTTTGGCGCTGTCGAACACTATGACGTCAATTGTTTACAAACAGGGAGAGGTCTATTGTTGGACGTAAACGAAAACGATCTGATCGTGTTGCACTCCTCCGCGGGCAACTCAAGGTCTAACTCAACTGCTCACGCGCGCTGCACCTGCGTAATGCTGTTTCGTGGCCGAAGTAACTTGGAAGTAACTCGTTCTTTTTTTAAGTAACTCAGTAACTGCGAGTTACATTTGAGGCTGAAGAACTTCGTTATTAACTTAGTTACATTTTGCGCACGGTAACTGAACTTATAACGAGTTCTTTTTGACGGGTAACTTCTCAATCTATGCTGCGCACTGCGCGAAGCTCTCTTTATGATTTGCGCGTGCGCAGAGCCACCAACGCTGTGCCTTACGTACGCAAAGGTGAATGCGTACGATGCACTAAAACACACTAATCTCTTCAGGTGCGTTTACCCCCTTTCCCTCTCGCTGGGCATAACCAGCTCTGGGCATGACTAGAGTCGCTATTTAGTGACTGGCATAACCATAAGCGCTGTTCATTGTGCTTTCGCACGCTTCCGGTGCTATTCTAAGCAGTGAATTTTATGTTGCAGTTATAACCCTTAGTGTTGCTCAACTCTTTCAACGCTTCTGAGTTTACACTAGAAATCTTTGTTCCTACTATTCAATTCATTTACAAGTTTACGGAATTTTTCGTTGAATCGTGAGAAAAGTGGCGTTCTTACACGTTTCGAACATGTGTAAGAACATGCGCCTTGTCTCGTCGATCGGATCCTGCTTTGCCATCCGGGACCGAGCTCGATAACTTCGAACTGTCAGTTTTTGCACGTTTAGCTGGCATGCCATGTTTTAAGTTAGAGTCGCGTGGTGTACGAATACGTCACAATCCAGTAGTATACTATTGAGTTGACTCATTCATTGTGGTAACACAATCATATACTACTGCGCTGTGACACGTACGTACACCTCGCTCTGAATGAAAAAAGGTGTAATTTTGAACCTTTCGGGGTAGAATGTGTGGTGTTAGATTCTCAACGCCTCTCGAGGGGCGGAGGGGGGGGGGGTGCAGGAAGTGAGAGGTACAAGCACTTCGCCCTTCCATTCCTACCACCACTGGTTGAACAGTTCCACACCATAGTGGGTAGGCAGTTGTGCCCTGTTGGTGGCAAAACTCTACCACAACATGCTGAAGTGTTGTCCCTCCAGAAGTGTATTTTGGCGACTCGTCTACCCCAAGGATGAGAAATATGCCTGCGTCTTACAGCTGGATATATAAACTTCACTTATAAATAAGTTTCCCTGCAAATTTAATTTGAACTTTTTGCACGGTGACTGGAAGCATCACAAGAAGCGTTTTTTTTGAAGTTTTCGCTTGGCTCTGGACTTTAATTTAAACCACTCCGCATTCGTCTTTGGCAGGAGTTCCGCAAAGTCGTAGATATGCATCGCGCGTCACGGCAATCAAAATGTTGCGAAAGAGAAATGATAGATGGACTCACCCCGTTCCCTGTAGGCTCTTCCAGTTGCGAGGCGTCCAAAGACGACAGCATCGCTTCCGTGGCGTCACTTCGCTTACGTCAAAAATTCTGAAGGAAAGACAAGACGACATCGTAAGTCCATCTTTTTGGAATACCCAGTCGTGATCTCTAAAGAGAGAGAGCATTTATTTGCAAAAACACGTCTCTGTCGGCATCGCACAATCCTGATTTGGTTTCCTATAGAAAAAAATGAAATTAAAATAAAGAAACAACAAGAAATAAAAAAAAAACGAAGGAAAAGTCATTCAGTCTGACCACAGTATTCTTAAAGGGGTTGTGTCACATTGAGAGATGTGGTTCATTGCATCACACTCTAAGAGAAAAAGGGTTGAAAATGTGCTAACTTCTATAGTTGCCACCTAAGTCAACATAGCGTCTGACGAAAGGGTGTAGAAAGGTGGCAACCTTGCCGGTTGCCGCATCAACAACTACAAGTACATGAATTACGATGGGATGAGGTGATTCACCGCAACAATTGCGGTGAATCGCCGAATCTATGTTACCGCCTTTTTGCAGGTACAGTACAAAATGTGCGTAAGAGCTGTTATTACAACTACGGAAGCACTGTGCTTTCAGGGAGTGTTACTTTCCCAGCATTGACAGTGCAGTGTACATTGAGCACATTGTGCACGACACAGATAACTGCAACTAAAGTTTGTTTGGGGATTTGCGCTAATTTGTTGTGCCGACTTCAGTCAGGTAGCAGGTAGAACTTTTCAACCTGTTCGCACAACATATGCGACAACTATTACCTCCTAAAAGGTGTAACTGCTCCATCCTTTTTTCTAGAAGTACATATGGGCACGTTGTAGTTCACACTACAGTACTGAAGAAAAAAAAATCTTTGTGCAGTACTTGGCGAGACACGTACTCGAACACACGTACTCGTCAAGCTCTATGACATCAGAGCTTCGGCCATTCCCATTGGTTGTCGTAAGCACGTGATCTCTCTCGTGCTTCCTCGCTGGCGGAGACTCCTGCCGTGACGTCAGCGAAGCATTAGTTTCGGTATTTGCGGAGTCTGTTTTCGAAGCGTATATTACCCCATTTTCTGTAAAACTGGGATTGCAGATTCACATCAATACAAACAATTGGATATTACATTTATCCGGAATAACTTGAGACCAAGTGTCGCAACCACTTCAAACGATGCTCAACTCGGGATCAACTCAGTGAGTGAGGTGGAAGGAAGTGTTCTTCGCTTGAGGGGTGTCATTGGGCTTCAAGGAAACATGGGCGCTACCGTGAAGTGCTCGAGGGAAGCGAGAATACTTTCGTCCGCTCGCAGGGCACTTCGAGTCAAAGTTGATTTTTGTAACACAAAAATAGCCTTCCGGGGCAGCTCGAGTGCAGGGTGGGGTCGAGGAGAGTTTAAAGGAACTGCAAAGTGAGTGGCAAACTTGTAGACACCCTACGGTTTTCCTGGAAGATTCTAAGCTGGACGCGTCAGATATGTAACAGTTCTGCGGTATATTGTAAACTTTTTCAGCAATCGTATTTCAAAGATTGCTACGCTAAGCAAGGTAGAGGACTCCAGAATCGACCCAACGCTGAGCCATCTATTGAAAACACAAGCAACTAGACGATACATCAGACGAGATAATGCGTTTCTCGTGAGTGCAGTATGCATTTCATTGCGAAGGTGCATGGTTTGTGTATTCCGGAACACAAGAACGCAAACCACACATTCGTTTAAATCACTTGGATGCGAGGTTTTTTTTGCAAACAGCAGCGATACAGCGAGCAGACGACACATAGACGCGGGGAGAGAGAGATAGGCCAACAGATGGCGCAGATCACCTCGCAGGCACGGAACTCGGTCGTTACAACCAGAGTTCAAGGTAACTCGTTACGGTAACTAAGTTCCTTTTTTTTTTTTTGGTAACTTGGAACTTAGCTTAAGTTACATTTGGCAAAGTTACTTGAAAAAGAAACGAGTTCATCTGAAAGTTACCACGGCGCAAAAGTACCGAGTTAGTAACTTGGAACTTAACTCGGTACTTTTGCGCCGTGGTAACTTTCAGAGGAACTCGTTTCTTTTTCAAGTAACTTTGCCAATGTAACTTAAGCTAAGTTCCAAGTTACTTTTAATTTGCTTTTCACTGACGTCCACTTATTTTCCAGCTTCCTCTCCGTTTCTTTCATGGCATTTCACGCCACAAAACGTGATATTCAATCTATGACAGTATTCTATTCAGGAAGGAAGAACCGCTGCCATTGAACTGAAGCTGAACCATTGTGCGCCCACAGGGAGTAAGGTGCAAGCCGTCCAAATTGTTGGACGTAAACGAAAACGATCTAAGCATGTTACACTCCTCCGCAGACGACTCAAGGTCGAACTCAACCACTCACGCGCGCTGCACCCGTGTAGCGCTATTTTGTGTTCGACGTAACTGGGAAGTAACTCGTTCTTTTTTTTTTTTAGGTATCTCCATAACTGCGAGTTACATTTCGGACTGAAGAACTTCGTTATTAACTTAGCTACATTTTTCACGCGGTAGCTTAACTCGTAGCGAGTTCTTTTTGACGGGTAACTTCTCGATCTATGGTCACAACCGTTAACAGTTTAATCCGAATTTCTCAAGAATTGCTGCTGTTTTTCCAAAAAGGTCTAATGATAATTTGCAACCTGTCTCAAATGCGTTACGTCGTACTTCAAAATCATGTGACGTCTGTCCGCCTGTCCAGGGCCGACTCCAACTTTATTCTTTGCGAACGATGATGGGTCGCCACCTTTCAGTTTCAAAAAGTGTCCAAAATTAATTAGTGCGATAAGCATGAAGAACTGAGAGATGATGACTTGTGTGTGTG
Organism: Ornithodoros turicata; assembly: GCF_037126465.1. Lineage (NCBI taxonomy): Eukaryota > Metazoa > Arthropoda > Arachnida > Ixodida > Argasidae > Ornithodoros > Ornithodoros turicata. The sequence goes on along the minus strand of NC_088202.1, from coordinate 136,535,328 downwards.
TGTGATCACACAGCCAAGCTCTACATGATGGTACTTTGAAACATTGTGGTTATATTTCACTTTCTGTTGCTTTAAGAATAGGGCTCTGAGTTCCAGTATGCAGGTGCAGAACTTCAGAAAACAAATTCTTTCCCTCAATTCCCTCCCTCAACGCCCACCGCCCCTCCAGGTTTCTCAGCAAAACGGTATCGTTATCTGTCTAAGCGAATCGATTTACGCATAATTTACTGCCATCTCGCTGCGTCCGTCATCCGCAGTGCTACTGAGACCCCCCTGTCATGTATAAATCTTAGTTCCCAAAATGTCCACCTTGTGATGTGACGTGATGGAAGAAGGAAAAAAAAATTATATAGATTTAAGTCACGACAAAGCCAGACTGGCTATCACAGACCACTTAGCCCCAGTTAGCTGAGAAGAAAAAAAAATAAATAAAAGAGAGAGAGAGAGAGAGAGAGAGAGAGAGAGAACTCAGTAGTTGGGGGGGCGGAAGACAAACGTCCCGAACTAGTGGGAATGGTTGTCACAAAATTTCCACCTTATTGAAATTGAAACCTCCCTTTCGTAGTCCTGAGTTACTGAGGTACGCGTCATTGCATAGAATTTAAAATCAACTGAAGTAAATTGTGGAACAATTGGAGCTTTGTAGGCCCCCATAGCTTGCAATTACTCCCCCCGAAATTTGCCTCACAGCAAATAATTCTTAACTTCCCATACACTTTCGTGCATTTATTCCCAGGGATTTGTGGTTGTCGCATGCAGCTAAGATGACCGAAATTATTCACGTTCCCACTTGGGATGCAAAACCGCCAAAGAAAATGTAATGACTTTGGTCTTGCACTATATTGAAACTATATGATGCCCTCGCTCACGCAAAGAGCCGGTGAACCGGAACGTCCTGTGTCCTATTCTCCGGAGCTGCACTGTATCGTTCACCACACAGCATGCACGTGAAGGCTGAAGCCAACTACGGGCGGCATGAGGGCTTTGACGTCTGAACTTCGTAAGTGACACCGTTTGTGACAGCTGCCACTTATCGCTTAGAATAAGGACAGTTGAAAGGAACGTCGTGATAACTGACAAGTTACGCTTGCTTATTGCGTAAGAAGTTTACCCCAATGGAATCTTCCTCCGTGGAGCAATAAATGTCAGCCGGGACTTGGAGCGTCCTTGGAAGAGCACTTCTGAAACTGCTTCCCACAAAGTTCTGTGTTTGTTACATCAAGCTGACGGTACCGACTTGCCGATGTAAGAGTCATTCGATATTCAGCGCCTTCCTCTAATTACGTTTAGTCCTTTTAGAGCAACTCAGCCTCTTTTCAACTGCTGCACGCATACTCTACGGGCACGGAAGATGCACAGTTGAGAATTGCGTCGCCATTTTGTGACCAGGAATCAGGAAAGCTTTCGATCGCGTGACTGAATCTAATTCCCCTGACACACTTGCAGGCTATAACTCCTTTGAAGTATAGGGCACCTTTACAGCTTTGAAGGACCCCTTATAGTGAAAAAAAAAGGGGTTCGTGTCGCTGACGCACGGCAATGGGGATCTCGGGACACACCGGAATTGCTCAGTGCCTCGTCGATACGGCCGTAGATATCACCATTATCTTTCTGTCCACTTAGGGCATCTAAATTTGTCTTCTCATAACTTATTATAAGAAACCACGAATACCGTTCTTTCCACTCAACTACCGGCGTGATGTGATGTGATGTGATGTGAATAAAGAAAAAAATGGGGATGTAAGTTTCGACGAAGTCAAACTGGCTACCCCAGTACACTTAATACAGAAAGTTCAATCTGATGATGAGATGATGAAAACGCAAAAGGATGATGTCCAGAGACGAACAGAGATGATAATTGAGTTGAGTTGAGAATATTGAGAGAGCGGTGCGGCTGTCTCACGTCACCTCTGCAACGGCCGCTGAACTTTATGGAGTCCTCTTGGCAATAAGTTTCATCAACTCACAATCTTCAGCTGCTCGCTGGACCGTCTATAGCGACTCAACTACCGGCTTTTTTGGCGCGCTCGCAGCTTTCGGTGCTTGACTATTACCTATTGACTATATTGTACACATGCAGGACGGAAGCAACCAAAACACAACTGAGAACAACAATACCGGCATGCGTAACGGTTGCCAAACAACAACAACAACAAATAGATCATAACGAGAGGATAGAGAGGTAGCAAGCGAGCTGGTGGTATGTCCGTGTTTGTCTGTGTTTGTCGTTTTTTTGTCCCCTAGTCTCGGGTTTTAAGTTATGGAAATATATCATGATTATGGCCTGAGGTGCCGAAGGACTCCTCGAGACCACTGAATTTATGATCTCTCGCATTAGACACGGCACGGCTCCTGCAAGCTTAGAAAGCAATTTTTAATGTCTGTGCACTAAACTCAATGCCAAAGAAACACGCAACCACGGAAGTGCGGGAAAAAAAGGTCCAGCTCGAGGTGAAGTAATCGAACTTTACGTTGACTTTGCTGTCTTGTTGCGCATAACTTTGAACGTCGGAATATTGGCTTGGAGCCAAGTTGCTATTTCATGTTTCACATTTTGTGTGTTGGGGGTGGGGGGATATATTTATTTGAACAAATGAAAAAAAAAAGGGGGAGGAAAACGTTAGCCACACGACATGTCGGCTTGGTATTCTGCAAAAAAGCAAAAAAAAAAGGAAAGAACAGGATATTCTCCATATGATACCATGTACCGAAGAGGAACGACGAAAGGAGCGCGATATGCGGTGAATCAAATTTACTGAAAACAGGATGTGCATGAAGGTATTTACTAAACCTCGTATTTTATTTCGCATAATTTGTTCGCCATATTTGACATACTGCCATCACTAATAGCAGGTACGGCGACCCGTGCGAAAGTAAACAGGAAACAGAGAGCCAAGAAGGACATCCGTCTGGGTCTTCCGGGAAATCCAGGGAAAACCTCTTACTTAGGGAAAACTTAGCGTGGAAGGCGATCATCCTAGCCACTAACCACGCGAGCTGGTCCGCTAGTATTGAATGAAGACGAAATCAAGAAAGGGGACTAGACTAGATTCCATGCGAGTGCTGCATTTAGAAGTCTTCTGAGTGGCCGATTATTGTTTTAGCGCGGCAAGGTTTTCTCCCACTATTGCGTTCTCTGTGGTGTAGTTGAAGACGTGGATCACATACTCCATGACTGTCCAAGGTACAGTGCGCACCGCCGTACCCTTGTGTCATCGCTAGCCCGCCTGGATAATCTCCCATACTCAACCGAAAAGGTTCTTGGGTGCTGGACTGGAAATCAGCTCATATCTGCCATGCGTGCCCTTGTACAATTTCTCATCTCGACGGCCCTCTTTGACACTCTGTGACGCTTTTCGTGCTTTGTGCATTGATATTTTCGCACTTGAACTCTCCTGTACTCAGGTCCCCTAAACTCACCTCGGAAAAGCGTGCAACGAAGAAGGCCGCCACTAGATACCCCACTGTTGCCGTTCCGGATCACTTCAGCGCGCTAAGTTTAGCGGCAAAATGTTTTTGTTGTTTCTGCGAATGAATCTAGTCTTTATATGTCCAAATAAAACGCGTATAACAACTTTCTCTGTCGTGTTTCACTTTTTGGTCCCGTTTTTAAACGTGTTGAGCGATCGGAAGGATCTAGTGCACGGCTGCGTGCATCACATAGCGTACCTGTCGTACCACGCGCCGCAGGCGCTGCAGTCGTCCATTTCTCCTTCGGTGACTTGGCCTGGCTTGGATTGTGCTTCAACTGGATCTTTAGCGCGCTACAATCCACGCAAGCCAAGTCTGGTAACAATGGGGTATCTAAGGGCGGCCTCCGGCATTGCACGCATCGGGATAGGAACAAATACATGGGAAAATGGCGACCTTGGGGGACCTGCCTGTACTGTTCCCTCTGGGGTCATGTCCTAGTGCATTTCCGTTTTCTCCTTAAATTTCGTGTCTAAGTTTTATGGTGATGCCCTCATCAATTCCATTTCAAAGTGTAGTGATCCCTTTCTTCCATTCATTTGTTTTACATACAACGAGCCCTAAAAAAACGCGTCCAGGAGTAGCCAGTTTCGAGAGGCTTGGGACTCTCCATTTTTTTTCTTTTACCAATCAATCAATCGATCAGAAGTCTCTATATGTCGCTGAGGCACCTCCAAGAAATGGAGCACTAGGTGTCACCATGCTCTAATGTTTGTAAATAAACAGATATTTCGTCCTCGTCGTTTACGTGTCCCTAATTGTGGGCGCCGCATTGAATAGATGACATTAAAGAAGGCCAATAGAATTTCCTGACGTGTTACGACCTGACCTAATTTATGTTAATTCCGCTGCTGCTGTTCACTTCAATCATCGACCATGTCATTTCGTAGGTGTGCAAGTCTTGCACCATTCCTCTCTTCTGTAAAAGTCGTTGTACCATAACATGAATTTGTACATCGGCGTATGAATCGTTCAGGTCAGTGCACCACAATGCACCACACGCTCTGCAACTTGGCACGTCACTGCTGGTCGCGGTACACTCGCGTGTGAGATTCAACTTCCGCCACTGGTGCGAATTCGAGCCCCGTCTAGCAACAGCATATCAGATATGACGTGTACCGCTTATCGGACACGCAGTACACGCGCGCGGTCTAATGACCGCCATTCGGCGTAAGCAACTATCTTGAAAACCAACACCATTTCGACTGATGAGCGACTGGACTGAACCAGCTGTCTCCATTCATCACTGACAATCCAACGTTTTGAGAACCGCACTGCTGGTCTACTCGCGTCGCTACTTTATCTCGCATTGCAGTCCTTGAGGGTCTAATTTTGGATTAACTTCACCTGCTGACGTGTACAACGCGGAAGGGGAGCGTAATTGCAGATGTCTGGGTAGAACGAGTGGTCTGCGTGCCTAGACTGGCGGGACATTGATTGGGAGGGCAACACAGAATGCAGCGCGAATACCGGCGCTAGACCACGCGTAGCAATAGTTGCCGGAGACACTATTACAATCGTGCCTCGCTAATATGGAGACCGTTGTAGTTGCTAAAAATTGGCCACAAAGGCGAGTCGTCTATATTATCGAATATTAGAGTAAAACAAGTTAAATTTGTTGAGTGCATAACGATGTGAAACTCAAAATAGCAAAGTCTCGGCAGCGCGAAAAACGTGGATTCTGGTCGCCATCGTGAGCCACGACACTTGTGACGGTCGGCTTGGCAATGACTGAGTCGGGGAGACGGTTGAACAATTTGGGGGTGGGGGGTGGATTGCTTGAATTTAAATCGTCGTCTGATTCCGACTTTCCCCTTGCTGTCACAATGGGTTCGTCGTTCTTCGTCAACATCCAGGAACATAACGTTGGAATGGATGAGGTAGTCCAGCATACAAAGGGGAACGACCTTTCTCTCAACTGTTTGCTTAAACTGCCATTATTCAATTGAACACCTGCAGGAGCTACTGAGTAGTCGTTTCAGAGTTTTTCGTAAGCACTCCTATGGTCGAGTCTCGCGACGTGGAGGTATTCCCGGGATCATCGTCTTGGCCAAAAGTCACAGGCTGTAGAACCTCAAGAGCGGTGTCAACAGTTCGCTATTGTTCCTGGACTCACTAACGCCGTATCGAGAGAATGGACGCATTCTTTTCCGCACACAGGAGGCACGTCGAATGACAGTTTCATGTTTGTCATGTGCTAGACGAAAAACGAGACAACACAAACAGCTCTTTTTTTTTTTTTTTTGCGTTGTCACGACAACACGTCAAAACGAGACGACAAGACAAACAGCACAAACAGAGCTATTTGTGCTGTCGTCTCGTTTTTCGTCTTGTAGCAGTCGTCGCGTCGAGCAGCAATGTCGCGTCAAATCAGCTCGCTAGTCGACTCTGGGGGCTCGAATAATGCCGGAATCGCGGACATGGAACACAAAAGAGCGCCATACAATGTGATGTCTGTGTGCTCAATATAATTTGTTCGCCAGTTCTTTAGACAACCTGAATAGCCATCTGAGCGCCGCGGCTATAGAAAATCATAGGATACTGTCCAGAACCACCTGTTTCTCTTGCCTTGTTCTCCGAAAAAAGTTTTTTAATGATGAGCAAAGTTCCCTGCGTGCTAGATGCCGTCCAGACGGGACGGAATCGCATAGAGCGCTCCATGCAGTGTCCGTCGTTCCATTCTTCCATTCCTCATTGCGATGTCCGTTGTTCGAAAAGCGAGTTAACGGTATGTAAGTACGCTGAAAACCTTCGGTTCCCATAAAAATGGTCCATATTTCGTGTCGTCCGCGTTAGCCTGGTCTATAATAATGGGTCACGACTGTATATGAGAAGTTAGCGTGATGTGATGTGACGTGATGTGAATAAAGAAAAAAAGAGAAGTTAGCGTGCCCGGCCTTTTGGTAGATCGTGCAATATGTGTCACGCCCTTAATGCTGAGTGCCGTAGTGTTTATCTTTTTCTCTGTCCCGCTCTCTTTCTAAAAAAAGAAGCTGTGTAGTGTCGGGGCGGTGTCTCCTGTTGGCCAAATATAATTTCGTGAGGAAAGGTGTGACGCAGCGACGAATCACATGATTAGCACGTGATTGATAGGGGGCGGGGGAATATGTTTATTAAGAAAAAAAGAAAGGAAAGGTTAGCCAGGCGAAGAGCCGGCTTGCTATTCCGGAAAAAAGGAAAAAGGGGGAAGGGGAAAAAGAAAAAGAAGGAGAAAGAAAAAAACAAAAAGGGGAATCAAAAAAGAAAAGGAAGGAAACAGAAAAAAGGGGGAATCGAAACAAAGGAAAGAAAAAAAAACGGGGAAATAAAAAAAAAGTAAGGAAAGGAAAACAAAAAGCAACAAAAAGAAAGGAAGGGGAATGAAAACAAGAAACAAAGAATGAGAAGAGTGAGTGAAGAAGAGAGTTGATAGAGTTGACTGAGTTGATACTGGCGACCGCTAGATGGACATCGCTTTATTTCAGGCTCACTATCACCTCATTTGGTGATGAAGTTGGTCACGCATTACATTAAAAAAAAGAAAAAGAATACGCGAACTTCTGTGATGCTTGGTCTCTTTGATATTAAAGTTTTCGGGAGCTCTTGTTGAATCAGCGCACACCAGCTTCCTTGGTATAGAGTGGTTAGGATGACCGCCTTTCGACGCCGAACTGGCACGCCATGCTTGTTCGAATACTCTGCATCGGCTGTGCTTTCTGGGGTTATCCCCTTGGGTTATCCTGCCTACTTTGCGGACGAATGCCGGCACAGTTCCCCCCGAAGTCGGCCCATGACGCACACTAAACCCATGTCCCCCACTCCTTCCAGCTGTCCTCTGTCCATCTGTCCACGTCTGCACGCCGCTCATAGCCAGAGGTGCTTCACGGCATTAACACACAATTCTAAAATGACTACATGGCGACATGGTGACTAAATTGTCTGGTGGGGTTTTGTGGGGTGTTGGTGTGGGGTGGGGTCTGGGTGTAGTTTTACACACCGGGCGGGTCCTCCCCAGTGACTATTAGTGGGATATACGTGTTTGTGTGTAACATCAAATGGTATTTAAAAAGAAAAAAGAAATCATGGATACCGGCTACTCGATAGCACTTGTAACTGCCTACTGGTGAAAGGCAACGAAGCAATAAGAATATGAAATAGGCGGAGAAAGATGTATGCGACTCTGGAGGCAAACCGTCTGCCAAAAGACTAATAAAAGTCAGTTGAGGGAGACAGAAAAAGGGACAGAGAAACAGGGACAGAAAGGGACAGAAAAGGACAGAAGGGACAGGGAGACAGAAAAGGGAGAGAAAAAAGGAGTTGAGGGAGACAGAGGGAAAAAAAGTTGAGGGAGACAGAACCCACGAGATCCAATAATCCAAATAAATGCTGCCGCTTTCAATATGTTCCGAAATGCACGTTTTCTTTTTTATTTTTTGCTTCTCTGGAACTGAGTCTCGCCTACAGTATACAACACGTGGCACATTTCTACAAAATTTAATTTTGTGGGAGAAATTGAAAAAAAAATTGTGCAACAAAAATTCCCCGAGCCATTTTCTCTTGCCGTACAGAGCACACTGTCAGTTCGTCTACGTTCTCGTACCTCTACGACAGGTGAAACGTGCCGTCCTCAAAACAGGCTGTAGACCTCACCCTTTTTCTTCAACGACACTCTCCACTCATCTCTGCGATGACGTGCAGATCCAGTTGTACGACTCGAGACCTGTTACGAAATAGTTGAATCGCGTCTATGTATCTAGAGCCACGCCATCTGCCTTCTATCTTGAAGCGACGTCTGCGGCGGAAGCGATAAAAACGCGCAAAGAAAGTTGAGGCCGCCTGTCGACGGCGGTCGTTGCCGTCGGTAGGAATCAAGTTCAAGGCCTTTCGCGCTGATTTCTCTGCAGTGATGAACAGAGTACGAACTGTACATGTTGCACGAGGGCTGACACGAAGTCCATTTCGTCCTACCCAGGCAGCACAATGCACTGAAAGTCGAGCGCAATGGGGGTGGACGGTATGTGTCTTATCAATGTTCTTTAGCTTCACGGGTCTGTTCAGGGCCTTCCAACTACCCGTCCACCATGTACAGTTAGTACTATTTGTATACAAATGGAACAATCTCTAAAGTTTGTCTTGGAACGAGATTAAAAAATAAAAAAAGTCCCTGGATTCGTCTCTTGTCTCCTGTCGAAGAAACAGGGATATTTCCTGGAATAGACACGTCGAAAAGAACGATCAGGCGGCTGCAGCTTGGTAGAGCTACAAGGAACCGGTCCAAGCCAGACCAGAAAGCGCTTTCGGGACCGGAGAAAGAAACCGCTACGAAACGTGTGACGCCATAAATAGAAGAGAGAGGGAGAGAGAGGCAGACTTCTGTGATAATATTTACATTGCCTCGGAAGACTAGCTCTTTTCTCTATCTTGTTTTTGACGAAAGATGGTCACGGTCACCTGTGTTGTATCGGATTCATTCTCCGGTTCCCGAAAGCGCTTTCTGCGCTGGCTTCGACCTGTGCCTCCACCAGGGAGCGAGCGACCGATCGATCACGACCTTATGCAGCGTGTCGGTTTCCGGAAACTCCCTACAATGCAACCTTCAATCCTTCCCTACGCTCTTTCTTTCGGTAGTATGATGTCGACAGGCCGAGGCTTTGCTGGGCGGTTCCGCGTCAGTTCAGGCAGGGAGGTCCCATCGACCTCCCAGATTTTCATTATCATATTTTTATATTTAGAAGCTCATCGTACGTGATGACCAACAGATGTAAAATGAATAATTTATACGGAATAATTCTCGCGCCAAAAAAAAAAAAAGAAAAAAGAAAGATCCGAGAAAATCCGGCCCCGAATTCGAGTGCTTCTGTTTTGCCGTGTTTTCACGCGTATATCTCCCGAGTTTTAAAATATACTGCAGTGAATTTTTTTAATGGTCTAGTATGCCTACAGGCTAACAGTCCGAGCGCATACTTTGGCGCGCAGGTGCAACGCTCTGTGAAACGGACGCTCAAAATCCTTGTTTTTTTCGAAATAAACCTTAACATTTGCCTGTTTCAGCAGATATGTGTACGAGACATACGCATGATATACATATCAGAGGAAAGAGTGTTAAAAGCTGAGTGAACTGATGCCAAATATGGCAATGAAGAACATATACATCCAGAGAAATCACGCGTCGAATTTGGAACAAAACTGCGCAAGAAAGCATGTTCGCCATTTTTTATAGCACAGAGCGTTGCACCTGCGCGCCAAAATTTACACTCCGACTCCCGGCCTGTATAGGCGTGCTAACGCATAAAAAATTTTCACTACAATGTCTTTTAAAACTCTAGAGATATACGTGTGCAAACGCGGCAAAACTGCAACACTCGAATTCAGGGCCGGATTTTCTCGATTTTTTTTGCACGAAAACTATTCCATATAAATTATTCATTTTATCGTTGTCTATCATCATGTACGATGAGCTTCTAAATATAAAAAAATAATGAAAATCGTGGAGTCGATGGGACCTCCCTGCCTGAACTGATGTGAAACCGGCCTGCTGTAAATTAGAGTCGGGTGTGATGATCGTGAAACCTGCCGTTTGGCTGTTCTTGGACCCATCAGTGGCGGTTCCCTATCATGGTAACCCCCACCAGACGCGGAACTGCTGCGGTCTCAAACCACGCAGAACAACAAAAGCAACAAATAAATCGTGACTATGACATGGTGTGATTCGCCACTGGAGAACAGTTCACTACCCCATTACACGCGAAACATTATACGAAGAATTTACCACAAGCGCCCGAATCAACTTAATTGCGTGGCTGTGTCTTTCGCCACGAAACTTTTGTTTTCGGTATAGTATAATGAATTCTGCATAGGCATGTTTGGCCGGGTTGACCGAACGTGCTGCTATATCGTGGGGTGGCACATTATATCATCGGTTGAATGCTGTACAGAAAATTCGGGAGTTTGAAGGTTGCCCTTGAAGTTAACCTAGAAACTCTGGTTATGCAGATTACTATCCAAATTTGCGTGCACGTCAACATGAATTTATTAAAATACGTAGGCCACAGCGGCAGCACAACAACATAAAAACAAGACTTAAAATACAGTAAATGCTAACGTTTCGGGGCCTATATCCCGGCCTCATCATCAGAATGAGGCCTGATGAGGCCTGGATATAGGCCCCGAAACGTTAACACTTACTGTATTTTAAGTCTTGTTTTTATCCTGTTGTGCTGCCGGTGTGGCCTACGTATTTTAATTTTAATTTTAAATTTAATTTTGAATTTCAATTTTGAGTTAATTAACTTTTTTAAATTTAATTTTAATTTTAAGAAATGTCTACTCCCGGTACTTGGACTGTTTTTAGTCAACACGAATGTTCCTTCTGCGTAGGTTTGGCGATTCTGCTTAGACTCGTTTTGATCTTCGGAATCTTTCCAATCCACACATTAAGTGCCTCTAAATCAGATGGACTCTCGCACTCTCGCTAACGTCAAAACTATACTTGGTCCACGGCCAAATCCAGCCGACTTACGCTCTGCCCTAGAAGCACTTCTTAAGTTACTCGGCACTCTAGTACTGCGGTGCTCACTGTAAGGCGACTAAATATTCAATTCCACCCCATTACCGCCAGCAAAGTGGTAGGGTTATGGACCCCTTGCGATGAAATTCCCATTCACCATCATTTAAATAAAGTTGTTTTTCAATTGTTTGTTTTGTTCTGCGGAACTGTGTCATTCTGCTATGCAGAGAATTTGCGTCGAGAATAGGAATGTTGTGTTTTCTTTCTTTTTTCTTTTTCGAAATCCTTCTTCTGCAGCAAGCATGATTTACTCTGTGCTTCTATTTGCGTTGTAAACTGCATGTAGGATGGGGCAAGCGCTATGCTTGCCCACATCACGCTTCAAAAACAGTACTGCTCTCGCCCTCAAAACGAAGAGCAGACACTCACCGCTATTCATCATCATTCACCATCTTCGCCCCCTCAAACAAATGGGTTGGCTCTTCAGCGGCGAAACATCCCACTACATCATAATTACTTATTTGTTGTTGTTGTTGTTGTTGTTCGTCTGTCTCCCCGGTGAATATTGAAAGAACGCGGATATGAAGGGCTTCCTGTTATCGCGCGCAGGATTTTAGAAAAATCTTCCGCGCCAGATTTGAGAAAATCTTTCCGCAACAGCACCACAAGCGATACAGCTCCGACGACAGTTTTATGAACCGCGCATTCAAAGACACGGACCGCCCTTGTGCCGACCGCGCGTTATTAACGGGCCCTGCTTCACGATATGAAGGACCAGCCAGGGATGGGCATAAATACACTTTTCGGGTATTTAAATATAAATACAAAATACTGCATGTTTTCATGTATTTAAATACTGCCTATAAATACTTTATGATGAAAGTAATTAAATACAAAATATAAATACATTAAGACAGTATTTAAATACTGTAACTACTTCTGTAAATACTTTGAGCCGTCCAGGCACATTATTCTTTTAAATTATATAATAAATGGAGCCGCCTGTGGATGCATCTCTGCTGCACACGATGCCCACATATTTACTTATTTTTCCGTGATGCAGTGTGGTTATTTCAGCATCTTGCGTGGACCGACTTTCCATTGAACGGAAACGTCTCCTTGAGTCTAATAGCAGCGAGGGGGGGGGGGGGGTCTAGACAGGACGGTAACGGGACAAGAACCGACAACGACTCAAAACCAGCTAATGAACTCGTTATCGCTTCTTCCACTTTCTCTATGTTGAATAAAGTGTTAATTTGTTCATTTGCTGGTTTTGAGTCGCCATTGGCGGTTCTTGTCTCCTGTCTGTCCTGTCCAGTCCCCCCCCCGACTGCTCCAAGGACTCAAGGAGATGTTTCCGTTCAATCGTATACACCAGCTTGCCTGCCTCCTTCGACTTTCCATCTTCAGCGATGACAGTGAAAAACTCCCCGTCAAAAACTGTCTGGTGCGCTGCAGCCATTGCCCTGAGTTCCCAGTGAATGGCCGAGTAGAATTGCCGCTAACGGTTTAGACACCAGGCATTATCAAGTAACGCAAGAGGGTTACGAAGGACATCTCTCCCAAATTGGTATTCTCAGTTCTCTCCCAGCTTCCAGGGCTGAAGCAACTGGGGTGGCGATGCCCTCATTCGCACATTGTGCTGTTTTCTAGAAGGACAGAAATCCCCGAACACATGGGATGAGTGACCTGTAGCCTCTAACCAAAATACCCTTCATCGCTGGAGGCTGACAATGTGGAACTCCAGAAAAGCCCACACAGACGGGAGGATGAGATATGTGTATTTAAGCGTATTTTAAATATAAATACGCCTAAAACGGTATTTAAATATAAATATAAATACATTTTTCTTGCCTGTATTTAAATACATATTTTAAATACAGGTATTTACATTTTAAATACTATTTTAAACACAATGTATTTAAATACTGCCCATCCCTGGGACCAGCTTACTTTCGGTTCGCTCCGCCGCGTACGCGGAGTTGAGGGGAGACCTGAGCCAGACTTAGGAAGAATCTTTCAGGAACAGCGCCACAAGCAATACTGCCCCGACGACGTTTTTATCGGACGCGCATTCAAAGACACGGCCCACCCTTCTGCGAACAGCGTTATCCACTGGCCCTTCTCCAAAACCTGAAGGACCAGCTCTCTTTCGCAAGCCAAATGTATTGTCATCAAGCAGGAGAGCTACCTAACCAAATCCACACGTGTTATTGTGTAGGGAAGAAAATGCAACAAAGTCATCGGGAAAATGAAACAGTATGTACATGTGTGTCGCCTGCTGAATTTCGTGGTGTGTGCCTGTGGTTTATCCAGAGTGGCAAGCTGGGGAAGTTGTTGCAGAAAAATGGGGGAGGGGGGGGCTCATTTTTACAGTTTCGATGCAACAGCTTTACACCGTATTGCAGACGTGTGTCTAAAGTTGAAGTGACTCTACCCTCCCCAACCCCATCGTAGAGAGTGCAAGGTATATCTAAACTGGTAGCGAAAACAAGCGAAAATAGTAAATCAGACCCATCGGCAAGGCTACCATCATGAGACGCGAGCGATCCTGGGTGTTGACAGTAGAGGTACGATCGTAAACACAAAAAACTTTAGAACGTGGGCATGGGTTGTGTGTGTACTAATAAGTTATTCATAATTTCAATGTGGAAGAAAACTTTCTGTTGCCCCACTCGTGCACATATACGAAATCATCTACCGCCCGAGTACGTTCTCGTATCCTGTTCCTTTGCGCGTGTGTCACAGTGGGCGTGTTTATCCGTGCATCTGTGTCTCCGTGCCGTGTCTCCGTGCATTGTAATGCGGAGTTCGTATATTTTTTGGGTTAAACAGGTAGCGACGTTGACATCTCGGAGCTGTAGGCCAAGATTAACACGCGTGAACTGATGAATACAACGCATCCCCTGTTGCTGGCCACGCGAAAAAAAAATTCATGGGACGAGCGGCCATGATAGCGTGAGTGTTAGCAGGAATCAGCTGTGCACCAACGATGTCACGTTTTGTTGCAATGGCCACTCACTGAATAAATGCAAACGTCTAGTTACTGCGTGTGCGTATCGCTCTAGGTGTGATATCACGGTGCCCTTCTCTTTGGAGTTGTCAAGATATGTGATAACTATAGGTATTTCGTAGTGATATGTTTCATTAAACCTGATACGATTTATTTTTTCTGTGTTCTCGTCTGGTTCTGTTGCACGGGTGAGGAAAAGGGAACACAACGCAAACGAAGCGCGCGAACGAAAACGTGCCATGGCCAATTATGCACTACTTATTATTCATACTGCTGACGTCACCTCTGACGCCATTTATTTACAATCGTAGTACTCCGTACAACGGATGGATGGCGCTGACTCATGGCGTTATTCTGAAGACACAGGGGCCTATGGAAGTTGCGCTACCTGTTTAGATATACCTTGGAGGGTGCGCGGGAAAGAAATTCAGGGGGTGTTGGTATGTGTGTCCGGGGGTCTGCATAAACAGCTGCCGGGTGTCATTGTTTCCTACGTGCTTCATGCTCCACTTGCATTTTGCGTGCTGGTTCACACACGTGCTTCTCGTCTACATCGTTACATCAGTCGCATGCGGGAAAACCGCAGTGCGCGCAGATTCCCAACGCACTCCGCTATGCTGTCGCCATCTACACGACAGGGGAGAAACTATAATGGAGGCTGCTTCGCTTCTCGGTCAAGGCGGTGAATTTCAAAGTAGTGTTTACGACTCGCTATGTCTGCCCACGCCTTTGTTTATCTTTGCGCTATGTGTCCGTGCACGAACAGGTTGATTCAGTTTCAGTGTAACGTTTTTGTCAGAACAGCAACAATACTGTTTTTTCTTGCTGTCGCTGTTGATTGAATATTAGTGCTTACTGAATATTTGTTTATTGAATATTAGTGCTTGCTGTCCTTCTTATTTATTGTGCTAATTTGAAGAAAAATACTTTCCCTTACATAGCTGCACCCAACGTTTTTCTCTGTTCATTTTGTGTCTCAGGCTTAATTAGGCATTGGTGAGCCATATAACCAGAACTTCGCTAGATTCCGCTGTTATCTCAAATATATGAAAGATACTCGTGCACATGGTAAAATAAAAATAAGCTGTTCCTATCAGCTTAGTGTATTTCACTCTTTTTTTTCTTCTGATATGCATTGTGTCCACACTGGGTATTGAATGTCCATCAAGAACGATCCACATCTCAGAAGTGTAAAGGAAAGGCATAATTGTAGTCCTGAACGGGATCAGCACGTTTGGCCATTCATAGCAGTCATCATGCGCATAAATAATTGCTGCGTACCAGATCCCTATCCGTGCTGCTGCTGTTGGATGCCATATCATAACGATAAATCTCCGAGGGAAAACCGAGGGGGTTTCCGTGAAAATTCATTGCGTGCCGAGAATGTTAGCAATCGTACCACGTGACTGCCTCTTCCTCAAATTGGTGCTTATACTTCATGTATCTTTCACGTGCTTCCTGCCATGATGGCAACTTCTCTTCCACATTCACCATTTCACTATGAAAAAATGGCTAGGAAGAAAGCGGGCTGGTGAAGATGATGCATAATGTAAAAACCCCGAGACTAGGGAACACGAAGGGTGTTGACACGTGTTGTGTCTGTCCCTTCGTGTTCCCTAGTCTCGGGATTTTTACATTATGCACCATTTCACTGTTCGCCACTAAGACGAAATTATATATTTCTTAGTGTAAATGTAATTAACGATGAAGGATGAAAGTCTCTGAAAAGGTTAGCCAGCTGTGGGACTCGAACCTACGTCTTCTGGTTTACCGGTCCAGGGCTAATTAAATTGTGAAGGTTCTTACGTGAGTCAGAAAATGGAAAAGGAAATTCAACAAGAATGACAGATACGTTACGATAACGTCATGACAAGTTTCACCGCTGCAATTGCTGTACCCTACCCCATTACACGTTAATGTTATCTGTTAGATGTAATGGGTGCTATTGTAATCTGTTAGATATTACGTAAGATGGAAATTAAATGTATGGGCCACGCATGCACGCTCGCCGTCATAACGCATGGGGCGAAGATTTACAGAACGATCTGTTCCCGTCGGTATTCCGATGTAATCTCAGGCATTCCATGGAAAGCGATGATTAGAGCAGGCCAAGAATTGACTTCCAGGATCTTCTCTCGGCATCGCTTCAAATATTGACGAAGCATATGTTTGTGAGATGCGCTAATCATAAAAAAAGTCACCAGACAAACAAGAGTATCCAAATCGCACGTGCAATCAAACAGCACGGAACTGAGCAGGACAAAGCATAATTTGCCGCAATGTGTCTCCGAATGTTTGCTTTTTCTTTGTGTCTTAGAGTGTATGTGTTCGCTGATGCCCAGAGCGAATATGTCCAGCCGTGGTTGCAGGAACTGGGCCCCCTGGCGGCAATCGCTTTCTGAGGTTCACCATCAGAGTAATGGGCGAGGTTATTGCCTGAGGAAGAGGCTTGGGTTTATCGAACGCTGCAGAGCGAATCCGCACAGTGTGGTGACGTCCTCGGCCAACGGCACAATCGGGTTAATTACACAGGTGGGTCAACATCCGTGCCTCTATACACAGAGCCTATGTGACACGCACAATACAGTAGAACACGATTTCCGGTACTGCGCTGGAAGCACCGTATACCACTACATGTCGACGGATAAGAGCGAAGCAACGCTATTATTTCGGTATGACTGAGGCGCCTGGCAGGAGGGTACGTAGCGAAGCTCAATTAGAACTCAAGGAAAGAACTCAAGCTCAAGAAAGAACGAAATATGAACAAAGGAGGCAAAATGGAGACAATATGCTGGAGCCCCGGGATATTTGTAGGGCGTGGGCGGTGTTTGGGAACGGATGTCTTTTGACTTCTGCTCAATCACTCGCTGCTGAGCTCTCCCTTTGCTCACGCATGCTCAGTCCATTCATCACATTTACCATGAGTTAGAATGCTGGTGAATGTAAGCTTTGTTATGTATTCCACCTCCTTCCGTGTAGCAGCTGCAGGTGCTTTGACGATGAGACTGCCCTTCGGCCACTACCGCTGTAACTGTTCATGATGTCGAGAACGACTTAATGGGCTAGAATAATAGTGGGAGAAGGGGGATCCACTTAGTGGTACTGGTCTGGCTGATAGCGCCCGCGCGGTAATCCGAAACCTTTCGTAACCACTCACCAACTGTCAGTTTCACACCTATGCTCACTTACTCACTGCTCAACTCTCCGTTTGCTCACTCACTGCCCGCTCTGCTCTCCGTTTGCTAACTCGTGCTCAACTCATTCATCACATTGAGCGTGAGTGTGCATGAATGGAGCATGCTCACGTGTGAGCTTTGCCGCAGTATGTTTGGAGAAGGTAGGGCCAGTCTGCTCAGGGGTGGACGCTCGGTGCACCAAAGGGAGGAAAAAGGAAAGGGGAAGAGAGAGGGGAAGGACCATGGTGCTACAGGAGAGGGAAAGGAGTGCAGTCCCCCTTGTTCTGGGATTCGAAGGATCCTACTGTACTACCCAGCACAGAAAACATGCCCTCAGTAGCCTTCATGTGGATGTTCCCTGTACAGGTGGGAATCGCCATCGGTGGTGATCGGCAGAGTTGCCAGACATTTGTAGAGATCTATTTATGTCGTTACGTACTCTGTGTGACCGAGCGAGCGCTGTTACCGTATAGTTTGTTGTACATACTTTTAGCTGTTATGTGCACTTTCTAATAATAAAATAAAATAAAAAATAAAAATACTAGTCATGCGCGGCCTAAGGAACTGGAAGAGTTTGTATGTACAAAACCGCGAAACGTTAATGTGAACTTTTGTTATATTCAAGGTTTTCATTTCACAAGGCAAGTATTATCGTTATTATTTGCGTCGATGCCTGAAAAATGTGCGAATTCCAAATGTGGCAACAGTCACACGACTGTACGAAACATAGTTTTCGAGAACTATGTACAGAATAGAGAATTTTAAAGTGGGGTACTCAAGCGTTTTGGGCCTCAATGAAATTGGGGGTAGTCACTGCGCTCGCACAAAACCCAATCTATGTTTTGGGCTTGCGCGCGCTATTTTACGATAACAATGCGTGTGTCCCACTGTCGCCCAAAAGGCTAACTTGTGTCGCCCTCGCCCACGACGCGCAAGATGTTGCGAGAGAGCTTGAGCGAAAGAGCCACGGCAGAGGATGATCATAACAAATCAGCAAGGAACAATAGCATTTGTTTGTCGGATTATCATGGCGATTTTAATATTAGAAGCTCCTGACTGCAGACTGCTTCTTCTAGGTATCTTTCGTTCGGCACATAGAATCAGATTGGCAAAGGACAACACCTCTTCACAGGTGCCGGTAAAGAAAGGCTCGTATTAAATTTGACGAAGATGCTTCGTACTACAAGGTAGTCGGATAGTCCTGACCGTTGTCCGGAACAATAGTGAAAAAATTGCCATCTAAAATGGATTGTCGCATGTGTGTGCTTGCGAAAATAACTGAGCGCGACCCTCCAAACTCTTTGTCCTTCTTACCGAAAGGTCAAATGCATGGTAACTTTAAGATATGAGCCAGTGTCTTGCTTATTTAGGAGTATTTATAAAGTTTGTACAAATATAAATCCTCAAAAATTTGTATTTAAATATAATTATAATACATTTTCAAGCCTGTATTTAAATAGAAAATACATGTATTTATATTTTAAATATTATTTTAATTACAATATACTTAAATACTGCCCATCCCTGGTTTTGGGTATGGTGGGCTTTCTGTTTCACCACACTCTTTGGGTCGCGCTGGGAAAACCTTACTACAAAACTCTTTCGCCTTCGTTGCCTTCTTGCCTTCGTTCCCATCCGCCGTGCGTCCCGTTTATTGGGTATGTCAAAATTGTGCTCCCTCCTCTGGCTCCCTAATGTAAAGACTTGGTGCAATGGCATCTTCAGCCCACCGTACATTTTATGGCGGTGGCTATTAACGGGAAATTCTCGGGAAATCGCTCAGTTTCTTCTCTCTTCTTCTCCTCTGTCTCCTTCTGTCTTCTTCTTTTGTCTGTTGACTGTCGGTTCCGGTGATGCAAAACAAGTTAAAGTAATCTGAAGCTAATGAAAGCAATTTTGACGTACTCAGATATGGGTACGTTGTCCCGGAAAATATCCCGACTTTTCAGCGTTTCCTGTCCCGCTTTTGTCCCGATTTTTAGTAATATTTTTGTCCCGCTAACCCCAGATCACCACTCACTTCACAGATCACAAGGCAATACAGTCAACCCTCGTTAATATGACCCCCGATAATCTGACATACGCGCTTTGCGACCATACTCCTGGGGAGCAAAGCACTGAAACCTCTGAAAATCTCCTCCGTTAATATGACAATTCCACATGACTAAAATTTTCGGGAACGACCATGGTCATAATAACGAGGGTTCACTGTATTCGTCACTCTAAAGTAGTTGTGCATATATCAGTGTCATATATATAAAAGTGTCAACTTCCACACACAACAGCTCCCGTGAAATTCGCGTTACACAATCTTAATTTTGTAATTTTGAAACTATCATCAAAGTGAAGGTGTACTTCAGGTGTACTTCAGTCACAACAGTTAAAAAAAGATATCTAGAAAAAATTGGAAATATAATGCAAGGTTGAACACAGCTATCGTATACTTGCAGCGCTACAATACGGGGTTAGTGCAAGTAATGAAGCTGTTTGAAATGAATATAGTACTATATATGTTCTCGAACTAAAGAAAAAGAACCAGCATTTGAACGAAGCCCGAGGTTTTCTCTGGGTTTTCCGAAGACTTTTCGGACGAATGTCGGCGCAGTTCCCCCTGAAGTCGGCCCAGAACACATACTAATCCCCCCTCTCCTCCTTCCTGCAGTCCTCTCTCCATCTGTCCACGTCTATACGTCGCTCATAGCCACAGTTGTTTCGCGGTGCTAACACGGAAGTTAAAAAAAAAAGAACGGAGGAGAAAAAAACGTTACGAATGAAGGCAGCCTCCGGATACGGGCTTTTCCACGGAAATTGCCGGTTGCCACGCAATTATTTTGCTTGGCGTGTGCTGTCTAGTGTTGGCATCAATGGAGGAATTGGGTCAAGATGATCCGAAGTGTGAAGTAAATCGGACTGTGTGTGTGTCGTGCATTGACTTCATAAGTGCATCGGTGACTTCACAAGCACACTCGATGCCCTGTAGACGTCATCGGTTGCGACGTATTGATGGTGGTGACTCATGATATGCATGATACATCCGTCTTCTGTTGTGGGGCAAATAATAATAATAATAATAATAATAATAATAATAATCGTAATAGTAATAATAATAATAATAAACTGGGTGTAACATAGTTAAGCTCAAGGAGACTTGGGGCCTTTGCGATGACACTTCCTGATGCTCAATTATTACAGAAGACGAAATATTTGAAACTGCAAGGCAAATCACTTTATAATCATAATCTTAGTTCGTAGTCATCTCTTTCGTTTCTCTGGAGCTACTGCGATGTCCACGAGACATGGCAGCTTTGGTCATGGTGCGTGTGCCTTGACGTCGCTGTAGTGTGTCGGGTAGTGGGCAGTCTGATAGCACACTAGGGCATATAGTTCATGTGAGAGAATAATTTGATCGCGTTGCACAACCTCTATGTGATAAAATAATTTTATAACGTCTGATATATTTGACGAGCGTCACAAGCCGGCAGTACCGTTGGAGTGCAATGATTATGCGGGCATTTTGTCGTGTTCCCAATATGCTTCCCAGTTCCACACGATACCACATTTTGTTTGTGTACCTAGAGCAAGGAAGTTGCAAAACAGAATCTGAAATGTGTCATCAATTTGCTCACACTAGGCTTTATAACGGATTTCATAAGAAAAACTTCACCGTTCATATTGTGCAGTGACTTATATGTAGGGTTCCGCGTTTTCAGTTTTTATTTTTGGGCGGATTCGGCGTATGGTTTTCGGTGTTTATTGATTTTCACGAAATCTGCGTTTTTCGATGTTTTTCCTGGCGTGTACATGGTTTACCCGAAAGTTATCGGCGAATGGAAATCACAATGTAATTTCTGCACGCCAGTTGAGGTGGCGTTTTACGGCTAACGAAAATGTAGACGGACATTTTCACGACCATTGTATTTATGTACGGTTTTCTGGTCTGCAGCAACAACTTGCTGGGCACGCGCAACAATTTATCTCTGTCATGCCCTGGAATGTTCCTCTGTATTCAATGTTTTTCGATTAAAACCGAATGAGGGAAAATCTACGCGGCGTATGTTTTTCGGTGGTTTTCGATTAAAACCGAAAACGCGGAACCCTACAAGTTATATGTTTTGCCAGTGCTAAAGAAAACAAAAGCTGAAAAAATAAATACATAGAAAACAACCAGAATACAAAGGACTGGGAAAATACAATCAGACAGATCCCAAATATTCGCAAAAAAAGTATTATATCGTTATATCCGATAGCAACAACTGAAATCGATCGTTATATCCGATAACAACAACTGAAATCGACCGTTATATCCGATAACAACAACTGAAATCGACCGTTATATCCGATAACAACAACTGAAATCGACCGTTATATCCGATAACAACAACTGAAATCGACATGGATCGCTAGACATGTCTGTCGTCGTAAAAGGAATATGAAGGAAAAATTCTGCTTCGCCGTTGTCTGTTTCTTTCTTTCTTCTTTTTTTTGCGTTCTGTATCGCACGTTTTCCATTTAATGGAATGTAGCGGCAGCGGAGAAGAGTACCACCGCTACCTGAATATATCGCAGACATAATTCGGATAATATTGCGAAATATAATGCGGAAATATACTTTGACCTCTACCAGTTCAAAAATGTGGCAGGATCGTTATTCCGGTGCTGGAACAAGTTGCGAATTCCGTAGCGGCGTCACTATGGCAGCGCTATTATTACATAATTTCTTGTGCGAGTTATCCCTAGCGTGCTGGTGTAATAAATTTATACACCAATCATTACACCATCTCACTCACTTCATATACACCTGTCACATTTGTAATCCTCTTAACTCATCAGCGATCAGCAACAGCAAGATATCGAATAAGTTCACGGGAAATGAGTTCGGCATGCGACACGCGCCATACGACACAATAGCCTGTGTTCGTTGATCCGATACGCACAAAGAAAACAATGGTCCGTTTTAGTATCACGTATACGCTGTCGCCTTTGCGTACGTAAAGGGATAGCGTGTTGGTTCTTCACAATGCGAAGAGCTCTTGTGTCTTGCGCGTGCGCAGAACCATCAACGCCATCCCTTTCGTACGCAAAGGCGATAACGTACGATATACAAACTCACTATTATGATGACGGGAGAAATGCGATATCGAAGCTCCAGGAATGTAAAGTGAGCCACTTCACAAGATTGGCTTATCGTGTTTTGGGAACCGTTATCGGATATGACGTCTCCTAATCTACTAACAATAGGGAGGTTTAAGAAACCGCTTGAGCTCCCCCGGATTCCTCTTCCGTAATGGCGCCAGCCAATCTGCAATCACCATAACGATATCTTATTGACTGACAGCGATACGAAGTATAGGAATCGGAAGGCGCTTGCGATTTCCTAAAACTCCCTAAGTTGCAGTAGATTGGAGGACGTTCGTGATAACAGTTCCGAAAACATGAAAAGCCAATCACCCTCTTTCTTCCGATCAAGTGACATATCACATTGCTGATACTGGATACACGAAAAAGATACGATAAAGGAAGTTATCAAATCGAGACAGAGCAACATGATGTCACCCGCTTCAAAGCAGCATGGCGATTGGTTTATCTTGTTTTCGGAAATGTTATCGTGAATACCCTCTGGTGTACTAAAGAGTTTTAGTAGTTCGGACGCCGTTCGCGATAAACGTAGCAAGAACGCGATAAAGCCAATCCTGCGTTTTCTTTTTTTTACGTGGCTCACTTCACATCACTAGACTGGGGATTCGGCAGCTTCCTTATCGTACCGTTTTCGTTTGGTTCTTCCGATATAGCAAGGTTCGATAATATAGGTACTACCTATTGCTACACTACAAATTGGGGGACAATTAATGTAGGATTCAATTTCAGTATATTGATCGCCTTTCTTAGCAGGTTGAGCGATTAGAGACATGCGCACGCATCGAAACTGTGTTCTTTTCAATTTCAATTTTATGATTGGTTATGCCATACACAGTATACAGTGGGGGGCCCCATAGCATAGCTAGAGGTGGGACCTCTCGGAAACAATCTGAATATCATACGTGGCGACAACATCAGAAACAAGTCATGAAACATAAGAATGCAAATTATATGGAAGGTCATAAATTGTCACGGTAAGGGAGAAAGCACAAGAGGGCAAAAGAAAGAAAAACAGACAAAATAAATAAATAAATAAATATAAGAAACAAAAACAACTGAGACTCAGCAAAAATGTGGCGTTTA
This sequence comes from Ornithodoros turicata, assembly GCF_037126465.1. Taxonomy (NCBI): domain Eukaryota; kingdom Metazoa; phylum Arthropoda; class Arachnida; order Ixodida; family Argasidae; genus Ornithodoros; species Ornithodoros turicata. The sequence goes on along the minus strand of NC_088202.1, from coordinate 136,511,963 downwards.
TGAAGGTGAACAGCGTAAGCGCGAAAGCCCATGGGAGAAACAAGACAAACAGGTGAAAAAGCTAATGCGTATGAAAATGAGGAAATAATTTAAGAGGTGGTTCCTTAAGACGATGTTTAATAGCGATATGATGCAGAAAGAATGAAAGATGCAGCTTCGAGGACTCTAGCGCGTATTAAAAAAAATAAAGAAATAGTATTTATGCTGATTAACTAGCACTGGTTGCATTTAGCTGTCCTTCAAACATCATACCGACAAGACGTTACGAGAGTCAGGTGACAAGCTCGGTGATGATGTTCTCATTTATTCTTTCAAAGCGTTTCAAAGCGTCGAGGTTAGTGTAGTTTCCCTTTCTTTTATTAATAACGCGTCCTGGAGTAGCCAGTCCCGAGTGGTTCGAGACTACCATCTCCATTTTTTTCTTTTAAAATCAATCAATCAATCAGAGTCACTATTCAGTCAAGAGAGTACATCGTACGGTATCACCTTTGGGTGCGCAAGGGATAGCGTCCTGCGCACGCCCATAACAGAAAGACAGCTTCGCGCAGTGCGCAGAACCACCAACGCTATCTCTTACGTACGCAAAGGCGATAGCGTATACGGTGTACTAAGACTCTCTAGTTTTAGCAAACCCTTGATAATGTGGCATGCGTCAAACCGTATCGACTGGAACAAATCAGTGGATAAAGAGTCAGAGTCACACACGACTGCGATTGGTTCCGATATAGGCACGATACGGTGTGCTAAAATTGCCTATCGGAGAAGTTTTAGTACCGTATTTTCACGCGTATTAGCCGCACCGCAGGTAAGCCGTAGGACTCGTTTTTAGATACATTTTGAAAATGTTTTTGCAGATAAGCCGCACTCGCAGATAAGCCGCGGGTAATACGACGCGACTGCTTTGTGCCCTAAACCAGTGATGCACATACAAAATCAACAGAGACGCTCAACCGTCGTCAGCGCCGTACTCCCTGCCAGCTGCCCTGTTCCCGTACTTGTCCGCGAAGTCGACGACTTTTAGTTTGAAGCCGCTGTCGTGGCTGTGCCTCAGCGTTGGCTGACCACGTTTTATCCCGATGACAGGTGTATTGAACCCTTCCTGTGGGTCTGCCGAGAAAGGAGACCGTGGGGAAGGCCATAAACTCTGTCCACATTCCGTTGTCGGCATGATGTATAACAAAGGAGGTCATTTCTAGTGTTCTACTAAGATCGGATTGTGCCCTTGTTGCGTGTTTTTCGTGGATTGACGGGTTGGTCCACTCGAATGTGGAGTGCACCCGCCCCTGTTCGGTATTGTTCGTGCACTGGTAGGGCGATCCTGTTCCGAAAAACATGAGGCACTGTCGGCCCTTTCGTTTAACCCGGGGTATGGGGAAAGTACCAGGGAAAAATAGTCACCAGATAAGCCGCACCCACAGATAAGCCGCAGAGCGTCCGCGAAAAAAATAAATCGCGCATAAGCCGCGGCTAATACGCGTGAAAATACGGTACATGGTACGCAAATGCGATAGCGTACGTAAAAGATAGCGTTGGTGGTTCTGCGCACTGCGCGAAGCTCTCTTCTGTTGTGGGCGTGCGCAGAACCATCAACGCTATCCCTTACGCACGCAAAGTGGATAGCGTACGATGTTCTAAAACTCTCTATTCTAGCTCAACTCGGTTTGCTCGATCGTTATCACGGTCCGCTATCAGCTAAATACTCTGGATGCGAAAGAAATGCGGGCCTTAACGACGTTTAGTACATCGAAAGACCTTCTTCGCGATAACGTTTCCCAAAGTGCGATAACCCAAGCGATAACACATTCTAGAGCCTGGATTTGACAGCTTCCGTTGCCGTAACAGTTTCGCCGCATGCCTCCGATCTACTATGACTCGCTATTATCTTCTCACCTGTACTTCTTCGTCGTCCCTGTCTCCTATGGGAGCGATGTAATCCAACGCGACGCTCACTCGACGACAGGTTTTACCGTGTATAGAGCGTTCTTTTCTCCTCCGCTTTTGCACGTCGTTCGAACGCTGCCCGACCTCCTTTCCCTTTCCTCGAATGGCGGTCAGGTACTTCCCTGTCTATGCAGAATGCAATGACCGAAAAGGTGCGCCTGCTCGACACGGATGAACCTGGAAAACCTCCGTCAAGGATGGGGATTGCCGTCGACAGTGCAACTCCTTGCAACGCGTTTGACCTGCGGCCCTCTTACGTAATTTTCGTAGCGAGTGTACTGCTACATGAGGTAGAGCAATGTCCGTGGCGACGAAACACCCTAATCATGATCATCATTAAATTATAGTTGTTGTTGGTGGTGTTGTTACGTGGGCACGCGGAAAGAGACAGAAATGAAACGTTTGGCAAATCAAAAAGGACGGAGAAGATCATTCGTTTCAATCCCGTAGTGGGGCGAAATGTGCGAGTTCCGCTTTATGATCATCATCAAAATAAAGTTGTTCAAAAAGCGCCACAATTTGTCCACAATTAAAATATCTCAGTGTTTTATGTGGTGTTTATTAGGCGTATATGGCGTTTGTTTTATCTCTCCAGCACTGTTTTTTTTTCTTAGCAATTGTAATAAATAAAGTTGCTTTTTCTTCCGCTTTGTATAGCAAGACAGGTTGATGCAACGACATGGTTGGGACGAAAAAGCTAGCAAAGAGTGTACGATACGTTGATTCAACAAAAATGTGACTCGTCCTTTTGTTCTGTGTTCCTCACTTTTATCGTCTATACCGTGCCAGGTTTCACTTTGGTAACAAAAAGGCACCGTTTCTCATCGTCCTGAACACGGTAAGATGCTTATATAGCAGCCAGAGTAAAGGTTCATGAGGAATACCTTTGCTCACTGAAAGCTACTGTGTCTTAGTCATGCCCATTCACACTCTTCTAAGGTTTTCCCCCGGTTGAAAAGGGCAGATATTATGTTACTCTTTGTCTTCTTACAGCACCGTATATTTTCGCGCTTTAGACACTCGCTGAAGTGTCTGAAGACCTGTGTTTCATTATATTATTTCGTACACACATCGAAGTTCAATCATCGTGAGGTTCTGTGTCACATTGGTGTTCCATCACACTATGTCCTCGTCATTCTGTCACATTGTGCTCCGATCATACTGAAGTCCCACCACGTTGCTGTTCCATCACATCAGGGTCTCACCATAACGGTGTTCTGTCACTCTGAGCTCCCTCCGTATTTTTGTTCCCATTCCACAGGCGTTCCACATCTAGAAACAGCGACGCGACAACTCTTCCGGCGCTCCATTGGTGGGTTTTAGTTCTTGTTATTTAGTGTCAGTGCGGACGCCTTTTAAGTAGAGCGCGAGAGGTAGAAAAAAAGTGTTTTAAACAGGGCGGATGAACTTTGCAATGCTGCGTTTGTGTCTGCCAGGATGCGGAACTTGCAGAAACGTAAGCAGTAAAGAGAAGAAAAACAGTATAGGCGTGGTCGTGGGGAGCACGTGCGGCGGAGTAAACGCGTGTCACAAATTTTACGCTCCTATTGGCACGTCAGTATATTTTAGGAGGTTGCACATGGCATGCCATGCCAGAGATGCCATGCACGTCGAGACTGGGAGGTACCCGGGTTCGAATCCCGGTGCCGGCTGTGCTGTCTCGGGTTTTTCCTGGGTTTTCCTCAGACGCTTTCAGACATATGTCGGCACAGTTCCCCTAGAAGTCGGCCCAGGACGCACATTTCCCCAGGGCGTGAGTCGTGACGTTGCCCACATACGTGAGGCTGACAACGGCAAGCCCTTTCACCACCACCACCACCAGAGATGCCATGTTCTTAGTACGCTGCCCAGAATGACCATCGGCACGATATCTTTATTTATTTTATATTTACATTACATTTACATTATATTTTTAATAGTTGTTATGTTTATATTAGTGCTCGAATATGCGCACGGTTCTTATTCTTGCATTTGTATGTCCCTCCTTCCACGGCGAGTCAATAGCCGGAAGTATTACAAATAAACAAAATAAATAAATATTGGTGCGGAATAACCAGAGGAGAAGGAAGGACTATATGATGGCTCTTCCAACTGCCCATCTTGAGGAAGCCAGCATAGATACATGCACAGTAAAAAGTGGCGATGAACTGAGCAGTATATCCATCTACTGTCGACGTACAGACACCAGTAAATGTACTGACATACGCTCTTGGCAATAACCGGGCAATCGTAATATGAAGCTCAAGGTAACTTCCTTTCATGGACACATGCATGGAATACCAGGTCAGATTGGAAGGCGCGAGAGTGACGCCAACTGATATCTGATGACGGACGATCGACGGACAGCTGAGGCCATGCTTCATGTACCAGCTACTTCAAAGGCACTGAGAAGTTTGCCTGATTACTCGATAGTGCGATAGCGCGTTCGATATGCGTCGAAGACAGCAAAAACATGCCTTTCTGCTCTGAACACCAATTGAGCAATACGCACCTGCAAATGTTTACGCGTTTAGTATTCCAGAAGGCAGGGTAACACTAAGCACTTACAAGCACCATGAGAGCCTGTTTTTGGGAAATCACTGTGGCATCATTTGTGTAGCACGAAACCAGCATAATTTAGTAGGTTGGAGAAACATGCATTCTAAAGTGCACCCGCAACAACGGAAACGGAATCCATGTTCGCTGCAGGCTGGCCTAGAGAGTCAGTGGCTCAAACAAGGCTGCACGCAGGGTACGACATCGTACCGTGCGAAAGTGTTATTATTCCTATTAGCGAGGTTAAGTAGAACGCAAGATGTTCGCGATAACGGTTCCGAAAACACGATAGGCCAATCACCTTATTGCTTTGGAGTGGATGGCATCACGTTGCTGACCCTTGATTTGACAGCTTCCTTTATCGTGTTCGTATTCATAAAGTGATTCCAATCTACTAAAACTCTGTGTTATTCTTTCTCTTTTTCGGACATCTTTACAGATAAGCCCTCCTGCACTTACATATAGTGTGATCATTCGTCCCATGCGAGTGCCAAGACTCGCAAACTCGTCTTGCAGGTTGTATGAAGTGCGCCATACATGCAATACTAGTATAGTCCCGGCCTGTGCTAGTCCGTGCCCGTCTACTATAATCAACGCCTCGTCGGTGTCACACGCTTGACTCCACGCTAACTTTCGCAGCATTTATGAATTTGAAGACACCTTACCTGCAGTGCTTGCGTGATTGTTCAGCTGCTTCTGCTTACTTTCGGTGAGCACTTTCATACTGACAGCTTTTGTGCTGATCTTGAAGAATCTCAAGAATGCACTTTGTGTGTTGTTGTTTCTAACGGAATCGATACGGATTTTTTTTTATATCTTATCCACAACGGCCTCTTATTATTTTCATGCAGCTGCGAAGCAAAACGTTGCAGGTGCCACCTATCGGAGACAGCAGAAACGTCTCAGCCTTCTGCCGCACTTTCCCGCTTCACTTGCAGCACCGGTTGGCATTTCACGATACTATTGTCAATCTCTTTGATTTTTATCAAAACACAACGTAGTTGTATTGAAGGAGAAACGCGACAGGCTACTGTCACTCACGTCATATATGAAACCGATATTTATCTACGAAAGTGCAACGAAGCCATGAAGGCAAAAAAATTCGCTTTCACGGCGATTCGTATTCCTGAAGGGCTCCGATTCGCGTCTTGTCTTATGGAGTGGGAGAGCAACGCGTACAGGTACAGCACAGAGGTAAAGGTGCTCTTTGTGGCTTTCACGTGCGCACTCTTCCGTTTCACGTAACTTAGCATCAACGGGAAGCATTTCTTTGCCGAAGGACGCTGGTTTTGCATGTGTGCTGTTGCTGCCGAGAGTGCAAGTATGCATGCACAAGCAGGGCCGTAGACGGGGAAAACCCACGAGGGTTAAATCCGGGGCCATCATAGAAAAACATGTCAAACTTGACATCGACGGTATTATTTACGTTGTGAGTCATGTTCCTTTGTGTGTCATAGGGAGATGGAAGTGATGTAAAAGCAGTGGTTAGCGTAGGTTGCATACTAGTAAAACTAGCACTAAAATCGGTCTTAGGTGTATTGAGTACGTGTCTTGAAATCTAGTATTGAAAATTAGTATTCAAAGAGGTGGAGTAGGTCGCATGGTACATACTTATAATACATGGTACATACGAATAAACAACGACAATAACAAATACATCGTGACTATGACATGGAGTGATTCACCCAAGAATAAAGGGGGCTGGTGAGTGTATCGAGTTTTAGACTAACGCAATTTTCTACAGCAGATACAATGACGTTGGCATTCTGAACGGAATATTTCTTTATTTGATATAGTGTTGATGCCACCAAAGTGATCGTTACAGGAGGGATTGTACAGCAAAGTTTCCTAACAAGAAACTACTGCGAGACTGCAGCATCAAAACCAGCGTTATGCTCAAGAGCCATATGAACAGGAAGCGCGTTCCACAAAGACATAGCACCTGAAGAAGAAGCAGAAAAAAACAAACAAAAACAAAAAAACTAGCGAGTATGCCTCGCATATAGCTAATCAAGATATACAGCGCGCTTTTTTTTTAAAGCTTTTATAGATTTTTGAATAAGAACGCTATGAAAGGAGCATAGATATCTTGTTTTCTTTTTTTTTTTCTCTCTGCTTTAATCAACGTTATCTTCATTTGTGCAGTTGAGTTGTGTTGCAATATCGGGGTGAGCAGCAGTTGAGAGTTTGTGCAGTTGAGTTTGCGGCTTTGGCTTCGGCTCATTTGGGGACACAGCATAATACGCTCCGCCAGTAACCGAGCGTTCTGCGCATATCTCCTCTCAAGGGTACTCCGCTCGGGAAGCCCCATTGGCTACGGCGGTGCCCTCCCTCTTCCCTCTCACTGCCTCCTCTCATGCGCAGAGACGCACTTGCACAGCGTAATTCGGCCATGGATATTTCACGGTACGCGCTCGTTTCGGAGTTTTCAGATAAAATGGCCTCAACGAGGATTGTGTCCCACTGTGCTATCTCGCTCTTGCCCAAAATTTTCCAATTAAACAATTAATGCGTCTTAGGTAATTAGTCACCTTGTAGTTACAAATTTTACTGTGAAATTTGTCACACTGAATGGGCAAGCCGTGTACTGTGAGGCGTTCGAAAACTAGACACGGACAGACAGAAACGACGAATCGCTTCTGAAGTTTTATTTCTAGAACAACGGGCCCGTTCAAGTATGTGTTTCCTCCTCAGTGTGTCACCGTCTCAGACCTTCATGGCCTTTGCCACATGTCGAGCGCCTGTCTCCCGTCGTTTCTGTCCGTCCATGTCTATAGCTTGAGCGCTTCACAGTCTCGTTTGTGTTTCACTTTATTTCATTTTATTTGTTTTTCCTTAAGGACCCATTATAGGGTATATTATATATGGGAGGTGAGTGGACAAAGACGTGAACTCTTGCATAAACTTCGATAAGAAAAACAGTCAAACAACGTACAGTTCACAGGCAACTCCGAACTCTTTGGGATCAGCTAAAGTGGCAATAACAGCCGGAAGATTATTCCATAAAGAAATACACTGTTAGAAAAATGTATACCTTTTGGGGTATAAACGGCTTGTCCCAGGGCGCATACCTTTTGAGGTATAAACTCTATACCTTCCTCAAGGTATACTATCTTTATACCTCACTGAAGGTATATTATTTGCACCTCAGGGTATAAAGATATACCTCCTTGAGGGTATATGTTGAAGACCTTGTGGGTATAATTGAAGAAAACGGTAATATTCGATGTGTTTCAGCGTCATATCCGAGTGGCGGCTTCCCAGCGCAGCTTTCCACAAATATTGAAAAAAAAAAGGACTGAATGAACGATAACAAAAAAAGAAAAAGAATACCTGGAGACTCTCGCGCACAAACTCACAAAGCATGGATGTGAATCGGAGAGGAAAGAAATTAAGTAACAATTAGCATTAAATTGGAAACCAAGAGGCAACACCAACAAGTATTAGGAAAAATATTTCCAGGAGCAGTTAGCATTTGCTGGAGAACATATACATATATACAACACACCGCGGCTACACATGGTGGAGACCAACCTTCACCCGGGAAGCAACTTAAGAAGTGAGGGCGTGTAAATTTATTTATTTTGGGATCAAACAGTTGGATTCCAGATGTCACTACCCAATATAATTAGAATGCTACTGCATTACTTATTATGTTTTTAAATCAACTTATTGTTTAACTGAGATTATATAGTCGCCGTCACAAATTAATGTGATCCCAGATGTTGCGGAAGAAAAGGTATACAAAACGCTGAAGGTATAATCGTAACATAGAAGTACTTTTTTGTACCCTCAGCTGCCGCGGAAGGTATAGAATCAGAGATCTATACCTTACACATGGTTTAAACAGGGTATAGACAATGGTGATGAGGTATAAATGTCGTACTCTAGACCTTATTTATACCTTTTATATACCTTTTCTTCTAACAGTGTACATTGCTGAAAGGGAGAAGACTTAAAGGCCTCAGTGCGCCTGAAATGGGGGTTGTAATTTATACCGATGATCAATGCGACTTGACAAAAATCGAGCAAATTCAATATGTAGAGCGGATGAGAATGAAACAACTTTTTTTTTTCAAAGAAATTTTTCGTCAAAAAAGCAATATGTTTAGTAGATTTGATCCCGGACATGCTTGCCATAGGTTCCCGTACGTTTAAAACAAACCTGGCAGCGTTATTTTGCAAAATTTCCAGTTCATCTATCAAGTATTTCTGACAAATGTTGCAAATTACGGCCGCACACGCTATCTTGGAGCGCACCAAGGAACTGTATGCCAGTAGTTTAACTTCAGCCGGTGCGAGGTACATGGGTACGCCTCAGAAAACCCAAAAACCGAAATGCTCTTCTGCAAAGTTCAGTGTGGTACTTCCCCCCCCCCCCCGTATACAGCTTATGAAATCAATATGCATAAGTACTTATGTTTGACAAGTCTCTATAGTTTATCGCCGTTTAGCACATAGCTGTGCTCTCTGTTGTGTGTTTTAGAACTTGCAATGACATAACTTTTGTTTTAGCCACGTTCAGCTTCATTTGCCACAGGGTACACTTGGGTATTCGGTGAATATTCTCATTGTTTCCGAACGATTTTTCCACTGCGTTATAAAAGGTGTTTATTTTTAATCATTACATAATTTTTATTAAAAACTAGCACAGCAAAATAGATGCCGTTTTTGCAGTTGAGTTCTACGGACATTCCCTCGATGAAAGTATGCACCTACAAGATGACTAATTGCCTAAAGTTCATTAAGTAACTCTTTAATTATGGGATTTCGGACAAAAGCGGGAGATCAGAATGAGAGACCATTGTGACGTCACCCGATAACGGTGTTGACGGAGCGCAATATAGAGAATGGCTGGACCCAGTACAAGGCAAATGAAGACCCCGGACCACAAACGCACAAGGTTTACAGGGTTTAAGGAGCCTGGCTATTTACAGACTGTATTTAGAAATCAGGTGGGACAATAATGCTACACACGCGACACTCTATGGAGTGAGAGCGCGCCGCTCGAGGAAGCTCACCGTCTTGTAGTTTTCTCTTGATATGTGTGGCGGGATGGCAGGTTGGGCCCGAGTACTTGTGCAGAAGGTGTCGTAGTGTCGGTGGCGCACAAGCGGGACGACGAAGTCTCGAAGCCCGTAGACGCCTGGGGAACGACGAGCCGATCACGGCAGTAGCGGACAGTAGCAGTCTTCCGGCGCCGAGCCTGAGAGACTGACTTGTCAAATTCCTCTCTTCCCCTGTCCTTTTTTGGTAGTCGGCTTATGTAGCCGTCGGTGACCTCGTTCATGGTCCACTCTCGCTTATGTCCTTCGGGCCTCCGGGAAAGCGGCCTTCACTGTTACTTTCATCCAGACGTGTAATAGAGGGAAGCTTCCCCAAAATAGCCCCACACGTTCTTGTTTTCCCGCGCACTCAAAAAATGGCCAGTTCGAAATATGTCTGACCGTCACACCATCCTAGTTGAAAGCCATTCCGCGTTTAAAAAATCCTGAAACACGCACGTGGGTGAAGATATTCGCTCTTGAGTTTTGATATGCAAATGAGCCGAAACCGCGGCGACCTGGAACGCAGGGTGTACAGCCCTCATTGCACGTCAGAGGACCACGTGATTTGGAGCGTTGGAGATGATTGGAGTAGGTGCCGACCTGCGGGTCAGGTAAACCGCTTTCCCGCCCAATAAGCCTCCGTCGTCGAAGGTGATGCGCTACTCAGGCGCGCTTTTACAGTTTCGACTCATTTGCATATCAAAATCAGGGGATGGATATCTTAACACAGGTGCGTGTTTCAGCCCAGTCACCCGCCTAACTGTTCCAGGCCTAAAGGACTCACTATGACCGCAGAAGCGCCCTCGGACACTCCCACCACCACGATCACGTCCAGCATCGCTATCGCCACTTCGATCATTCCCGTCATCTCTCATCGTCATCACTGATCATTGTCACCACTCATATTAGACCCCTAGCTATGGGGTAGCGTTCCACTCCTAGAGTGGAAAACCTCCCCACTTCATCATCACAATATATATGTTGTTGTTGTTGTTGTTCCTGGCCTGTTCGAAGGGAAAAAGGATACAGCCCCGTGTGTCGCCAAGCCGCTTACCCTGGGCATGATGAATGACAGGAATACGACGTCAACGCCGGTTTTCACTGACGGGTGACCTACTCGGGATGGGTCGTCCTCGGCATTTGTCATTCCGTCTCAGTCAGTCCCCTCTGGTCACCACCTTTCTCACAGAACATCATCTACGTGTGCCGAGCTCTACGCCATTCTCTTTGCTATGCAAAAAATATCAGCCAGCCCAGCTCAGCCTTGGGTCATCTTTACAGACTCAAGACCCGCGCTCCAGTGTGTGGCCCACTTGGGGATACGTGGAACCCTCAGTCCTGCTGTCTTTGACATCCTGCAAGTTTATAAGAAGGCGGCCGTTGCAGGGCACACTGTCGCATTGCAGTGGATCCCCGGACATGTCGGCGTCAGCGGCAACGAAGAAGCAGACAGAGCCACCTTTGAGCGCCCATCAGCACGCAGCTCTTTCCCCGATAATGATGTCTTCGGACGACCGAAGACACCTCCTTTCGTCACTCACCGGCCCCAAGATGCAGGCTCAGTGGCAACACGACATAGCTCACTCCCTTCTCTCAGATGTAGACCCAACGCTTTCTCTCGTACTTCCTCCACGACGACGTGCCCCTTTACTGCACTCTTCCACCGCATGAGGCTCAACGTTGTCTTTACACCTGCCTTTCAACACCGTCTCGGCTCCACCTCGTCTTCCCTCTGCCCCACTTGTGGAGTGCACAGCGACCTCTGCCACGTCATCCTGGCTTGTGGGCCACGACCTACTGTATATACTGACTTACGTAAAAGACTTAAACACACTTTCGGCATCTGCATAAATGGTATTTGCCAGGCGAGGTTTGAACCCTAAACACCGTAAATACTGTGTGAAATGTTGTTGACCAGGACGACGAGGCATTCATGAGCGCATTATTAGGCTACAGTCGTCACTTTTAATACTTTGTGACGAAGGCTTTTCACAAACAACACGCTGTGGTGCTTGCGTTTTCGTGTTTTCTTTACACCCATGCGATATGCATGACCGCAAACTTTGACCTTTCCCCGTTTTTTTTTTTCCTTTTCGTCTAATAAATATATCCCCCCCGCAAACTTTGTTACGACTAGAGTAGCTAGCTTGGCAGTGTCGCTGGCATCTTTCCTGCAGCTGAACAAGGGATTGGCTGTCACATGAGGAAGCACAATCCTGGAAGAGAATTAATGACCAGCCCCATTATTCAGAAGCAAGCATTATCATGCTACAATTTTCGAAACTAACAGTGGCATCCTCTGTCTAGGAGGTGGCGAGTGCACAGAACAGTAGACATAGTTGTGGTCTTTAGGGCTTCATACATCATGTCAGTCAGAAAGGCGAGCTTCGCAGGTGCTGTCGCTTCCCATTTAAGGAAGCAGTCCAAAAAGCTGAAGCAGTCCTCGTGGCACCTACGACGAAGTCGTCGGCTGCGAAGTGCCGAGAGGCGAAGGCTGACTTCAGAAACTGTCCAGGGCAAGTACACTCCACCATGTGAAACCACGCTGTCGACATGCGATTCGTCGTCTGCTCAGGGGCCAGAACAGAGCGGCCCAAACGAGCAGCCACTCGGCAAAACAATTTCCGCGGTGCTGGAGAGGGGCGCGGGTGTTATGGTCGTGTCAGTGTGCAGTAAGTCGTGTTGTGGGCAGTATCACCACGAGCGTGCACTGATGGGAGCTTCTATGCAACGTATTGACAAGCGGCCGTTCCACCTCGCAACGATCCTCGGACCGTGGTCGAACGCTGCCCACCAGATGCAAGGCCTTCTTCTTGTTGCGGAGTACTTGCGCTCCACTGTCCTGGGCCGACTTCACAGGGAAACTGGGCCGACATTTGTCTTAAAGTGGGACTGCGCAACCAAAATCACCACAAAGGTTATGGATGGTATATCCGTAACCTTTGGGATGTTAGGAACACGTGTACCAAATATCTCGTTCCTAAACTGCGCAAATTTTATTCAAACGAATTTATTACGAAGCGAGGGCTTCGCCTCTGTGAAGCGAGAGGGCACTGAAAGCAACACACTGCTGACATCATCCGGCATCTGGCAAGGGAGAAAGCAGGTTTCGAAGCAGACGACAATGTTGGATGACGTCTCTGTATCCTCCTCCGGACGAACCGCCGTAGTATGGAGCTCTGTTTTCTGCTCTTCGCATTTCGGTTTCGGTTTGCTGTTGTCATCATTTACGAAATAATTACTCGCGCAAAATGAATGCAAATGCTGTATTTGTTGTGGAGTGGGTGGTTCGTGTTAGGTATGATGCTAACCTTTTTTTTTTTTCGAATCCTTGCGAAATCCCCCTTTGAAGCGCCTGAGGAAAGCCCAGGGAAAACAGAGAAGCAGCAGAGGCTGTTTGAGCACGTATGACATGGGAAAGCAACATGTACTTCAACCTTGACATTCGCGAGGGCTGCAATGTATTATCTCAGCTTTGCGCGGACGGAACATAATGCAGCTCACGGAGACTTTTGTGCTGTCGCAACATCTCAGTTTTTATTGACATTGATTATGTTCATGGCACCAATTGGACGTCGTCCAGGTATACAACGTGTGAGCTAAAGATGTTTACGCAGCCCGGCCCATAACGATGATCGCCAGTATTCCTCGTAGTATTGGAAAAGAATATGGGAGGCTTGTTAGTGGGGGAGCTGCGAGTATGCGACGGATTGGGTTGGATTGAAGTTGCAGGAAAAATAGTATGATATGAAGAGGAGCGTGTGGCCCTCATCATAATCTTTTGTATTCTACCTGTTCTTAATTTTCTGAATATTACGCTTTAGGAAGTTCCCGCTCTTGTGGAGAAAAGTTATATTAATTAATTTTTATCTTAGACGGCGGCAGTAGATTCAATTCAAATGGCACACTGCGCCTGAATGTGCTATCGCATAGCGTAATGCCAGTATCAAAATATCATGATGACCGTGACGTGTATTTCTTTACGTTTAAAAATCGATTCGGGAGACGCATCAGAGTAGCGCAGCATCAGGTATTCCGCACATTCAAAGAAATTGTCGTCAGAACGACAAAAGCATGGACAAGCAGATACCCTCACTTTTATTAATCAGTAGTTCACGTTATTTTATTAACTGTCTGGTGATGAACTCGTTTTGACGCGTGCTGAGGAAAATGTCTGCACAGTTCCTCATGAAGTCCGCCCAGGACACACGATCATACCGCCCGAGCAACATATCATGTCTATACATCTCTATACCATACATATACATATCTATATCATGTCTAAACAACTTCGACGTGCCAGCGAGGTTGCGCTTTTCGTACTGCTGGAAGTGCAAACAAGCTTGGAAAGGTGGGGTAGTTGGTTTTTTTCGCTGTTATTGTTTTTTCACTATGTGAAGTACTACTATTTCTTACCACTACGCCGTGTTACTACTCCAAACAATTATAGAACACATTGTACAAATGTTCTGGTTTACGCTATAGCAGTATGTCCCAGCGCATTAGAGGAGGAAACCACGTGACAAAGCGTCTGTCCACTGGGCAGCTATCAGGGGGTGCCCGTAGGCCTCACTTTGAGGGTATATCACACGTTGCGCCCGTATCCACTTATTAACGCGTGAGCATTAGAAGGGTCATGTCAAAGGAAAAACGGCGGTGTCGATCTGCGGACAGACGTGACACGGTAGCGCGCGCCGAACGGAGGAGGTGGTTGACAGCATGCCAGATGCGCGGGAAAGTCTGAGCGTGCTGGTGTGTGGGGGGAAGTTTGAAGTATACAATGGGGTGCGAACCAAGTACGAGTGCCGGGCCAAGTAGATGGCAAACGACGACGAGGGGCTGCCGAGACTGAAGAGAAACGTAAGCAAAAGAAGGAACCAAAGAAAAGAAGCAAAAGAGAAAAGAGGAAACGAAAGAAGGAACCAAAGGCTTATGCTAACGTATTTCCAAGGTGTCCACCAATGAATCTTCCTTTTTTTGTGCGCTTTTTTTTAGAAGGACCAATGAGTACACACTCCCCAGACACGCTGGGAAAGAGACACTACAGAGCTGCTCAGACAGTTGACTGACTGGATAGCGTGTGCGACTGCAAACAGTAATGTTTTCAAGACATGCCAAGACATGGCATGGCAAGACAGGCGCAGGCGACAGACAGGAGGAAGGTCTTGGCCACCAAGAATATGCTTTAAGTTATTGAACCAACTAGTAACAATGAGCAGGTACCTTGCGCACTAGTTTAATTACACTGTCTGTCTCTATAGCACAACTCACTACAAACTTCCTCGGCAGCGCTAAAATATACGGACAAACACGTACACAGACGCTACAAAGTTTGCAAGTATTGCCTCTCTTCTAAGGCTGCGTTTACACGGGTCAACTTTCTGAACCAACGCGAATCAACGCCTTATGACCGACTTCAGGACGGTGCAGTCTCCGCGTTAACATGTACCAACTTGGTAACTCCACCGACAAATAACCTTACGGAAATCGTAATGTATGGGTTCTGATCCAAATGCTGGTGCCTAGAGCATCACCAGCTCTTCCAAGTTGTCGGTCGGCCACCGATTCGGAGCCACTCGAGTTTTGGTCGTGGTTGGTGGTGTCAGCCGAGTCGGACCAACTCCAAATTTGGTCATAGTTGGTGGAGAAAGTTGGCCCGTGTGAACGCAGCCTTAGGTTCCCAAGCATCCAGCACGTTGAAGACGTCAAAATTTGTATTATCGAAACGGTCGAGGCCAGATATCAATTTAACCATAGGCGCGTCGTCGTCGTCTACGGGCCGTCTACGAGTCTTTTTTTTTGGGGGGGGGGGATATGTTTATTAGAACAAAGAAAAAAAAAGGGAGGAAAGGTCGGTTTTGGGGTACGTATCATGTGTAGTGGATAAGGATGTGTTCCACGTTCTCCACCGTTGCACGCATTGAACAATTTGCTGAGCTAGCCCTAATAACACTGATAAGATAACGAAAATGCAAGCGAGCTTGTGGAGGAACTCCATACTCAAAAGCCTGAGCTTGGGCAAAGAAGAGCGGACGACACAGAGGGATTCCGAGTCCACTTTGAGTCCCACTGCGCCGTCCGTTCTTCTTTGCCTAAACTCAGGTTTTTTTTTCTTATTTTTGCCTCCCGACGCTATGCAGAAGCTGTCGGCGATGTGGGACGTCCAGGCGAAACCGTGCAAGAATATCTGAATATATGTCGTAGTTTGCCTATGAATGAACACTGAATTTCCAGTTCTACTTCTAGTTTTAAAAAAAGTTTATACTTTTCTAGCTCATGGAATGCTACCATATCATAGTGAAAGCATAATAACGGCTCTAAAACACATGAGAAAGTGCTTTGAATGCGCAGTGACACTGGGGACGAATGCAACGCAGTGAAAGGTTAAAAATCTATGAAGATGTCAAGATGATCCTTATTATTCTGCCTTCATCGCGATGAAGCAGACTCAGAGCGAGTTGGCGAAGAACAATTGTTGTAGCCGATTTTGTGGAAATCAAGCCAGGGACATTGACAGAATTAAAATCTTATGGCTCATCGACACAGACCGGCTCTACCTGTGCATTCGTAATCCCTGAGCTGTCGATTGAACGAAGCGCTAAGCTGTCGCACCCGACGTCGGCTGCTGTGGCCGAGCTGCATTCCATTCTTATGGCGCTTTCCTTCATTGTGTCCCGTCAACCACCGAAGCACTGGACCATATACAGTGACTCCAAAAACCGCCCTCCAAGCTCTGCAGTGCACCGTGGGCTCGAGCTCCCTCGCTCCACTGGTGTGTGACGTCCTCAGGGAGTATTCATGTGCTGTCACACAGACACATAACATCACCTTGCAGTGGATCCCAGGTCATTGTGGCGTCCCTGGGAATGAGGCTGCCGACCTACTTGCGAGACGGGCTCCTGTGGCACGTGGCGTACCGACGCACCCTACGTATTTCACCCAAGCGGACGCGAAGCAAGCAATCGGTACTCTTATGAGACGTCTTTGCAGCGAACACTGGCGCAGAAGTGTCCCTTCTATTCGTTCCTGCGCAAGGTGGACCCAGATCTCCGTTTTTATATGCCGTCAGCGCTTCCTC
Source organism: Ornithodoros turicata (assembly GCF_037126465.1). NCBI lineage: Eukaryota > Metazoa > Arthropoda > Arachnida > Ixodida > Argasidae > Ornithodoros > Ornithodoros turicata. Next base: position 136,495,361 of record NC_088202.1, on the reverse strand, counting down.
GACCCATCACGTCGCTCATCTACAGGCTTCGCCTCAATGTGCCATACAGTGGACGACTTTTGTTTAAGCTCGGCATGGTCCCGTCCCCCAACTGCGGTCTGTGTGATGTAGTTGAGGACGTGGATCATATACTCCAAGACTGCCCGAGGTACAGAGCACACCGATGTACCCTTGTGTCGTCCCTGTCCCGCCTGGATAATCGGCCATACTCCACCGAAAAGGTTCTTGGGTGCTGGCCAGCAAATCAGCTCATACCTGCCATGCGCGCCGTTGTGCAATTTCTCGTCTCGACGGACCTCTTTGACACATTGTGACGCTCTTTGTTTTTAGTGCCTTGAGACTTCGCTTTTGGTGCCAAGCTAGGTGATGATGTTCTCATTTATTCTTTCAAAGCGTATCAAAGCGTCGAGGCTAGTGTAGTTTCCCTTTCTTTTATTAATAGAGACTACCATCTCCATTTTTTCTTTTAAAATCAATCAATCAATCCTTATTATTCCTTGTTTGTTGTTCTATGTTTCGTACCTAACCTTTTTCTTTCTTTCTTTTCACCCACAAACGCGTTTTGGGGTAGCCAGTTCGGACTGGGTCGGGACTAACCTCTCCATATTTTTCTTTCTTTTTCCAATCCAATCCAATCCTTATTATTCTAAACGATATAGAGCAGCGGGCCCATGTGAGTGAGCCAATATGTCCAAAGTCGGCTTAACGTAGTGGTCGCTTGAATTTGGGAAAATGGTAGGTCGAAATTACTCTTTCGTTTTCCTTTTTCCACTTGGTGTGAAATATTCCATAATATAAGACTTCTTCGCGTTGTTTTCAACAGTTCACAGCTGTATTCGACTTCGGTAACGACCGGAAGTCAAACCTTGTCAAATTGAACGATGTTTTTCCGGAGCATAACACCGAGGTCAAGCGGGCCAGTGTAGGGCCAGAGGTAGTGCTCGGCGGCAGATGTTCTCTACGATAAATTCAGAGAGCTGTGGAGTAATAACTTTTACTTTTCCTCGTTCGACAGCACCGCCCAAAGTTACGGAGCAACCTGGAGCAACCTTTTCCTCCCCCGATGTGTCTCGGTGTTGGTGCTACTTGCTACGGTCTACCCCCCCCCCCCCCCCCCCTCACCGAGGCAAAAATAAGAGGAGTTGGATAGCAAAACACGAAAAATCAAATAAAATATATAACGAGTTGCTCACCGATTTTCCAAGAATTTTTCAGTTTCGTCGCGGCGAAGCGATCGGTACGGATGTCCGTCGAATGACGTATACAGAAGGAATTCTTTCCCATATCGTACCTGCTTTTATGTGTGAGACAACTGCCGACGCACCATGAATCGAAGTGTGACCCTCTCCCTTTTGAAAAGCAATTTGCACGAGCCTTTCACGGGTGCACAGAGACATCGGACAGGTTTAATGCGGGAGCACGGATCGCTCGTGTGGGGGACATGAAATCCGTAACTCGGCTTCAAAAGAACTATGGCGCAATAAGCTATAGACGTGGTGACAAGAACGTGCGAGGTCGAGGATACATGGAGCAAGTAGCTCAGTTTGGCGGACACACGCCATATTCCATGGAGACTCAGCGCATCAGTGGGTGCGACTTCAGGGACATATTGGTATGCGTATATTCTCAAAGAACACGATCATAATGTGGCATGTGGCTATCGCCCGGATAGACTGTCCCCCTACACGGTTAGGCTGACCCCTCCCCCCCCCCACCTTTTCTCACGCACCAACTTTCTCCACGAACCATATCCTACTTTGGAGTTGGTCCGAGTCGGCCGACACCACATCAACCCACTGCTGCGCTGTCGGGTCACTGTCGACTTCAAGAGAGAATGGCTCGCGCTGCTCGAGATATTCCTCCAATTTAGCGGAGCCTGCGCATGACGAGCACTTGCCCATCATGCAGTCATGTTTATCAGTGTTGCACACCACTAACCGCAGGAGTTCCCTGTAATCCTTATTGAGATCCTAGGCCCGAATCAGTAGCTTGATATTTTGATGATAAGCACACACGCACACGCTGTGTGCGCCTGGTGCCCCTGCTATCACACACCACATGGGACGTATAGTGCTGCGAAGGTGGAAAATCCACATCCATGATCAGGATAGGATATCGGTTCTTCCATACCTGATATGCTTCGCGCAAGTTCAGAAGAAGGATCCTCTTCTGATTACCCTGCAGTATACGTCAATTATGCCCTCGATGAATCGCCCACTTCATACACCTAATGCATGTGTGTGTGTGTTACTTCGAAGCCGTTATAGCTGCGACGTAAATCTTTCGCATGTAGCTTTGCACATGTATTGGCTACCACGTGATTTTTTTTTTTTCGTGACGATCAGACGAAAAACAGACGCTCAGCACTCCAAAGTAACGTCACATTTTTTCGCCATGACTGTCGTTATTATAAGCAATGTGAATTTGCATGTGTAGGTTCTATGAGTTTCGTGGAAGCTTCAGAAAAAAAAAAGAACATAGATAAAATAAATTTGCGGCATTTAGCAGAACTTGAACGGGCTGTAAACTCGAGACGGTTAATCATTGCACTTCAGAATTTCTGGGCGATGTTATATAGGGACTGTGCGACAAACTGGTGGCGCCGCGATGCGGCCTCCGGAGAAAGTACCTTGCGTGATAGCCGCCGGGTTGCCAGCTTTGTTTACATGTGAAGCGCGGGCATCTTTTTTTGCCACAGCATCGCTAACTGTGCCAGCACCTAAAAGAACTCTTCATTAGGGACCAGATGCTTAATTTCTCGTGATTTCTGCGCTTCCAATACCAGCGTTTGTGACGCGCCATAATAGCGTTTGTGTGACGCGTGACGCCATAATAGCGTTTGTGACGCGCGTTCGGCCATTGCATGAGGTGTGCACAACATGAGCGAATATATTCTATTTCTTTTGTTCTAGTTTCAATGAAACTGAATGAGGACCTGCAAAATGATCAATGATTTACAGTTGCCGCTTTCGTGACGGTGAAACGCCGCTGGATATCACCGCCAAATGCACCGACCAAACGGCAACCTATTTCGTGATAATGATTGAGGTTTTTCATCGCCAGTGCCCAGAGCCGATATTGCTCCCGGTATGAAGAGTCTCACAGTCAGAACAGAAGTTCTACGTTGCCCAAAAGGTTTAGTATTTACTCACCGACCATTTCACAGCTGTCGTCCCGCAAGCCTACGGCGGTAGCCGAAGTAAAAACTCATATACTTTCTTCTTTGAGGCTCTCTTTAGCGTTATTGTATCTGAAGATACTGGGAAAACTGCAGTACAAGTTCAGGCAATAAGTTGTGACCCCACGTGTTTATTTGTATGGATAAAACGGACGCACGATCTGAATTTCAGTGACGAAGCTATGTGTGTGCAAAGACGACAAAAGGAATACAAGAACAAGACTCAGTCAGAAACATGGTATTACAAATGGCTGGAGTTAGAGGAATACACGTATATGCCTTCGCTAGCAAGCCAGGATTTTGTGAGGAGTCAAGTAACAATCCTCTCGACGTATCACTTACAGGTGTTTTGACCGGACAGACGGGAGTGGCTGTTCTCCTTCCGTACTGTTAGATGCATTATAAATACGGTGGTTGGTTCTGTGCAGTTTGTCTCCATTCACTTCGTTCGCGCCCCAGAAAGGTTCCACATTATTTGCACTTCGAAAATTAGCCCTTCTAATTACGGCGGTCGCCACGCAAGCTACGGTTCCACTTGAGAATGCATAGAACGGGCGGCGTGGTATCACGTTGGATACGTCCAAGACCGCCACTGGCGGCGCTGTCGCGACGGAGCAGCGCGCCCCCTTTAGGTGTCGCACGGTCACTATACGTAATAAAAAGTCCACACAATTAGTTTCATGAAGATCTGAGGGGGTCGAGCGACGCCTCCGTGACGTTAGGCGTGGAATGGCCCAGGTGATCTTGCTGTCCAATGGATCCCGTCTCATGTCGGCATCAGAGGCAACGAACGAGTGGACCTGCTAGCAGCCTCAGCACACCTTAGCTGCAGCCATCCTTACCATGTTCCGGCCGACACCGACAGGCACATGTCCGTTAAACAGCTAGTTAAAGTGTGTCATGCTGGCATACAGGACATCACGCAAAATCACCGACCCTCTCTTCCCATGAAAGACCTACCCCGAGTCACGCAGACAATTCTCCATCGGCTACGCGCGGGATATGCGTTCACGAACTCGCAACTGTTCAAGATAGGCTCCAGGGAGAATTCCAGTCGCGGTCACTGCCATCATCCGGAAACTATGCGGGAAACTCACCTTTCACACTCCAGGCCTGGCATAGTGACGGACGTCCTCTTCCCCGAAGGTTCTCGTGCAGAATGAGTTACCAAAACTCGCAACCTCGTGCGTTTTCTTCAAGAAACGGGCCTCGCGGAAAGACCACTCCAACGCACCTCTCATCCACAGTGCACCTCCGTCCCATGAGTATCGTTCATCCTTCCTATACCTCACTTTGAACTCATCAACTCTCTTTCCTCCCCCTCCCCCTTTTTTTTTTGGCTATAGTCGTGACGATGCCCACTCGTGTGCAGCCAACAACGGCAAGCTACTTCAACACCCCCTCCTTTCCCCCCCCCAAACCTCCCCCCCCAAACCTTTCCTTCTCTCATGCGCAGGGAAGTACTGTCGTGGCGCTGCTATCTTTCTCATCAATGAGGGAGCTACTGCGTGTCCTCGGCAGCCAAGTGAACGGTCGCCACCTCGCGTGGCTTAGTGGTTAGCGTGCTGACCATGCCATGTCGGGACTGGGAGGTACCCGGGCTCGAATCCCGGTACCGGCTGAGCTGTCTGCGATTTTTCCTGGGTTTTCCTCAGACGCTTTCAGACATATGTCGGCACAGTTCCCTTAGAAGTCGGCCCAGGACGCACATTCCCACAGGGCATCAGTCGTGACGTTGCCCACCTCTGTGAGGCTGACAACGGCGATCCCCTTCACCGCCACCAGCCCAAGCGAACACTCGCTTCACGAAATAAACTACATAACACAGACAAGCGTGACCGCGCGCAAAAAAAAAAAAAAAAAAGAAAAGGAAAAGAACGAAGAAGATGAAGTGATCGGTGCGTAGAATTTTAACATACCCAAAAGTCGAAGTCTTGTTTTTGGACTCCGATGCTACCGTCAGGCGTCACCTAGCGTTGCCCTGTGAGGAGTGTCAGGGCACATTCGCTCAAAGCGTAGTGTTTGTGGTGTCGCGGAGTATGAATTCAAATGTATGGGACCTTTAATGCGAGATGGCGCGTGCGAGAAACTCCTCCCAGAAACACGATATCGAAAGGGTGACGGATATCGGTCAGCAAGTGTCGCATATTTTCGTGGCTTCTTCCAGGAACGGTGCCTGCATGCCATCACCTTTTGTCCATTGTATTGCGTTCGATAACATTGTTACATGCGTTGATATCTTAGAAATGTGAGGAATAGAACCTAATCGATGTATCACTGCAGAACCTCGGCAGGCTCAGACTCGACTAGGAAACAAAGCGGCGCTTGCTGTCTCCGGCACGCTAATTTATTCCCGGAAGCTCTGTCGGAAAGTCTTGGTTTACAGACGTACGCTGAACAATACCTTGGTTCTCGTAATGTCTCTCAGTGGTGTCTATCTCAGAGTTTATCATGCCTGCCATGAGCGCTGAGGTTCATGACGTGGCCCCTAAAGTGGGGTGGGGTGGGGGTGGGGGATGGGATATGGGAGTTTATTAAATGAGAAACGAAAGGTTAGCCAGAGAAAGGTCGGCTTGCCATTCCAAAATAATAAAAATAAAAAAAAACATAAAAATACGAGAACGGATAAAGTGGCTTGGACAGTCACGTAGCTTTCAACCAGCTTTAGAAAACTGCCATATTGCACAATCTTTCAGAAATCTCGCAATACCATCCTTGCAAGACTGTGAGATAGGGGAACTATTTCTTACAAAATTCCTCTCACACTTTCTCGTAAGACATCTGTCAGAATTACCCCCCAGATTCTTACCGGAGCCCTACAGTAATTCTTTCAGCGTCTACTTGCGCGGGTGTACCTCGAAACAATGTACTCGAAATCCCCGTTGAAAAATGAACTGCTGGAAATCAATATTTCGTGTCCCACACGAGTGAAAATAAACTGTCTAAAATTCACGGTCGTGCGCGGGAAAATGCCAACAGCGAACATAGACAAGGCTGACAGAAAATCCAATACCGAACTTGGACTAACATGGTAATAAACTAAAGAACATGCTGTTCCGGCATGTACGCCCCGCTAAGCCTAACGGCTATATCAAAATGTGACTTTCATTCGCTAAGACGATTTCGACAGACGTCGAAAACAGGATATCCAATTACGAAGCAATCCTCCTCCTCCCATCATCATCCGTTCCCAATGAGCAGTGCACCGCCACAGTGGCGCTGGATCGCCCACCTCATCATCATTCAAAGTATCTATGTGTGTGTATAGGAAGCAATCGAACGTTTTCTTGTTATTTCTTGACCAGGTATTTTGAGATCGGGAATTTCGCAACATGGAATATTGAAGCCCTAGCATTCACACTGTGCAAAATTAGCGGCGCGCTAACAGGTGGCGCCGTGTGAACAGTGAAGCTATGGTGATTCAGTTCACGTGTTCTTAAAGGAACAATGAGGCAGTATTTAACATCGCTCGCAATCCTGCCTCATCTGTCAAGCTGTCCACCAGGAGTCACCATGCAAAATATTTTCGCTATGCGGTGCGTTATAGCTGTGCAATCGAATTTACAAAAGGCGGTCGGAGAAAGCAGCCGCGGACTGCCGACACGATCCTCTCCTGACGGGGTGAAGGCTCCGTGCCATGTTTCTTTGTTTTTTTCTTCGCAGGTCACGCGCCGCTATGCCGCTGTACGTCACGGGTCACGTGAGCGGACTAGCATACGTCACGACGTCCTTTCGCGCGCCCTGCTGATTCGACACAACCGGCCCCTAAAAAGAATGAGGAAGTGCAGAGTGCAGGCCTTGTCGTCTGCTACAGAGCGGTTTCTTGTGTGTGGTAGCATGGCGGCGTTGTAGCCTGTTTTCTTCAGTTTGTTCGCGCTTTGTTTGTACTAAAAATTCGTAATCGGTTATTGGGAGATTCTCTTCCTTCCTGATACGTCCTCTTTTAATAGTGCACACGCTCGCAATAATGTCCGTATAGTTGTTTCCGGGGATGGAATGTTCTGCTTTGGACGGACAGGTGATAAATGAAGTACTATAGTGATATCGTTTCGGCAATGGGCATGGCGATGTGTACCTATGTTGTTCATGCGGATCACGTGATTTTAGCTTTTGCAGGCGATATTAGATTTGCGACACAGATGGAGGTGTACCAAAGAGCCAGGTGACGAGCACATGTATTTAGGGTAAGGTGGGGGTGGATATGTTTATTGAACAAAAAAGAAAGGGAGGAAAGGTTATTCAGGCGTAGGCCGATTTGCTATTCCTTTAAGGAAAAAAGAAAATAAAGAAAAAAAACACAAAAGGGGCCTGAAAGGCTGGTCGAGAGGCAAGGTGGGGCAAGATGGGACACGGGGCAAGACGCGCCATTCTTTGCTCGACGCCGCCTGTCGCAGAGACGCGTTGCTCCATATCCTTGAAACTTCACTCATAGGTGGCTCTGCATGGCCTCTTTATTGCACGTGAGAATTGTCCGGATTGGTGTATGCGTTGAAGAGAGAGAGAGAGCAAAAAAAAAAAAAATCGGTTACTTCTGCCTGGAATGTAAAGACCCGCCAAAAAGGCGCGATTTTTTGTATTCCTTTTTCTTATCACCTGCGCAGCAGCGTTTCGCAGGCTTATTCTTGCAATGTAAGTTCACATCCTATTTCTTTATTCATTCATCTAGATATATGCAAAATATGGGCACTCTTGGTTATCCGGTGTTGAAGAGAAAAATTAATGCATCCGATTATATTCACGGGGCAAGACGCGACAATTTAACGCGATATAAATTTAATGTAATGCAAATCAGATACGGATAAGTCAACTATTAGTTGGCCCTGTGCCTGTCCCTAAGGGATTTCTCTTTTGCATATTGCCTGTTAATTTCCAATATTTTTTTTTGTTTCCTAGGATATTTTCAGCAAAGCAGAAGCGCGCGTTAAAGCGAGCGACCAGCAACCGGCGGTGCCTTCCTTGCACAAAACGGTAGAGCAAAATAGACGGGTTCTCTGTGGTTTCATTGCATATTATGTGGGCGGTGGGCACAAGGGGTTTCTGTAGGGGCCCACGGGCTTTACTTTGTCTGTTTGGATTGCAAAAACTAATTTGTACAGTTCATTACCTCAGCGTGTCTCATCCTGCCCCACGCGATGTCTTGCCTTGCCCCGAGTAAGTGAGTGAAAAAGAAAAAAACAAAAACTGAGAAAATTGGCACCACCAACGTGGAAGCCGGTTACTCCGTACCACGTAGACAACTCAGAAAACATAGACTAGACTCATCTACGAATAGTCACACAAAGTCAGAACAGTCAAAATAAACAAATAAAAAAAGAACAGAAATGGAAACAAAGGCACATAAGTCAAAACTTATCGTCGGCACCAATATCATAAGGAACGAGACCAAGGCACGCAGCGCAAGCAGACTTTCATACGGGGGTCGGGCACCCAAAAACCGTAGATAACCCAAGAGAGCGACTGTCTAGGGCCGCGAGCGAGCGCTGAAGTTTCGATCGGGTACCAGGGTATCTCGTGCACAACACCAGTATATGCTCTGAATCCTCGAGGACACCACAGTCAGGGCAATTGGGCGAGTCCGCCTTCCCTATCGTGTGAAGCAGCCGAGCAGTCTAGGGAACATTCCGCCGAAGCCGGTGACCCCACGCGATGTCTCGCCTTGCCCCGAGGTTTGGGGCAAGATGAGACAATCTTCATTCTTTAATTTCTTGTTCTGTGTTTATTTTGGACCGGCTACGTCCGTCTTGCATTTACAGGTCAGAAGCTCTAGACCCCTGAGAATGTGCCTAGGGCTAGTTTTTGTTTAAAACACGAAAAATAAAAATTACGTGTTTAATTGCACATTTCTCTCTCATCTTGCCGCAGCACCTTCCCCTATAGTTTACTTATGCGTTCACTGCGCGAACAAGCAGCATGACAGGTATTTAAAAAGAAGAATTATAAGAAATAGTTATTTTACAACAAGAAGTATTTTAAAAGAAAAAAGGAAATAAATTCAAATTCAATTCAGTTCAATTCAGTCCTAGCGGCTCTCCAGCGAACCATCTTCAGAGCGCGGAAAAACAAACCCACATGGGTAGTATACAGGATCAAAACCAGTTTTCGATTGGGCATAAGTAGGGGATTTGTTCGGCGTAATTCGGCCCAGTACCATCCCTAATTTTCACAAGACCACATTCGAAGCCACACTGAAAGTCCGATGCGTCGTTCTCCCCAGGAACCGCTAGGCGACGACGTCAGTTCACCGTACTCTGCGTCGCGTCGCCACACGCCTTGCGGTCGATGGCATTCTTCGGACTTCCACCAGTGGCACTTTACCGAGCATCACGCTCCCATACCGGTCGCGGCACGCCGCTGGTGACTGCAAGACCCCATCCGCACCGCCACGCCCGTCCCAAGAACGCTGCCCGCCTTGCCTTACCACATGGCTTTGATATAAAATACTGTACAGCTGCGGCCAAGAGCAGGGTTGCGGAATGGGATCATCCATTCCATTCCAATTCCATTCCGAGGAATGGAGATTTGTGATAATTCCATTCGTTTCTAATTGGAGATTTACAATTCCATTTTGGAGATTTGCGATAATTCCATTCCTTGCAATTCCTCGGAATGAAAAGGTATGGCCAATTCCTACTCCTTGAATGGCTTGGCTGTCCCATTCCATTCCTTTAATTCCATCAATAAAAGGAAAGGGACCGGTAACCGTGCTGGGCAGCCCAGCAGTGCTATAGAGAAGATTAACATTAGCCATCACGGAAAAAAGCAAGAAGACAAGGTTATTTCTCCCTTGACCGTGTGGCACCCAGGCCAGTCCATTCCAATTCCATTACGCCTGCGAAAAAAAAAAGTCTAATTCCATTCCATTCCTAGGACAGTTTCGCGCCATTCCATTCCAACTCCATTCCGGGCTCTGATAAATCTGGAATGATTCCGGAATCATTCCAACCCCGGAGTGGCAGCTCCGCAAACCTGGTCAAGAGTCACCGGGACCAATGTTATATCGGGGACCCGCACGGAGATCACTGAATTCTGGTCCATGTGCAAGTTCTACTGAGTGAAGGGCGCCCATAAACTAACGTAGCGCAGAGAGAGAACCATACTAGGCCTAACTATGATCTATTTTGTCAGTATTTGGCTATTTGACGTGGTTTCTTATATGATTTATTTCAGCAGACTCATTTCGACGGGTGGAATTTTAATGTTTTAATTTCAAGGTTTCATTTCAGCAGACACCCCTCTTGTGCAGATTAGAGACAGTGGGATCATGTTTTGTGTCCTTCTGTGTTTGGTTTAGAGGGAGGTTGCCCCATGGATGCAATAGAATACTTGCAGTAAATTTACGCAGTAGCCGATTATCCCCTTTAATGGCGATAGAGAAATGTGTGTGTGTGCATGTAGGTGGGAGTGCGCGTTGCCAGTGGAATGAGCAATAGACGATTTCAGGAAATCCAGTGCTTCTTGCGCACGCGATGCGTCCTAGGAGATTACTGTCATGAAGAAGGGAGAACAGACGACGTTTCGTTTTCGCTTCCCTGACACCTCGTGTACAATGGGCTGAGAGAAATCGAAACAATTTGTAGACCTTCTCCTCCTTTATAAGCAAGTTCCGATAGTTCAAAGCTTCGCTAGGGTCTTTGGGATTTTCTGAAGTCATCTGTCAGCTGTCGAGTGACTAATTGTCCGCGCCCCAGCTGATATAGACGAACTGTTGAAACCGAAAGTAGACAAATTTGGCTGCTTTTAGCCAAATCTGGCAACCCTGGCGGTTGGGTGAAACGCTTCCACTAATGTGCGATGCAATGTCACACGAATTAAAAGAACAATAGCTTCAACTAGAAATGTTGTTTATAGGAGACCATTTCCACAGAAGTGGTCTCAAGGGGTAATATGGTCAAAGTCGACATATAAAATTAATTTTCCAGACGTACTCATACGCACCAAAAACTCCACACGCGAAGGCGTGGATGCACGTCATCAGTACCACGCTGTTACGTACGAAATCGCCACGGGTGTCGCTGTCGATCAAGCGACCGCAGCGTCCTACAACTAGTGCACGGTACCTATACTCTGACAGTCGAGACCGTACAAAATTTCGCTTACGATTAAAGGAAGATACATGAGAAGTTCCGTCATCTAGGAACTAGGTTTCGCATGAAGACGACAACGTTGAATTATCTTTCAGGATTTTCCCATTGATGGTGCATGCGAGAATATTTATGGGAAACTGCAACTTCTGTAGGAAAAGCTAAAGGAAGCGGATGTCTGTCTACGGAATTCCGAGATAATACGATTCCGAACAACACAACGGAAATCAAGTAACTCTATTTGGAGCTCACCTCGGCTAGATCGCGTTGAATAATACAACATGGCGAAGACGAATAACGAAACGGAGAGGATGGAGAAAAACGATAGGAAATGAGGGATATCCTTCTTATCTCACGGGCTTGTCAATCAGATATGCATGGTGTGATAGGAAAAGGTGTTCCATATTTATTTCTGTCTTCTGTTCAATTTGTGCTCCTGAGTCTGTTTCTTTCCGGAATAGGAATGAGCCTGGATATACGATTGCGTGACTCACGCCAGCCGTTAAGAGCAAAAACAAGACTTTGAGACGTCGTTCATTGCCAGCTGCCATATGTTCCTTGCCTCTCCATGAATAAGAGGAACGTCGAAACGAACATATCGACGGATTTCCATCTCAGCATTCAGCTTCTTTCTCGCTGTAGCGTGAACTGAATTACCGTGCATACACCGTGTAGTACGTATTAGTCTATTTAGAAACCTATCTTGAGTACTTTTCTTTTGGTATTTATTCTTACCCCCGAATTCAAATTCGTAGATGTGACTCGACTTGAAACCGCATCTTGACTTGTGCAAGTCTGCGCCAAAGCCATTCTTCGCTCGAGACGGTTTGCGTGATTCATGAACTCTCCCACTGGCTTACTTTGTCAAGACGCAACATGCCAACTTTAACTGTGTCTGGGAGTGAGATTGTCGCTCAAGTTTGCACTTAAAATTTTAGTTGCAGTATGAAAACGCGACATTTCTTAGCGTCAGCGCTTATAATATGTGCAGCACACCTGTCATCGGGCACCAACGCTGACGCATCCGCTCATGTAAAGCCAAGCCAAGACAATATTCTGTGTGCCATGTGGCTTCCCGAAGTTGCCGTACTGGAGCGTTATCCAAGTCGGGTTCAGGGCAGTCCGAGCGCTGACTCGACATTTTCACCACACGTGTCAAGTCGAGCTCGCTGCGTAAGAACCCTTCAAACCGAGCAGGGTTTCTGAAATGCATTGGCTCTCCTTCCATGCCATCTGCAAATCAAGTCGAGATCAAGTCACATATGCGAATTCGGGGGTTAGTACCTTATTTATCCATCAAAAGTATTTTGTAGTCTATCTCGTAAACGGTTTTGGTTACTTTTCTACTCAGTGTTCTAATTATTTTGTCGCTAGTCGTCGTGCTGCCGCGAACTTTTATCTTCTTCTTTTCGCTGCATTTGCCCCCCCCCCCCCCCCTCCCGCTTGTTCCAGGGAAATCCGCTCCTTTCTTTAGTTTCCTTTCGTCACTGTGTTCTGTTATGGGAGCCTTCCGTTACTGCGGTCTTTCCACGTATCTGACGAGGTCTTGTTATCTGTTCCCTGATACAGCGCGTCCTGACCTCGAAGGTGACTTCAGTTCCTGGCTGTTTCCGTGTAGAGGGGTGTCAAAAATAGCTTTCAGGTCACTCATCTCTATGTACGTGGAATCTGGTATTGTGCGGTGGTGACTTGCTGCATGGGTCAGGGACCAGTGCTGACCTTCTCGTCCATTTTGTCTCTGAGGGATATAAGGAGACCACTCAGATAGGGTTGCTACTAGGGCGGTATTATACTGGCACGGCCGGTTATTTGCCCGCTCTGCCGGTTGCCGGTAGGAACGTGATACCGGCAGCCTTTTGCCGGTATTTGTGGCTCAAGGCCTTTCATAAGGGCTTATACGGGTTTTTTTCCTTCAACATTCCACTACAGCTTGAATAAATCTGGAGCACAGACCCAACTCCGCAGTCACCGGTCGTTTTCTTAGTTACCCATTATAACTATTATTCATTGTTGTTGTTATTGTCATTGTTATTCATCAAGTCTTGTGTTCGGAGGGGACAAGAGCAGTGGTTGTGCAAAGCTCTTGGTAGTTGTGTCGAGCCAGCTAGAACTTAGGCCGTATACAACCACCAAGATCCCTGGCAGCAAAGAAGGGTTTGTCTGCGTCGATGCGTTTTTCAAAGTAAGTGGCAGTCCAATCCGGTTGCTCCAATACGATCCAGTGTAGCGTTCATGCCTGTTTATAGTAACTTTTAGCATCAATGATCCAGCCACACACAGGAACACATGTTTCCTCGTATTATCTTGAGCGAGCACGCTCGCTCTTTCTCTCTCTCTCTCTCTGTGCTCGTCCACCTCTCACCCACTTCCCTTTCCCCTATTCCACATCCTCTCCCTCATCCGGTATTTTTCACTACGAAAGGTGGCAAACCTACGCTCAGTAGGATTTCCGTACAGTTTTTCTTCGTCCGTCTGTCCACAGCATGGAGAACACGTAGTAGACGCCTTTACTTGCTTGGCCATATGTGAGACCGTTTTTTGAATGTCCTTCCGAGACCGAGAAGAACATTTAGTGGAATGCAAGCTGTGCTTGCTGAAGTAGGTTCTATCGGTTAGGAAAATTGCGCACTAAAAACTTGAGGAAGCACATTAATGCTCGTTGAAGGTTGAAGCTTGCATTTTGTCACTAAGTGACGCGACCTAAGTTATGTATCTGCTATGACTGCTTCCATGATCTGCTGTCTTGCTACTGTTGTCCTGTGCGGAACGTCACATGTATTGAACTGTATTGTGATGCGAAAAGCGGCTCCTCATCTAGTTGTAGTGACGCATACGATTTCTTTACCAGGCAGTGCACCCAAGTAAGGCTCGTCGATAGGGCTCTGGTAGATGTGGTGCCCAGTCTTCCAAGTGAAATAAGAAACGTGAGGGTCACAGTTTTCAAGAAGACTTTGCCCCATCCGCAAAGCCCGATTTGAAGATTACATTGCTCACAGAGCTCTATCCTAACAGCTATACGCGTACAGACAGGCTGTTTGTCAAGCATGCACAAACCCACTATGTTCCTTTGTTCAGGATTTTGCATACCTGCCTCCCGGCGGCTTTGCTCCATCGTAATTTATCAGCGTTTACTTATCAGCACACGTGATTCTGTAATCAACGACGCCAGTGTGTCTCCAAGCCTTTCACATTATCAGCGTTGACACCTCAGATGAGGAATCCCATAGATCCTCAGCTCATCGGGCAGCCGCTAGAGTGGTGGGCAGTTTGCCAAAAAAATGCACATGCATAACCCACTATGTTTCTTTGGTCAGGTGAGACCGAAATGCTGTTTTTCTTCGTATAGGAGCGACAACCGTTGCATTGTCATCGTGCCCACATACTGTATGTCTTTTGCTCTCTAACTGCTATGGGAGAATGTTGATGCTGCACATTGCTAGAAATGTTGAGCAAAACCCTGGGCGTACAATGATGCGATGCTGAAACAAATTTTGGATAATCAAAACCGTGACGCCGAAGTGATCGCGGAGATCAAAATGGACCAGAAAAAAATTGACAAAAAAAGTACCATCGAAGATCTTAGCACTAGGATGGAAACCCCTGAAACGAGGCCGAGGATGCCGTAGTGGGCAAATACCGTTCAAAAATCCAGCAGGATTCATAATCTTGCAAAGAGGCCCCTAATTGTTTATGGCATCGAGGAATCACAACCCAAGCAGCACATAATATTGGACCCATATTGGCTGGTCATTGGCGATACGGGTCCAATATGGGACCCGTTTCGCCAAGATTTTCCCCATATTGGCTGAAAATGGGCAATATGGGCCCCATATTGCCCAGTTTCAGCCAATATGGGGAAAATCCTGGCAATTGCCCACTTTGAGCCAATATTGGGAAAATCTTGGGAATATGGGCTCCATATTGCACGCGTACACCCCATATTGACTGAACAGGGTACGTAGCCGCGTTGCACAAATGCCCAAGCAGCACGGCAAGATTGAACGTTGAAGCGTGTGAAATACCCTATTCACTACATCGTTACATTCAACAACTTCCCGCAGATGATACACATTGTTAGAAACAGTCAACGTACTTGGCATTCCCAACGTAAAGTTCGCTAGAGTTCGACACCTCAACATTCCACGTCTTGAAAGTCGCCGCCATCTTCCTTCGCGATGCCAATGCCAATCGGTCGAGCCGACTGTGAGCAAGCGAGTTGTTTGAGCGTAATCACGCGTCCTACAACTAATGCGCATGCGCGACAGCCCGAACGGACGTTTCATAGGGCTAAAATGTCGCTGGGTGCTGTAATGGTAACGAAATTGCGGCAGGTCAAGTAAAAAACACAATGGTTGATAAGAAGGGATGGCTATTCTGTAAAGTTAGGTGATTTCAAGTTGCTGCAAGCAGTGTAAATTGCTCTGGCGTGTGTCCGTCACCGCTACGAAAGTGTTTCGCTGCTTTGTATTCTCGGAGCGGGTGTGGAAATTGTTAGTCCACAGAATATTGCGATCCCAATGAAGGCTTCTGAGGGATCTTAGGTATTGGCAGTTCTGTGGGACTGCTTGTGATCTTCAGCGCGGGCGTAGCACCTGTTCTTCGTTTTGTTTGTGTTTGGGCAATGTCGTGTTTCTTTCCTTTTTTTTCGTTCTTTTTTTTTTGAAGTGATGTGAACGTGGATCAATTAGATCCGCAGAAATAAAAAAGCAAAAATCATACAAAAGTAGTGAATATTATACAGCATAATGCTTTATTATTACACGGGCTCCCCGTAGGTGTTATCACAGAAATATTGGCAATATTGGCGCAAAATGGGCTCGCCAATATGGGCAGCCCATATTGGTCCAATATGGAGCCTGGTTGCACTCCCCATATTGGGCCAATATTGGGAATCTTGGCAGCCCATATGGGTCCAATATTGGACCAATATTGGCGTGCTGCTTGGGAAAATGAAATGAAATCGGTGTCTGCATTCGCGATAAGGCTCTAAATGGTGTCTTTGGTGACACTTTGGGTGTGCAGAAAAAAAAAAAAAAAAAAAAGAAGAAAAGAAGATATTGATCGAATTCACAGATTAGGTCGCAAAGTATCAAATAGAACTGGTACTGATATCATGGGGAATTTTAACTTTTCTGATAAGGCGGAAATTCTCAAATGCTGTTGGGTGCTGAAAAGCAAAAGCATTTCGATCAGCAAAGATATTTCGCTTGGTGTTCGTAAGATTCGTAGAAACTTCTGGAACAGCACACTAGACGAGCGGAAAACAGGGCTTAAACCCAAACTGATATGAGACAAGTCGCTCCCAAATGGACTGTTGTATGTTTGCAGTGTTGAAACTTGGAGTAGAGGAAGGCTCTGAAAACAGCTCAGAAACTTAATGGAGGTACGTATAGTCACAATGTCAAGGTCAGCGTGTACCGAGCCATCTTCTGGTCACGCTGTTGCTACCCCATGATGTCAACAGGTAGATAGGATTTACCCTGATCAGTGTTTGTCAACGCTCATAGTATTGTAAATAAACCCGAGCTTCTGGAGAGTGTCATTCTGAAACACGACCCCGACGTAGTTGCTGTTACTGAGACGTGGCTGAGGCTTGATATTCAAAACTCCGAAAGTATATATATATATATATATATATATATATATATATATATACTCATTGAACGATGCGACAGCACCAGAGGACACGTGTTTCGACCTGTTTGCGGCTCGTCGGCCCTGGGTAGCTGCGCATCGTTCGGGATTGGCAAACCAGGGGTCACTCAGCGAGCGATATACACCTGGGAGGGTGACTGAGGGTGTATATCGCTCGCTGAGTGACCCCTGGTTTGCCAATCCCGAACGATGCGCAGCTACCCAGGGCCAACGAGCCGCAAACACAGCGAAACACGTGTCCTCTGGTGCTGTCGCATCGTTCAATGAGTATCTGTTCCTCTACGTGCAGCCATAGAAGCCATTTTAATCTGTAAGTTTGAATTTCAAACACGTCTAGCATCCTTTACTTATTTTTTTAATGGCTTTTCCCCCTCTTTATATATATGCATGTATGGTGTTAAGGCAAGACAGGGTGTCAGATATACGCGTGTGTGCGAGGGGTTTTCAAAATATGTAGCATCCACGTATACCTCTGACATACATTCACAGAGTTCTGCAAACACCAGGGTCAGAGCTAATGTCATATGAGCACGTTATATGTGATCACCACACCAAACAAAGAAGTGTTATCTATATATCAGTCTTCTATATATATACTATATCAGTCTTCCCAGCAACTAATCCCTTGCCTTCTTAGGTTCTAAAATGCCTCCTTTGTTTGCTCGACTCCCTACGTATGTAAACAAACTCCGACGATGGAAACTTTTTGTCTACTTGTCAGAGTTGAACTGCACAGTATGAGATGACCAGCAGCCAAAATTAATTCAGTTTTCATGAAACATGTAAACTTGGGGGTATTAAAAACTGAAACAGACGAACATAATTCGGTCGACACCACATTCCCTACGCTTGCATTGCTCGAGAGACCTCCATACGTCCGCCATCTTGGAAGCTTGGGGCGCCACCTGTAGTTCATTGGAATCGCGAATAGACGCCCTCCCCCCGTTTGCCTCCTCGCGATGCCGGACGTCTTCCCTTCTGAGCACATGAACGTTAGCCAAAACTGTACACTGACATGTTATTGGAGCTACGTTCAGAGCGGGTTTTCTGGCCGAAAAAGTCTTGCACAACGGCATGCTGCACAACTGCATGGTTTGCTCACCGACAACGCACGCGCAACAGCTTCCTTAGGTCTTTGGCGTCCGCTCTTATGCTTCGTTCACACTGTTGCATTTCCATCCGTTACGGTCATGACAGTCATGACAACGAAGCACGGCGAACCGAAAAGAGAGAGGCTTGTGCAGTGACGTCACGTTTTGTCATGTGACTCGGGAAAACATATTGCCGCACCGGAGTTACAGTAGGAGGGCATGTCGTGAGTTGTTGCGGTATGCGTGATATTGGAAAAACACATGCTGTTAACCTCATTCGGCCCGCAGTAGGACGGATGTGACGCATCCACATGTTTTCCCGAGTCACGTGGCTCAAAGGCACTCAAAGGCGTGTGACGTCATGTGCACGAGCCTCAACCAGCCAAACTCCACGCGGTAACGGTTATCTCCGGCTACGTAGCTGACCCATGAGCGAAGGCGCACCGCGCAAGCGCATCACTGGCATCACTGCTGTGCTGTCGCCGGTGCTTTTCCAACGTGGCTGACTCCGTTAAAAGCACGTTGGCGAAACAAGAAGCTCTAATTGCTCCGTATGCCGCAGATAAGCATGAATACAACTCAAAGTTTCGCCGACCACTGTTGCTTGTTCATAGCTGTCTGTAGAATGGAGACGTGGTGCAGTGGAGGCGTGTTTGGTCAAACGCAAGCGTTTTCCGTATCAAGAACGCATGTGTCTGAACAGCGTGTCGAATACGGCAACCGCCTCCGTACTGTACCCGTACCGTAACCACAACAGAAAGAAGTTGTAGTGTGAGCCAGGCATAATTCGAGAAGACTCCACTGCGCGGTGCACCGTAAAGGCGAGGGCGTCCTCACGACATGCATCTTAGCCCTCCTGCATAAGTGAAAACGCCACGGGCTTCCTGATAACGCAGAATAGCGGACATTATGTGACATTTTTTTTCTTTTAGTTTGTGGGCCGACCCCCCTCGGAATGTGTCGCGAGCTCCCCCACCCCTTTGGGGGTCGTGACCGACAGTTTGGGAACCACTGCGCTAAGCGATAGCCAGAGGTAGCTAGTCCTCGTCCCCGCGTCGCTTTCCAGCTGTGGCAGTAAAACTCGCTCGTTTTGGAAAGTAGCATTGAACAAGTCTTTTGTATCAAGGTGGCGAAGTTGGGCTCTTGTCTACGATTAGGACCTCCAATGTCTGCTTCTGCTGAGCTGTAACCATAGTGCAGGGCCACGGGAGAAAGGAATTACGTGAAAACAAGGCTTGAAAGCGAAGATATTTTCGTCATATCACAACAATGTCCGTTTGCCGTTGCACACATACGGTAAATAAGTACTTAGCGGATACGAAAACAAACAAACAAAAAACAAAGAAGGTCTAGAACCTGCCCGCCACTGAGACACGTGAAAGCTCTGGTCAGTTCCAAACAATACGCTTTCGCAATACTCGAAGCACTGTTCATTTTGGCACACGTTGACTGTATGTGTCTCTGTAACGTCACACAATTCTTAGTCTTTGCTGTCAGATGTGCTGTTGCTACTAAGGCGGTTCTCTTCTATCCTTTGCAGGGCATCTCCTGTCGACCTGGTCGTCCCGTAATTTTCGTGGGGTCCCTGCAGCTGCCTTCTCTCCCGCGCTTCGCGGCGTTTCTTCTGGATTAACGTCGGGATGCCCACGGCGAGGAACAAGAAGAAGAGGCATGCCAGCATCACTGCTAGAGGACGGGCAGGTCGGAAGTCCATCTTGACTCGCTCTGAAAGAAGTCCGTATGACAGAAAGTGGTGAGCCTTTTGACCATCTGGCAAGAGGTTAGTGATAGCACATATTCTATTAGGATTGTGTGACTTAGACATGCAGAGATAACTCTAGGTTCTCTTCTGGCGTATTTAGTGCGCTTACTCTGGACATGCTTCGCACAACTGTTGCAGAGATTTCAGTGGATCTGTTAGGAAGTTTGACATTGGCATGCGCCGTGGGCGACATCATTTGATATACATAATATGTTGTGGGTTGGTACTCTCGGTTCTTTGTGAGCTCTGAAATCCAGTTTTATGATCAGCAGTGAACAGGTGAAGCCACAGAAAACCCTCTGCTCTGGTGATGGTGGTGGCGCCTCGAAAGGCGGACAGGTTACTCTACATATGATTGTGACGACAACAAAAGTGTCTATTGCTTGTTCTCTGAAGTGCGTCATGATGTTAACAGCCTTGAGAAGGCTCCAAGAGTCTCGAATTAATGTCATGGAAGCCCCACGGCTGGAGCACATGATTATCGATTCGTTAGCCGCTGTTGCTTCCCGTAACGTAAAAACCGTATCTCAGATTCGCAGTGATGAGGATAATCGCCTAGCCCATCTGCTCGTTAGAGATGGTGGCACACAGTCAAGTTGCAGGAAGCATGTGTGTCTTACACGTGCTCGAGGTCGTGTACCTCTCGTTCTGGAAGCTAAGACATCTGCTCGTACATTTACGATGTGCAAATTCGAAAGCGTTGCTTATATTAACTAAGGAACTGCATATATATTAGCACGAAGTCGCAGGTCTCATTGAAGGGTAGCGATGATTTTTTTGTTCAGATTAACTGCTGTAGATACGAATATGAGGAGTGTCCGCCCTCGTGAGAACGTTGAGCTTTGGGCGGGAACTAACCCGTTCTCCGCTTTGATAGACTTCAGAGAGATTAGAGAAGAAAAGAGAGATAAAATAAAAGCTATGCTAGCAATAATTACAGGAAGCTCTATTAGAAGTTTTGGACTCTCAAATTTCAGCTCTTTCAGTGTTTCGTAAAGCTAGGTTTTCGTAACAGGGTGTTCTTGATGCTTAGCAGCAGAACAGAAATGAAGAACACAGGCGACGATCAGACAGCAATTCAATAGGGGTCAAGTCAAGTCCAAGTAGTGATCACAAAGGGGCTTGCACATGGACATGGTGTTTTCTGTTGGCATTCTGCCATAGCAGGGTAGTAAGGCCAAGTTACCATATAATAAACGCAAAGCGCTCCTCAATGATTCGAAATTGTCATACCTGTCTTGTTTCTTTCATCTTCAACCTGAAGATCTGTAAAAAAAAAAAAAGAGGAAAAAATCCTATTAAGCAAACGTTGAGACCCTCGGGAAAACGTGTTCTTGCTGTTTAGTGAACAGCACAAAGACGAACTTGCAAAAACACAGGGAAAACTCACAAGGGTCACGAAGACAGCTTTACCCCAGAGTAGGCTACTGTCATTGAGGTACATGAAGAAGAATTACCCGTCATCTGTTTGTGAGTCTACTGGTGGCACATGCAGAGCCATCTACCGGGAGGAGTGCCAAACCGTGTCAGCTACTCACATCGATCGCGCTCCCACTTCGCCTGCAGAGCGATATGTCGCGCTGGGGCCAGTGCAGTAAAACCAGAAAGAAAGTTGAGAAATATTCCAGACGCGTCAGTGGCCATGCAGCGTACGACACACTCCTCAACTATGGTTTACACCGTCGTAATAGTCCGAAATTCACCTAGCACACATTTCTGTAGCGTAAATCCAGGTTTACCGCTGGAATTCAAATATATGATTTTGAACTATACCGGGATAGGATAGCCAGCAATTGTAGGATATCCAGGTCTTACATGCGTGTTCGAATCAATAAGCTTGACCTACGTTTTAAAGTCGGTACATGGCGAGGCATCAAGTTTTGTCACCGAGGCAGGCATATGTTGGGTAGAATACATGTCTGCAGCGTACAGGAGAAAGGAAATACATAAGCCAGTCAGGTTTCCAGAAGTTTTTCTGATTGCCTTACCCAATTGCTTATATACCTTCCCGGTACCATAGACATCGTAAGGAGAGAGGCGGAAGGGGGATTGTGAAAAAGGTGTAAGCGAAGAAATTGGATTGAGGCGATGGTCTCTCCTAAGGTGCAAGTCCAGAAGACACCTTACCTAATTGCTTATACCATAGACCTCGTAAGGAGAGAGGCTAGAAGAAAAGCTGAAAAGACAGAAAAAGGGAAAAGCAAAGGAATTGCATGGAGACGATGCCCTCCCACGAGCTGACAGTCCGGGAGACGCCATGGTATGGGCATGGCTATGGCCCTTCAACGCCATTTCGCCCGGGCATTCCTGGTATCCAAACGAATCTAATACCCTAGTCAGACAGCATTTCAAATGTCAATTGCGAGAAATGGCCTTCGGCCTCTCAAATGACCTTTGTTTGGGGGCGCCTGCCAGACAGGCGGGAAAGCAGTGCTCCTCAACTGACTGCCCTCACCGGCTCCCTTTTTCGGTTTCGTTTTCCCTGTCTGCTGTGGAAATTTGAAGTTGGTCTGTGCGCCACAAATCAAGATGCAGAAGTCATATGCACTTCTCCAAATAGGATATCTAAATACGTTTACACAGTTTCACTCCATTATCCGCATTTTATAGGTTTTCCTACATTCAGCTGCGAAGGTAGCGAGGGTACAATGGCATAACACTGTTGTCGAGATTGCTCCTTTCTGCACCTCAAATGTCGTTGGGGGCCTCCTTTCGCGTTGATGGTCATTTCTTAGAAAGGTCCTTTGAGCTGCCGTCTGACACGGCTCTGAGAGGTCATTTTTTGGAAATGAAAATTCCCCGAAGTCCTTCGAGCATGCCGTCTGACTGGGGTATTAGTCGTCTGCATGTGCTCTGCATATGAAGTGAGTTTGTCGTGCCTGCTAAAATCGGGTGTGCTTGCTTTTCCGCAAGCAAGGGGTATTGTACTCTGTAAACCTCTATACTGTGAGAACGTCGCACGGAGCGTGTAGGAGAGTGCAGTGCCGTTCGCAACACGCTAGGTCTACCGTATCTATTTAGGCAAAAGACTCAGACTGAGTACAGACCTTTTTGAGTATGATTACGTAGCACGGTGAGAACTCATGAGTGCAACCCAAACACCTGTCTGTGGTTGAGCGCTATGCACATGAGTTTGTTTTGACTCGTATCTAGGAAAGTTCCGGAAGGAACAGCCGCTACGGTGTGACAAGCTGCGTTAAAACATTTGTTTGTTTTTTACCTTCCTCATGTCGTGTACAATGCATATATTTATTTGCGAGAAATAAACTCAAATTCGACTTTACGAAACAGATTAATGGGTCAGTGTGCAGGGCGTCACGTAAAGTGTCTTGCCGTGTTTCACCCATGGTTTCCATGAATTCACGAGTCACGAGTGTGCCTAAAGAACCACCGTAGTTCGCCAATACGAGACAAGTCGCAACTGGCGAGACAGTTTACCACAATTCGTCGCGGTTGACGTTACTTCTGGAACATATGTTGCAGCTCATCTTGAAGCTGCATCGAGGACGCGGACAGACAAATGAACCCCAGTTTCACCAGTTTACTGAATTATATTCCTTACTCCATTGTTGCCTGGGGCGGTTTGTTTCGATTCACTCTGTCCGATCCGATACAGGTAGCTCCGTTGACGGCGCTGGCAAAGGGGTTCCGTGAAGCCTGGATAATACAATGACAGTACTCCAAGGTAGACCTTAAATAGAATCTATTGTCTCCTGTATTTCTACATTGTGAGCAAGATCAGAAAGTGAAGGCCAAGCAAACATTCTTGTTGCGACGCGCTAATGCCCAGCAGTTCGGGACAAAACGTAAAGGAGGCTTCACCTGAATCTCCTCCCATAGAAGCCATGTATTAGGAATAGAAAAGCGCCTGCAGCACGTTCCGTGGATACCGCTTTGCATTCGTTCGCTAGTGGGACGTTGCCTGTGTCATAGTGAAACATTTGATACATTTTTTTGTTGGCGGATATTGTGGTCTTCGAGGCTCCATTTTGGTTCCAAATTTCGAACACGTAAAGGAGGTTCGAACGCGATGCACTGAAGCTGTGGTTGAAGCCCCCTATCTGGCGAGTTAACGTAAATGCACCATGCATATGCAAGAAACGCGTGAGTATCTGCTCTGTACGGCACCGTACACCTGTACGTACACTGTACGTCTTGTACGCCGTACAGGAAGCCAAGTTCGGTGCATGCAACTTGTGAGAAAATGGCCAGTGGCACGCAGGCAGGGAACATCGTGATAAACAAGCGGTGGTAAACAAGCACAGAGGGCGATATTAGTTGATTTTTTTTTTTTGCTCTCCTAGGAGGTTGGGACTAAATGTAAAGCACACATCACCAACCTACCGTCATTGGACGCACACATTGAAAATCGAAGAGCGCTTGTATAGCACGTTTTGCTAACACGGCTCTTCATTGGAAAGCAGAGCGTTGTTTTTGTTATGGCGATGCTTTTCAATGCAGATTTGTGGCTAAATTCTGTGAGGTTCTTTTGAAGTTCCAAGTTTTTTCGGTCGACAGTCGAGGAAGCTACACTTGAGTGTCCCAATGTGGGGGTTCCTCTGCACATTTCCGCAAGAACTTCGTGTGCTCCAAATACGGCTTGCGTGAATTCGAAATACGAAACAGATACAGCTGCTTTCAAACGCCAAGTCCTGAATAAGCTGTGAAAAGGACAATGCAGAGATGCAGAGATGGTGATATTCTGAGGGTAATTGTAACATACCAGTCACGTATATATATTGACGTTTACCAGTCACGCATACCTAATTTATTTACTAGATTTCTGTAACATAGCACGAGCCCGCAAAAAAAAGTTATGTTTTCACTGAAATTTCACTGAAGTTTTCACTGAAATTTTTCGTCATGTGAGGGTTGCTTCATTTGCATGTGCAGCACTCAATTTCACCGTGCAACAACTTTTGGTGCTTTTTGTTGGTTTGGTTTAGTGTAAATAAAAATAAAAATGGTCATTCGATTTCCACAATGCAGGTATGTTTGTGATCTCTCAACTCTGCTCGAAGTACGCACGTAATTTTATTACAGTATAATCATTGTTCTTTTGCGCGAGCGTTGGGCTTTTGTTTCCTCTCGGTTACTTAAGACTTTACATTCAGTCAAAGCCGGAGCCCCAGCTCAGCAGCACACTTGAAGCCTTAAAATGCGAAGGTCGCAAACAAATACTGAATGAAGTCATGCCAGACGGCAGCAATGAGCCTTTCGAGGAGAAACGGAGATACAAAAGGAAAGGCGTTCCCAAAACCCGGTACTCCCGACGGCTTAAGAAAGGTGCTACTCACGGGAGCAGACACAGCATAACCCTTGCAATTGTCGTTATATACTTATCACCAGATATAACGGTAAGACTAGATGTCTTCTAAGTATATGAGAAGTAACAAGGGACGCGACGAGAGAGTTTAGATCACTTATGTGGAATTGCATGAGGCAAACTAATGCTGTACGTTTGGATTGTGTCCTCAAGCGTTACCTAAGGGTCTGTTCGCGATTGTTTCTATCTGACAATATGCAAAGTATGGTTTTGTCCTTGTTGCGTAACCGTAGATCATGGCATGATTTCTTTTTTTCTACATAAATGTATAACATTATAGACGCGAAATCTGTAGTGAATCTTTTGAGTTTTCATTGCACCATCTCGCTCTGTCGGACACACTTCTTTGTTTTACGTCAACGTAGTTGTTCGTCAGTCGCCCTCTCGACGAATACAAACATATTTTATTTTAATGTTTTCACGAATCACATTGACTTGTTTTAACCTTCTTTTCGCAATTTTAGGCAGGAGGTGCACCGTAACGTCAACTTGTAATAATGTAAGTAATGTAATTATGTAGGCAGGTGCGATACTGTGTAAGCGTTCGCGGTTTGTAGGCGTCGTTTAAGTGATGTATTATTACTAAATATTAATAAATAGTAATCTCAGGTTTCCAACAGCTCAATGATTGGTCCCGTTCACCATACTCAAACATGGTACTTAAAAAAAAAAGCAACGAAACGCAGCAGCAGAGTTGTGCCTAACTCGTAACGGTAACTAGTAACGGTAATTTTTTTGGTAACGAAGTAACGATTCAGTTACTTTTTAAAAAATGGTAATAGTAACGGAATCAGTTACAAAAATTGGTAACTCGTTACTGGCGTTACTGGTTCCTTTTCTTCAGCGCGGGGAAGCACATTTCGGCACTCCGTGTGGCGCCGTGTGGCGCAACGCGTGCAGATTTGACCTGTGTCACCCACGACCACGTGTGACTCAAATTATTATTGCAGTCCCTCGCCGGAGGTGTTGTTGGCTCTCTTGTTTCTGTAATCTCTGACCGTCACTCCTTCCCAAAACGCGTTTCGACTTCTAGCCTTTTCTTGCCTTTGCTAAGCCTCTGAACGCCCTAAATTATGACGCAGCCCCTCGTCTGTTTTGGGGAACCGTTGCTGATCGGTGCCGCGAAAACCGGTGTCTTTTCTTGTGTGTTCATAATATCCGACCACCCCCACTTCGGCTGCAGATGTCTTCACACGAAAGAGAACGAAATCACTGATGTAAGTTTCGAGTATCAGCTTCTTGTGAAGTGCAATTCCTCCTTAATAATGAGTTGAGTAACGAGAACTCGTTACTTTTGTATGTTGGTAACGAGTAACGTATTTAGTTACTTTTTCTGAAGTAACGGGTAACGGTAATTAGTTCCTCTTGTTTGGTAACGGGCACAAGTCTGCGCAGCAGCAACTAAATTATACCGAAAAGGAGAGATCGACGACTTCAGCCACTTGTATGAGTAACAATTCACTGTCATTCAACGTGAGTAGCAATTCATTGTCGTGGTAATTGTAGCCCAAACCAGCAAGCAACTCCATTATCATAATTGGCCTAGCTGTTGCCGCCCGGCAGCGTGCTACAGAATACGGCCTTTCCTTAAAGGTGCCGCGACACTTCGTCTCAAATTATTCGCAATAAACGTAAAATGCAATTATCTGCATCCAACGTCAACTTGCAATCCCAGTTTTACAGCAAAGGGTGTGATAGGCGCGTAGAAAACCGACACCGCGAATACCGAAACTCACGCGACTGTGACGGCACAGCAGTTGTCTCCGCCAGTGAGGAAGCGCGAGAGTGGGGTCACGTGCTTACGGCTATCAGTGGGAATGACATAGAGCTCTGATGTAAGAGCTTGACAAGTACGCGTGTGCAGCGGTTTATATCTTATGAAGTACGCCACGTAGCAAACTAATTATTTTCCCTCAATACTATAGTGTACAATACAACGTGTACACGGTGTAATGAACCACGTGTATCGAAGTGTCATTACCCATTTAAGGCTGTAAGGCTCGAAGCTGTAAAAGGAGCAATGAGTGACATTTAACGTGGCTCGATACTCTGTCTCATTCATCGAGCCGTGACGTGTATTGTCATTGTGCAATCAAATTTAAAACAATAGAGATAGGAAGCAGCCGCGGACGGTCAGCACGATCCTCGCATGACGTCGAAGAGTCCCCATGCGTTACTCCTTCGTCTCTTTCTTCTCAGCTCACACGCTACCTGAGCTGCGCCTGGTCACGTCAAATGCCAGGGGAACAGGTGACGTCACGACGTACCCTCCTCCTTTCACCGATCGCTCTTTCGAAAAGTGTAGGGGTTTTAAAATATGCGCGGAAGAGAGGCCTCGCGCATGCGCTGCAGGTCGCCTGCGCTCGGATAAAAAAAAAAAGAAAAAAAAAAGAAGACCCCCCCTATACAGGGTGTTTATTTTTATCCTATACATATTTTTTATGAAAAAGCTATGAGAGCAGCACAGATCTCGTTTTTGCAGTTCAGCTAGCGGACCATCCTCTCCAAGAAAGTATGAAACCACAAGATGACTAATTACAAAAAAAAAAAAAAATCGTTAACTCTTTAATTAGATGTTCTCGGGCAAAAGCGAGATAGCAGAATGAGAGACTATCCTCGTTGAAAGCCAATCAGCATTTAACAAATCCTGAAACGCGCACGTGCGTTAAAATATCCAATATATATAACAAATATCCAAAATGAACCGAAACCTCGGCGACCGGGAACGTAGAGAGCACAGCGCTCATTTGATGTCAGAGGACCACGTGATTTGGAGCGATGAAAGTGATTGGGGCGGGCGACGATCTGCTGGCCAGATAAACTGCTTTCATGCCCAGATAAGCCTCAGTCGGCGTAGATAATACGCTCTTGAGGCGTGCTTTTTCCGTTTCGGCTTATTTCCATACTGAAATTCAGCGATGCATATTTCACAGCACGCGCTCTTTTCTGGATTTTTAAAAGTGGAATAGTTTTCAACGAGGCCTGTCTCCCGTTTTGCTATTTCGCTTTGACCCAGAATTCCCTAATGAAAGAGTTAATTAATGAATTTTAGGTAATTAGTCGTCTCCTAGTTACATACTGTCTTCCAGAGGATATCCTCCTGGCCGTATAGCTCAACTGCAAAAACGACATCTATGCTGCTCTCATACCTTTTTTATAAAAATTCTGTAAATCATAAAAATAAACATCCGGTATATATATATATATATATATATATATATATATATATATATATATATACTTGGTGAATGGGGTTCGGACGACCGCGAATATATGTAGCTGAAATGAAAATTGAAACACAGACTACGAAGGTACGGGAAGTAAGAAAAAAGGGGATAATTTATTTACATTTAAGATACTTGGAATGCTAAAAGGGTTGTCGACGTTTCGACAGTGGCACTGTCTTCGTCAGGACTAAAAGGACTTTTTAGTCCTGACGAAGACAGTGCCACTGTCGAAACGTCGACAACCCTTTTAGCATTCCAAGTATCTTAAATGTAAATAAATTATCCCATTTTTTCTTACTTCCCGTACCTTCGTAGTCTGTGTTTCAATTTTCATTTCAGCTATATATATATATATATATATATATATAAGGGAAAAGAAAATTAGCAAGAGCTCTTGCTAATTTTCTTTTCCCTTATACACTTTACTGGCTTTGCACTGGGCTTTCAGAGGTGTCTTAGGACACCCTGACGGGAGGTATCACGTGCCACGTGACCTTCTGACGCCATCCGCTCAAACGTTGCCTGCCTGCGTACTGCTGATGATGGCCCAACAAGGCCGAAACAGCTGTCCAGTACTCGCATTGCGACGTTTGACTTACAAACATATATATATATATATATATATATATATGTTTGTAAGTCAAACGTCGCCATGCGAGTACTATGCGAGTATATATATATGCATATATATGCATGTATATATGCATATATATGCAGTATATATATATATATAGTATATATACATGCGAGTATATATATATATATATATATATATATATATCTTGAAAAGTTGGAGTTGGATCGGACGGCTACGTAATTATAGTTGAAATAAATGGGAGAAAGAAGACGAAAGTAGGGGAAGTAACAAAAAAGGGGGTTTATTAAAACTTAAAAATCATAAAAGTTAGGGAGGATGTCTACGTTACGGCGGAAGCTCCGCCTTCTTCGGGACAAAAGAGCTTTAGCTCTTTTGTCCCGAAGAAGGCGGAGCTTCCGCCGTAACGTAGACATCCTCCCTAACTTTTATGATTTTTAAGTTTTAATAAACCCCCTTTTTTGTTACTTCCCCTACTTTCGTCTTCTGTCTCCCATTTATTTCAACTATATATATATATATATATATATATATATATAGATACTCATTGAACGATGCGACAGCACCAGAGGACACGTGTTTCGCCGTGTTTGCGGCTCGTCGGCCCTGGGTAGCTGCGCATCGTTCGGGATTGGCAAACCAGGGGTCACTCAGCGAGCGATATACACCTGGGAGGGTGACTGAGCACTCCTCAATGCCACAGTGCAAGCCAGTGAATTATAAAGAGGGGGGAAAAGCCATTAAAAAAATAAATGATGCTAGACGTGTTTGAAATTCAAACTTACAGATTAAAATTGCTTCTATGGCTGCACGTAGAGAAACAGATACTCATTGAACGATGCGACAGCACCAGAGGACACGTGTTTTGCCGGCGAAACACGTGTCCTCTGGTGCTGTCGCATCGTTCAATGAGTATCTGTTCTCTACGTGCAGCCATAGAAGCCATTTTAATCTGTAAGTTTGAATTTCAGACACGTCTAGCATCATTTACTTATTTTTTTAATGGCTTTTCCCCCCTCTTTATATATATATATATATATATATATTGGGGGTCACCTCAGTGAGTGTGCACTGAACAAATTTTTGTTGCACTGTGCTACGCTGTAAGTTTCGAAGAAGAACGTTTTCCGAAAAAAATATCGGAGCAGAATAGCATACAATGCCTCCAAACCGTTTTCGTGTGTGTGACACGCTCTGCGATTTCCTGCCTGCAATAGCCGCACGTCGTCGCGCCCCATCAATCACTCAAAATGCGGGACGCTTAGACAGACATTAATACATTGCAGTATAGGAAAGCGAAGCAAATTTGAAACATCTTTCCACTTAAACGTCCAAGAAAGCAAGTTCAAACTACTACAAAAGTCAGCAATGTTCAACACTATGTGCGCACTGTGCTTTTAGCGCTGCATTGCTGCGCGAGCTCAGCGCGCAGTGTTCCCGCAGCCGGTACACCCCGCGCAGCACAGCTTTCAGCGGCTAGGCAAGGTTTCACCATTACGCCCAATTGACATTTGAACCGAGATTAGCTGTCGCTCAACTTGAATTTAACCCTTAACTCTGCTCTACCAAGAGAATTGTTATTGTCACTGAAACATTCATCAAATCACTAACTACCGCTGCAAAAAAAGAAAGAAGAAAAAAGAAAAATATTCTAGTGCTAACTTCAAGTTTTAGCGACCCTTGATCTCGGTGCAAAGTCAACCAGCGTTGGTGAGACCGTGCCTAGGAGTCCGAAATATTCCCGATCTCCAGTGCATGGCCTGCAGCATTACTACAGATGGGAGCTTCATGACGTAGCTGATTTCCAAGGAGGAAGGAGAGAGTCACCCAGATTATGTTTTTTGAAGGAATGACTGTCTCTTGGTAGATACGCTCGGTAGAACTAAGGAATGACATATTTTGACATTACAAGCCCCGTTCTTCATGGAATACGTGGTAACTGGAGCATATTTAGCGAGCTGCTTATATAGTGCCCCTGTTGCCCTTTGTGTAGCCCTTTGTGTAGGATGTTTGTGGAACGGTCGGGCTGAAGCAGGTGTTTGACAGCCTCTGTGTCAACACCATCTGCTAAGAGCTGACACTGCAAAAATCGTGATTCATACTAACGTCTTTCTAACCTGTCCTTCTGGGAAAAGTGGAGCAGAAGCGCACTTGTCCGCATACAGGTTGACAGGTGTTTACTATAGCTCTCTTTGCAGGAACGTTTCTTTTACCTAGGCAAGTATTCCGCGTGCATTCGTCGACGTTTCCCTGATCTATAGCGCCGATATAGCTGGAACGCAACGTGCCACAATCATTGTGGCTCAGCGTTTGCTCGTTTCGCTGGTACAACGCCTCCACGTGGCGCCATATTTAGCTTCCGGGTGAGGTCTCGCATTCGATTAGGAGATCTCGCGAACTCCTGGAGCGTCACAGTTACGTAGCATGCGATTTGCAAATGCGTAAGAAATAAGAAAATATGCTGGAAGAATACACACGGGTTGGATACGACTCCTTGTTTCTGTACCTATACAGCTGCGGCAGAAATGCAGTCTATAGTTGCCCTGTACCTTCGATGGAACATACAGCGTGATTCTCAGGCATAAATATGGTCATACCGGTATACCATTCAGCAACTGTGTATGTAACGATATGCAGTGAGGTGCTAGCACGATGTAGGAAATACTGATGCCACGAACCTGGCAAAGTTCGAGTTCGCAAAAGTTCAAACTTTCGAACTTTTCTCAGAAAAATTCGCGAAAGTTCGCAAAAGTTCGACTTCACTGCGCATGCGCTGGCGTGACCTGCCCGGAAACGTAAACAGTCCAACGTACGCCACTCAAGGCTTAATTAGGCTTAATCACATCAGACAATATGTCCTCCTGTACGGTATGTACGATAAATCAGTTAGCTTTCATTCGATTTGTACTTTTCTAGCAACAGAAACTTGTACCTGCGCCTACCACGGTACCACCTAGCATTTCTACATACACCGTCGCAGAGTAAACAGACAGTCGGTAAGAAAAACATAGCACGCAAGGACAACGGCGCAAAACTGTTAGCAGTTAAATCCTAAATGTACAAACTACGTTTACCACGTAGCCAGAACACTAGTGGGCTCTGGTGTGGGGCGGACTTTCGTCGCTTACCTCTCATCCAAGGCACCACACGAAGTTTTATAGCCAGCTGGCAATTATACCACCCTCTTCTGAGTCTGCTTGAATAACAGCATATGAGAAATATCTATTTTATTGGCAAAGGAAACCGTTTTCTGCTTTCTGTGTTGTAGCTCACAGCATAAATAAATGCAACTATACTATCCGTCGATCGCAGCCTTGCTCATGTGGGTAGAAATATGTACCTCGCACAGGAGGGCGCACGTGACCGTTCATTATTGCTTGATTTTTTACTTTTCGTCCGCTTCGCTCAAAGTTAAAAAGCAACTAAAAAATCAGCTAAATTCAGCTGCGAACTTTTGCGAACCTGTGCGAAACTGACAAGAAATTCGAAGGTTCGTCGAACCTTGCGAACCACCAGGTTCGCAAAAAGTTCGTGACATCACTAGTAGGAAATCGCTGGCTTCATCGTGAACTGATGACTCTGAGAGTGACGCTCACGCACGTATTGTTCGACATGCGCACTAAAGGGCACCTTTTGTTTCTCCCCGTAAAATCTATGTTCCTATATGAGATAGGAAGGTGTTTTAAGCGGCATTTAACAAGAACCCTTTTTTTATTACTGTACTGCTGTTAAACACACGACCAGGACAGAATGAAAACCCAATAGACCGGTCCAAGCCCACGTACCTTTCACCTCCCAGGGCACAGGTGTCGTTGTTAAATGCATGGTTGAACCTGGAAAAGGTAAAAACATACATAAAAATGAAGTCGTACACTAAAGTTATCGTTTCATTACGCGTTTGAGTTAACTATGAGCGTGCATCTTGTAATTTTTACGCGAGTTCCCTGTACTGACTGTTAAAGTTCGCCAGCGAAGAGGTTGTTCACAATACTAGTAAAATCAGTAAAAATTCGTCGCATTGAAATCGACGTGAAAGTACAGGTGAACACATTCATTAATGCGCCGTCCCTTACGAAAGATAAAGATGTAAAAATAGGATGGCGAAGGTTGTACTAGAGGAAACATTTTCAGTTGAGGAGCCGTCGATATTTCGAAGAGAACGCTGTTCTACCGTGCGGCTACTACACTGTTAAATAAAACTTCACCACATAACACCGATCGGAGCCTCCATTCAGGATGATATTGCTCTCTTTCCTGACTTGTTGCCTCCCTCTCTTCTCTCTGATTTCCCTCCTCTTTCTAAATAAACATATGTACATATAAATATATGAATAAATCAGCAGAGAGAACAATGTAATTCGGAGTGTTGGTTGGCTAGGACCACGTTATGTGGTGCAGTGATGTTCGAAAGCCGTAGAAGTACCGCTGTCTGCTCGAAGCATCAGCGGCTCCTGGTCTCAAGATTTGGTTCTTGTTAGTATTATCGGATGGCTGGATCGGTCTTGCGTAAAATTGTAGTAAATGATAATTCCTGGTTTTACAACGTCAGTCAACTACGAGGTGTGGTAAAAGACGTAAACAAGTTTATCTACCAGACATATTTTAAAATGTGCCTCCTGTTTTCTTGGTTTAACACTTGAGGTAGGGCATGCGCTTCACACATGTACTTCCATATAATAAACACTATGGAATGAGGCCTTTTGAAAAACGTAGAATCCTACCCAAAAAAGTCCTGACTCATTTACGGAGTTAAAATACTAGTGTCAAAATAGAGAATGCATTCACTTGAAAGCATGAGACCTCCGAGGACTCCTCCCATCGTTGTGTTCTTGTGCCCTGCACAGAGAGAGTCGACGAAAGCGGCTACATTTAGTTTAGACCACACACAACTTGAGATGAACTAAGCAGCGCAACGCGTTTTCATGAGCTTCGCGAGTGTCATCGTTTACTTGTCTAGTCATAACTGCTGCTGGGGCGACAGCAAAGAGTTGCATCGTTGAAGATCAAACTATTGTGTGTCACAGCTGTCACGGTGATAAAACAGCTTCGGCAGCAACGGCGTTCAGAATGGCGTTTCATGCTTTCCGAGCCGCTTGCTTGGCCAGGTGATTCCCGAAGATATTTAAAGATGAGAAAGTGCGATCGGGGTGTGTGTGAAGTGATGTCTCGTAAGCAGGTCGATGCTTTTCTTTTTTTTTTTTGCTACTTTTGTTACTTTTCAGCGTTAAGGCCTGTTCCGACATATAGCGATTTGATATATAGCGCTACAAAATAGGGCGATATTTTCCTCCTCGTAGTGCTCGGAAACGCTAAAAATTAGTGCTTGCCGGAGTTGAGCTTCAGTCAACTTTTTCAGCGCTAATATTAGCACTACATTCGTGTTGGCCAATGAGGAGGCCCTTCAGTGGAGCTGTTTTGCTTCCGCATTTCACGGCATGGCGACCGCATTGGAACCGGCGAGTGTGTCATCCCAAATGCCTGATAATTTTTCTGATTGTCCTTGATAAGGTGTTCAGTCAGTTGATCGAATTTTTCCGTCGCTGTCGAACTCTGGAGGCGTCATGCTGGGAGAGACCGGAAAAGATAACTTCCACTAAATTATAGCACTTGCGCCGCTTTGCAAGTGTGAACCGTCCGATAACAGTGAGCGCTGTTTTTGCGTGCTGTTTTGTAGCTCTATATTAGCGCGCAGCTATATGTCGGAACAGGCCTTTACAGTGAAGTTTGCACGGCGCCATTTCGGGCCCAAAACGGCCACAGATCCCAACAGTAGGTCGTTTCATCAGCGTGTTTTGCATGGTGTTTCAAGCTGTATGGTGCCAAGGAAGCTACAAAACCTGTAGGAAATCCACAGCAAAAGCGGTGCTTCTTGAAAAGCGCGAACAACTCGAGACTGTGCATTTGAAAGTGCCGCGTCGTCTGCTGCACCGCGTGTTGCACAATTAGGACCGCTGACGTTGCTGCTCACTCGCGCCACCTGGCCCAGAGAAACAGGTCTATACGTAATCGTAAGTCGTGTTTTTCATGTTAACGCCTCGAAGCAACTGTGGCTATGAGTGCATAACAGACGTGGACAGATGGAGAGACGACAGCAGGAAGGAGTGAGGGACAGCGGGGTTAGTATGCGTCCTGGGCTGACTTCAGGGCGAACTGTGCCGACATTAGTCTGGGAAGCAATTGCGACAACCCAGGAAAAACCTCCGACAGCACAGCTGGTAGTAAGGTTCGAACCCACCACCTCGCAGTCTTCAGCACCACCTTGGCTACCACCAACGAGTGCCGCTGGTCTGAATTTGTTTGGGTGAACGTATAGCTCTCCGTTCTAGGAAACTCGTGGAAGAATTACAGGGTTGTTTGGATTTAATCCCGCATGGATTTTATCCGGTGGATGGATTTTTTAATATTTTATCCAAGCAATTTTATCCGGATTTTTATAGAGATTTTCTCCAGATGTGGTGTGAAAGACAATCTGAATTCAACGTCACACAGAAAACTCCTGCTTTATTTTCTTGTAGTGTTGGCTGTTTCCAAAAGCCCAGGTAAGCGCAGCATTATAGCTTCTGACTTTTTTAACTTCGTAACTTTTTAATTTAACTTTTTTTAAGTTATAACTTTTCAGATTTAACTTTCCCGCTTTCTTCTACTTCTGCCCATTCAGGGAGAGACTTTCTTCCGCTTCCTGAAGGCGGTGTAACTGAAGTGCGCCGAAACACGACAGCTAATCCAGGCTTGTATAGGATCCACACCATTCAACCGCGCGTGCATGGAACTCCACTTTTCGGAAAACAATAGAAACTGACACAATGTTGCTGGGACAGGCAATTCCGTAAACAGAAACAATGGGAAGTCGCCTGAAATCAAGAAAGCAAAGCACATTTGTTTTTACTCTGTGTCGCATTTCTAGCCTCGTATATACGTACATTC
Organism: Ornithodoros turicata; assembly: GCF_037126465.1. Classification (NCBI taxonomy): domain Eukaryota; kingdom Metazoa; phylum Arthropoda; class Arachnida; order Ixodida; family Argasidae; genus Ornithodoros; species Ornithodoros turicata. The sequence goes on along the minus strand of NC_088202.1, from coordinate 136,459,522 downwards.
TCCAAAAATGTCCGAAAATATTCTGGTTTTATCCAAAAACTCCCGCTGGAGAGGACCTTTTCAAATATATCCGGATTTTTTTCAACCCTGGGAAGAAAGCATTCTGCACTCTAAAAACCAGCGGCATCGCCGAGCGAGTTAAGGCGCCCCGCTCTTTGGTGTGGCGGTAGCCAAGGTCGTGCTAAAGACAGGGAGGTGCTGGGTTCGAATCCCATCACCGGCTGTGCTGTATGAGGGTTTTTTTCCCTGGGTTTTCCGAAGACCTTACAGACGAATATCGGCACAGTTCCCCCTGAAGTCGGCCTCGGACGCATACTAACCTCCATGTCCCCCACTCCTTCCTTCTCTCCTCTCTCCATCTGTCCACATCTGTACACCACTCTTAGCCACAGTTGCTTCGCGGCGATAACACGAAATAAAAAAAAAGAACTCTGAAAACAGAACCAACAATCATTCAGAATGATATCGTTCTCGTCCATTTCTAGTCGAAAGTATAGGAAGGGTGGAGAACGTGGTGTTGGTCACGTATACGATGGTCACGTACACCAGCTATGTTCGGAGGGCAGAGGTTATGGTTGGAGAAAGGTACTGTCAGCCTGCACAGAGGTGGCGACTCGGTGCACCGAGGGGATGGTGAAAGGGGATCGTGGTACAGAGGGGTTTGCGGTCCCCTCTTGCTCTGGGGTTCGGATAGTCCCGCAAAACTGTCCACCAGAGAAAACATGTGAGCATTGGTCAGTGGTCTTCCTCGGTCTTCCTGCACTAACGGTAACCGTCAGGGCGATTGGCGAAGTTGCCCCATCTAGAGTCACTAAATAAGCTTCGCTTCAGAGTAGCGACACTGAGTTCCACATGCGAGCAGGGAAGTCATTTTGTGTCCACTCTATACCAGCGCCATCCCAAATTCGACCTTTTTCACGACGGCTTATGCGCCTGACCTTGAGGCGCCGGGGAGGGCTATCTCCGTCTTCATTAGATGGCGCAGTATGTGGATGACAGGAGTGGGGAGTTGACCAGTGGGGAGACCGCACGAACGGCGCGAGCTCGTCGCTCCCACTCCTGACCGATTTTGGTCTTTTGTTCTACCCACGTGGATTTGTTTTGACGCGCTCCGAGCGTGGTTCGCTGGAGAGCCACTGGGATACGACGTATGTGAAATAGCTCCGACATAACGATCGTCGCCGAGGATGCTGTGGGTTAGGGAAGCGTGTGTGATTGCTGAGTGATTTATAGGTGTACTGTCCACGACAGCGTCCCGAGGAGGTCAAAGTGAGCTCAAGGCTGTCAAGATATCTCCTCGTGAGCTGCTTGCAACAGGAGCAACACTTCCGAGCGCGTTCGATAGATGGCATCGTGAACGCCGTTAGGTCAGAGCTGCTCTGCGCTAGGTGACGCTAGCGTGGCTGGGAAACGAAATGGCCTCTCTTTGCCTCTCCTGCCATGTCGCTACTCTGAAGTGAAGCTCAGTTAGTGACTTTACCCTCATCCACACCAGCTAGGGAATGTTCAGCCGACGAACGGCAGCCCTTGTCGCGGGTTGGGGTGGGGGACGTGGGGATTCGAGCGGTCTGCCTGTCTAGATTGGCGGCAGGTTCCTCGGGGAAAGGGTACCCCGACAGGGGGTCCACTCGCGCGGCAACCTCCAGCGCGGCAAATCCGCACAGAAAGCCCTGCTGAACTTTCTGAAGACAGTGGACCCTCACGTTCGGTTGCAGTGCAGGAAACAGTAGAACCAGCTTTCCCCTACCCCCTTCTCGCAGCATAGGAAAAAAAAAAAGGAAAGCTGTCTGGGACGACCTCTTCCCTTTGTTCCCCCACTTTGGGGGAAACCTTTGTCGCCATTGCAAATCTTGATGAGCGTTCCTGGTGCGTGTTTACTCTCATATGTACTTATACAGAGTGCCTCGTTAAAAACTGACCAGAATTTTTATAAAAACAAAACTGCGAGAGCAGCATAGATGTTGTTTTTGCGGTTGAGTTCTACAGCCAGGCGGACATCCTCTGGAAGAGAGTATGTAACTACCAGATGACTAATTACCTGATATTCATTCATAATTTTTTTTAAATTAGGGAATTTAGGGCAAAAGCGAGATAGCAGATTGAGAGACTATCCTCGTTGAACACCTTTCCACGCCTAAAAAAAAACCCTGAAACACGCACGTGTGCTGAAATATCCATCCCCGGTATGCAAATGAGCCAACGGCGTGCCTCTTTCACCACCACCACCACCACCACCCCTAGTTTCGTTTCGCAGTCCTCCGAAAAAGAGGAGACACCGGCGGGCTCACCGCTCCGACTTACCACCTGCCATGGTCAAGGTCGGTATTCTTGCTGACCTTGGGAAGGTGAGTTAAATCTAGTTTACCCGACCTAGTTTTGAAAGCCAGGTACCGACATCACCGAGTAACTCGACCCAGTCTTGAAACGCCGTAGTAGAATGCTACTCCCGAGTTAACTCCAGTAGGTGCAGGAACATTTCCGCCGTAAATAAACGTAGAGTCGAGAGAGAGAATCGAGAAATATCACAGACGTCTCGCTGTCCATCACTCCGTCGGCACAGGTGCAAAACCCGATGAATCGATGTTACGGGGATAAGTCACCTTGTACAGAAGATACTTTTGTATCAGTTTCGATGCGTGTTCATTGATACAAAAAGGCACGCGCCTCCGATTTTCAAGAAATCAGGAAAGACAACTTTATCATTCTGAATGCTCTTTGATTCTGATCGTGTTGAAGTTTTGTTCTTACAGCGCAATCAACAGTTCACATTATGCCCATCGACTACGGAATTACTACACGACCGATACCATAAACACTGCACAAACTGCTGACATCGTACACGACAGCGAAAATTTGCAACAACGAATTCCACTTACATATTCGACCCATTCATTCGACAATGCAGCACTATATTACAGAAACGCCAATCTTTCCCAAGATTCTTTTCCATCAAGCACATCCAGGAATGTCCGTCAACTTCAGTTGCATCATTTCATGCCACCGCTACGTAGCGACAAAGGTCACACCGCAAACACGAACTTTCCGCAGTAACAGCAACAGCCTTTACACCTAAACCATCTGGCCTTATAAGCAAACTTCTGAGCTGTTGCTCCGCCCTTCGAGGCATGCGAATAAAACGGATCTACGCACCTGTCTCGAGCATAGCCTCCATGTGTGCTGTTGTAGAGCCGATGCTGTCCTCACCGATCCTCAAAGCAGAAAATACGCACTTTCACTAGCGCTGGGCGTCGATGCGTACCCTAAACAATCTCGGGAGACGCGCAGCCTTTTCCCGGCTGTTTTGGAAGTTTACGACGGAACGCGCAGCTTGCGGGGTGTTCCGAGAGCGTGGTTAATTCACTTGCCAAGCTGAATAGCACAATCGGTTTTTCCTTTTTTCTTTCTTTCGTCGTAGCAGAGTGTTACTCGCTGCTCTTTTCTTGACAGCGTGGGTTCTATAGGCGTCGTTGTATGCGGCTCTTCTTTTTTGTGTGTATAATACGTGACAGAAGTATGTGAAGTGTGGCGTGTATGACAGAGACTTGCGAGGATAGACTAACTGAGGATATATGCTGCAAGATTTCATGTATGTACATAGTGTCTCGTGCGCGTTGTGTATTTCTGAAGCAACGAGCTTGTCTCCAGGTAGCGTTACGACAATCTGCACTGTACACAAAAAGGGCTCGAACGTTGAAGCGTGCTTGCAGTAACAGCCGCCCAGTGGCTCTTTCGACCGGCTGCCTCCGTGAAGTCGACCCAGGGCGTACGATGTCCCGTATAGTTAGCAACGGAAAGCAGTCAACACGCAGCGTTTTTTTTTTTTTTGTTTTTGCTCACCTAAGTAGGTCGTCTACTTCAAGTTCACAAGTAATGATTCCAAAAGAAATTCAATACAGTTATCAATTACGAAAATAAAACGATACCGGGACGGTGTGGTACAAAACTATGTGTACATTTATCATGGAGAACATCAACAATGAAAACTGTCTTCTGGGCTTCCTAGTACATTACTTCTTTAAAAGTGTTACAACACAAACACACGATTAAATGCACATGAAAGGCTTCACAAACCGAAGCGCTTAGTGCTGTCTGTCCTTCCTGTGTGTGTTGTCGCGTTTAAAAGGGAAACAACGAACATTGTGTTACATTAGTTTGCAGCTATCCTTGTGTTTGTTCATCGACTTGTCTGACCGTCCGCAACACAAGCATGTACCAACCTCCCCGAATCTTGGGCGGGTTGGTACATGATTACAAACATTACACATAGAGAGAGATACACGCCCATGCATACATAAAAAATGCAAGAGAGAGTTCATACAGAACTAATACACGGAATGAGAACTCACCGCTTATCAAGTATCGTGCTACCTGGAGCACAAATTTTCCGATTAAAGTCGCCTCTTCAGTCATCTTTCCTCGTGTGACAACATCAAGTCGATACGCATTGGAAAGAACTACACAGCTTGCACGGAGGTCGACAGCGTTGAACCCGATCGCGTTGTGAGCGTTTGTTCGTCGGAGTGCCGTAATCTTGATGCCGGACCCCATTGGCAACCGCCGTGCAATGTCACGTGATAATCGGTTGTAGCGGAAAGGAACCCAATATCTGACTTCCGTCCCCAGGAGCTCTTTGACACATATTCCGACCCATATACGAATGGGATTTGGAGGCAACGTGCTATACTGGGACATGGGGGGACTTCACGAAGTACAGGCTACTCGTTGAATACGTATCTGAAAATCGCTTAAATCCCCCAGTGTCGGGGAGTTCAAAAGAATGACATAACGCACAACAGTGACTGACGAACCAAGGATCGTCAGTTCTTTCTTGGTTCGTCACTCACTGTTGTGACGTCCGTTTTTAGCTCCCCGACACTGGGGGATTTTAGCGATTTTAAGGTATGAACCACCGAATCGTCCAGTTTTTATCCCTTCTTGAATACGGAACGAACTCCAATCAGCGGCGCCGTTCTTTATGCATTCTCGTACACTTTGAGCAAAAAAGGAGCCGTCTCAGCCCTTTTGGGGGCAAGATGCATTGCAAAAACGTTTAGTACCATCCGGCCAAAATTCATGGAAGTATATGCACAGTTTGCGGCTATTTCAGTGCTGGGGAATAAATTTCAGGGTCACCGGAAAGAAAACTGGGAGCAATTGCAATTTCGAGGATTACAAAGCATAATTTGTCTTCAAATTTACTAATTTTTTTCTTGGAGTGCATAAACTGTACTCGCTTGTAGTTCCACTTAAAGGTTACGTTACTTTCAACAGCAGTGTTTTGGAGGCCTTGACGTGAACGCGTTTTATGTGTGTTTGTACCGCCTGTAGCGGGACCTTGTCGTGCGACCATGTATTGAACAAATTGAATAGTAACAGTTGAAGTAAAAGGCACCAGCAGTAGGAACATGTATCACTGATCTCCGGAATGAGAGATCACCCAGGCAAGGCCCAGAGCAGGGTTCACTGCTGTCGTTGCGCAATATGTACGCTATTTGATGTCAAATTGCTTTATAGTTCTCCTGGAAGACTCAGGATCACCTCGTAATGAGATCTTGAGAAAGTAAAACGGAAGGGCAGAACTTGCTACGCTTTACGTTACCTTTTCAGAGTCCTTTAGCGGTCAAGGCGTGATGGTGAACAACAAGCCTTCAGTGGGAATTTTCCACTCATTCCGTTGTTCACACTTCCTACGTTCCCATATCTTCGACAAAGTGCTCGCGACTTGTTAAAGATAATTGGGGGGGGGGGATATGTCGATAATTCATAATTGTCCTAGTTCGTAATGTGCACGATGCACGTGCACGATGTCGAGGTATCCCCTCACCGTAACGACACGAGGTGCGGACTTCCGTTGTAGGGCTATACGGCTGCATGGTGTGGCCAAAGCATGTGACGTGCCCGTTATAATTTTCGACACCGCAGTGCTAGGGGTTGAAATGCTACTGTGTAGCGCACGTACAAACCACCCTAAGCACCGGAACATTGAGTAATCTTATAGCTGGGGTTAATGTGTCATTGGCCTAATGCGGTATGACTCACTGACGTTTGATTACCATGTGATTGTCCCTGTACAACTTCACGGGACCCTCACGTTTTCTGTGCTTTTGTCTTGTTCATCATTTTGCTTTACTGATAACATTGTTCGCTCTTTTAGCTCAAAGAGGTGCACTATAGATTATATTGTCTTGCCTCATTGAACAATTTCGTGAAGAGGCTGTTATTTTCCGACATACACACACAACTACATTCGGTATATGTGTTGAAGCAGATAAGGTACGGAAGACGTGGCTACAAATACACGCGACAGAGGGACCGTCGAGTGTTTGTCGTTTCCTACTCGAGTACAAATGCCCTTCCCGGTGACAACATGCGATGGTTATGAAACAATATGCGCGTTGAACGTTTCAGTGAAAGCATTACGTTGACACCTTTGACATTAGCAGAAAGTGTTAATGTTATATGTCTTTTCCTCCAGAGACCCTCAGTATACTGAAAATAAACGATTTCAAATTTTAAATGAACTCGTACTTGTGTAACTCTAACTGTCCTTGGCCGGTTCTGAATACAGTGCGCCACATTTTGCATGTTTTCTAAAGCATTACGAGTAAGTTTCTAACTAGCACCCTTCATGTAGGGATAAGCCTCTGCGTCAGAAAACCGAGAGATAACAGGGTGAGACCGACTTAGTCAGAGAAATCTTCTTCTAGTAGACCTCTCTCTGTTTGCAAGCAAATGACGTCATACTGTTCGACAGCGCCACCAATTTGGTAGAGTTGAACTACGAAGCTGTCGAACTACTCGAAGCTATAGGGACGGACAAGGTAGCGCCCGAAAATCACGGTCTTGAGGGGATTACGATGGTCAGTGCAAGGGACGCGACTTTCAGTCCTACTTTTCTTTCAATGGGAGGCAGCGAACAAGTGCTCATTCGTGGAACCCAGCCCTCCCCTTCTGATTTGTTTCAGTTTCAGTCTGTCTACCAACGTCATGATGACGTTTTCCGGGTAGAGGTCTGTTTTTCCTCTCACACGCAGTGACCGTGATCCACGAAGGGAGACTGGCCAAGGCTATACAGGACTCTGTAGAGTGGATATATCCCTATTAGTGAATATGAGTGCAGTGATATAGGTGAATGAACTATATAAAATGTGTATGTCCCTAAGATTAAGCAAAAATTAAGTACATGATGTGTGGCAGCAAAGTAAGGAGACTGCTCGTGTGGCGTTTGATCTGGCAACATTGGGAACCTCTCCTGCGCGACACTCTACGGATATACATCTTGTTTACATTCACTTCGAATTTCAACGCTCCACCGTTTCCACGTGCGCATCAGGGCCGAGGGCCATTTCTGAGGGCCGAGAAAATGTGACGGAGGAATCCCGGTGCAGAAAGCCTCCCACTTCAAAAAATGACGAAAACGTGGATAGCGTGAGAACCCTTGTGCGACCGTCGAATAACATTGAGAGTGATCAGCGACGAGTTGAATTTAAACCGCTTCACTGTTCACGACAGTTTAACGCAAGAATTGGGCCATGCTGAAAATGTGAAACGGACGTGTCCGTCGAGAGTGATCCGAATTTTCTCGAACATACGATAACGGGTGACGAAACATGGTGTTTTCGAGTCCGTGTGACTTTGTTTCTTTCCACGAAATTCAAAAACCCATATCAAGGGACCATTTCGGAACCGACGCAAACATTCAGAAACTCGTGACGGAAGCAACTGATCGCGACACCGGTTGAGGACTTCCTGCGCTGCTATAGGAACGTCTGCACAAGTTTGCGGCTTCGGATGGGAACTATACCTTGAAGGGAATAACCATGAATTGCAACTTTCTCGAAAATATAAAGGGTTACAAACATAGGCCCATTACTTTTCTGCCATCTCGTATGTATAGTGATGTACGTGTGCGTATGACGTATGAGCATACCAGGAACCGTTGCCGGAAGAAATGCAAGAAAGGGACATAAATCAATTCTGGGTTGGCAAACGAATCGGCTGAGCAGACGCTGTGACACTCTGATCCATGGAGGAAAGGATCCTAAGGGGAACACGCATCGCAGAGCAATGAGAGAGAAGTGACGTGAAACGTCACACGTCATTCTGCGCAAGAAAGTAATGGAAACTCACAGATGCTGGACACTGCCGTTTGCTACAGGCAAACGTGGGGCGAGCATTGGACAGCACGGCGCAAATATTTGCAACAGCAATGTTATGCGGGTGAGGGCATAGAACTCTCATAATAACTAGAAACTAAGCCGGAGAAGAGGGGCATCTCAACAAGTGAGCCGCCACGGTAGATACGGTAGGCCTAACACATGTTAGCGACAGTATCTCCTACAAGCTCCGTGCGCTTTTCGCATGTCGCAGTACAATGCTGAAACAGTATACAGCGCTCGTTCTTTGCGAGACTACAAGCAATCCAAGCTCACACGATCCATAACAGACAAGGAACGCACTTCACACACAGCATGGCACACGGAGCTCAGCCGAAGGAAGGAAGCGGACTTGGATTGGATTGGATACCAGGGTGCCGAAGCGGGCTGACGTTCACGCGTGGAAAGGCCGCAGCCGTATCGATCATGGCGCCTTCCAGACTTCCATGCTGGGAGGAGGTATCGCCGCCGTACAAGTCCTTTGCTCTCCCCCATTTTTACCCCCAGCTTTACTTCTAGCCTCTCTCCTTATGATTTCGACGGGTGAGGGTTCGTGCGAGGAGGTTTCCTGCCCGTAACACATGGCGACGGGCGATCTTCAGACTTCTCTCAGCATTATACGTCACTCAGTCTCCTTAGCGTTCTTTCTTCCGTGCTCTTTCCCGTCGACAAAATGCATGTGTTTGTACTTTTCTCCTGCATAGTACTTGTGGTAGGGGTTGATATGGCGTTAATTTTGTGAACGAGAGGCTGCCTCTTCTCGCTGAATGCAGGGTACAGAGTTGCTCCAATGCACAGATGCGCTACGACATGAACTGTGCGAAGTCACAGGCACGCGGTACGAGTGTATACATAGGCGTGAAATGCTCAAATGGGGGAATAATCGTCCAGTATACAGGGTGCTCAAAATTAAGCTTTCATGAGCGCTACGCAAACACAGCGATGACAGGAAACCGGATGATAACTTTGCGATACTTGTGTAAGAAACAGGTGCTGCTAATTATATAGCACCTGTTCCTTACTCAAGGAACTGAAAAATAGCACCAGTTTTCTTTTGTTCGCCTATTTATTAAGTGCTAGTGAAAGCTTAATTTTGAACACCCTGTATACATATACGTTTACCGACAGGATGTCGGCTTGTGAAAACCGCACCTAGGTGGCTCTCACAGCTTTACTCTAAACATTATGTGAAGGATAAAAAACATCCTGTCCTGTATATACGTTTTTTGTTGTTATCTACACGTTTTTCATGAAAAGCTACGAAGACAGCATATATGCCGTTGTTTGAAGTTGGCATACAAACGGCTAGACGGCCATCCACTCGGGGGGGGGGGGTATGCAACTAGTAAATGCTAATTACGTAGGTGCTTTCATTAAAAAAGTGAGATAGCAGTAATTCTGAAACGTGCACGAGCATTTAAATATCTATCGACGAATATTCGTATTCAAATGAACCGAAACCGTAACCGTGCGTTTCAGCAGCGTATGATCGTCGTCGTCGTCGGCTTATCTGGGATGCATAGCATGAAATAGGGGTCCGCCTATTTTCATGGGGACATGTTGCACGTGCCGCAGGGTAGGACGATGGTGTTTGGGCCAGCATATCGGCCAATTCCAATAATATCCGTCGCTCCAAAGATCATCCCCCCCCCCTCTGAAACTTGGAATGAGTGCAGTCCTTCCTGCGCGTGCGATCCGCGGGGTTTGTTTTGCCTCATTGGGGCGGGGGTAGGGCGTGCGGTAACGTTCGGTAGACGGCTCATTTCCATAGCCATATGCGGCGATCGATATTTCAACGCACTTGCTCGTTTCAAGATCTTTTTTTTTTTCGAATACAAATGCTTTCAACGAGGACTGTCACCCATTCCGCCATGTCGGGGGACACGAGATTTATGCATAGCACAACCGACACCTGTCGCTTACTGAATTAAAAGACTGCAGTGCGATAACAGACTCGATATAATGTCATTACGCAACATAATCAACGTCCAAAAGAAACCAAACATCGAATTAATATGCTGCATGCGGTTTGTATAGCTTTCGTCGGCAGGACAATCACTGAGGGTGCATGGTTTCTTCCACCGCCTGCTCGGGAGACTTTGCACCCACGAGAGGGCTTCTGAATGGAATATCCCCCTCCGTGTGACTGCGCACGTCAGTTTGTAACGGCCCCGTGGCTAAGAGCTCGCCCATCTCGGGAGCCTCGTAGCCCTCCACGGAGAAATCATGGCCGTCGGCTCCCTGCATTGCCTGCGTTATCGGCGGTGTCGCCATTCCCCACCGGTCGTCCTGGAACGCCTGTACAAACAAATTACAATTACAAATTACAAACGATTTGGACAAATTAATGTGTTCTGCTTTCTTTGGGCAGTGACACTTAGCGCTCCCTAGAGGTGGGTGACCTCCTATACCCTGGGGTCCGTTTGCGCAATCAAGCCAGGGGGCTTAATCGCTTCATCGTCGTTACGGTCGTTACACGCTAACGAGTGGCGGGAAATTCAAATAGGTGGCCACGTGACACATTGCGCGTGACGCGTACCACGGCCTTCACGTATCGCGCGAAGAGCGCAGTGCACGTGTTTTAGCACGTGCCCACCTTTTTAAATTTCCCGCCCGCCTTTTTGAATTTCCCGCCACTCGTTAGCCTGTAACGACCGTAACGACGATGAAGCGATTAAGCCCCCTGGTTAATAACACTACCATAATCATCATCATGATCATCATCTCTAACAAAGATCCTTGGGGTAGCTTTGCGAAGAGCGAACACGAGCACAGTTTTACGAAGAATTCCCAATGCGCAAACTTCGCAATACGCTGGATGAAGCGCTGGCTATAATTGACCGCGAATTCTCTTTGAAATATTTTGCACGATGATTGTGTGCATCACCTGTAAGCGTGTGACACCTGTTTGGCTTTGGTTTGGCTCCGCTCTTGCGCTTTAAGTGATCCGAAAATTTTCGCATCAATTAACCGTGTAATTAACCGTTGGTTGCAGGCAATCGTGCTGGGCCTACAGCGTTATGAATCTCGCGTGCGTGGAGAACGAACATGAAAACTGTCAGATTGATGAGAATGAGATCCCCGTACACTTCGCGTGCGCGTTCGCGTTTGTGTGAGATCAGATCAGAAAGAAATCAGATGTGTGTATATAGCATCGTAGGCTTCAATGAGGAATACGCGTGTTTCACTCGCAAGGACGGACAGCGCAGGGATGAGGAAAACGTTCTCATCGAAGAACCCTTAAACGGTAAGATGTCCACGTCCTCATAATGCAGCAATAGACGACAACAAAGCTTAAGACAAATGACACCCGCATGTTGACATCGTCAACAACCCTTGTCGTCGTCTATTGCTGCAGTTTCATTCTGAATATACGTACGAACTCCTCCATTCAGTCTGTCGATCAAAATGTCTACGGTACAGTGTTGTACAAGCATACCTTCCTCTTCGACACAGCACTGCGCACGCAACAATAGAAGACCGAACACCAGGTCACCACGAAGTTGATCACAGCCAGAGAGAACAGGATCAGCGAGCTCTTAGGCATCACTAGAAAGAAGGACCGCGGTTTAGTCAGCGGTACGTCTACACGGTGTCTGCCATTTTCTCTACTAACTGCACGCTGAAGTCCCAAAGTAGGTTTCGTCACTGTTGTCACCACAGTTATTGTTGCCGTCGCATTGATATCCGGAAAAGATGCACCGGTTGTTGTCACAGAGGAACTGAGATGGGCCGCACGTCCCTTCTTCGGCTAGGGACACGAAATGACACCAGACGTAATTTCAAATCAAAATAAAACTTTATTTTACTACCCCAAAGCGAAAAGCTGTTGGAAGCAGAAGCCACCTAATTTGAACCAATTACCTATTATGTTGCCTGCGGCCTTGCAGTAACGGCTGAACTGGTCTTTGCCCGCATGGCGTAACATTCCGTTCAGCACTAACTGCCTTATTACTAAAGTGTCTCTGTGCAATATTAAGAACGAGGAAAATAACGTGCTGTTTTTCTTTGACAATCAATTTGAACAGGACAAGAACTACACGTCGTACGAGTCAGCACTGAGCGGATGTAACCGATCGTCCTTGAAAGACGTGGACGTCTGCCTTGTGCACCCTCTCTGTCAACAGCAGGATCCCGCCTGTGACCTCTCGTCAGACTATCACAGTAAATTCAAAAACACTCTTTCTGGGTAAAAAAAAGTGTTTTTAAGCAAATACACCTTTTTTAATTCCACAAAGTTAACGAAAAGCCGCAAAAGAGGTGCTAAGAAAGGTGTATGAGAAAATACACTCTTTATTACACCAAGTGCTGTATCAAAAAGGGTGTTTTTGTGCGTTTACACCTGTCTTTACACCCTTCAAGTAACACTGGGGTATAACACTGGTGTTATAATACACCCTTTCTACCCTGGTGTTGAAAATGGTGTTTTAATTCGTGAGAGAAAAATCACATTGGCTTGACAGCTCCGCTCATTAGATAATCACATTATAGACGATAGCTTGAGTTGAAAACACAGTATTTGACAGGGAGGGATGTCAGGAATCTCACTGATATCTTTGACTCGTTGCAGGCGTACGTGTTAATTGTAAAGACACATTTTCGTCACCGTTACAGACGAGTTCTGCCGCACTAAGCTTAGCGAACGTACCCCAACAAACTCTATTTCAGTATATGATCAATCTGGTACGCCAATTTAGGCTTCCGCCTCGATGCCAATACACGCGAGGCTACCGAGGGTGCCCGGGGGCCCGGGTTTATTACTGGCATCGTCTGAAGATGGCAACATCGTAACGCCGCTCATTACACGACCACGGACGGCGTTATGATGTTGCGATCTTCACCTCTTACCTTATGCATGCCCAACTGTTTTGCTTTCATTTCTTTCTTTTTTTTTTTTTTGCTCTCTCAGTGTTGCTAGGACGATGAAGGTTGCCAGCAACGCGCTGCGCTGCGCTCCAGTTTAGGTTCTGCGGTGGAACCACGGCTGGAACTGTGCAGTCTCCAGGGTGGCTGTTGCCATACAAGCAAAAACGTCGAACTGCGTGCATGGCTCGGCATGCTGCTGCGGGAGCTTTTATGAAGCATTTACTGTGTGGAACCAAGCCGACAAAGCTAGTTCTCAGCTAGCTAGCTAGCTGGTGAAGGTGCTGTGAGAACGTCATTTGAGTTCACGTCAATGAGAAGGACTCATTTCCCATTTATAGCACTGGCAGCTGGCACACAACCAAGGAACTGCCGGGTGTGGGAATGCTTCCTGGCATTTTATTACACCCTTTCGAAAGGGTGTAAGAGTGTTAAACACCCTCCTAAAAGGGTGTTTAAAGGGAGCAAAAAAAAAAAAAAAAACGCATTTTCAAGGAAAAGCACCCTTTCAAAGGGTGTTTTGCACCTCTAAAAAGGGTGTTCCAGAACATACAGTGTAAAAAGTGGTGTGAGTTATAGGACAAGCCATTTACACCCATAAGGGTGTTTTTCAGTTTACAGTGTACGATGTGACTTCAGCTATATGTCGTGGCCTGTCGCCTTATTGTCTAAGTACAACATTTTGCGAGATGAACCAACAAACAAGACTACAAAGGTTTACCTTCGGCATAGCTCGTAACGATGATGCGCAAAATGTTGCCGTCCACAAAATATGAAATTGGAGTTTTAGTGTAGAGCTGAATGGAAAGCGTATAGCTGGTTGTCCAGTGGATGGGGTTCTTCTTTGTTATCTCTCCACACTGTTCCTCGTCTTCAGTGAGGTACCTTGTTTTCGTCTGCGCAGGTTACGTACCCATATTAGCCACATCGTGATATCTAGTAAAACTACTTATCCCCTCGCAACGAACACCTTTTTACTATCCGCACCACGAACTAGCTATACGGCGCCTTCACAATTGCCTGCTTCGACTGTAATACTTGGAAGAAATATCCACTCGAACCGAGACAAACATCCAGTTGCCGCTCATTTAAAAGTAAACTAAAAATATACACCTAAGTTATAACATATATAAGTAACAATTATGCTCCGAGTAACATTGTGCTCTGCTCCTCACCTTCTTGATAGAACATGTTGTTAAACAAAGTTACTCACTCCTATATTCCAATGTATTGTTTGTTATGGTTGGGACTGTTTTACAGGATCTTATACACTAACTGTGCCGCTATGTACCCAGCACCACCAATATATATTATAAATTTTTAAAAGTTTTTTTTATCCTTAATGTTTTCGAAGTTGTCGTCATCGTCGTTGAAAATTGTCCGTGACCAAGCGATGAAGTTAATTGAACTGAATTCGATGTTTGCCAGAACTTGATAACCCCAACGAGGTCGATCAGCGGGATAAATAGACACCTCTGAACGCACGTGACACGAAATATTTCATTTTAACGGCCTTAACGGTGAGGGACATGTTACTCCAAATTGAGGCTTTTACGTCGGGAGTCAATTGTGGTCACATCACAAGTGACGCCGCCGTGGTCGGCCCGTGGATTACTTATGCCCACATGAGGGTTTCGTAATGTGCGACGTAATCTCGGAACACGGCTATTCGTATCTAGAGGGACCATGAAGAGATCGTCAAAACCTCTGTAAGTATATGTAATGCATTCTTGGACGCTAATACATTCACCATGCGGAGTATGAACCAAGCATTGGTTAGAACAGCGAAGATATTAACTAAAAACCACGGTAAAAAAAAAGGCGACTGCTGCGACACGACCATTGCCGGCACGTCTGAGAAACTAGATGCGACGTCAGAAGCAGGTGACGTTCCCTGCTGTCCAACTGTCTTTGTGCAACCTCGGAGTGAGCGAATGACGCAAGTAACGTCAGGCTGCTTGTGGGGGATGTGTCGGATGACCGTTCGACAATTTTTTCTTTTCTTTTTATTTTTTATTTTGACGTGGTCTGCGCCCGCGCGTTGAATGCAATCTGGCAAAAATCGCATATATTTCAGTAAAGGTCGTGCTTTACCGATAACGCAGGTATTTCGGGGATCTCTTCATGGTCCGTTTAACGTTGCTGACGGACCTACATGACGGAATCAACATGTACCACGCCTGCTACTTCTTGCCACCTTTTCAAAGCACCATGATTCACCGAAGCCAAGGTTGGGTTGCGGTTGGATGGAGAGGTCAAGAACATGTTGGTGACATGGTGTGAGATAAAAAAAAAAAGAAAGAAAAAGAATGTGTGTCACATCCGCTCATATTGTCGAGGGTAGCGTGCTGGCTTGCTGAGATCAAGATCCCGGGTTCGATCCCGGCCGAGGGCGGTAGCAATGTGTGGGAGGTAAACATTGCTTCCAGCACCGTGTGTCGGATATTTCCGGCGCACGTCAAAAGAACCCCAGGTGGTCCCAATAGGCTCTGCAAGTAACCGAGCGTTCTGCGCATATCTCCTCTCCCGGTTACTCCACTCGGGAAGCCCCATTGGCTACGGCGGCGCCCTCCCTCTTCCCTCTCACTGCCTCCTCTCATGCGCAGAGACGCACTTGCACAGCGTATTATCCGCAGTCCTACCCTGCGGCACGTGCAACATGTCGCCGCACTGGGCATCTTCATCATCATCATCATTATTATTATTATTATTATTATTATTATTATGTTATTGCCGAGGGTCACAGGAGGCAGGACATTAAAGCAAAAATCTTATTCGATGTGCGAGGAACATGGTACGAAAGAGAACTTACGCGCACGAAGTCAATGCAAGACTTGTTGAACTGGCCTTGACGCAGGTTCATTTCTTCGATGGTAACAATGAGTCCCGTGCCTCCGGATCCAACGAGCTCGTATTCACACGTGTCCCTGCCTCTTCGATTGCGCCTCTGTGTTGCCCACACAATGGCCGAGGAGAACGGCATGCTGGTGTTCATTAGCGTAGTTTTCGTCCTCTCCGGCTCGGCGCAGTTCAATTGCACTGTCACAGAGCCCACATGTTAATTATATACAATTTATTTGTAAAAACAGAAGAAAAAAAAACACTTTCGTAGGTTCACACGCAATCATTATTTCATGAAACATGCAGTCACCATTTCTACTTTCTTTGTAAATGATTGCACGCCATGTGAAGTGGACGGATTATTCGTGCAATCTGAATTAGTTTGGTTTTCCTTTCAAAAACAAGATTGATTTCTTTCTGGCGTTTAGTACCAAAAAAAAAAAAGTGCCATGAAATGGAATATAATGAAAAGCATATATGTGGTCGTCATGCGATGCATTTGACGGCGATGTGCGGTAACACAAATCATCAAGTGCTGCACGACGTAAAGTAAGTAAAGTAAAGTAAGAGGAGCGTAAGACATCTACGAGACAGCGTATTTCCATATGGTGAGTCCCTCAGCGTTAATAGGGGTCTTCGTGCATAAGAGGTAATCGCATTGGCCCAATTGCAGAGCGCTTGGGTCCCGAAAACATGTCTGGAATGAACTTGCCCGTTGCGTATATATTTTGTCTCTTAGCAGCAAGAGCGCACCCAAGAAACTGCATTGCTAGAGCAAGAAGCAGCAGCACAGCCATGTCCCGAATGAAGCCGAATAAGCAATAGAACCAGAACTACTTTGTCTTCTTCTCAAAAGCGTGGCACACAACGCTACATTCTTCTTCTTCTTCTTCTTCTTCGTCCAAGAAACCATATAAATCCTCCTTTTCCTCCTTCACCATATAGGCGCGCACACACAGTCGGGATGTGGCTAATTTCAGCCAATATAGGCAGTCGGTTTCGAACACAGGACTGATGGTGCCTCGTCTTCGCCCTATCCTCACCCACCCCTCCTCCTCTTAGCTGTGGCCGCCAAACGCAGAGTCATGATTGGCGGACTCATCGACAATATCATAATGTTTAAGCGATTGGGACCAGCTCCCGTGGCTCAGTGGTTAGCGTGCTGGCCATGTCACGCCGAGACTGGGAGGTACCCGGGTTCGAATCCCGGTGCCGGCTGTGCTGTCTGGGGTTTTTCCTGGGTTTTCCTCAGACGTTTTCAGACATATGTCGGCACAGTTCCCTTAGAAGTCGGCCCAGGACGCACATTCCCCCAAGGCGTCAGTCGTGACGTTGCCCACCTCTGTGAGGGCGACAACGGCGAGCCCTTTTCACCACCCACCACCACCACCACTTAAGCGATTGGGCTTTCTTTATCTAGGTGGCAACAACAACTTTATTTCGAGACGATGAATGGGGAGTTTCATCCCCAGGGGCGATACTCTACCCCATTGCTGGTGATGATGCGGGGAATGAAATAATAAGTCCCTTCACAATATGGATCGAAGTCCTATGGTATCCAGACACCTCGACATGCCTCGACATACCTCTCGTCAACATGCCGCATTAATTCATCGAATGCGCCTCGATGTGGCTTTTACAGCGCAGTGGCGTTACCGCTTGAGGCTAGTTGACTCTCCCCAATGCAGTCACTGCGGTGCTGTAGAAGATCTAGAGCACATTCTTCTCTATTGCCCACACTATCAACCAGGGTGGCGGAGTTGCCACTCCTGGGTTGGAATGATTCCGGAATCATTCCAGATTTATCAGAGCCCGGAATGGAATTGGAATGGAATGGCGGAAACTGTCCTAGGAATGGAATGGAATTAGGCATTTTTTTCGCAGGCGGAATGGAATTTTAATGGACTGGTCTGGGTGCCACACGGTCAAGGGCGAAATAACCTTGTGTTTTTGCTCTTTTCGTGATGGGTAATGTCAATCTCCTCTATAGCACTGCTGGGCTACCCAGTACGGTTACCGGTCCCTTTTCTTTTATTGATGGAATTAAAGGAATGGAATGGGGTTACCAAGCCATTCCAGGAGTGGGAATTGGCCATACCTTTTCATTCCGAGGAACTGAAAGGAATAGAATTATCACAAATCTCCACTCCTCGGAATGGAATTGGAATGGAATGGGTGATCCCATTCCGCAACACTGCTATCAACCTTCCCGAACGGTACTCTGGATCCCCTAACGAGCTGGACTCTCGCCCACTCTCTCTAACAAAATTTATCTAGGTGTCAGTGGCATATAGTCATTAACGATTACATAATCTTCTTAACCTTCTCTAGACTTTCTGGCCTAGATGTAAGCGTATATGCATTCCAAATGCACAGCCGTCATCACCATATTCGCTTCGAGAGTCCTGTGTCCATCATAGTGACGTCTAAAGGAAATACTTAAATGAACCTGAAGGTCGCTCATCTTACCTACGTTCCTCACTAACGAGTTAGGTAGTGAAAGTGACATATCGGGTGAAAGTTTTGGTGTCGGTTGTTACAGATTCAGTAGCGATCTTGAAGCAGTGATCGCCACGTTGAGATTGTCAGATTTTCGGTTTTCAACTTGCCGTGTGACAATCACACAGGTCAAAGCATCGGTATGTGGCATTATGCGTATGCTTGCACTTCCATGCTCCTCG
Source organism: Ornithodoros turicata (assembly GCF_037126465.1). Lineage (NCBI taxonomy): Eukaryota > Metazoa > Arthropoda > Arachnida > Ixodida > Argasidae > Ornithodoros > Ornithodoros turicata. The sequence goes on along the minus strand of NC_088202.1, from coordinate 136,440,981 downwards.
GAATCCCCAATCGGAAGCGCCAACTTCTTTGAAGAACCGTAGGACACCTACCTAGGCTATAGAAAGGTCTGTGAAGCTGGATAGCACCACATACTTACGTTGGGGTAAAGCAGCTGACAGGCAGTTCAGGTTGACTGTCTAATTCGGCAGTTTACTGCTTCTTGGCAGATCACTCTTGTGGCGAATTCGGGTGGTCATTTCGTGGCAGCACGGCCTAGGGCACGGAAATTGCTAGGTCGGCGTCCGCGCTGAATCACGTGACCACAGCCACCCGAGCATGAGTGGCAGGAATGTAGCGGTTTTTGGTCGATAGGGGCATCGCTGTCGCTCGTCTTCCGTTCCGTCGTCTTCTAACCCACCCATGTGAACTTGGACGTGCGGGCAATGCGGGTCCTCGCCACCCTTGCGGAGCGGGTGTGACGACATCGAATAAAGTTGGCCAATCCGCTGCCCGGTCGCATCGAGGATGACGCTGATACGGGCTTTATTCACTGGGGACTATGGTACATAGGGATATTTACATGATGTACACACCGGACTGGATGTTACATGTTCCGAAGTCCGGCTCCCAGTCCATTTTTCCGCCGCTGCGGCCGCTTAAAAGGGTGACAGATAGGACCACAACCACCGCTGAAGGCTTCCAATCGGGCGGCCTGGGTTCAAAGGGTTATTGGGGGTTCGTGGTTGGCCCAGTTTAAATACTTGTCCAGGCCAGAACCGCCCGATTGCACACTCCCTCCACGCAATTTACGACCAGCGCGTCGAGGTGTCAACCCGTGCACGACCTAACTTTGGTCATTGCATGCCGCCAGCGCCAGAACCCAGATTTATGGCCGTCGCGGCGGATCGAGTTGCCTGGAGGACCCCATAGCTCCCCTGCACCTGCAACGATGCCATTCCCTCTCCCCACTGACATTGCCATTCATCCCCCAACAACACCAGATGTGGACGGATGATGCTACAATTTCGGCAAATATAACATACAATTCTCATAATGGTCATGCAAACACAACTCAATCCTCTACAATGATATAGATCTCGCGGGCCGATGAGTAGCGCCCCTATCGGATCGTGCCGACAGGTTCCTAGTGTTGCCGCTTATGACATGGTTGGTATAGACTAGTAGGTCCTGCTGTGGACACTGTCTAGAGACCACAAGGGACCTCTGACGCCTGTGCTTCAAAATGTGTAAGTCGTAGGAGTCAGACGAACATCTTTCTATCAATAAATTAAGCAGCGGCTTCAATAACAGCGAGTCATGCAATTTCAAAAACAAATTATTCATCAAGCTTTATTGCAAAAGTGGGTGCAGTACTTCCTGTACTTCTTTTTACAGAAACTAATAAACCTTCCACATGTACTTCTGCTGCTGCGTGTAGAGTAGCTCAGAGCGCTTCCCATTTGTGCGTACTCTGTGGCGCGACACATCGACCAGTTGAATTCCGAGTTGTCCAACTAAATGGTATGTGAAAGAAAGAAAGAAAAAATAATGGCGCGATGGGGGGGGGGGGGTAACAATTTAAAGTTCACTTTCATTGATTTTTCGATGACAGTGCAGGGAATAGGCGATGACCCGATGGCCATACTCTCGAGGGCACGCTCATCGCCGCCTCGCACGATACGAAAGTAGCCATTTTGACCACAGTGTTCGACCAGTATTTGACCAGTATTTGACCGTAGTATTTGACCAGTACAGCGTGGTTCGTGGGTGCGAGAGGGTTGAATGGCCCCAGAAGAAAATTCTTGTGGACACCTGTATGGTGGTAGATACCGCTGCTGTATGTATCTGGAAACCCGAGTAGACTTTGAAGCACACGCCTATGGGTCCGTTTTCAACCAGCGCGAGTCGTTTGAGTTCGTCGTTGCAACTGCATCAAAATGTACTCTTAAAATATTTAATAATTTCTGCAAGTGGTTTGTTACCGGGAAAAATGACAAATCAGTAATTCAAAATGTTACCTGTACACATGCTTTCAAGTTATGGTTCCCGTAAAAGATTCGCACACAAACGAGCAAAGCTATCAACGCCTTCAGCTGCATTTCGCATGGAGGTTATGTTAGCGAACTCTTTGTGTATCTCTTTTCACCGACAATACCGTGAGATGACATAACATACCAGTACGTGCACACACGCTGCTAAGAAAATTAGCCTGCGGAATTTTTTCCATCATTTTTCAGTACCCTGCTTAACTTTCTTATCGACTGTGTGAATGCAATACATTTTCTTGCCATAGTAGAAATACGTTGCAGTTCATTCCAGGCTGCTAATAGCTTGGCTGGCTGGAGCCTTCGATGCAGACGCAGTTCGTTAGATCCACAGAACTGTTTGCGTGCGTACCAATCAATAAAGTTGTAGTCATAAATACTCGCCCTCCATAAAAGCCTCCCATATAGTGACATCGCGCGACACATGCGCGTTCGCAGGTGCGTTTAGTTGTACGTGGGGGCCGTTCCTGCCCAGGGAGGGATTGCTCTGCTCAGCTATACAACACCGAAATTCTGCGCGTACTTGCCCACTAGGTACGAATAGCCGCCTTCGTAGTCCGTGGGACACGAGCGGTCAAAGTCGGGGTTATAATTACAGTAGAGTCACTGAATAAGCTTCGCTTCAGAGTATCGACACTGAGGTCCAAGGGAGAGTAGGACCGCCATCTTGTTTCGGCACCACACCGTTATCATCCCCATATGAGGATCAAAGACGGCTAACATAATGCTCCCCGTGGGACAGAGAAGCGTGTATGATTGTTGTGCCATAATCCAGGTATTGTCAACCAGAGCGTCCCGAGGATGTCAAGGTGAGCTCAAGGCCGCGAACTCGTGCTTGCAAACGAAAGGAACATTTCACTGGCGCACGACAGATGGCATCGTGCGCTAACGTGCGCATTGCGCGTGCGTGTGGGTAGCGTGGTGCCGAAACAAGATGGCGCATGCTCGCTCTTGGAGCTCAGTGTCGATACTCTGAAGCGTAGCTTATTTAGTGACTCTAAATTACAGGGTATCAGACCCTTGTGAGTACTGTAAGCAGGAGATGACGTCTTTTGGCGGGGTACTCCGGCTTCTGCTTGTTGCCTGTGGCTGTACTCTCTCGAGCTTCTATAGCATTCCCTTTGAGGCGAAGCTATAGCAAGTTCCACAGGGCCTTGCATAGAAGTTTAGGCGTTTGTAAGTTGTGCGATACACATAACACGTACAGTCCATTATTTCGGTGTACTTTCCGTGTCACTACACTGTATGAATGCAGGCTAAATTTCAGGCGTAAATAGATTATCAAGCATTACGCCAGAGGAGAGAAGGCAACCAGGATTACCTTCCGGATCTCCGAGATACGTGCATCACCCCCGTATTGTCGAAAAGTAGAAAATTCGGCAGAAAAAGAATACGGCAGTAGAGTAAAGCTATGGATTGAAGCAAAACCCTCAGTTCGGGAGCCGCCGAAATTCTGAACAGAAACTGTTCAGAAGAAGAATTCGAAATAACGGCGGCTCCCTTCCTGATGATTTTGCTTCGATCACCCTCTATTGAGTTATTTCTTCCATATTTTTTCCCCGTGGGTGTTAGAATTCCGAGAAAGCAGCCGGAGTTCTTAAATCGTTGCGCAGTGCTAGTTGTCTTGCCTATTGAAAACGTTTGATGAGACCTTCCGAACGGTATATGGCGATTTCTTCTGGCGAAGTTTATGCCACGGGTTTTCGCTACGACATTGAGAGTGGATGTGAGACGTAGACTGCATGCCTGCGTTAGAACTGGAGGATGTTCTACTGTCCAAAACGGGATGCAATGCGCCGGCAGCGGCTTATACCGGGGGATGTAATGTACCGCGGGATGTACCGGGGCAGTAGGCCATGACAGTTTGGTGGAACCTCGAGGAACTTCGTCTTGCGATAGCCCGATGCAGAGGATGCTGGTGAAATGGTGTTCTGAGGGCGGGAGTAATGGCGCAGCGATTCCTATCGACAGAAGTGAAAGAGCACAAACAAGCTGGTGCATACTGAGGGCTGGATCCGGAGATACGAAAGTCTCCGGTTCCAGACCTCTGCGGTTCTTATATTCGTCACACAGACAGTTGATGGCGGCTTGGACTCTGCTATAACTGCTGAGTTAGATGTTGTTCCTGGTACTCCTGAAAAACCTTGGTGTTCTTGGCCAACGCAGTCTCTAGCTGTCTTTCTGACGACACTGCGACATTGTGCAGCACTGGGAGGTTGAACGCAACAGGAGATATAGTATCAAAGCGGTATGAAGGCCGAGAATGGATGCACAAGAGGAACCTCATTGAGAACTTGCCAGAAAGCGTAATATGTTGGTACGGGCACTTGCTCTAAGGCTGAGGACTTCCGGTCGCCATACAAGGGAGCGGTCCAATAATGTGACGAGGAATCGGTGGTGCGTAACTCGAGGCACAACAAAAACAACACCAACAACTTTATTTTCGACCTTGGAGAGTGGGGAGTTTCATCGCCACAGGCGATACTCTACCCCATTGCTGGATGGAATAGGGGGAATAAAATAACGAGCCCCTTCACAATAACGATCGAAGTCCGATGGTGTCCAGAAATGTCAGAAGAGCTTTGAGCGCAGAGCGTTGCTGGGCTGGATTGGGCCAGGGACCAAGCAATTTCGAGAGGGAGAAAGGGCGAGAGTCCAGTTGACGAAGAGACTCGGAGAGTGTGGTTCCCGTTTAACTCCAGCCAAAATCTGGGTAGCAGTCTTTTCCGAAGAGTCTTCTGTTCCCCTCGTAGATGCGTATACGAAGAGGGGAGTCAAGTCCTGTAGATCACAAACAAAACACAGAAGCCGACACTGAAGATTCCCCTCGTAGTGAGAAACGTCGTGACTGCATTAAGGACTGCAGACCTTAGACTTAGACCTACAGACCTTTCCTGCAGACCAGAAGCAGATGTCATCCGCATATAGGCTAATGCGAACTCCCGGGAGTAGCAGTTGGGGCAGAAATGGACTGCTTGATTAATTATTCTGACTCCATCTGTTGTTTGTGTTTCAAGTGTACGTTTGAGGTGAATTCTCCCTGGGATATCGCAACGCGCTTATAGGACTCTACAATAAATAAATGAGTTCCGATTGCTTCAGAAATTGGCGTTATAATATGACTGACTCTGAACGTTGGTCGTTGGGGACATTACGGACCTTTTAGTACGCTACTGTAAATCGAAAGATCTGATTATTCCTGATATCCCGCGCAATTGGTTAGCAGGCCTCAAGAAATTCTCGATGACGTTTCGCTCTTATCGGATTTATTCATCGTATATATTGATGTGATCCGGAGCCCGCGTGGCACCTTAGCGTCTCGGAGGCAGAGAATGGGCAGAGAATATGGGTACTTTTTCAATAACACTTACAAGGGTTCTGCTGCTTTTTGAAGACGTCAGGCCTGTACCCTCACAGCCTCGCACTTTTAAGGAAACCGATGTCACTTTCGTAAATTATCCACCTGGCCACGGTGTCAGGTCCTGTACAGATACTGCCTAGGATTGAGGCCAGCATTCGTCTTGTTTCGGCTGCCAAGGTGCTACTGGTCAACACGAAGAACGGATCGCTCTTCCTTGACTGACCCAAATATTCCCGGAATATAAATGTTGGCACGGGAATACGGGAATCTTGCTTTGCCATCATTGGTTGCGCATCGAATGAAGGGACAGCAAGTTTGAGGTGGACCATGTGCATTCCCGCGTCGTTTCAGCATGGGCGACAAAAGTAGATTTAGTTTACAAGGCCACACATATCCAAACAACGACCACGTGTTTGGGAAGTTGCCGCTTTGTTTTGCCAATCACGTGACCTATCTTGTGTTCACCACTTCTCATGCGAAGACACACACTGTGGCTTCAATGGAATGATGGCAGTTGAAGAAAAGGCACCAGCAGTGAGATTCGAACCACACCCTCTGATTTCCGGTCAGAGATGCTACCAATTACACCATGCTAGCTACCCTCTCTTCAGCGCACCAAGCCACGCTAGGAAAGCCACGGGGACACGTACTTCACCCTTTCAACGTATTCTCTCTTACATTGTTGCCATTCACTCGCACATTCACACAGGCGACCACACTTGCCATCTTTCTCATATAACTTTGAAGTGGATGAGGCAAACACAGAAGGACAAAACCGCCACCTACTAGATTATAACGACGATGTCATAGGCACCCCTTCCCAGCGCCACATTTTTGGAAGGTAGCTGTGGCGCTACTCATCGTCCCCGTTATTGCTTCCTCAACTTCTACAATACTTTGTACTTCCACGTACCTTAGTATTTCTGTACAAGCGGTGGATATTCCACAGATGTTTCATTCTGAGGTTGATTATCATCATCATTCTACGCGTTTTCATAGGAGCTACTGCTGTCGTCTGCTACGGTAGTCGTACATACGCTTCTGCGAGTTCAGAATTCAAATTTCCATCGTCCAATCGTGATGCAGATCTCGCGTGCCGATGAGTAGCGCCCCTAGCGGATCGCGCGGACGGGCCCCTGATAGGGGTTCCTCATTATGACATGGTCGTTATAATCTAGTAGGTCGTGGACAGAACACACGCCAAGCCTTACAACGCCCAGTTGCGCGCTGCAGTTGAATGATGACAGTTGAAGTGTGGGTTCGAATGCAACTGGCTGGTGCCTTTTCTTCAATTCCCATCATTCAACTGAAGTTTGCAACTGGGCGTTGTGAGACTTGTTCGTCCTCCTAACGATCCCTTGCCTCATATACTAGAACGTTACCGCATGACACCTGATAGTCCGTGGTGTCGCGCCCTGGGAACAAGTTAATCTCGGTGGAGTTTGTTTGTGTACTTCTCTATTCAATGGAATGCGAAGCAGTCAGAATAGAATTGAAGCAGTTATAGGAGCACCAAGTTTTAATGACAAGCTTTCGTGCAGAATGTACGTGCAGCACCTCGCGACCATGCTTACAGGTTATCATCATCGTCATCACTATTGAACGTAGGGTCACGTGCGAATTTCCACTTTCTACGGTAACCATCTCTAGTGCACCATAGTGACCATGGCTGGTGGAGGGGCAGAGTCGGCTGCGAGCGTACTGTCGTCTTACCCAACAGTGCGGCGCATCCTTGCCGAGCTGCCCGTTCAAGACCTCTTCCGATGCATCAACTTCAACAGCGTCTGGGAATGCGTCTGCCTCGGCATTGTCCGAAGCAAGTTGGCAGCATTAGTCGTAGCATCTGTGCGTAAAATGTCTTCTGTTCATTCAGCGCCACGTAATCCGTGTGCTAGCGTAGCAAGCTATTTCCTAAGCTATCACCGTTGGGTATGCCCTTAGCTGTGTACGGTACGTATAGGGTTTATTCACATGACGTCATCCGCAGGAGCGCGCCACTGCCGCTAGCAGATTTGCCGCCATAATGTAGGTCCACATGTTTTGACTGTCCAGGCTTTCATCCACATCGCGTTCACCGTGCATTTGGTGTTTCAAAGTTATTGTACTCTGTGAATATTATTTGTACCATAATCCAATAGCGCAAAGACAGCGAACGAAACAGGAACTAAACTTGGGACTACAGGGACAGGTACTACATCATGGCGGCGATTTCGGCTTTTCGAAGCTAGTGCCCTCTGGAGGAGTGACGTCAGTGAATCAACTCTGTACTATATCACAGTTAGGTAATACCTTCGTGTGTGAGTTTGCACTGTTCTAGTAGTCGTGCTTCGTTCAACACTTGCACGTACAGGTCCCGACAAGAGTTTTATTTTATTTATTTAGGATACTGTTGGTCCACAAGTGAACCGTTATAGGTGGCTGGACTGAAAAACAGGTTCTAAAGTTTCAAGAAAATTATACATCAACTTGGTTCACAATGATGACCGGAAGGCTGTGGCATTCACGTATTCTTTTTGGATAAAACGAGTACTTAAAGTCATCCGTACGAGCTACGATGTCCTTTAAATGTCGATTATGATTGTGTCTAGAAATGTGACATCTCGGGATCAAACGCGAAGGAAGCGGGGTTCTTGTCATCAACTGAAACAAGGCGCACATTTAAGGCGCTGTAGCTTGAAATATTGTTCCACTATGGTAGCAAATTAGCCCTGCGACATAACTCTGACGCCGATGTTGTTGTGCGATAATCTGCAACAATAAATCTGGCAGCTTTCTTCTGAACCTTTTCTAAGTTCTTTTTGCGTATGACAAGATGGGGATCCCAAATTGGACAGGCATATTGCATTAATGGGAAGACTATAGCGATCTGTACGCTTTTAACCTCACACCGTAAGATGAGTATCGTAGCAGACGTTTGAGTTGGAACAACCTTCCCAGAGCCCTTTGGACTACACTCTCTACGGAACAGTTCAGTCTAGTTCACGGAACACGCGAGCGGTGCATTTCCTCCTCGGTGCGACACCCTACCGGCGAGCAAAAATGGGCTCCTTTACTCGTTCACAGGGGTGAGTGAGTGCGCTGGTAGCGACACACCGCGGTAGTTTCGGTATCGCTTGAATGTGCTCGAAACGTGGTTTCAACTGGTGTCGTGCAGGCACACTCCTGTACCACATAGAACGAGTGAACAAGACCGCTTCCGCTTGCCGCTAGGGTGTCGCACCCAGGGGAAAATACACCGCTCGCGTGTTCCGTAAACTTTTGTCGGGACCTATACAAGTGGAATAACAAACTAAGTTACTCCATGATGGCACTATCTCGTCAACGACATGCCAACAGTGATACATTACTTTAAACCGTTACCTTTATCGGTAATTAGGAAGATGGGGACATGTCGGTTTTCGATTCGTTATATAACTAGGGCAAATACAAAGGAAATGCATTCTGTTCCAGGAGAAGCAGTCAGATCCTGAAGATTCCCTTCCCAATTTTCGTGCTATAATGAGTCACCATCTGGAAATCTGTGAGCGTGTTGGCAGAAAGCCATCATATGTCATCATCTTCTTTACAGACGAGCTGGATATAACAGGCATGTTGAAAAAGAGTATTGAGCTTATGACAACCTGTGCTGGGGGTCGCTTCGTTCAGCATAGTTCTTATAGAGCGCCTGTGGCGTCGACGTGTGCTTTAGTGGCGCGTCCCATATAGGAAAGGATGACTTACAGGAAGTGGAATACGTATTGCCAGCTAGAAAATGATGGGTGACAGGTATCCTACACTTTTCGAGCGGGAATGTTCGCTGGATCACATTACTCGAGGCATATTCCAGCGTGGACTGGACATATCTCTTAAATGTTTCATAAATGATAGAGCTAGCATGTCTTCTTCGCAAAATTTAATTAATGTATTCGCTAATAGTGTCCGCTAAAAATACATTAATAATGCTCAAAATACCACCTTCCACAGATCATAATTTATATTCATGTATTTATTGCTTCATATAGGCTTCACTAATCGTTCTGTCCACGAAGTATGCGTTGCGCTTTATATGAAAAATCTTCGCACTGAAAACAGCACTTCGCCACATAGCCGGCACGCCTATGTATACGTGCTACATATCAGGGTTGATAACGGTAAGATTCTGTGCAATGGTTGGCTTGCTATATGTGGTGACGTTCTGTTCAATTAAGCATCTTGTTTTACTCAGTGTGCAGCGTGCGCGTGAGCATGAAATCGGCTATACAGTATTCTAGTCTACGCAGTTTGAGTACTTACCGTCATTTACATTCGAAAAGTCTAGATGATTTTCGTCATTACTGAGGCTTACAAACGTAGAGGCACTTCTGGATCTCATGACTGCTTGTGCTACCCGTTTTCTTAGATTGACTACTATGAGTGACGCAAACATCCTGCTGCGAGTTTACAGCTGCTAATAGTGGAAGTATAACAGCTGAATGTCAGTGTCCAGCAGATCGCATTCACACGATTTTTGATATAATCAGTCGTCGAAAAGTGAAATACAAAAGGTTGTGTGACGATGGACGTTCAACGCATTTGCAATACAGAAGTGTCGGAGCTCTGCGAGCTTTTCGGCGCGGAAACATCAGTGGTGGCAGCAGAAGTACAGGACGTCCTGGTATCATCCACATCATCGGCAGACATCTGCAAGCATCACATATCGGCGGCACTCTTCTTCTCTACTGAGGATGCTGTGCACTACCACTGCGACGTGACCTCGTACCTCAACTCGCCGGGTACCTCGGATGATAACATATGCCCATGTTTGGTAACCGTCTATGGGGGATACAGCGCATACTGTGTCGTATGGATGATAGCCGTAGCAGACACTAGACGTTGTATTGTCAGCTTCCTATCGAAGTGTATTCCTTCTAAGTATCTGACCTCTGCATGCCCAATCGAAAACGACAGCAGAAAGACACGCCACATTAGTTAAGTGTATACACCAGAAAGCACCACAATATAGTTTTTTTTTTTTTTTCAAAGTGGATGCATCGGTCGGATTGCGACTGAGTTATGCAGATGACTAATACATCAGTGGTGGACATTCTTAGACGTAATAGGATACGAGGAACAAGCTGATGCACAACCGTTATCGATGTGCCGCTCAAAATAACTATAGGTGGATTCGGTGCTGAACGTTTTCAGAAATGTGGACTCGAATGGATACGAGTTGACAGAGGCAGATGAGAACAAACGAATGGTGTCTAATCTGTATCAGCCATGTAGTGTTCAATGCACGGTTCAGTGAACGCATACAGAACCACACTGACTAATATGGCAATTTCAGTGCAGGTAACATTTTCGCAAATTGCACCGATACAGATATTCTAGCTGCATCAACAGATCGGATGTGCGCACTGATAAGTGGAACGTATCGCTCCTGTATACAACAATTTCCAAATTTTTCCTCTTGCAAGACACTCCGACGAGGGCAATGCCAGAGGCTAGGACAGGCTGCTCGGCCTGTGCATTATGTCAGACGAGCTGACTTCAACGACCCTTGTACCGGAGAGAAGGTTCAGTTCGCCCTTTACTTCAGCGCCCTATTCGTGCGGTCTCTAGCGTTCCTGGAAAAGGAGCATTTACGGGACGTCGCCACTTGTACATTTCGTACAAACTGTTTCAGGGTTCTTCAGCACCAGGTACATCGATCGTACATCTAAAACTAGAACAAGATTACAAGAGTCTCACGCAAGCGATTGCGGCTTACCGGGACTTCGTTCTCCAGAAAATCCTTGTATGCTTTCTTTCAGAGGTCCAGGAAGAACAACTCATGCTGCCCAGTTTATTGGGGTCTCAAGGGTGTCGGCCGCGAGATAAGAGCAAAAAGCATAAAATTCTCACCGCACCACACAATGGCACAGATAGAGCGACGACTGTGCAGGTTCCGTGCAGCCTTCGGTGCCACGAACAACGCTGTGGCCCTAGTATTTCAAGACGCTCAGATAGCCGACGATGAAGTCGCCCGAGTGATTCGAAAGGTGTTCCCGCAAGTTCCACTTCTTTCGGTTTCTGGAAGTTTAATGATGGACTTGAACAGGACAGAAGCATTCTCGTTGCTGCACCTCGACGCGACTTCGACTTTCATATCTAAGAGCGTTGTGCTGATGGTAATTGCATTTTGAGTTTTTGTAGCAGTTATGGCGTGCAATGAATATTGTTTACTTTAGCCTATAAGCTTTCGATCTCACTAAAAGGTTTGGTTGCTCATGTGACGCTGTGGCATCTAGGACAGTGTCTGGCAAGTAAGTAACTAAGTAATTCCTGTATTCGAAACGTGCTCGCAGAGCGACACTCGCAGAGTGAGCCGTGTTTTACTGACGCGGAGATTCGCAAGTGAAGAATTGGTTATGGCGCACGCTGAGACAGCATATAATTATACTAACCATGGCGGTAATGTTTATTCACCTGTTAGCCTAACAAGTCTGCATAGAGTTCCGGAAAGTGTGTAATTTCTGCTTGGTTTAAGCCAGATCAGGTAGCAGTGTACTCGCCGTTCGAGCACTAGTGCAAAATGAGCGATGGGAAAATACTGCTGCTATTGACAAAAAAAAAAAAGGGGGGAGAGATTGAATGCATCACACGCCAAATTCGGCTACTCCCATGAACACACCCCATACCCCAAAGGGGGAAAAATATAGAAACTCGCCGCTTTCGCGATAACTATCGGCCAAAGGCCAAATCACCGGTTAACGTAGTTTACAATGAATCACGAGGTCCTAATAGAGTGACTCCAACGCACACCTCTGAATAAACGTCACAAGCGCTGACAAGGCAGCATTACTCTTGTCAGACGGCCAAGGACCCAGCACTTTTACGAGGTCAAAGTTGCGGTTGTCCAGTCGGTCGGGAGCAGATTTTATGGTAGCCCTTTGAGGTGCGTATCTATAACAGTGCACGAGAACGTGTTCAGTGTCTTGCACGGTTGCACAAAGTGTACAGTTCGCTGAGTCAGTCTTTCCCAATTTTATGGAGGAATTGCCGCCCGTATGGCACGTTCAGACAGAACCTGTGCAAGAGCGTCTGGGTAGACCGAGGTAACGTGGACGGATCTCTAAATTTCAAATCCGGGTCAACTAGATGGAGCAACGAGAAGTGCCCGTCGCCTTGTAGCCATTGTCGTCTAGTCATAGTCTGTGTAGGAGACCTCAATATGTCTTGCACACCGGCTTTGGCGTAAGGCACTGTTGCATGCACACTGTCCGAATGTCGTGGACTACGGGTACCGTACACCCATTACGCAGGAACGATATTGTTGCTTGTAGACCAGCCTTTGAATCGCTATATATGATCCATTGCGCTGCAGATGGGTATGCAACCACATATTGAAGAGCGAGTAGTATGGAGTGTCACGCAGTTGCGGCATGCACTTCTACTCCATTAGGGGGTCATGGGTTTCGCAGCTATGATGTGAAAGCACTTTACCGGGAACCATGCCACAATTGGCGACCAGTTATTTCGACAAAAGCTAAAATGTGAAGGGAAACATTCGTAAAGGGAGCGATATTCTCATCAATAAAATTGTTAGAATATTTACTTCAGCATGGACTGTTTTTTTGTATCGTCCTGCAATATAGAACCGTAAAGCATCTCGATGTACTGTAAACACGCCATCATCTTCGTTGGCCAGGGATTGTTTGCACAAAACTCTGAGTGCAACACTCGTTTCGTGCAAGCGGGCCCTGGCGTCTCGGAGAACATTTGTTTTCTGTTTGATTCCCTAAATATTCCTCATATTCGGGCCTTTCTTCCCCACATTACAGTTGGTGTGGCAGATAAGCTTAGCACATAACACATTAAAGTCTGCATAAAGTGGATACCCTGTCAATACCAACCTGAAGTATTTAAGTGTTATTTATTTATGAGAGAACCCCATGAGGGGGGGAGGTGGCAGTAACAAGGTAATCAGCAACGTAATAATACAGAAAATACCGTGGTGCTAAACTCGCAGTTAGTTAGCAAGATCACGACTGAAATAGCAAAAACCCTTAATAATAATTAACGACTCTGGAAGACAGTTCACAGAAGTGATTGTGTGTGGAAAAAATGAGCGTGAAAAGTGATCGGTATTAGACTGAAAGCACTCGACCTTGAGAACATGATCGAGTCTGGGGCATACATAGTGGGTAGGAGATAAAAAAAATTTGGTCTCACGTGACTGCAGTGAAAGAACTTATGGAATCGACACAGTCTGATGTACTTCCGGCGTATCGCAAGGTCAGGTAGACCAAAGGTAGAACAACAACAACAACAACTTTATTACAAGATGATGACTGGGGAGTTTCATTGCCAGGGGCGATACTCTGCCCCAGTGCTGGTGGTGATGTGGGGAATGAAATAATGAGCACCTTCACAATAAGGATCGAAGTCCTATGGTATCCAGAAAGGTGAAGAGACCTTTGAGGGCAGAGCATTGGTGTGCTGGACGTGGCCAGGGACCAAGCATTTTTGCGAGAGAGTGGGGGCGAGAGTCAAGCTCGTTAAGGGATCTGGAGAGTACGGTTCGGGAAGGTTGGTAATGTGGGCAATGGAGAAGAATATGCGCTAGATCTTCCACAGCAGCATAGTGACTGCAGTTGGGAGAGTCAACTTGTCTCAAGCGGTAACGTCACTGTACTGTGAAAGCCACATCGACACGCATTCGATGAACTACTGTGGCGCCGCTCATAGCCACGGTTGCTTCGCGGCGCTAACACGAAAGTAACAAAAATAGAAGAACTAACGCGGCATCTTGTCGAGAGATATGTCGAGGCATGCGGAAACCGAGCGCTGGAACTCTGCTCAGCATGGCTGGGGGAGAATGTCAGCGGTCCATTGGCGGATAGCCAGAGGAGTTAACGAGGCGCCGAAGTACGGACCGACGATCTCCTTTCAGTTGCGCAATACGCGTCCGTCTCCGAGACGAGAGAGCTGCTTATACGGCGTTGTCGGCCTCTTCATTGCCTTCGACACCGCAACGGGCTGGAACCCATTGGAGAACGAACCTGTACCCTGCTTCGTAGACAAGCTTGTAAGCCATTAATACATCCATAACCAACAGTGCAGATGAGCCTCGGATGCCAGAATTTTCAATTGCTTGGAGCGCGGATGTTGAGTCAGTGAATACTACCCAACCCCGTGGGGTAAAGTGAACGATGTGCTGCAGAAAGAAAAGTATGACATGGAGTTCCGCAGCTGTGGATGAGGTTTGATGCAAAAGGCGACTGTCCTTCCACTACGCCTTCGGATGGGATGACGAATGCCGACGCTGACGTGCGATTTCATGATGCGCAGAGGCTGCGCGTATGCTGCGGCAGAGGTAGAAAGAGGTAGCATAAAAATGGGCTCGAAGGACTTGAGGGGGAACCTGATCTCTGCGGTCCTGGAGGTCCGGAAGACGTGCAAAGGTGGGTGGCACAGGCAGAGACCAGGGGGCATTCGGCGGTGTGACGGCCTTAGCTATGAAGCCAGTGAGAGCCTGGCGTGTCCTCTGCGCTACGCTTTCAGGACTTCACTTTCAGGACGGTATAGAATTTTCCTGAGGAGTGGATGACGGGGAATGTGCGCACGCAAATGTAGGAAGTGTCGAGCCGTTTCACGCTCACTAAGGACCTCCACCGGGAGTTCACCAGCTTCAGCTAGGACTTGCCATGTTTCAGCCATTCTTGGAACTCCAAGGCAGCGACGAAGGCTTCGGGCAAACAGGGTCAGAAGGGTATTTAACGACGTTGTAGAAACCCTGTGCAAGATTGGAAGGCTGTAATGCACAGTCGCCCTCACCAAAGCCGCGTGAACGACTAGAAGAGAGCGTTGATCACAGCCATAACCTAAGCCAGAAATATGTTGAATTGCAGGAAACCATCATTGCACTTTGGTTTCAAGGTGCTTAATGTGGCGAGCCCAGCGCAGGTTCGAGTCCAGGACCACACCAAGGAAGCGAGGGGAACATACAGGCCCAAGCTTCTTTGCACCAACCCAAAGAGGGAAATTTCTCATAGCCTTGTGAGTGAAAGGGAGCTCGACGCAATTTTCGGGCGAAAGGTCGATTCCAAGTCGCGTGAGGTACAGATGGACATTATTTAAGGCTAGCTGCAAATGGCACTGAATGGCTGGTCATGACTTGCCTACTGTCCAAAGGGCAACATCATCGGCATACACAGAGAATGGTACTTTGCGAGGAATTATCGATTTTGGCCTGCCATTACCACATTAAAGAGTGTAGAACTCTGAATGCTTCCTTGGGGCACGCCTTGATGAACAGGGTGCTTAGGGCTTTGGCCGTGGGGTGGGCAGACAACGGTAGTTCGGTCCGTAAGGAAATCGTGGAACCAGCTGATGAGTCGACGAAATACTCCAAAAAAACCACAAGGCGTCGAGCACACAAATGTGCGAGACGGTATCATATGAGTGCTTGATGTCCAGGGAAACCGATACAACAATCTGCCGATGAGCACGAGCATGTTGGACTGTAGAGACTATGCCGAGAACTGGATCCATGGAGCTGCGGTGGTGACGAAATCCAGCCACATCTTGGAAACCATTCTCTCCATGAGTTTTTCCCATACAGTTTGCCAGCCTCGCAGAGCGGAAGGATGATAGGGAATTTGGGGTTTGCCTGGTTTCAGGATGGGAACAACTAATGCCTCCTTCCAGGTAGATGGTACGGATCCCTGTCGGCAAGACGTATTATAAACATGAAGGAGAGCTAGGAGTGGCCGCTCGTCAAGGTTTCATAGTGCGGCGTAGGTGATTTTATCTGGTCCTGTGGACGATCGCACATTCACAAGTTTCAACGCAGTCTTCAGCTCGATTAGAGTAAAGTCGTGGTCCATAACCTTCTGTGGACAGGGCCAGTCTTGGTGAATTTCTGTCGTCAAGCTCTGGACAGAACTGCTCTGTACCCCAGTCGTCGAGACAGCCGCCGGTGTCGTTAGGACGACGGAGAAATTTGTCGCTAGCGTGATTTTGTCCACATCCTTAACGATAGCCAATGCCACAAGAGGATTCTTTTCTGGGGGCGCATCCTTCAGAGCATGAATTGTCCTCGAGATCTTTGAGGCCGGGTCAAACGATGAAAGGTGTTGACAAAACTTACGCCAACGCTTCCGGTCTTCTTTCTTATAGGGAGACTCCGGGGCAATCCGAAACTATTATAATGCCTGTGTAAATAAGTTCGGTACATTCTTCCGAAATGAGAAATGAAGTTGGTTTGGCAGTCGGGGATTCGTTCGTTGCCAAAAGAGTTGGGATGCTCAAAACGAAAACGAAACTTCCGAAGGTTCCCTCTCCCGCCACCCTGTACCATGCGTGATGGCGGCCCGTAGTCTTGTGTGGGCCACCGCTTGTTGTTGTTGCCCCTGGAGCGGGATGGCGCTTATCCGCAAGGGAGATTGGAAATGACTAAAGGGCAACCTCCATGGAGCGAATTTTTGCAACGAAGTTCGCGCGGCAGACTGTCACGCGCGTTCCGCCGCCAGTTGTTCGCCGGCACCAGCTCCATGGAGCGAAAAACCAGCGGACGGCGTCGGGAAGTCATGCTGTGATGTCCCTGTTGCCAGGGTATAAGGGGAAAGCTTAGTGAAATCAATTGCTCGAAAAAGTGCATTTAATGTCACAAATTTTGCAACTAAATCCAGCATCTGTCTGAAAAGATGCGCCCAGTAACGTACCGAAAAGCATATTCACTACTGCGAAAAGAAAACATGTTTCTTGGCAGAGAATGCCTCACGTTCTAACGATGCAGTTGGCGAAACAGCGAGCAGACGACAGCATCCAGTTGCAAGAAGAGGACGACGACGATGATTCACGAGAGCAGACGACCACGTGCAGGCAATCTGGCGTGGATTCGTAGCGGAAGAGCACTTTGATTGGTTCATCTGCAGTTGACGCTTCCGGAATCGCGGACGCTGGGCGAAAATATCTGGCATGGGCAGATCGGCGGCGGACGCTCACATTTTTGACGCCTCGCGCAGGGCGTCCGACGCTCAGCGAAGTTCGCAGCTTTTTCGCTGTACATTCGCTCCATGGAGGTTGCCCTTAATGAGGTGCTGTCACCAGGATGGTAAAAACGCGCACGCGCTTTGTAACTCCTTTGTGCCACATGAATGACCATATGGCCATCATGACCAGCCATCTGCTTCCTCGGTTCCGTTCTAAAATACTTGCCAGCTGTAAATGCAAAGCCTACAGAAACAGTACACGAGGACCACCGGTGAGGTGAAGACCAGTATTGCTTGACTGCTTCTCCGTGGAGGAGCGCCTAATCACTCAAAGCAAAATCTTCCTTTTCAAATTTCCTGTGCCACTTGGGAATGAGAAATTCTATGCACTGAAATATCATACGGTACGGATTGGCGTCGCAGCGTTACCTCAACACGTTTTCGGTGCAGAGTCTCGCTTTAAGTTCTCGTGTTACTTTGGCTTTCATCCGGCGGTACGCTACAATGTAAGGAGGTTGCCCAGTTCGGCGAGCCGTTCTCTCTGCTCGGCGACGTAATTCTCTAAGGTGGTTAATTGCTGAAGAGGTAGTTTTATTGAAGAGATACTAGAAGGATAAGAATAAATGTTAGAGATGTATCGAGCAGCACGTTCCCATAATGAATCAAGCAGGATATTAAGCATGCTAAGATGAGGGTCCCATACGCTACAAGCGTACTCTAGTTTAGGGCGTATCAGTGTTGTATAGGCAAGTTTTTTCAGAGATGGTGCGCATGCTTGTGGTTGCGGCGTATGAATCCCAAGTTACGATTTGTGTCACTTAAAACTGATTTAACATGGTTCAATAAAGTACCAATTTGGGCCTGTTGGTCACGAATAAGAAAATCGCTAAAATAGTGCTAAAAACAACGTACGTACTGCACTTTCAACGAAGGTGCAGCGCTTTGCGTCCGTCCCGTGTCGTCGTTATTTGTTTTCAGCAGTGCTTTAGCGATTTTATTAACATGGTTCGTGCAGCTCAGAGTACGAACAAGATTAACGCCGAGGTATTTGTAGGAGCTGGACTCCGGGATAGTAGAGTAGAGTTGTTCAAAATGTAATGAGTCTGATATGGCTGCTTTGGACGTGTGAAAGAAACTGGGGCACACTTCGATATGTTGAGGACAAGCTTCCAGATAGAACACCATGAGGAGGTATAATCTAGGTCGTGTCGAAGGGTGAGCTGATCGGTGAGAGAATATACTACGGTAGAGTACACAGTCGTCTGCGAACAGACGAATGCTTGAAGATATGGAAGTCGGGAGATTTTTAAGAAGAATAAGAAAAAGAAGAGGACCGAGTACTGACCCTTGCGGTACGCTAGATAGGACAGGAAGCGGAGACGAGAGGGAATCATTGACCAACAGGTGTCACCTGTGAACGCCTGTGCATATAGTCTTTGAACCACTTATGTACAAGATGATGAAGATTCAGCGAAGACAACTTTACGAAAATCAAGAAAAATGGCGTCAGTGCGTACGTTATTGTTCAAGTTACACTGTATGGCATGAATAAAACACGATAATTGTGTACCACAAGAGTTGCCCTTGCGAAAGCCGTGTTGATTACTATGAAAGAAATTCAAGGTCAGTCAAGGTGAGGAAAGATCCATGAGAAAACGGTTCTAGTATTCTAGACTGGGCGCGACGGGAATATAGACAATGAAATCGGGCGGTAATTAGAAGAAAAGTACAAGCGCGTGTTTCTGGTCTCGAGGTCAGTGCGGTCAGTGTACCACTGCGCGTGCTCAGCCGTTCAGTACGAAACCAGAATTGACTCACTTCACTCGGCATCACCTTGCTATTGCTATCCGTCCATATTGACTACTTTGAAGCAACACGGGGCACCCTGCATCAAACAGTTATGGCCGTAAGTACAACGAATAGCATGAATATGTCGAAGTGCACTTCCCGTATTTCGAATCAGGAGAAACATACCGACTGAAGTATCCGAACCTAGGGCCTCCTAATTTCCGGTCAAGAATGCTGCACACACCACGCCATTGATTCTTAGACGTTGGAAGCTTGGATGTGTTTGTGTCTTCTATGTCTGTAGCCTGCCTCGGCTGTATTGCCGCTTTGTATTTGCAGTGGGGCCGTCTAACGAATGTGGCGAAGAACACGCTCGTTTCCACACGTATTATACCGCAGGCAATGCAGATGGCAGCCGCGCCTTGAAACGACAGTTTTCGCAATCTTTTTCCGGCTATTGCCATTGTATAGCAGTGAATGTACATTGTAATAGAACGTGTAGGCGAATGTAGTTCCGTATCCAGACCACTGGCTTTTTTAAAGAAAAAAAAACTATAAAAACAAATCATTTACGTAAGTGTCTAATTAGGAAGGAATTAAAACTAATTAGGAACGAAATTAAACAGGAATGACCCTCGTATATTGCGTGGAACGTATCATAATTAAATTTTATCGCCCGTTGCTTGAAAGCGATCCGCCATTTTTACTAAGGACCTTTTGATCTAACCGGTGCCTGCACCACCTAGTGCACGCCTGGGGGGGGACGCCCCTCCCCCTCCCCCCCAGATTTCCAATCTGTAAAAACCTAACCTGGACTATCCTCAATACAGTGTAGATTAGTCCAATTCAACAACCGTACCTTTTGCAAGATGGCAAGTTTCGAATCCGTTAGGCTTAGCATTCTCGTGTTTCTTCTGCGCTAGAAGTGCATCAGACGGGGTTGTTGAAATGCATATAAAAAAGTTCTAGTACACGGAATTTTATAATTTTACATTTTTATTTCAGTATATGACTTTCTTTCACTTCTATGCAACATTTGCCTTCCAAACGCTTTCACTAAGAGTAGTAAAACCGTTCGGTTAATGCGGCATGCACTTTCTATCTGTCAAAAAAATAAAAAAATATAAAAATCGTGTGGTGGTCTTGGCAAATTTCGAAGATCAAAATTCAAGTTCTCGTGAACTGCATTTGATAAACACGCTCAGAGTTAATGGAAAAATCTCCTCCGAGATAAATACCGTTGGCCCCACAACGCTCAGACAAGTAGATATTTTAATACGATTTTTTTTTATGAAACACCCTGCACATATAAACTCTTCGGGTTCGAGTTTTCGGGTTCTGTGCCTTTTTCCAAAATCGCTGTTTCTTTTCAGTAACGGTAACGTACGTTAAAATCGAGCGATATTATGTGGAAAAGTGGATTTACGGGTAGAAAATCGGAAGGAAAAAAGAGCGCGTGATCCATTTCAGAACAACACCAGATGACGGCAACATAGCACGCTCTTAACCAATCACCATCTCGAATGACATCGTTCTGTCCCCTGATTGGTTAAAAACAGAAGGGCAGTGGTTGGCCTGCACCGTGCTATGTGGTTTTTGTAGTGTACTGACGGACGTGAACATGTCACCCCTCCCACACGGATATTTTCAAAGATGTCCCGGCCCCTCGACACACAAGCACACGCCCCTAACACTTCATAAATGTTATGAATACGTAGGGCAGTAAACAGATGACATCCCTTCCTACGGAATTCCAACACGGCTCTGGGGTGAAAATACTGGGCAAATCCCTGCTTCCACCACATTAATGATCCCTGCCACTAACCGGGCACAATCAGTGTTGTTTATTCAGAGCCTTTACAAGTGTGCCCATAGTGGCGTTCATTGCAATGATCAAACTGTAAAGCTCAGTGATAGAAACGGAAGGTTTATTGATATTTCTTACTGTCTTCTCTCTTTCAACATAACAGGCAGTGACTCCAACGAGTCCAAATTCAAAGCAGCAGCCAATGAAAATCGTCCAATTTGCTCTCAGGGCTCTGCAATCATTAACACCACCAGCTCATCCAACAGATCACCCTCCATCGTTTTCACGAAAGAAAATCATTGGCGTCGGCATTTCTATCGTCTTCCTTCTGTTGCTCGGGTTGCCATCTATTTCATCATTGGTGGCGGTACCGTTCGGAAAAGCGTCCACTACTCACTCTGCGATTCGCAAGCTTGCAGCGCACTCGAAAACATGCTCCGTAAGACCATCAGCCAAGAAACGGACCCGTGCGACAACTTCTATGCCTATGTCTGCGACGGTTGGAACAAAGGGCAGTCCAAGTCTGTTTACCAGAACCATGTGGATAACTTTTTGGAGTTGCTAGCTGAAGGCCTTATGGAAAATGTTCCTCGCTACGACCAGAGTCCCGACCAGAAGGCGGCAGCCTTCTTCCAGGCGTGCAGGAGAGCTGCAGATGACGAACGTGGAGACATGTGGGGTTTAAGGCAAATACTTCACACAAGCGACCGTGCAATTGGGCCCGTTATTTCTGAGAAACCGGACGTCCTCAGATCACTAGTTCGATTTTACAAGTCTCTCAGGATCAGGAACCTTCTGAACATCGACAAGAACGAAGGCAGCTTGGTCATATCCGGAGGCGCTATGTTAGCTAGTAAATACCAACGTAGAGCAACATTAATTAAAAACCCGGGAACGTATGACTACAAGACTTACTACGAGACATTTCAAATGCGACCAAAGGTCATCTACATGTCAGAACAAAAATTCCTTCCATATCTGAATTCGTGGAAGTTGAAGATTCGATACTCGGCAATCTAACAAATTTACACCAAGGCAGCCGTCAAAAGCCTTCCGAAGAACCTGAGCGACCTGGCAAACTTAACGGCCCGAGATTCCTTACGAGCGCTGGATAAACTCGTGACCGGGAACTTGGACTTACCGCAAATGCCCCGGTGAAATATCAGGGCGACGGGGACAGCGATTACATCCGCGCATTCAGCGGGCTTTTGAAAATTCGATGAAAAGTACCTGCACTACGAAGTAGGTTGGATCATGATACAACAGTGCGCCACTTTCATCGATCGACAGTCCTTAGTGCATATGTCGGCGACTTCGAGCCATTTCAGCCGGGAAGCTTGACAGATATAACAAACCGCGACTACTGCTTCGTGACTACAGAACACATGCTGGGATGGCCTGTCTACGCCAATTTTTTGAAGCGGAACGTACCAGCGGAGTCGATAAAGGACGTACGTAACATTATCGACGACATTGGCCGCGTTGCTTTTCCTAAGATATACGGAAAGATGACACCAGGTTCACCTTACACGGATTCCGTCTTCCGGAAGAAGCTTCGTTTACTCACGACGTACCAAGACCGATTTGAAGACTTCAACTTCAGCGGCGCATTTTCCAAGATCGCCGATATGGGTCCTTACATCTTCCAGAACTGGGAGGAAGTTATTCGGGGCCTCCACACATTTTGGAAATTGATCAGCACGCATTTCAGCCCAGGTTACTCGAAAGACATCTAACGGTATAATCTTTACAACGATCTCGAAGGTACATACCTGCTGCGCCTACGCTATGATGATGCCACTTTACGACCTTCCGTCATCAAAGCGGTCAAGTATGGTGCTTTGGGGTCCTTGATCGGCTCGGCTGGCTTTGGGAATGTCCCATACTATTGGTCAGCTTTAACGAAAGTAGAGACTGTATCATGAACACCTCTGCTGACGGCCAACTTCAAGTGAGCAGGTGCTTCATCCAGCAGGAGCGTACGCGTAACTGGGAGGCGTACCGGAACTCTGTGGGTCCTGCTGACGACGTCCGACTGCGTAGTTTGCCTGACTTAACGTCTGCCGAGGTTTTTTTCGTGACCACATGTTATATTCTGTGCGGCCTGCCTAAAGAAGCTCACCCGAATTCCGGTGCAACGAGCCCTTAAAACACCTCAAGGATTTTCTGAAGCTTTCGGTAGCACCGACGGAATACAGCTATGAATCCTGACGAGAAGTGCAAGCTGTTTCCAACGTCATGAGCCTAAGCCACCTCTTACTTGCCACGATACCATACTCTGAAATAATCTGAATGAAGTCATGTAACTCTCAAATATGTTTTCTTGAAGCGGTATCAATAACACATATATTGTTTTCTTTTCTTCTTCTCGTCGATCTTTCGTCCAATAGGTCACATGATCTGCTTAGAACGCAAGCGTGAACGAAAGGCTTCGCTTGGGATATTAATCTTCACACTACTCTAAATATCAGACATTAGTCCTCATCCCTTAGCAGGCTGGACAGCATGCGTGACGTTCGAGATGTAGTATATTTATTTATTCCTCCACTGTTTTCATACACTAGTAATCACGCTGCGCATATCTTCCATAGCGACTTGTAGCGAACTGTAGGCTCGCCTTAGCTCCTCCGTGCTACGCGGTTGTTTCCAGAGCGCACCTGTTTTGAACAAAATGGAGCTCGTGTTGTGTTATCAGTTTTGCCGTCCTGTACTAACACGCATCACCACCCAGAAATGGGGGGTTGACTATTCGTGCATGTTCAGCAAGGGAGTGAGAATCGTCGACATACCATGCCCTACGAACCTTGCAGGAGCGCTACATACTGTCACAGCACTGTTAGGACTGTCACAAGGCCCAGTTCACAGAGTAAGGAAGAGACGAAGAAGACATGCTCTTGTTATTCAACGAAGAGGACATTTTATGATTCCGCGGCAAAGCAACACAGTTCCTAGGCAATGGCGTCGACGGCGAAATATCCGTTGTCATCGACGACGGCAGTTTCTTTTTTATTTCGCTAGTGCAGTAGTTCCCTGCATTGTGGAAAGCTGCAGGTGCAATGTACCTCAACGTACAAAGTTTCATTTCTTTCCTGTTCAACCATAGTGCAGAAAAGTTGAGAAAACTCGTTCACGCAGCCTGAATAAGTGTAGTTAGAGACGGAGTATCCGCTCCCATCCCTCGTCCCGTGTGATGCTCGGCGGGGACAAGGACTCCTCCGTCCACATGACGTCACCGCGCGCCGCGGACTTATCCGGGGATGCGTCCCTCGTGTGAACCCACCCTAACTGGGCGACATCCTGACCTACAGACTTCGGAACACGACGTCATGAAACAGCGAAAGTTTGGCCCCGTTCCCAGGCACTATTTGGCTCGGAGCTGACGTCTCGACTTGTATACAACCGGCTGCAGTGACGTCAGCTTCCGGATTGTAATATATATAAGTGCGGGATCTAGAGGAGCCGTGTACATTTCTGCTGTCATCATCGCCTCAACATGTGATTAAATGTTGTCTTTTTGTTCGTTGCACGTTATGAAACAATGCGGTGACAGGCCCTACCAGGATGTTTCAGCGTTTGAGCGTTTAAGATGACCAAGAGAGGACATAACGAAATGAGTCTGAGTGGATATGGAGGGGAGAAAGTAAATGAAATTCGGAACCTTCAACATCTTTTGCAGAGCTTTTTCTTGTTTCGTCATCGGAGGCACCGAATGTGGTTTGTTTATTGCTTTGCAAAAGGTTCCGATGCCGTCTCGTCTTTTTGCAACCTAGCTGCTCTGACAACCTCTCATAAATCTCACACTTGCAATAGATGCACTGGGCCATTGTGTCACGGTCTTTGACTGGACGCAGCTCCATTGACTACTTGCAGCATCACCATATGCTATTGCAGAATACCTCAGGTCTTACTTAGGAGGCATTTTGGAACTTGCGTCTCTCAAAGTAGCTGAAAGAAACTATATAGCGCTGCGAAGAGTAGAAACTCCCCGTGAGTGGGGCTTGCTCTGAGCAGTTACGGGCGGTGAAAGGTTGGCGCGATTTCATATTACTCTTCGCCAGCTAGAGCTTGTTATTTACCGAAATGTGACAGGAAATCACGAATCTCATGTCAACATCAGCATCAAGACAGCTCTGATGTTGGCATTATGTTAACACCAGCCCGGACAGCTCTGATGTTAACATAATCGTCAGAGCAGCTGTGATGTTAACATCAGATCTGATGTGATTTGGGACACTGTCATGATGCTAACATCAGCTGATCTTAACCATCAGCATCAGAGCGGCTGTGATTATAATATCAGCTGGAGTTAGCATGAAGACAGTGTTCCAAATCACATCAGACCTGATGTCGCTTTTTTCCAATAGGGAAGGAGATGTTAGTTGTGTTAAGGAGAGGTACCGGTGCCACGGAGGCATTGAAAGGGTACGCTGCTGCAGCTGACTTGCGCACTTCACCTTCATCATACGCAGAAAACCAGAAAAGCATATTGTTATGAGCTTCCGCCGAGCAACTACATCTCCAAATGCCCACCAACACATCACGTTAGTTCCAAGCCCAAGGATACCTGACTCGCCAAGAGATGTTAGTTCTGTTTAGGAGGGGTACGGATGCCATGGAGTCATTGAAAGGGCGCTGCATTGAAAAAACTCGCTGCTTCTGACAGCGTATGGCATGAATAGCCAGTTTTCTAGGAACCATACTATAAGAAGATACGAAGGCAGAAAAAATAGGCGATGTCAAGTAGCCGGTGGTCAGTAAATCAAAGAGAGAGTGATATTAACGGTTCGTGAACGAGACTGCACTTACTCAGATTACCATGGTAACCAGGGTAACTTGAAGAGCTGCGGTCTCGTGCACGAAAATCTTGTTTACCATGTGTAAATAAATAAGTTGCTCCTACCGTTTAATATCACTCTTTGAACCATACTATAAGTAAGAATTATAATCACAAGAATAGAATTCGGGCACGAAGAACCTGCCGCAGTACATATAAACTCCAGTAACCAGTTTTTAGCCATTCCTGACGACGAACAAGGACAATTCATTTCTCGAGGCGACTAGCATCGCACCTTCGTCGAGCAAACGAGTATAGAAATGGCTAACTGCTACTGCAGTTCACTTCGCCGCAGTTCTGCTTCTTCTTCCTTGGGGCATTCAGTAATCTAGTTCGGAATATTCAGGTACCGACCTATGGCTGTGTCCTTTTACTCGGAATGACTGTCTTTGTTTATTCAAGTCGCGCGATTCGGAGTCGTGTCATATGGCGGTCGTCGCACGTCACCGACTCCAGCGAGCCGCATGGAGAGGAGAGTCGCTGCGAGCCGACTCTAGTGCACCCTGGACCTTCAAATTTCAGACCACGAGTCACTGTCACAGGGATGACATCTCGATAGCCGTTGCAGCGACATTTTTACCCACCAAAAGTGCTCTTCTCTCGAGTTGCTCGAGTTCAATAAATGAACGCAACCATGTAATGCGCGAAACAAAGCAAGCGAGGTCACACATGTAACGACCGGCACCGGCCACAGGGAGGCACTGTTGCCTCCAGAACTGGTTTCATGTGAGGCCTATAAAA
Organism: Ornithodoros turicata; assembly: GCF_037126465.1. NCBI lineage: Eukaryota > Metazoa > Arthropoda > Arachnida > Ixodida > Argasidae > Ornithodoros > Ornithodoros turicata. The sequence continues at coordinate 136,414,528 of NC_088202.1, read as the reverse complement.
CGCCATCACCACTACCACCGCGGGATCGTTAGCAGACCTGGTGCAGCTTGCCATCCTCGATAGACGGCACTGGTGCGCACTGAACGTCTTCGATTAAAGGAGTGCACACGTTCAGTGCAGCACTAGGTGCATTCTTTTCGCTTGCACTGGATTGCACTACCTTGGACTCCAAGCAAGACGGGTTATCGGGTTACTTTCCTGCTAAAAGAAGCTTTATTAGGAATGCCTTTCTTTTCAATAAGAAAGTGCAGCACGCAATAAATCAATTCGGATATAGGGCAGGAGGAGCAAGTGAAAAGAATGCACCTGAGTTGCCCCGCACCCACACCGTGAAAATCGGCCGAGCGCCAGAGTGGAATCCCAAGAAGCATCGCGATTGCCGGAAGCACGTAGGAAGCGGAAGCGGCAAGTAACCAGGTGTAGCCGGACAAGTAGCGGCAGACAGCAATCGCCAGCATGGCATCGGTAGCGCGCGCCAGGTGCCGCTCGCTACGGGTCGCGCAGCCTACGAGCCACAACGAGTACACATCACTAGGTGGCGCGCGCTACTACCACCAGATCCACCAGAGTCGGTGCTGTTTCATGTTCGATAATGCCTCCGCTGACACACCGCCAGTGTAGAGCGTCACGCACCCCCGGTGGTTTCGGGGCAATTCCGGAGCAAGTTTATAGAGGACACTATTAGTAAAGTGCAGCCTCCATGTTTGTTTGACAGTCGTAGCCCACGGGTTAGGGATACATGAGCCAAAACGACTACAAGCAAATCGACTGCAAACCATTTTTGGTAGAACACGTGAGGTGAAGACATAAAGTAATTTTAAAATCATGTCATCTAAATGACCATTATTAAATATTAGACCGGAAGAGAAAGTACATAAAGTAATTGAAGTGACAATAAAATGAATTTCTTTCGTGAGAACGAGAGTCGTATAGAGGAAGACGTGCCTAGAGCTAGCCGCCACGCGCTCACGAATGTTGAATCAATTGAGCTGTCTTCTCTGGCTGACTTGGCTACATTCAGTTACTATTACCTTCCAGGAGCTACTCAATAACCAGCTCGAAGGGCTACGGTGAACCATCAATCAGGCTCCATGGCTGTAAGTAATCCGTCGCTACTACGAAGGGTTTCCCGTTTTTCTCAACTGTCGTGCAAAAGGTTTATCCGTATACGCTTAAAATTTGCAGGGATTAAATTGTAGGGAGTATAGTGTCAGCCGTGTTACGTTCACCCTGAGGAGTCTGTTTTAGATTGGGTGTAGTTCCGTAGGCGGGCTTATTAATTTTAAAAATTATCGAAGTGCGTTTGAAATTTAAATTATGCTTCGATGTCAATGAGAGGTGATATAGGGTATCGGAAGCATAAGAATTATGAAAAAGTGTTGAGTAGAAAGTTGTGTGTGCGTTTGTAAAATACCATTTGAAGGCGTTCATTCACAGCGACGGCCTTGTTAAGCCTAACAGATGTGGAGGCCGCCATCTTGAAAGATGGAGAAGTGTTGACAGTGAGGGCCGCCTGGGGAGGAAAATTGGTAAATAAGGAGCCGTGTGCTGAGGAATTTCGCAGTATATGTTTTGACTTCTTACGAGGTGGGGGGAATCTATTTGTTTTCACAGGAAAGGTCAGTCAGGTTTTCTACAAATTGAAAGGAGAGGAAAACCTGTTTTGCCTTGTACTGTTGAAAAAATTTTGGATCAGCAAATCTGGATCTGAGAAGGAAAAAAAGGTTTTTTTTTTTTTTTTTTCACAAAACATAGGTTATAGTGTCGAGACAGTGGGTGAAGACTTCAAAAGTGAAATGAAAAAGGACGGGTGTGTGCTATTGCAGGCTGTATAATGTTGAGCGTCTGTGACTGTACTAACCATCACTAAGGTTAGGTCAGGCCACGTTTTTACATATTTCACAACTTGTGGAGATTGTGTTCACATGGACTGTGCAACCGTCAGCAAGGCTATGTCAGGCCAAGTTTTCACATATTTTACTCGTTACATATTTCACCAGCCCCTAAGCTAATTATCCCCCGTCCCTCCAAAGCACGTGACCCTCTGAAGTGAAATGAACGCTGTCCTGCCTGCGCTCACGATTGTGGTGGTTTCGGCTCATTTGTGCATCAAACTGTACATCAAACTTCGTGTATTTCGAACATCAAACAAACATCATATCATAATTTCATCGTAAAATCAAACATTTCAAACATCGTATTTCGAACGTATACGTGCGAAATACGATGCTCGAAATATTTGAAACGATGTTTGAACGTATACGTGCGGGATTCAGGATTTTAGAGAAATTGAGAAACTCCTTGACTGCCTCCTTAATTTGAAGGATATTGAGGGATCTTGTATTTACAAGTGGTTATAACTTCCATTTCGCCACACCAGCACCGGACTACTGCTTCTGCCTTCTTGGGCCTCTTCAGCAGTGCTCAAGTGGGCGACGTTTGAGTGGGTGGCGTCAGGAGGTCACGTGGAACGTGATATCCTCCCGTCAGACTGAGAGGCTCGCCACTGAAAACCCAGTTCAAGAACAGTGATGTCCTTTAGAGTGAGGAGAAGTAGCCGAGGCTCTTTGCCTGCATGTAGAACGTGTGCGTACAAGTCCGAAACGTCGCCCCACCACGAGTGGAGAGCCGTTTTGTCCTTCTTGGGCCTCGTCCGCAGTGCTTTGAACAAGGGCATTCAGTGGTGAATGTCTCGCCCAGAGGGAGGAGGATGAAGCGCCATAAAGGGAACCACTCCAAGCAGTGTGACGCCATGCGGACACGGAGGCACCACATGTGCCTTAAGAAATGATAGCGTATCTAAGAGTCAACGCCAATCTGGTTCCCCGTTTGATAGTTACTCCACACAGAAAATGTGGCAGTGCGAAAGAGGCACATCGCTCTCTCCCTCATATTGTACAACACTACACATTTCATTTCATTTATTTACATGTTATCCACATGTCGCACATGTGCTACCAGCCCACATAAGCTTGTGTGCGACGCTACCTGTTACCATGATAAGTGTATGTTCCTGTCGAAGAGAATGCCCCGTTTGGCGTCGCACTCTGTCTATTGAGTTTCGTGAAAACTCGTACACTTGGAAGACAAGTCAAATTGGAGCATAGTACGTACGACAAGCAGTGCACTAAACACGCACGGGTATAAAGATGGTTTCTCAGCCTCTTTGAGATCTGCAACGCAATGATCGTTTTTTTTTACGCTCGTTGGCGACGTGAGTGTCTTCCACGAACAAGACCACTAAGTCTTGAGTAATTCCTTTGTCCTTCGGCGTTACGGCCGATGCGTTTGCTGTCCTCTCTGTTTGTAGCTCGCATCGGCTACTTCTCGTTATGTACAATTGTTTGTTTGTTTGAATTTCTAGCTGTAGTTTCGTTTTTCAGCTCACGTTTTTCTTTACAACAGGCCTCGCCGTCGACCAGTCGTACAGTGTCTCACTGAAACTACGTCGGAAACCCACGCGTCTCACGAATTCGCAATCAACGCCCTGTACGTGCTGACACCACCTGCATCGTCAAGCTCCGAACGCTCCCTGGTACAGAAGTTCAAACGCATAATGATCTTTTTCATCCCGGTACTTCTGTTGCTGGGTGTTGTAACCTATTTTGTCATCAAGCACTTCAGCGGCCGGAATCATTACCTGCTCTGCGATTCGCAAGCTTGTAGTGCGTTCGAAGTAATGCTCAGTAGGACCATCAACCACCATCTCGACCCGTGCGACAACTTCTACGTCTTCGTCTGTGATGGCTGGAACAGGGCTCAGTTGAAGTCTGTCCTACCGTAGCCACCTGGACCACTTTCTTGCGCTGCTGAACGACAATCTCCAGGGAACTGTTCCTCGATATGGGGCAGAATTCACATGAAAAGGCCGGCAGCATTCTTTCAAGCGTGCAGAATGGCTGCACAGAAGAATCGAGGAGATACGCACGGCTTCAGAAATATTCTCTCTGAAAGCAACGTAGACTGGCCCAGCATCTCTGAGAAGGCGGACGTGCTCTTGTCATTGGCCAGGTTTTTCAGGATCCTTAGGATAACGAACCTTTTGAATATTGAAAACAGTGGAAATGCATTGGTCATTCATGGCGGTGCAGCAGAAGCTTCCAACTACAAGAAGAGGGCCGCCGTAATTCAAAACTCGGGAAGGTACCAATGGTACTACGAGACGTTTCAAATGCGACAAAAGGTGCACGTACGAGGGAAGAATTCATGCTTCCATACTCCGAATTTTTCCAAGTCGAAGTTGCAATACTCGACAATCTCACAAACTACACGAAGAACACTAGCACGAACCCACCGAAGAACTTACATGAGCTGGCGAACCTGACGAATGAAATTTCTTACGAGCGTTGGTAAGAATCGTGACAGAGGAGCTTGTCCTCCCTGCAGATGCCCCAGTATTTATCAGCGAGGATGACTCTGATTACCTACGAGCGTTTAGCGGACTTTTGAACAAAATGGAAGAGAAGTATATTCACTACGAAGTAGGCTGGATTATGGTTCAACAGTGTGCTCCTTTCATCAACAGCAAAGTTCTCGGCGCCTATGTGGGCGACTTTGACCCATCCGACATATGGAAACGTGCAGATCTACAAAACCTTAACCTCTGTCTTCAACTCACAGAAACCTACATGGGGTGGTCAATCTACGAGAAGTTTTCTGAGATTACGCTCCAAGCGCTTCCATAAAAGAAGTACGTAAGATAATCGATGACATTGGCAAAGTCGCTTTTATTAGGACCGGGGCTACAGAAGACAGCATGGGTACACGTTATGTCAACTCTCCATTGCGACAACAGTTGCACTTAATGACCAAATACCAAGACCGCTTTGAGGGTCCCGATTTTCTGAACGCCATATTCTTCAACATCAGTGACATGGGTCCTTTCATCTTCCAGAACTGGCGCAGAGTTATTCACGATTTCCTCACGCGCGGAAACCTGACCCTTTGGAGGTTGGTCAGCACACGTTTCATATTTGGATTACTCGCCACGGGTGAGGCCTACAGTCTTTACAATGAAGCTGAACACACGTACTTGTTACCGCCCTACGCGATGATGCTTCCACTGTACGACATTAACGTCATGAGTGCAGTCAAGTACGCTGCCTTAGGATCAGTCATCGCCTCGGCGGCAATCGCTATGACCGGTCTTCCAACAGGAGCAGAGGCTCAGTCAGAAATCAATCTCTTGACGAGCAGACGAACAAAACAAGTGCGTGATGCGGCAGCTGCGTTAGAGATAGCCTGGGAAGCATATAGGAAGGCTACGGATATGATGAGGATGTTCGACTTCGTCATCTGCCACACTTGTCGTCCGACGCAATGTTTTTTGTCGCTACGTGTTATATTCTGTGTGGCCAGCCTTCTGACACTTACCCAGCATTGCGATGCAACGAGCCCTTGAAACATCGACCTCAGTTCACTCGAACTTTTTCTTGTAATGATGTCCAAAACATGTGACCGCTACATGTGACCAAAGCTAGTTTATATCACATGCCAGGAAATAATATTGCCAAGTTAAATATATGCCCGATGAGATTGATGCTAACGCTTTCGTTGTACTTTCTTAAAGCAAGAGTGAAATGTGACCCCCACCCCCTGTTTCTGTGTGTGACCTGATAAGCCTATGTGATGCCACATAGAGCCTAAGCACTCAAAGCGCGTTATTACACAGCATAGATTAGAAAAATTAATCGGACGGTACGTTGCGCCCCGCAACAGCTAAAAAAGTCATGATGGGAGTACTCCCGTCACGTGATACCTAAGTAATACACAATGAACTTATGACCGGCTACTAATTACCAATAAACACTACTTTAGAATCGCAAGAACTACTGGGAAAATTCTGCAAAATATCGAAGAAACAGTATCCCAAAATACTGTCAGCGCCCTCTGTTTGCTCTCCTCACGACCATATCTCACGGCGTGTATTGCGGTCTGGGGAGGTTTGTGTATGCAATGCCGAAATTGAACAGAACTTCACCTGACAGCGATGCCATGTATTGTATGTAATGTATTATTTATTATTACAATATTATGCAATATTGTAATGTTCGGGGATACACCAAGTGTGCTCTTTCGACAAGGGACGTTGTGTACCACAAGATTCCAACGGGAAATGCGCGGAAACGGAAATGGTTGCAAGCGCTTGTTCGAGACATTGATCCACGCATTATTTGCTCAACCCATTTCTCTGACGAGTCGTACGAAATGGTAGCAGGGGACGCCTGAAAACGTCTCAAACGGACCGCCAGTCCTACATCTCCTTGTGACGTCTGACGATGCGGACACCAGTGCACACGGGGTATGTATTTACCGATATACAGGAATTCAAATTCAGATTGATTTTTGTGATGCCTACACTGCGTAATGTACCAAACGGAAGCTGAACATCGTCTGAAACCGCGCAGCAAGCGAAGCTCCTGTTTCGTCAGCACGCCAACTGCTGCTTGCGCCGCAGTCGGATTCCGAGCAGTCGTTGCTTCTGACGGCGTACGGCAGAATAGCCAGTTTTCTAGGACAATACTATAAGAATCAGAATCACGAGAATTGAATTACGGCACGAAGAAGCTATCGCAATGCACATGAACTCCAGTGACAAGTTCTTGCTCACTCTTGACGACGAAACATTGCTCGTCGCTGGTCGCCGCGGCAAGCCATTGCTCGCAGCGAACAGCTTCGTACCACCACCTCGGAAACTAGTAGAAGTGGATTCCTGGTGAGTTCCGATAACTGCTACTTCAGAATGGCTGTGTTCGTTTATTCAACTCTCGCCTCTCGCGATTCGGAGTCGTGTCCCATGAGGGTCATCGTACGTCATCGACTCCAGCGACCGGCATCGAGGGGAGAGTCACAGCGAACAGAGTCTCGAGCTGAATCCTCGAATTTTATAACGGATGTCACTGCCACAGGGATGACATCACGAGAGCTGCGCAGAGGGAATTTTGGCACACCAAGAGTCGGCTGTCTCGAGTTGCACGTGTCCAATAAACGAACGCAACCGTACGAAGGCCGTGTAATGCGCCAAACAAAGTAAGCGTAGCCACACATGTACCTACCAACCGCCGACAGGGCGGCGCTGTTGGTCCTTCACGTGAGGCCTATAGTACGCCATCAGCACTACGGGTACGTTAGTAAAGTGCAGCCTCCATTTGAGAGTCATAGCCCATAAGCTACGATACATGGTCTAAAACACTACGAATAAGTCGACTGCAAACCATTTTTGGTGGAATACGTGAGGTGAAGACATCGATTGTATTTTTTTAATTCTAGCTAGCGCCGCGATGCAACTGTGGCTATGAGCGGCGTACAGAGAGATGGAGAAAGGACAGTAGGAAGGAGTGGGAGACAAAGGGGGTTAGTATGCGTCCTGGGCCGACTTCAGGGGGAACTGGGCCGACATTCGTCTTGAAAGTCTTCGGAAAACCCAGGGAAAACCTCAGACAGCACAGCTCGTGTAGATTCGAACTCACCACCTCAGCACGACCCTTGGCTAGTGCAAACGAGCGGGACACCTTAACCCGTTCGGCCATAACGCTGGTAAGCGTAATTTCAAAATCGTGCAATCTATATTACCATTATCAAATATTTGACCCGAACTGCAAGGGCATAAAGTAATTGAAGTGACCGTAAAATCGATTTATATCGTGACGGCGACGGTATTATAGAAGAAGTGTCCAGAGGATAGGCGCCACGCGCTCACGGCCGCTGAACTGGTTGACCTGTCTTCTCTGACCTCACTTGTCCTCATTGAGGTTCTATTCCCCTCAAGGAGCCACGCAAGAACCATCTCGAAGCCCTACGTTTTACTAGAGTCACTAAGTACGTTGGACCATCCATCAGGCGTTATGGCTGTGAGTATTACGTGCTATTACGAAATAGTTTCACTTTTCTCACTGTCGTGCAAACTCATCTGTAATTAGCAAGGTCGAATTTCGAACAACGGACAACCGGCGCACATTGGCGGCACAGGAATATTTCCAATGAATATTTCCAATCTGTCTGCTATTTGGTGGGGTTGACTTGTAAGCCACGACGAGGTTAAAGTGGCCATAAACCTCCACCTCCGAGGTCGGTTACGTCCGGGTTGAACGAGTGCTATCATTCATTTTTATTTCTCCTACATCCTGCGCTGTTATTTTGATGTTTCTTGCTTTTCGTTCTTATCATTTCTTTATTTATTTTACATGCTACCTAGCGTACACATAGAAAAAAAATTAAGGGCGATTGATGTAATTAATGCGTTGACAATGCGCTAGCATTAGAGATTCGGCTTCCTTCTAAATGCTTCTCCGTTGCGCCTAGATCACACCTCATACAGCACAGCACACCACATACAGACATGACACATGACAGACGCCACATGACATGATATACAAACTCAGCCGCTTTCGAAACTCTCTGAGAACGTACGAGACACACTGAATATGTCCAGAGACGAGGCGCAAATGACGACGGCTCAAGCAGTCAAGCTCCAGCTGCCCCGTCTCCACGCTTCCACGTGACGGACAAGAGCGAATCAGCTTGCGGAGTGCAGCCTGATTCGCTCTCCTCCGTCACGTGCTGCGCCGTACACGGAAACCTCGGTCACCACGCTACGACGCCGGCTTCCCTTCGAAATGGGGCTTCTAATGATAACGCATTAATACTTTGACTAGAATGTGTTCTCTGTGGTGTAGCTTCAGACATGCAGATATGAAGGGAAACTAATAGCCCCGAAGTCTTCGCTGAATTATTCCGTTTCGATTTAAACACAGTACGCTTCTGTTAAGAATTAGGATATATGCAACCCAAACGTTTATTTGATTTATAGTGCGTGAGCATGAGGTCCGTGACTGAGGCAGCTTCCGCTTGAGTCACCTCTTCCTTCTCTATGATGAGGGTATTTTCAACAACTTCCATTTCGCGATGATCGTCGATGCCGCGATGATTGATCATCAAAACACGGCAGACTGATGGACAAATCGGGGGCAGGCGAGCTTTGGTTTCGAAATTTGCAAGTTTTAAAATTGGTAATGACTCGTTTGCCAACGCGTTAAGTAGCCCTATTGGCTAGATCGAAGAAAGATGGGAACAGCCCGCTTGAAAGCGCTTCTACTGTTCATATTTCTACCATTCGAAGTTTATTGTCACCAAAGTGGGGACAAAACGCCGTCCCCAGGAAGGCTGGTCGGACAGCGAGCAAGAAGTGAAAAAGCGTGACTTGTCACTTTAGGTTAAAGGGGTTTCTAAGCCAGCTGAAACACATGCCATGCAGGTGACATGAACATCTGACTCCGAACAACGCCCCTGCAAGACCTTTGAGAACATGAGGCGCGTGCAGGTCCAGAGGGAGAACACTAGAAAGCCCCTCATCCGCTCACGGTGGCGCTGCGTGACATCAACTCGGGAATGGTCACGTGGGAGGGAAGATGACAGCCACGCGGGGGCCGCTGCACGACAGGTGATGGGATGGAACGCCCTCGGAGAGTGAGTGTTGTCACATGAAGTCGCGCATACGCCTCTATGCGGGGCAATTTCAAATAACGTGTATTCCAGCATTTCGATGTTCAATACTGAGTTATAACGTACGACTTCACACGAATTAACGAAGAAACTTGGTAATGTACGGTATGCACTTCCTTCTCCTATAAAATAATGCGATCCGGTCCGAGCGAACTATACCTTTAAGAACGGCCGCTGCTTGCCCTCCTGCTAGGCTTACTGGAGCTGCAAATTGGTAGGACTTGTTAGGATTCACAAACTTACCAATTTGAAAGAAGGAAAGAAGGAACTGGAGGAAAGTAAAAAGGAGGAATATAGAACATGCCGATTGAATTCCACGAAAAAGTGAAAGCAGAATCAATGACTGGCCGTGTGTAAACTCTCCCTAGGCTTTCCGGCGTCATTTTCTTCGCGCGGTCGCTTCGAGATCAGCTTGTAAAGTCGCGGATACGTACGTCCAGATGTTGTCAAACTGGCTCCCAAAAATACAGTTAGGAAAAGGCGGCTTGTTCATTGCCATTGTGCCTTCGTGATGCGTTCAAATCTCCTATAAACCTTATCGACCTTCCTTTCACCCGACATTCAGCACAAGCAGAACTTCCTCTAACCTCTTCCCCGTTCCTCCTCCTTTTCTCTCCTTCATCTCCTCCTTCCACTAACAAAAGCGCTCGCACACGTGAGCCTGCGAGGCTGATCGCGCTCTCCACCACAGCTATATTAGTGTGCTATGACGATAGTGTTTACACAGGAAACAGGAGTCGCTTTTATTACTGGGTGATGGCACAGCCTATCGTGATTGGGATCGTTAGCGCCGTTAGCACATGACAGCTGTTTCGGCCTTCTTGGGCCTGTTCAGCAGTGCTCAAGTGGACAGCGTTTGAGTGGGTGGCGTCAGAAGGCCACATGGAACGTGATATCCTCCCGTCAGGATGAGGGGCTCACCACTGAAAACCCAGTGCGAGGACAGTGAAGTCAATTAACACCGAGTCCCAAGTCCCAACAAGTCTTACTTACCTCCCTAACGTCGCGTCACCAACGTCAGCGTTTGGTGTCGTGCTCTGTCTGTCGGGCTTCCTGAAAACGCGTACACTTTGAGACAACTAACCTTTGCTAATTGAAAATTTGGAGCACGGTACTACGAGCAGTGCACTAAACACACGTGGTTAGAAATGGTTTTTCAGCAACTCTGAGTCCTGCAGCGGCGCGATACAGGTTTTCAGGCTCGCTGGCGACGTACGTGTCTTACACGAACAGGAGCCTTAAATTTGGAAATAATTTCTTTTTGGTCGTTACGGCCGATTTGTTAGTGGTCCTCTCTGTTTTGTAGCTCGCCTCTGCTAATTCTCTTCATATACCTTTTTTTTTTAATTTTTCGCTCTAGTCTCGTTTTTCAGCTCATGTATTTCATTACAACAGGACTCGCCGACAACCAGTCGTCAGTGTCACATCTGAGACCTACCTCGCAAACCCAAGCGTCTCACGAAATTCGCTATCAACGCCCTGTACGTGCTGACACCCCCAGCATCGTCAAGCTCCGAACGCTCCCCGGTACAGAAGTTCAAACGCATAATCATCTTTTTCATCCCGGTACTTCTGTTGCTCGGTGTTGTAACCTATTTTGTCATCAAGCACGTCAGCGACCGGAAAGTCTACCTGCTCTGCGATTCGCAAGCTTGTAGCGCGTTCGCTCAGTAGGACCATAAACCACCATCTCAATCCGTGCGACAACTTCTACGCCTTCGTCTGTGACGGTTGGAACAAGGCTCAGTTGAAGTCTGTCTACCGAAGCCACTTGGACTACTTTCTGGCATTGCTAAACGACAATCTCCAGGAAAATGTTCCTCGATATGGGCAGGACTCACATGAAAAGGCGGCAGCATTCTTTCAAGCGTGCAGAATGGCTGCACAGAAGAATCGTGGAGATACGCACGGCTCAGAAGTATTCTCTCTGAAAGCAACGTAGACTGGCCCAGCATCTCCGAGAAGGCGGACGTGCTCTTGTCATTGGTTAGATTTTTCAGGATTCTTAGGGTATCGAACCTTTTGAACATTGAGAACAGTGAAACGTATTGGTCATTCATGGAGGTGGAGCAGAAGCTTCCAACTACAAGAAGAGGGCAGCCGTAATTGAGAACTCAGGAAGATACCAATGGTACTACGAGACATTTCAAAATGCAACAAAAAGTGCACGCACGAGGAAGAATTTATGCTTCCATACTCCGAATTTTTACAAATCGAAGTTGCAATACTCGATGATCTCACAAACTATAACAAGGACACTAGCACGAACCCACCGAAGAACTTGCATGAGCTGGCGAACCTGACAAATGAAATTTCTTACCAGCGTTGGTTAAGACTCGTGACAGAGGAGCTTGTCCTCCCTGCAGATGCCCCGGTATTTATCAGCCAGGATGACTGCGATTACCTACGGGCGTTTAGCGGACTTTTGAACAAGATGGAAGAGAAGTATATTCATACGAAGTAGGCTGGATCATGGTGCAAACAGTGCGCTCCCCTTCATCAATAGGGAAGTTCTGGGCGCCTATGTGGGCGACTTTGACCCGTCCGACGCAGGAAAACGTGGAGATATACAAACCGCAACCTCTGCCTCGACCTCACTGAAACCTACATGGGGTGGTCGATCTATGTGAAGTTTTCGGAGGTGTACGCTCCAAGCGCCTCTATAAGAGAAGTGCGTAAGATAATCGATGACATTGGCAAAGTCGCTTTTATTAGGACCGGGGCTGCAGAAGACAGTATGGGTGCAGGTTATGTCAACTCTTCATTGCGAGAACAGTTGCACTTGATGACGAAGTACCAAGACCGCTTTGAGGATTCCAATTTTCTGAGCGCCACATTCTTCAACATCAGTGACATGGGTCCTTTCATCTTCCAGAACTGGCGCAGAGTTGTTAACGATTTCCTCACGCGCGGAAACCTGACCCTTTGGAAGTTGGTCAGCACACGTTTCATATTTGGATTACTCGCCACTAGTGAGGCCTACAGTCTTTACAATGAAGCTGAACACATGTACTTGTTACCGCCCTACGCGGTGATGCTTCCACTGTACGACATTAGCGTCATGAGTGCAGTCAAGCACGCTGCCTTAGGATCAGTCATCGCCTCGGCGGCCATCGCTATGACCGAGTCTTCCAACAGGAGCAAAGGCTCAGTCAGAAATCAATCTCTTGACGAGCACACTAACAAACAAGTGCGTGATGCGGCAGCTGCGCTAGAGGTAGCCTGGGGAGCATACAGGAAGGCAACGGAATATGCTGAGGATGTTCGACTTCGTCATCTGCCACATTTGTCGTCCGACGCAATCTTTTTTGTCGCTACGTGTTATATTCTGTGTGGCCAGCCTGCTAACACTTACCCTGCATTGCGATGCAACGAGCCCTTGGAACATCGACCTCAGTTCACTCGAACTTTTTCTTGTTATGATGTCTCTTTTAATGATCCTGAGTTGAAGCTCTACGACCTACGTCCTCTGTAGATGTCACCTTTATTCTGTATGAGATCGCAACGTGACCAAAGCTAGTGTATATGGCATGCTAGGAAATAATATTGCCAAGTTAAATATATGCACGAGGAGATAACTCCTAACGGTTTCGTTGTGCTTTCTTAACTGGGGTGACGTCAGGGAGCAATGTCTGGATTGGTATTGGTTCGCGTACATAACACCGCTAGCGTCGAAGTGCAGAACCGCGATACCTTTTCAAACTTTTCAAATCTGCCTGATATAACAGACTGTTGTTCTTCTGGGCCTAGAAGAGCAGTCTATGTTAAACATATCAGCGGCTGTCGTCCTGAGGCAATTCCCGTCACACATATACTGTGGTATTAACTTTCGATAGGTTTCTGTGGTCATTGGACTCCACAGTATAGATTTTCTTTTCAAACAACACCATGGCTAAGCCGTCCTACCAATAAACATTTACAAAGAATTGGTGAAAAATATAGAACCGCACTTCAGTCTCGAGAGGTCGAAATTTACACAAAAGCCGAAAACTATATTACGAAGGAAGACGCCGAGAGGACGGACCTTATCCACATGGACAGGGTTTCGTGGCACAGGATGACAAATCTTTGCCCAAGCAATGTGCCAAAGGAGATTTCTTTGCCCAAACTGCATAATTGCATAATTGCATAATTTTCAGACGAGTAACTGCAGAGTGTGTGGATATTTTTTTAGGTAAAAACTTCCGCAGATTGGTAGACCGGAGTATGTTTTTTTTAAAGAACTGAGGGGTGATCGAGCAGGTCACCTGGATCATTCGGCGTAGAATGATTCCGATGTAAACAGAAGTCTCTAATTTGTGACATCGGAACGTCAAGGTTCAATTTCGTTCATTTACAATGCGCCTTTTGCGCTGTCCTCAAATTAGTAATTTATGCAGCTTCCCGTACGCCTTCTCATACCCCTGCAAAAAAGAACTGCGAGAGATCCCCTGAAATTTTGCGAGATTGCGCAATATTTCGTCTAAAGCATGTAAAGACAACCCCTAGAGAAGCCCCCCCCCCCCCCCCCCGCAGAATGGTAGGGGATACAAAAAATTAGGTCTCAAGTGACTGCAGTGAAAGACCTTATGGAATAGACACAACCTGATGTACTTTCGGCGTAGCGCCAGGTCAGATAGACCAAGAGGTAGTTTTATTAAAGGGATACTAGAGGGATAACAGTAAATGTTAGGGATGAAACGAGCAGCACGGTTCTATAATGACTCAGGCAGGACATTATGCAAGGTAAGATGAGATACGCACCCATACGCACCAAGCGCATTCTCATTGAGGGCGTATCAGCGTGTATACGCAAATTTTTTCACCAATGGTGTCGCATGCTTGAGGTTGCGACGTGTGAAACCGAGTCTACGATTTGTGTGACTTGCAATTGATGTAACGTGGTTCAACAAGGTACCAATTTGGGACTGTTGGTCACACATAATGAAATCGCTAAGACAGTGCTAAAAACAAATAATGACCACACCGAACGAACGCGATGCACTTTCAACAAAGGTCCAGTGCAGTGCGTCCGTCCGTCCGACCGTCCGGTGTCATCTTTATTTGTTTTTAGCACTGTTTTAGCGGTTTTATTAACGTGTTTCGTGCATCTCAGAGTAGGAACAAAGATTAAACCCGAGGTGTTTGTAGGAGTTGGACTTCGGGATAGTGGAGTAGAGTTGTTTAATGTGTAATGGGACTGATAGGGCTGCTTTGAACGTGTCACACTAAAGGGATGAACGGTTGAAACACTTCGATATGTTGAGGGCAAGCTTCCAGTTAGAACGCCGCGGGAAGATGTAATTTAGGTCGCGTTGAAGGGTGAAATGATCGGTGAGAGAAAATGTACTACGGTAGAGTGCACAGTAGAGCACTGCACGGGCCCGGGCTTTGTGTTTTTTTATGCGGGCCTTGGCCGAGCTCGGGATTCGGCACCTAGCCCGGCCGGGTGCGGGCTTGACAACGCCGGCCATGGTCGGGCACGTACGCGAACATATTTCGTGAGTCTGCACAACTGAATTTTTTTACCTCCCGCACATGTTTTACCTTCCCCACATTGCTACCACCCTCGGCCGGGATCGAACCCGCGAGCTTGAGCTCAGCAAGCAGCACGTTACCGACTGACCTACCGAGGCCGATCCGCCGTGCTAGCCCGATCCGTTCGGGTGTACCTCCTCACTCTCCACCAATTAGCCGCGTCCTTTGCCTCGCTGCGCTGTGCTGTTTAATAAATCTAAATACGCCTCCGGGCTTCGAGAACATTTAGAGCGGAGGCGTGCTGGGACCGGGCCTGAGCATCAAAACAGTCGGTTACGGGTTAGGTCTGGGCCGGCGGAGTTGTGTTCGGCCGGGCCCGGCTCTAAATCTATAGAACACGTCGGGCTTGGGCCGGGCACGGGCCTGAAAATTGGGCCCGTGCAGTGCTCTAGTACACATCTGCGAACAGACAAATGCTTGAAGACGTGCTAATCGGTAGTTCGTCAATAAAAATAGGAAAAATAAGAGGACGGAGTACTGACCCTTGCGGTACGCTAGACAGGACAGGAAGTGGTGATGAGAGGGAATCATCGCCCAGTGTCACCTGTGAACGACTGTATGCAATAGTTTTTGAACCAGTTTTGTAGAAGAGGATGAAGATTCAGTAAAGACAACTTTACGAAAATCAAGAAGAATGGCGTCAGTGCGTACGTTATGGTCCAAGTTACACTGTATGTCATGAATAAAGCAGGATAATGGGCCATTTCTGGGTACGCGTATGCGCATGCCCAGCCACTTCTGGTGGCGACCGCCCTGTTTGTTGGCATGAAAACATGTTGTAGGCTGTGATGCGAGTTGACGAAGCTTTTTCTCGCAATGCCTATATATAATGTGTCAACTGCCGAAACATGAAAGGCATAAATGTCGGTGTATGGTTCTTCCGCTTCCCACCGTAAAAGCGTCACCGAACGAAGAGGGAGCTTTGCATTCGCGCCGTTGGGCGCATGAAGAAAGATGGTTTCGAGTGGATGGCGACGAAGAACTAACGTGTCACGCTCTCCGTCCCAAGATCTTTCTCTTTGCGGTGTTTGCGCATGCGGTTTCAAGCTTCTCTCAATGCCTGTAATGTGTTGCGTCGAACTCTACAAGCGTCGCCGTGTAGTTGGCATGAAAACATGAGTGTTACGAATATGCTTTAACAAGATGACGGCAATTGATGTTCTGAGGCTGGAACACAGAAATTCTTCCAATGCCTTAACAACTTTTCGTGTACTTTTTCGGGGTGTATCACGTGTTGAGTGCTTCCACAGGAGCAGGCTGTACCATTCAAACAAATGTTATCCTGCTATATCCTAAAAAAATGCCAGCTACGCCCACGTTGTGTTAATTTGTCATCATCGCTTCGTCCTCTTCTCATCATGTCATCTCTTGACGCCAGGAACGCCTATGACAGCGTAGAGCATTTGGTGCTCCTCCAGGAGTTAGTGAACGCTAACACTCCCCCTTACCTGATTGCTTGGGCCATGGCCTTCCTCTGTGATCGCTCGTTCTTCTGCTCTGCTGGTTCCTTACTTTCTTCATCTTACCCCCAGAGTAGGGGTGTCCCCAAGGATCGGTGCTCTCTCCATATTATTCAATGTTTTGATGAGCTCGCCTCCCATGCGACCCGAGCATTACAACGTTTACGTATGCGGACGACATGCTTTCGTTGCTTCGGTGCCCTCATTGTCGGAGTTGTACGCTAAGCTTCAAGCCTACCTGGACACCCTGGCAGCCTGGATGAGCTTTATGCACCTTTCCCTGAATGTGGACAAGTCGGCCATGCTCGTGTTCCCGCTGGACACTCCAGTCACCATCGACTTGCAAGCTTGGCCTGCAATCGGTCCGTCCAAGTTAAGCAGCTCAAGTACTTGGGGACGTGGTACGACGACCGCTGAGCTGGCGTCACCAGATAGATCACTTGTGTCTAAAGGCAACGAAGGCAATCGGCGTCCTCCACCGGTGCTCTAGCCCCCGTGTCGGCATGCGTAGGGATGCCCTGCTCTACGTGTACCGTTCTTACGTGCGACCATTTTGGAGTTTGGTGCAGTCCTTTTTTCCTCTCTGCCTGACTGGCGACTAACCAAACTGTACATTTTGGAGCGGCGGAAAACCTCCTCCTCAGCTGGGGCCTTCCCGGTATTCGGCTAATGATGCACTTCTCCTTGAGGCCCTGTTGCCTTCTCTCAAGGCTCGGTTCCGGCTACTTACTGTGAGCATCTTCCTGTCCTCAGCGCCAGAACCCCCTTGCGCTGTCAATAATGCGGCTCTCATGGATGCTCGGCTGTGGTTAACTCGGCAGTGGCACCGTAGAAATACTCCGCAATTAGTTTTCGCCAAGCAACTCCTTCTGCCATTAAGGTTTCGCTCTTGGATGTCCTCCCACTTGGGGCCTCGCTGGACCCTCCCTCTGTGTGTGTCATTGACATCTTCCCCACGAGTGTTCGGCATGCTCCTTTGCGTACTCTGCAGACAGTGCTAACGAACCATCTTCATGAATTTCCGCTACATCTTGTGGTCACAACTGACGCCTCTGTCTCAGAGGAGCGCTCTGGGGTGGACCTTTTCTTCCCTCAGCTTGACTTTCAGTTCCCGGTGCGGCTCCCAGATTTCACACCCTCCATTTCATAGCGAGTTCCTCGCATGATTCTAGCTCTCAAAAGGGTCCCGCCCACCTGGGAAAGGGTGCACTTGCTTTCAGACTCCACTCTCAGTCGTTTCCGCTTTGGCGACCCCTTCCCAGAACTTGCTCTCCATTCTGCTTACGCTCGCTCACTCGCACATACGCGATATCATCATAACGTGGGTTCCTGGTCACCGTGGGCTTGCTGTAAACGAGACCGCTGACTCCCTCGCAAAAATGTCCTCTCTGGGGCGGTTATTGGCCTGCTGCCTACCCTTGCACATGTGTGTGCCGCCAGATACAAACATTTTGCACGGCTATCCTCTGGCCCCATTTTGCGCCCTAAGTACGCCCATCTGTGCTACCCGTGGAAGCCGAATTCCTGCCTTTCTCGGCAGTCAGAGGTCTCGCTGACGCGCGCTCGCTGCCTCGCCCTCCCCCTCAACTTCTATCTTCACCGAGCCGGCTGCTCTTCATCCCCCGCGTGTCCCCACTGTGGCCAGGACGAGACGTAGAGCACTTCCTCATGCAATGCAGCTTTTACGCTAGGCTTCGAGAGGCCTATCTAAGTCTTCACTCCGTCTGCTGGGGGTTCCCGTGTCCCTAGCAGCCCTCCTTTCGTTTGGAGCCTCCAGCACTTCCAGCTGGGATAGGTCGGTAGCGATTGGGCTTGCACATTTCCTTTCTCGCTCGCGCCGCTTCTAGCCCACCTTTGCATCATCCCACCTTTGCATCCACAATCACCCATTGAGTGTTACCACGTGCACGCCGAAGGAGCTCATTAGGTCTGAGAAATTCCGGTGGCTCCCTCGCACGAGGCGAGTCAAAGCAACATAAGTCTGAAAAGGGTGCCGAAGGTTACAATGACATCTGATTGCTTTGGTTTACCCCAAGTATAACTTCGTGCCACACTTTCAGTGTAGAGTATCCAACTCCGCGGGTTCTTACTTACCTGGAATGGAAAGCTATGGTCAAACACACAGCCACGCATCTACACTGACTACTACACAATGACCCTACTACAATGTCTACTACTAATGAATACTACAATGCCTCTACATGTCAATTATGCAAATAACCACGACATGCACGATGCTTGCCCTTGTGCCATGGAGCCAAAACAAGCGAACTTCATCACTTCCACCACTTCAACCATTACATTCTCCACCAACCTTCACATTCTCCACCCAAATTGTCACCGTCAAGTCATAGTACAGTTGGACATCCTCATAGCCCTGGCCGATCTCCCTTGGGGCTAATGGCCATTCTTCTTCTTCTTCATCCTCGGGGAAATGGCCGTTATCCACTAAGGGCGATTGGCCAGTACCAGATGGGGGTCATGGCCATTCTCCGTGGGACGAAGAAGAAGGAAGAAGAACGACGCGTACGTGGAAATGGTCCATTGGATATCACAAGAGTAGACCTTATCGCACATTTCCCCAGGGCGTCAGTCGTGACGTTGCCCACATACGTGAGGCCGACAACGGCAAGCCCTATCACCATCACCACCACCACCACCACCTTAGTGGATAACGGCCATTTCCCCGAGGATGAAGAAGAAGCAGAAGAGTAGACCTTGCAGAAAGCCGTGTTGATTACTATGAAAGAAATGATTACAGTTAAGGTGAGTAAAAATACATGAGAAAACGATGTGTTTCTAGCATTTTAGACGGGATGATAATCAATGAAATCGGGCTGTAATTAGAAGAAAGCTACAAGCGCGTGTTTCTAGTATCGAGGTCAGCGCGGTCAGTGCACCACCGCGCGTGCTCAGCCGTTCAGTACGAAGCCAGAATTGACTCACTCGGTATCACCTTGCTGTTCTTCCATTTTGACCACTTTGAAGCCATCCAGGCTACCCTGCATCAAGTCATTATGGCGGTAAGTACTCTGCCTCCTCGTTTGAGATCAGGAATGCTACCGTTACACTGCGCCGTTGGTTCTTGGACTTTGGAAGCTTATGTGTTTGTGTCAGCGCGTGTAGTTCCGTAGACGGGCTTATGGCTTTTTCTAATTAGCCGGAGTGTTGAGAAGCGAAGTAATGCATTAAAGTGAGACATGACCATATAGCGAATATAAAAAAAGAATTACAAGAATGTGTGGTCTAGAAGTTTTTTATATGCATCGGAACAACCCCATCTGATGCACCTCTGGCGCTGGAGAAACACGGGAGTGCAAAGCCTAACGAATTCGAAACTTCTCATCTTGCGAAAGGTAGGGGGCTAAATCACCTCACTTTAGTGAGGTTAGGTCAAGTTAGGTTCTACAGACATGGGGGGGGGGGGGGGGGGCTCGCAGTACGCGGTGCGGGCGTCGAGACTGTGCCTCGGGTTTAGGTCAGAGGGGTCCTCAATCAAGATGGCGGATTGCCTCGAAGAAACGAGCGATAAAATTCAATTTTTGTATGTTTGGGACGTTATACGACGTTGATTTTTGTTTTATTTCTATTTCGTCAGTTCTTTTCTCATCTTTCTAGTAAAACCATCCGTTACTTGATGTCTACTTCCGTTTGTTTAAAAAGCCATAAGCCCCGCTACGGAACTACATCCGTAGCGAAGAACACGCACGTTACCTCACGAAACTATACAGCCGGCAATGCAACCGGCATCCACGCATCCAAACGACAGTTTGCGGAATCTTTTTCCAGCCATTGTCATTGTATACTAGTGAATGTACTTTATAATACAAAGGGGTAAATCTGGCATAAGCTTTCTGTCTGTAAAAAAAAAAAAAGACTGAGGTGGTCTTGGCAAATTTCGGAGATCAAAATTCAAGTTCTCGTGAATTACATTTGACAAACGCGCGTAACAGATAAATCTCCCCCGAGCTAAATAGCGTTGTTCCCACAATGTTGACAAGTCTTTCAATACGATTTTTTTTATCAAACACCCTGCATATATAGTTTTTTCGGGTTCTATGCTTTTTCAAAATCGCGGTTTAACTTCAGTAACTGCAACATACGTTAAAATCGTGCGATATTACCTGGAAAAGTCGATTTTCGGGTTGAAAATGAGCCAAAAAAAAGGGCGCATAGAACACCAGATGCCGAGCGACTGTGCGTAGCGCTCTCCCGTGGGATGACGTTTCCGGAGTTTTTCGGCTGTTACCCAGAGTTACATATCTGTGCAATCGGTGATTTTACTGGTTTTACCGTAAAGCACTAGGGCTTAAATATACGGGCTGTTTCACCTAACGTTTTAAAAAATCGTATTGAAAAATCTGGTTGTCTGAACGTTATGGACTCAACGCTGCATAATCTCGGGGGAGATTTTGTCATGACTTTGGACTCGGAGCACTTTTATTAATTTGATTCGAGAGAAATTGAATTTTCCCGAATTGGGGAGAACGTAGATGTGGTAGACCTTTCGGGAGACGTCGTGTCCTCACGTAATATATGAAACTATATAAAATATATGTGAAGCTTTCTTATACTTTCTAAAACAGAACTTCACAAAATAGCACGCTCTTAACCAATCACCATCTCGAATAACATAAAAAAAAAAGGGGCACGTCCCGCCCTTTCCACAAATTGTGAGTGACAAAGGTATTCTGTGCAGTGGTTTGCCTCCACCTTGAAGTGTGGTGAAGTTCTTATTTTTATAGTGTACCAACGGACGGGAACACTTCACTCCTCCCGGACGGAGATTTTCCAAGGTGTCCCTTCGACTCCTCGGCCCCACAGGCACACACCCCTAACACTTCATTAAGGCTTCGCAACATAGAACATATATGTTATATAAATAAGTAGGGTAGTAAACAGAAGGCGTCCCTTCCTGCCGAATTCCAACATCGCTCTGCAAAAATACTCAGATACAGGGGCAAATCCCTGCTTCCACCACACTAATCACCCCTGCTACTAAACGGGCTCAATCGTGTCGTTTATTCAGTTACTCTAAAGTATGCCTGGAAGTGGCGTTCATTGCAATGATCAAACTGTAGAGCTCAGTGGTACAAACGGAAGGTTTATTGATATATCTTACTGTCTTCTCTCTTTCAACAAAACAGGCCGTAACTCCAACGAGTCCAAATCCAAAACCGCAGCCAATGAAAATCGTCCAATTTGCTGTCAGGGCTCTGCAATCCTTATCACCACCTGCTCATCCAACAGATCCCCCTCGACCGTTTCCACGAAAGAAAATCATTGGAGTCGTCATTTCTATCATCTCCCTTCTATTGCTCGGAGTTGCCATCTATTTCACCATTGGTGGCAGTACCGTCCGGAAAAGTGTCCACTACTCACTCTGCGATTCACAAGCTTGCAGCGCACTCGAAAACATGCTCCGTAAGACCATCAGCCAACAAATCGACCCGTGCAACAACTTCTATGCCTATGTCTGCGATGGTTGGAACAAAGGGCAGTCCAAGTCTGTTTACCAGAACCATGTGGATAACTTTTTGGAGTTGCTAGCTGAAGGCCTTCAGGAAAATGTTCCTCGCTACGACCAGAGTCCTGACCAGAAGGCGGCAGCCTTCTTCCAGGCGTGCAGGAGAGCTGCAGATGACGAACGTGGAGACATGTTGGGTTTAAGGCAAATACTTCACACAAGCGACGTGCATTGGCCCGTTATTTCTGAGAAACCGGACGTCCTCAGATCACTAGTTCGATTTTACAAGTCTCTCAGGATCAGGAACCTTCTGAACATCGACAAGAACGAAGGCAGCTTGGTCATATCCGGAGGCGCTATGTTAGCTAGTAAATACCAGCGTAGAGCAACATTAATTAAAAACCCGGGAACGTATGACTACAAGACTTACTACGAGACATTTCAAAATGCGACCAAAGGTATCTACATGTCAGAACAAAAATTCCTTCCATATTCTGAATTCGTGGAAGTTGAAGATTCGATACTTGGCAATCTAACAAATTACACCAAGGCAGCCGTCAAAAGCCTTCCGAAGAACCTGAGCGACCTGGCAAACTTAACGGCCGAGATTCCTTACGAGCGCTGGTTAAAACTTGCGACACGAGAACTTGGCCTTTCCGCAAATGCCCCGTGAACATCAGCGACGGGGACAGCGATTACATCCGCGCGTTCAGCGGGCTTTTGAAAATTATCGATGAAAAGTACCTGCACTACGAAGTAGGTTGGATCATGATACAACAGTGCGCCACTTTCATCAATCGACAAGTCCTTAGTGCATATGTCGGCGACTTCGAGCCATTCCAGCCGGGAGGCTTAGCGGATATAACAAACCGCGACTACTGCTTCGTGACTACAGAACACATGCTGGGATGGCCTGTCTACGCCAATTTCTTGAAGGGGAACGTACTAGCGGAGTCGATAAAGGACGTACGTAACATTATCGACGACATTGGCCGCGTTGCTTTTCCTAAGATATACGGAAAGATGACACCAGGTTCACCTTACACGGATTCCGTCTTCCGGAAGAAGCTTGGTTTACTCACGACGTACCAAGACCGATTTGAACACTTCAACTTCAGCGGCGCATTTTCCAAGATCGCCGATATGGGTCCTTACATCTTCCAAAACTGGGAGGAAGTTATTCGGGGCCTCCACACATTTTGGAAATTGATCAGCACGCATTTCATGCCCAGGTTACTCGAAAGACATCTAACGTATAATCTTTACAACGATCTCGAAGGTACATATCTGCTGCCGCCCTACGCTATGATGATGCCACTTTACGACCTTCACGTCATCAAAGCGGTCAAGTATGGTGCTTTGGGGTCCTTGATCGGCTCGGCTGCTTTGGGAATGTCCCATTACTATTGGTCGCTTAACGAAAGTAGAGACTGTATCATGAACACCTCTGCTGACGGCAACTTCAGTGAGCAGGTGCTTCATCCAGCAGGTGCGGTACGCGTAACCTGGGAGGCGTACCGGAACTCTGTGGGTCCTGCTGACGACGTTCGACTGCGTGGTTTGCCTGACTTAACGTCTGCCGAGGTTTTTTTCGTGACCACATGTTATATTCTGTGCGGCCTGCCTAAAGAAGCTCACCCCGAATTCCGGTGCAACGAGCCCTTAAAACACCTCAAGGAATTTTCTGAAGCTTTCGGCTGCCGACGGAATACAGCTATGAATCCTGACGAGAAGTGCAAGCTGTTTCCAACGTCATGAGCCTAAGCCACCTTTCTTACTTGCCGATCGATATCGGCAAGTATCGATACCATACTCTGAAATAATCTGAATGGAGTGTCATGTAACTCTCAAATATGTTCTCTTGAAGCGGTATCAATAACACATATATTGCTTTTCTTTTCCTTCTTGGTCTGATCTTTCGTCCAATAGGTCACATGATCTGCTTAGAACGCAAGCGTGAACGAAAGGCTTCGCTTGGGATATTAATCTTATCACTACTCTAAATATCAGACATTAGTCCTCATCCCTTAGCAGGCTGGACAGCATGCGTGACGTTCGAGATGTAGTATATTTTTCAATTTATTCTTCCACTGTTTATAGTATAGTCCTTGTTTTTCATCCACTAGTAATCACGGTGCGCATCATCTTCCACAGCGACTTGTAGCGAACTGTAGGCTCGCCTTAGCTCCTCCGTGTTACGCGGTTGTTTCCAGAGCGCACCTATGTTTGAATAAAATGGAACTCGTGTTGTGTTATCAGTTTTGCGTCCTGTACTACACGCATCACCACCAGAAATGGGGTGCGGCTATTCGTGCATGTTCAGCAAGGGAGTGAGATTCGTCGACAAACCTTACCCTACGAACCTTGAGGAGGGCTACATACTGTCACAGCACTGTTAGCACTGTCACAACGAAGAGGACATTTTATGATTCCGCGTCAAAGGAACACAGTTCCTAGGCAAAGGCGTCGACCGCGAAATATCCGTTGTCATCGACGACAGCAGTTTCTTTTTTATTTCGCTAGTGCAGTAGTTCCCTGCATTGTGGAATGCTGCAGGTGCAATGTACCTCAACGTACAAAGTTCTTTCCTGTTCAACCACAGTGCAGAAAGGTGAGAAAACTCATTCACGCAGCCTGATAAGTGTAGTTCGAGACGGACTTATCCGCTCCCATCCCTCGTCGCGTGTGAATGCTCTGCGGGGACGAGGACTCCTCCGTCCACGTGACGTCACCGCGCGCCGCGGGCTTATCCCGGGGATGCGTCCCTCGTGCGAACCCACCCTAACTGGGCGGCATCCTGACCTACAGACTTCGGAACACGACGTCATGAAACAGCGAAAGTTTGGCTCCGTTCCCAGGCACTATATGGATCAGAGCCGACGCCTCCACTTGTATACAATCAGCTATACAGTGACATCAGCTTCCGGATTGTAATATATTTAAGCGCGGGATCCAGAGGACCCGTGTACATTTCTGCTGTCATCATCGCCTCAGCATGTGATTAAATGTTGTCTTTTTGTCCGTTGCACGTTATGAAACAATGCGGTGACAGACCTACCAGGATGTTTCAGCGTTTGAGCGTTTAAGATTACCAAGAGAGGACATAACAAAATGAGTGAGTGGATAAAGAGGAGAGAAAGTAAATGAAATTCGTAACCTTGAACATGTTTTGCTGAGCTTTTTCTCGTTTCGTCATCGGAAGCACCGAACGTGGTTTGTTTATTGCTTGCAAAAGGTTCCGATGCCGTCTCGTCTTTTTGCAACCTAGCTGCTTTATCCCTGACAACCTCGCATAAATCTCGGAGTTGCAATAGATGCACTGGGCCCTTGTGTCACAGTCTTTGACTGGACGCAGCTCCATTGACTACTTGCAGCATCACCAGGCTCTTGCGGAATACTTCAGGTCTTACTTAGGAGGCATTTTGGAACTTGCGTCTAGTCAAAGCGGCGCGTGAGAAAAGGGGCAATCTCGAAGTAGCTGAAAGAAACTAGCGGTGCGAAGAGGAGAAACGAAACTGCACGACGCTGAGCTCCCCGTGACTGGGGTTTGCTCTCAGCAGTTACGGGCAGCGAAAGGTCGCGCAGTTTCATATTACACGTGACAATGTGACAAAAAATCACGAATCTCATTTCAACATCAGCATAAAGACATCTGTGATGTTGGCATCATGTTAACACCAGCCCGGACAGCTCTGATGTTAACATCATCGTCAGAGCAGCTGTGATGTTAACATCAGGTCTGATGTGATTTGGGACACTGTCTTGATCCTAACATCTTAACATCCTAACATCTTAACATCAGCATCAGAGCGGCTCTGATTATAACATCAGCTGGTGTTAGCATCAAGACAGTGCCCCAAATCACATCAGACCTTATGTCGCTTTTTTTTAATAGGGAAGGAGATGTTAGTTGTGTTAAGGAGAGGTACCAATGCCACGGAGGCATTGAAAGGGTGACCCACTGCAGCTGACTCGTGCACTTCACCTTCATCATACGCAGAAAACCAGAAAAGCATATTGTTATGAGCTTCCGCCGAGAAACTACATCTGAAAATGCCCACCAACACATCACGTTACTTCCAAGTCCAAGGATACCTGACTCGCCAAGGAGATGGTAGTTCTGTTTGGGAGTGGTACCGATGCCAAGGAGTCATTGAAAGGGCGCTGCATTGACAAAAGTGTCTGCTTCTGACGGCGTATGGCAGAATAGCCAGTTTTCTAGGAACAATGCTATGAGTAAGAATTAGAATCACAAGAATAGAATTCGGGCACGAAGAACCTACCGCAGTACATACAAACTCCAGTAACCAGTTTTTAGTCATTCCTGACGACGAAGAAGGGCAATCCATTTCTCGAGGCGACTTGCGTCGCACCTTCGTCGAGGAAACGAGTATAGAAGTGGATTTCTGGCGAATTGTGAAAACTGCTACTGCAGTTCACTACGCCGCAGTTATGCTTCTTCTTCCTTGGGGCATTCAGTAACCTAGTTTCGGAATATTCAGGTATAGACCTGAATATTGGCTGTGTCCTTTTACTCGGAATGGCTGTCTTTGTTTATTCTAGTCGCGCGATTCGGAGTCGTGACATATGGCGGTCGTCGCACGTCACCGACTCCAGCGAGCCGCATGGAGAGGAGAGTCGCTGCGAGCCGACTCTAGTGCACCCCTGGACCTTCAAATTTCAGACCACGAGTCACTGTCACTGTCACAGGGATGGCATCACGAGAGCCGTGCAGCGACATTTTTGCCTTGGTCTCCAAGCAAGACGGGTTATGGGGTATTGTACTTTCCTGCTAAAAGGAACTTTATTAGTAACGCCTTTCTTTTCAA
Source organism: Ornithodoros turicata (assembly GCF_037126465.1). NCBI lineage: Eukaryota > Metazoa > Arthropoda > Arachnida > Ixodida > Argasidae > Ornithodoros > Ornithodoros turicata. Next base: position 136,387,754 of record NC_088202.1, on the reverse strand, counting down.
TAGGAAAGTGCAGCACGCAAATAACCCAGTTCGGATCTGGGGCAGGAGGTGCAAGTGAAAAGAATGCACCTGAGTTGCCCCGCACCCACACCGTGAAAATCAGCCGAGCGCCAGAGTGCAATCCCAAGAAGCATCGCGATTGCCGGAAGCACGTAGGAAGGTGGAACTGGCAAGTAACCAGGTGTAGCCGGACAAGTAGCGGCAGACAGCAATCGCCAGCATGGCATCGGTGGCGCTCACCAGGTGCCGCTCGCTACGGGTCGCGCAGCCTACGAGCCACAACGAGTACAGATCTCTAGGTGGCGCGCGCTACTATCCACCAGATCCACCAGGGCGGTGCAGTTTCATGTTCGATAATGCCTCCGCTGACACACCGCCAGTGTAGAGCGTCACGCACCCCGGTGGTTTCGGGGCAATTCCGGAGCAAGTTTATCGAGGACACTATTAGGAAAGTGCAGCCTCCATGTTTGTTTGACAGTCGTAGCCCATGAGTTAGGATACATCAGCTAAACGACTACAAGCAAGTCGACTGCAAACCATTTTTCGTAGAACACGTGAGGTGAAGACATAAAGTAATTTTGAAATCATGTCATTTAAATGACCATTATTAAATATTAGACCGGAAGAGAAAGTACATAAAGTAATTGAAGTGACAATAAAATGAATTTCTTTCGTGACAACGAGAGTAGTATAGAGGAAGACGTGCCTAGAGCATAGCCGCCACGCGCTCACGAATGTTGAATCAATTGAGCTGTCTTCTCTGGCTGACTTGGCTACATTCAGTTACTATTACCTTCCAGGAGCTACTCAATAACCAGCTTGAAGGGCTACGTTGAACCATCAATCAGGCTCCATGGCTGTAAGTAATTCGTCGCTACTACGAAGGGTTTCCCGTTTTTCTCAACTGTCGTGCAAAAGGTTTATCTAACTCCGTATATGCTTAAAATTTGCAGGGATTATAATTTCTAGGGAGTTTAGTGTCGGCCGTGTTACGTTCACCCTGAGGAGTCTGTTTTAGTTTGGGTGTAGTTCCGTTGGCGGGCTTATTAATTTTAAAAATTATCAAGTGCGTTTGAAATTTAAATAATACTTCGATGTGAACGAGGGTGGTATTGGGTATCGGAAAACATAAGAATTATGAAAAAGTCTGGAGTAGAAAGTTGTGTGTGCGTTTGTAAAATACCATTTGAAGGCGTTCATTCACAGCGACGGCCTTGTTAAGCCTAACCGATGTGGAGGCCTCCATCTTGAAAGACAGTAGACAGAGAGACAGTAAGGGCCGCCTGGGGAGGAAAATTGGTGAATAAGGAGCCGTGTGCTAAGGAATTTCGCAGTATATGTTACGACTTCTTACGAGGTGGGGGCGAATCTATTTGTTTTCAGAGGAAAAGTCAGTCAGGTCAGGAGAGGAAACCCTGTTTTGTTTTGTACTGTTGAAAAAATTTTGGATCAGCAAATTTGGACCTAAGGATGTCGAAAATGTTTCTTTTTTTCACAAAACATAAGTTATAGCGTCGAGACAGTGGGTGAAGACTTCAAAAGTGAAATGAAAAAGGACGGGTGTGTGCTATTGCAAGCTGTATTCATGTTGAGCGTCTGTGACTGTACTAACCATCACTAAGGTTAGTTCAGGCCAGGTTTTTGACATATTTCACCACTTGGAGATTGTGTTCACATCGACTGTTCAACCGTCAGCAAGGCTATGTCAGGCCAGGTTTTTACATATTTCACCCGTTACGTATTTCAGCAGCACCTACACTAATTATCTCCATCCCTCCAAAGCACGTGACCCTCTGAAGTTAAATGAGCGCTGTGCTGCCTGCGCTCCCGATTGCAGTGGTTTCGGCCCATTTGTACATCAAACTTCGTGTATTTCGAACATCAAACAAACATCGTATCATAATTTCATCATAAAATCAAATATTTCAAACATCGTATTTCGAACGTATACGTGCGAAATACGATGTTTGAAATATATGAAATGATGTTTTGAAACGTTTGAAACGACGTTTGAACGTATACGTGTGGGTTTCAGGATTTTAGAGAAATTAAAAAACTCCTTGATTGCCTCCTTAATTTGAATGATCTTGAGGGATCTTGTATTTACAAGTGGTTACAACTTCAATTTCGCCACACCAGTACCGAACTACTGCTTCTGCCTTCTTGGGCCTCTTCAGCAGTGCTCAGTGGGCAACGTTTGCGTGGGTGCCGTCAGGAGGTCACGTGGAACATGATATCCTCTAGTCAGGCCGAGAGGCTCGCCACTGAAAACCCAGTGCAAGAACAGTGATGTCCTTTAGAGTGAGGAAATAGCCGAGGCTCTTTGGCTGCATGTAGAACGTATACGTAGAAGTCCGAAACGTCGCGCCACCAGGAATGGACAGCTCTTTCGGCCTTCTTGGGCCTCGTCCGCAGTGCTTTGAACAAGGGCTTTCAGTGGTGAGTGTCTCGCCCTGACGAGAGGATATCACGTACCACATGACCTTCTGACGCCACCCAGTCTAACGTTACCCACGTGCGCAGCGTCGTGATCAAAGGAAGCCATCACTTTAAATGAATTCGGTGTTTGGCTTATCATGTTTTCGGAATCGTTATCGTAAAGACGTTGCAATCTGCTAATGTCTTCTAATTCTTCAACTCATTCTAGATCTCGCCACTGAAGCGCCATAAAGGAACCTCTCCAAGCAGTGTGACGCCATGCGGACACGGAGGCACCAAATGTGCCTTAAAGAAATGATATTATATCTAAGAGTCCAACGCCAATCTGGTTCCACGTTTGATGGTTATTTTACACAGAAAATGTGGCAGTGCGAGAGAGGCACATCCCTCTCTCCCTCATATTTTACAAAACTACACATGTGCTACAGCTTATATAAGCTTGTGTGCGACGCTGCCTGTTACCATGATAAGTGTATGTTCCTGTCGAAGAGAATGCCCCGTTTGGCGTCGCACTCTGTCTATTGAGTTTTGTGAAAACTCGTACACTTGGAGACAAGTAAATTTGGAGCATAGTACGTACGGCAAGCAGTGCACTAAACACGCATGGTTATAGAGATGGTTTCTCAGCCTCTTTGAGATCTGCAACGCAATGATAGTTTTTTTTACGCTCGTTGGCGACGTGAGAGTCTTCCACGAACAAGACCACTAAGTCTTGAATAATTCCTTTGTCCTTCGTCGTTACGGCCGATGCGTTTGCGGTCCTCTCTGTTTGTAGCTCGCATCGGCTATTTCTCGTTATATACAATTGTTTGTTCGTTTGAATTTATAGCTGTAGTTTCGTTTTTCAGCTCACGTTTTTCTTCACAACAGGCCTCGCCGTCAACCAGTCGTACAGTGTCTCAACTGAAACTACCTCGCAAACCCACGCGTCTCACGAAATTCGCAATCAACGCCCTGTACGTGCTGACACCACCTGCATCGTCAAGCTCCGAACGCTCCCCGGCACAGAAGTTCAAACTCATAATGATCTTTTTCATCCCGGTACTTCTGTTGCTGGGTGTTGTAACCTATTTTGTCATCAAGCACTTCAGCGGCCGGAAACATTACCTGCTCTGCGATTCGCAAGCTTGTAGTGCGTTCGAAGTAATGCTCAGTAGGACCATCAACCACCATCTCGACCCGTGCGACAACTTCTACGTCTTCGTGTGTGATGGCTGGAACAGGGCTCAGTTGAAGTCTGTCTACCGTAGCCACCTGAACCACTTTCTTGCGCTGCTGAACGAAAATCTCCAGGGAAATGTTCCTCGATATGGGCAGAATTCACATGAAAAGGCGGCAGCATTCTTTCAAGCGTGCAGAATGGCTGCACAGAAGAATCGTGGAGATACCCACGGCTTCAGAAATATTCTCTCTGAAAGCAACGTAGACTGGCCCAGCATCTCTGAGAAGGCGGACGTGCTCTTGTCATTGGCCAGGTTTTTCAGGATCCTTAGGATAACGAACCTTTTGAATATTGAAAACAGTGGAAATGCATTGGTCATTCATGGCGGTGCAGCAGAAGCTTCCAACTACAAGAAGAGGGCCGCCGTAATTCAAAACTCGGGAAGGTACCAATGGTACTACGAGACGTTTCAAAATGCGACAAAAGGTGCACGTACGAGGGCAGAATTCATGCTTCCATACTCCGAATTTTTCCAAGTCGAAGTTGCAATACTCGACAATCTCACAAACTACACGAAGAACACTAGCACGAACCCACCGAAGAACTTACATGAGCTGGCGAACCTGACGAATGAAATTTCTTACGAGCGTTGGCTAAGAATCGTGACAGAGGAGCTTGTCCTCCCTGCAGATGCCCCAGTATTTATCAGCGAGGATGACTCTGATTACCTACGAGCGTTTAGCGGACTTTTGAACAAAATGGAAGAGAAGTATATTCACTACGAAGTAGGCTGGATTATGGTTCAACAGTGTGCTCCTTTCATCAATAGCAAAGTTCTGGGCGCCTATGTGGGCGACTTTGACCCATCCGACATAGGGAAACGTGCAGATCTACAAAACCTTAACCTCTGTCTTCAACTCACAGAAACCTACATGGGGTGGTCGATCTACGCGAAGTTTTCTGAGATATACGCTCCAAGCGCCTCCATAAAAGAAGTACGTGAGATAATCGATGACATTGGCAAAGTCGCTTTTATTAGGACCAGGGCTGCAGAAGACAGGATGGGTACACGTTATGTCAACTCTTCATTGCGACAACAGCTACACTTAATGACCAAATACCAAGACCGCTTTGAGGATTCCGATTTTCTGAACGCCATATTCTTCAACATCAGTGACATGGGTCCTTTCATCTTCCAGAACTGGCGCAGAGTCATTCACGATTTCCTCACGCGCGGAAACCTGACCCTTTGGAGGTTGGTCAGCACACGTTTCATATTTGGATTACTCGCCACGAGTGAGGCCTACAGTCTTTACAATGAAGCTGAACACACGTACTTGTTACCGCCCTACGCGATGATGCTTCCACTGTACGACATTAACGTCATGAGTGCAGTCAAGTACGCTGCCTTAGGATCAGTCATCGCCTCGGCGGCAATCGCTATGACCGGGTCTTCCAACAGGAGCAGAGGCTCAGTCAGAAATCAATCTCTTGACGAGCACACGAACAAACAAGTGCGTGATGCGGCAGCTGCGCTAGAGATAGCGGGGGGGCATATAGGAAGGCAACGGAATATGCTGAGGATGTTCGATTTCGTCATCTGCCACACTTGTCGTCCGACGCAATGTTTTTTGTCGCTACGTGTTATATTCTATGTGGCCAGCCTTCTGACACTTACCCAGCATTGCGATGCAACGAGCCCTTGAAACATCGACCTCAGTTCACTCGAACTTTTTCTTGTAATGATGTCCAGAACATGTGACCGCTACCGGTGACCATAGCTAGTTTATATCACATCCCAGGAAATAATACTCCCAAATTAAATATATGCCCGATGAGATTGGTGCTAATGGTTTCGTTGTACTTTATATACACCAAGGGGTTACCACCAAAGGGGATACACCAAGTGTGCTCTTTCGACAAGGGACGTTGTGTACCACAAGATTCCAACGGGAAATGCGCGGAAACGAAAATGGTTGCAAGCGCTTGTTCGAGACATTGATCCACGCATTATTTGCTCAACCCATTTCTCTGACGAGTCGTACGAAATGGTAGCAGGGGACGCCTGAAAACGTCTCAAACGGACCGCAGTCCCGATACCATCTCCTTGTGACGTCTGACGATGCGGACACCAGTGCACACGAGGTATGTATTTACCGATACACAGGAATTCAAATTCAGATTGATTTTTGTGATACCTACACTGCGTAATGTACCAAACGGAAGCTGAACATCGTCTGAAACCGCGCAGCAAGCGAAGCTCCTGTTTCGTCAGCACGCCAACTGCTGCTTGCGCCGCCAGTCGGATTCCGGAGCAGTCGTTGCTTCTGACGGCGTACGGCAGAATAGCCAGTTTTCTAGGACAATACTATAAGAATCAGAATCACGAGAATTGAATTACGGCTCGAAGAAGCTATCGCAATGCACATGAACTCCAGTGACAAGTTCTTGCTCACTCTTGACGACGAACATTGCTCGTTGCTGGTCGCCGCGGCAAGCCATTGCTCGCGGCGACCAGCTTCGTACCACCACCTAGGAAACTAGTACAAGTGGATTCCTGGTGAGTTCCGATAACTGCTACTTCAGAATGGCTGTGTTCGTTTATTCAACTCGCGCCTCCCGCGATTCGGAGTCGTGTCCCACGAGGGTCACCGTACGTCATCGACTCCAGCGACCGGCATCGACGGGAGAGTCACAGCGAACTCCTCACACAGCGACTCTCGAGCTGAATCCTCGAATTTTACGACAGATGTCACTGCCACAGGAATGACATCACGAGAGCTGCGCAGAGGGAATTTTGGCACACCAAGAGTCGGCTGTCTCGAGTTGCACGTGTCCAATAAAGGAACGCAACCGTACGTAAGGCCGTGTAATGCGCGACACAAAGTAAGCGTAGCCACACATGTACCTACCAACCGCCGACAGGGCGGCGCTGTTGGTCCTTCACGTGATGCCTATAATACGCCATCAGCACTACGGGTACGTTAGTAAAGTGCAGCCTCCATTTGACAGTCATAGCCCATAAGCTACGATACATGGTCTAAAACACTACGAATAAGTCGAATGCAAAACCATTTTTGGTGGAATACGTGAGGTGAAGACATCGATTGTATTTTTTTTTATTTCGTGCTAGCGCCGCGAAGCAACCGTGGCTATGAGCGGCGTACAGATGTGGGCAGATGGAGAAAGGACAGTAGGAAGGAGTGGGAGACAAAGGGGGGTTAGTATGCGTCCTGGGCCGACTTCAGGGGGAACTGTGCCGACATTCGTCTGGAAAGTCTTCGGAAAACCCAGGGAAAACCTCAGACACCACAGCTGGTGTAGGATTCGAACTCACCACCGCAGCACGACCTTGGCTAGTGCAAACGAGCGGGACACCTTAACCCGCTCGGCCATAACGCTTGTAAGCGTAATTTCAAAATCGTGCACTCTATATTACCGTTACCAAATATTTGACCCGAACTGCAAGGGCATAAAGTAATTGAAGTGACCATAAAATCAATTTATATCGCGACGGCGACAGTATTATAGAAGAAGAAGTGTCCAGAGGATAGGCGCCACGCGCTCACGGCCACTGAACTGGTTGACCTGTCTTCTCTGACCTCACCTGTCCTCATTCAGGTTCTATTCCCCTCAAGGAGCCACGCAAGAATCATCTCGAAGCCCTACGTTGGACCATCCATCAGGCGTTATGGCTGTGAGTATTACGACGCTATTACGAAATAGTTTTAACTTTTTCTCACCTGTCGTGCAAACTCATCCGTAATTAACAAGGTCGAATTTCGAACAACGGACAACCGGTGCACATTGGCGGCACAGGAATATTTCCAACCTTTCCGCTATTCTGGTAATGTTGACTTGTCAGCCACGACGAGGTTAAAGTGGCCATAAACCTCCACCTCCGAGGTCGATTACGTCCGGGTTGAACGAGTGCTATCATTCATTTTTATTTCTCCTACATCCTGCACTGTTATTTTGCTGTTTCTTGCTTTTTCGTTCTTATCATTTCTTTATTTATTTTACATGCTGCCTAGCGTACACATAGAAAAAAAATTGAGGGCGATTGATGTAATTAATGCGTTGACAATGCGCTAGCATTAGAGATTCGGCTTCCTTCTAAATGCTTCTCCGTTGCGCCTAGATCACACCTCATACAGCACACCACATACAGACATGACACATGACAGACGCCACATGACATGATATACAAACTCAGCCGCTTTCGAAACTCTCTGAGAACGTACGTGACACACTGAATATGTCCAGAGACGAGGCGCAACTGACGACGGCTCAAGCAGTCAAGCCAGTGGAGTGCAGCTGTAGCTTCCACAGTTTCGCCACGAAAACCACCGCCCCCCTTGACCACGTGATCATCCGTAACGAATCACGACAAAATAGCCGGAAAACGGCGCCAAAAAGCGCGCGCTGGCTGATCGAACTGCGCATGTGCGTTGCGTGCCCTCTCCACACCCTCTCACTCATCTTCTCTCCCCCCCCCCCCTGTTCCGAGCGCTTCGCCAGGCCATCTGCTAATATTATCGGGAAGCAGAAAATTCACAGGAATTCACATGTACAAATTTATTGACACGGTAAACATATACACAAGAAGCAACATTTGAATGCAAGTAAATCTACACGATTATTGCAGAAGACTGCAGAATAAATAGTGCCGAGCAACAGAAAGCGTGACTATCATATTATACAATCCTTAAGGGAACCTATTCGGTTTGGAGAAAGTAGATATTATTATACATACAGGTCCCCCAAGGTCGCCATTTTCCCATGTATTTGTTCCTATCCCGATGCGTGCAATGCCGGAGGCCGCCCTTAGATACCCCATTGTTATCAGACGTTGGCTTGCGTTTGATTGTAGCGCGCTAAAGATCCAGTTGAAGCGCAATCCAAGCCAGGCCAAGTCACCGAAGGAGAAATGGACGACTGCGCCTGCGCCGCCTGGTACGACAGGTAATAATAATAATAATAATAATAATAATAATAATTTATTTCCACATAGCATACGGTATGTACATAGGTACGGTATGTGATGCACGCAGCCGTGCACTAGATCCTTCCGATCGCTCAACACGTTTAAAAACGGGACCAAAAAGTGAAACACGGCACAGAAGGTTGTTATACGCGTTGTATAAAGACTAGATTCATTCGCAGAAACAACAAAAACATTTTGCCGCTAAACTTAGCGCGCTGAAGTGATACGGAATGGCAACAGTGGGGTATCTAGTGGCGGCCTTCTTCGTTGCACGCTTTTCCGAGGTGAGTTTGGGGGACCTGTATACATATATATAGGACGTGATGCGTCGCAGAAGCCATTTGCTTCATCCCAGCACAACTGTCGAATTTTCTGGTGACGGGGGCCACATGCTCGTGGATCGCAGGGCCACGAACAGCTGTCGGTGTCTGAATGAAAAAAAAAAACAAAAAAAAAACAAGGGAACCTGTTAATAATATGGTAAACCCGAGCACAGGCAACGTTAATTGGCTGAATACGCTCTGTAAGACATGCCAGCGTTACGCGCCTAATGTCGACTAATGCCAAAATTGGAGGAGCACTGCGTACGCGATGCACGCTGTTTTCCTTTTCATGCACACCAGTGTATTAAACATCAGACACATTCAAATAACGGAACAAAACGCAACAAGTAACGCCACGCACAATCATCAACCAGATCATGACTGATAGCCGGCAGAAAGTGATGTAATACGGGGCAAGGTGTGCCTCCATGCACACAGTTAGGCGACAGTATTAGACGCCTGATCACTGACATGCATCATACATTTTTCTGCTTACCTTTCATTCAGGCGTTCGTCCATGGCTCAGAGATCTTCGAAATCCACGAAACGAAATCACCGCCTGCTCACATACGTAGACGCGAGCTACACAACGGTCAGACCGGTCGGCGCCTCGGAGAAACGAACGCGGGCGAATCCACCGGTTAAATGAGCCTCGGCCAATCATGATCGAGAAAGGTCACGTGGGGGACCGGAGCCAATGGAAAGTAAATAGCCGGAATTTGGCGGGAAATGCCAGCAGCGACACTATTTTCGCGGCGGCGAAACAGGCTTACTGTGCCTCCTCTGGTCAAGCTCCAGCTGCCACGTCTCCACGCTTCCACGTGACGGACAAGAGCGAATCAGCTTGCGGAGTGCAGCCTGATTCGCTCTCCTCCGTCACGTGCTGCGCCGTACACGGAAACCTCGGTCACCATGCTACGACGCCGGCTTCTCTTCGAAATGGGGCTTCTAATGATAACGCATTAATACTTTGACTAGGATGTGTTCTCTGTGGTGTAGCTTCAGACATGCAGATATGAAGGGAAACTAATAGCCCCGAAGTCTTCGCTGAATTATTCCGTTTCGATTTAAACACAGTACGCTTCTGTTAAGAATTAGGAGAGTCCCGAGGATATATGCAACCCAAACGTTTATTTGATTTATAGTGCGTGAGCATGAGGTCCGTGACTGAGGCAGCTTCCGCTTGAGTCAGCTCTTCCTTCTCTATGATGAGGGTATTTTCAACAACTTCCATTTCGCGATGATCGTCGACGCCGCGATGATTGATCATCAAAACACGCCAGACTGATGGACAAATCGGGGGCAGGCGAGCTTTGGTTTCGAAATTTGCAAGTTTTGAAATTGGTAATGACTCGTTTGCCAACGCGTTAAGTAGCCCTATTGGCTAGATCGAAGTAAGATGGGAACAGCCCGCTTGAAAGCGCTTCTACTGTTCATATTTCTACCATTCGAAGTTTGTTGTCACCAAAGTGGGAGAAAACGCCGTCCCCAAGAAGGCTGGTCGGACAGCGAGCAAGAAGTGAAAAAGCGTGACTTGTCACTTTAGGTTAAAGGGGTTTCTACGCCAGCTGAAACACATGCCATGCAGGTGACATGAACATCTGACTCCGAACAACGCCCCTGCAAGACCTTTGAGAACATGAGGCGCGTGCAGGTCCACAGGGAGAACACTAGAAAGCCTCTCATCCGCTCACGGTGGCGCTGCATGACATCAACTCGGGAATGGTCACGTGGGAGGGAAGATGACAGCCACGCGGGGGCCGCACGACAGGTGATGGGATGGGAACGCCCTCGGAGAGTCAGTGTTGTCACATGAAGTCGCGCATACGCCTCTATGCGGGGCAATTTCAAATAACGTGTATTCCAGCATTTCGATGTTCAACACTGAGTTATAACGTACAACTTCACACGAATTAACGAAGAAACTTGGTAATGTACGGTATGCACTTCCTTCTCCTATAAAATAATGCGATCCGGTCCGAGCGAACTATACCGCTGCTTGCCCTCCTGCTAGGCTTACTGGAGCTGCAAATTGGTAGGACGTGTTAGGATTCATAAACTTACCAATTTGAAAGAAGGAAAGAAGGAAACTTGAGGAAAGTAAAAAGGAGGAATATAGAACATGTCGATTGAATTCCACGAAAAAGTGAAAGCAGAATCAATGACCGGCCGTGTAAACTCTCCCTAGGCTTTCCGGCGTCATTTTTCTTCGCGCGGTCGCTTCGAGATCAGCTTGTAAAGTCGCGGATACGTACGTCCAGATGTTGTCAAACTGGCTCCCAAAAATACAGTTAGGAAAAGGCGGCTTGTTGATTGCCATCGTGCCTTCGTGATGCGTTCAAATCTCGCACTCGTGAGCCTTCGAGGCTGATCGCGCTCTCCACCACAGCTATATTAGTGTGCTATGACGATAGTGTTTACACAGGAAACAGGAGTCGCTTTTATTACTGGGTGATGGCACAGCCCATCGTGATTGGGATCGTTAGCGCCGTTAGCACATGACAGCTGTTTCGGCCTTCTTGGGCCTGTTCAGCAGTGCTCAACTGGGCAACGTTTGAGTGGGTGGCGTCAGAAGGCCACATGGAACGTGATATCCTCCCGTCAGACTGAGAGGCTCGCCACTGAAAACCCAGTGCAAGAACAGTGATGTCCTTTAGAGTGAGGAGAAGTAGCCGAGGCTCTTTGCCTGCATGTAGAACGTGTGCGTACAAGTCCGAAACGTCGCCCCACCACGAGTGGACAGCCGTTTTGTCCTTCTTGGGCCTCGACCGCAGTGCTTTGAACAAGGGCATTCAGTGGTGAATGTCTCGCCCTGAGGGAGGAGGATGAAGCCCCATAAAGCGCCACAGAAGCGCCATAGAGGAACCACTCCAAGCAGTGTGACTCCATGCGGACACGGAGGCACCAAATGTGCCTTAAAGAAATGATATCGTATCTAAGAGTCCAACGCCAATCTGGTTCCCCGTTTGATAGTTATTCCACACAGAAAATGTGGCAGTGCGAAAGAGGCACATCGCTATCTCCTTCATATTGTACAAAACTACACATTTCATTTCATTTATTTACATGTTATCCACATGTCGCACATGTGCTACAGCCCACATAAGCTTGTGTGCGACGCTACCTGTTACCATGATAAGTGTATGTCGAAGAGAATGCCCCGTTTGGCGTCGCACTCTGTCTATTGAGTTTCGTGAAAACTCGTACACTTGGAGACAAGTAAATTTTGAGCATAGTACGTACTACAAGCAGTGCACTAAACACGCATGGCTAGAGATGGTTTCTCAGCCTCTTTGAGATCTGGAACGCAATGATAGTTTTTTTTACACTCGTTGGCGGCGTGAGTGTCTTCCACGAACAAGACCACTAAGTCTTGAATAACTCCTTTGTCCTTCGTCGTTACGGCCGATGCGTTTGCGGTCCTCTCTGTTTGTAGCTAGCATCGGCTATTTCTCGTTATGTACAATTGTTTGTTTGTTTGTTTGAATTTCTAGCTGTAGTTTCGTTTTTCAGCTCACGTTTTTCTTTACAACAGGCCTCGCCGTCAACCAGTCGTACAGTGTCTCAACTGAAACTACGTCGGAAACCCACGCGTCTCACGAAATTCGCAATCAACGCCCTGTACGTGCTGACACCACCTGCATCGTCAAGCTCCAAACGCTCCCCGGTACAGAAGTTCAAACGCATAATGATCTTTTTCATCCCGGTACTTCTGTTGCTGGGTGTTGTAACCTATTTTGTCATCAAGCATTTCAGCGGCCGGAAACATTACCTGCTCTGCGATTCGCAAGCTTGTAGTGCGTTCGAAGTAATGCTCAGTAGGACCATCAACCACCATCTCGACCCGTGCGACAACTTCTACGTCTTCGTCTGTGATGGCTGGAACAGGGCTCAGTTGAAGTCTGTCTACCGTAGCCACCTGGACCACTTTCTTGCGCTGCTGAACGACAATCTCCAGGGAAATGTTCCTCGATATGGGCAGAATTCACATGAAAAGGCGGCAGCATTCTTTCAAGCGTGCAGAATGGCTGCACAGAAGAATCGTGGAGATACGCACGGCTTCAGAAATATTCTCTCTGAAAGCAACGTAGACTGGCCCAGCATCTCTGAGAAGGCGGACGTGCTCTTGTCATTGGCCAGGTTTTTCAGGATCCTTAGGATAACGAACCTTTTGAATATTGAAAACAGTGGAAATGCATTGGTCATTCATGGCGGTGCCGCAGAAGCTTCCAACTACAAGAAGAGGGCCGCCGTAATTCAAAACTCGGGAAGGTACCAATGGTACTACGAGACGTTTCAAAATGCCACAAAAGGAGCACGTACGAGGGAAGAATTCATGCTTCCATACTCCGAATTTTTCCAAGTCGAAGTTGCAATACTCGACAATCTCACAAACTACACGAAGAACACTAGCACGAACCCACCGAAGAACTTACATGAGCTGGCGAACCTGACGAATGAAATTTCTTACGAGCGTTGGTTAAGACTCGTGACAGAGGAGCTTGTCCTCCCTGCAGATGCCCCAGTATTTATCAGCGAGGATGACTCTGATTACCTACGAGCGTTTAGCGGACTTTTGAACAAAATGGAAGAGAAGTATATTCACTACGAAGTAGGCTGGATTATGGTTCAACAGTGTGCTCCTTTCATCAATAGCAAAGTTCTGGGCGCCTATGTGGGCGACTTTGACCCATCCGACATAGGGAAACATGCAGATCTACAAAACCTTAACCTCTGTCTTCAACTCACAGAAACCTACATGGGGTGGTCAATCTACGAGAAGTTTTCTGAGATATACGCTCCAAGCGCTTCCATAAAAGAAGTACGTAAGATAATCGATGACATTGGCAAAGTCGCTTTTATTAGGACCGGGGCTACAGAAGACAGCATGGGTACACGTTATGTCAACTCTCCATTGCGACAACAGTTGCACTTAATGACCAAATACCAAGACCGCTTTGAGGGTCCCGATTTTCTGAACGCCATATTCTTCAACATCAGTGACATGGGTCCTTTCATCTTCCAGAACTGGCGCAGAGTTATTCACGATTTCCTCACGCGCGGAAACCTGACCCTTTGGAAGTTGGTCAGCACACGTTTCATATTTGGATTACTCGCCACGAGTGAGGCCTACAATCTCTACAACGTAGCTGAAAACACGTACTTGGTACCGCCCTATGCGATGATGCTTCCACTGTACGACATTAACGTCATGAGTGCAGTCAAGTACGCTGCATTAGGATCAGTCATCGCCTCGGCGGCAATCGCTATGACCGGGTCTTCCAACAGGAGCAGAGGCTCAGTCAGAAATCAATCTCTTGACGAGCACACGAAAAAACGAAGTGCGTGGTGCGGCAGCTGCGCTAGAGATAGCCTGGGAAGCATATACGAAGGCAACGGAATATGCTGAGGATGTTCGATTTCGTCATCTGCCGCACTTGTCGTCCGACGCAATGTTTTTTGTCGCTACGTGTTATATTCTGTGTGGCCAGCCTTCTGACACTTACCCAGCATTGCGATGCAACGAGCCCTTGAAACATCGACCTCAGTTCACTCGAACTTTTTCTTGTAATGATGTCCAGAACATGTGACCGCTACCGGTGACCATAGCTAGTTTATATCACATCCCAGGAAATAATACTCCCAAATTAAATATATGCCCGATGAGATTGGTGCTAATGGTTTCGTTGTACTTTATATACACCAAGGGGTTGCCACCAAAGGGGATACACCAAGTGTGCTCTTTCGACAAGGGACGTTGTGTACCACAAGATTCCAACGGGAAATGCGCGGAAACGAAAATGGTTGCAAGCGCTTGTTCGAGACATTGATCCACGCATTATTTGCTCAACCCATTTCTCTGACGAGTCGTACGAAATGGTAGCATGGGACGCCCGAAAATGTCTCAAACGGACCGCAGTCCCGATACCATCTCCTTGTGACGTCTGACGATGCGGACACCAATGCACACGAGGTATGTATTTACCGATACACAGGAATTCAAATTCAGATTGATTTTTGTGATGCCTACACTGCGTAATGTACCAAACGGAAGCTGAACATCGTCTGAAACCGCGCAGCAAGCGAAGCTCCTGTTTCGTCAGCACGCCAACTGCTGCTTGCGCCGCCAGTCGGATTCCGGAGCAGTAGTTGCTTCTGACGGCGTACGGCAGAATAGCCAGTTTTCTAGGACAATACTGTAAGAATCAGAATCACGAGAATTGAATTACGGCACGAAGAAGCTATCTCAATGCACATGAACTCCAGTGACAAGTTCTTGCTCACTCTTGACGACGAACATTGCTCGTTGCTGGTCGCCGCGGCAAGCCATTGCTCGCGGCGACCAGCTTCGTACCACCACCTAGGAAACTAGTAGAAGTGGATTCCTGGTGAGTTCCGATAACTGCTACTTCAGAATGGCTATGTTCGTTTATTCAACTCGCGCCTCCCGCGATTTGGAGTCGTGTCCCATGAGGCTCATCGTACGTCATCGACTCCAGCGACCGGCATCGAGGGGAGAGTCACAGCAAACAGACTGTCGAGCTGAATCCTCGAGTTTTATAACGGATGTGACTGCCACAGGAATGACATCACGAGAGCTGCGCAGAGGGAATTTTGGCACACCAAGAGTCGGCTGTCTCGAGTTGCACGTGTCCAATAAACGAACGCAACCGTACGTAACGGCGTGTAATGCGCGAAAGAAAGTAAGCGTAGCCACACATGTACCTACCAACCGCCGACAGGGCGGCGCTGTTGGTCCTTCACGTGAGGCCTATAATACGCCATCAGCACTACGGGTACGTTAGTAGAGTGCAGCCTCCATTTGACAGTCATAGCCCTATAAGCTACGATACATGATCTGAAACACTACGAATAAGTCGAATGCAAAACCATTTTTTGTGGAATACGTGAGGTGAACACATCGATTGTATTTTTTTTAAATTTCGTGCTAGCGCCGCGAAGCAACTGTGGCTATGAGTGGCGTACAGACAGATGGTGTAAGGACAGTAGGAAGGAGTGAGAGACAAAGGGGGTTAGTATGCGTCCTGGGCCGACTTCAGGGGGAACTGGGCCGACATTCGTCTGGAAAGTCTTCGGAAAACCCAGGGAAAACCTCAGACAGCACAGCTGGTGTAGGATTCGAACTCACCACCTCAGCACGACCTTGGCTAGTGCAAACGAGCGGGACACCTTAACCCGCTCGGCCATAACGCTGGTAAGCGTAATTTCAAAATCGTGCAATCTATATTACTATTATCAAATATTTGACCCGAACTGCAAGGGCATAAAGTAATTGAAGTAATTGAAAATCGATTTATATCGTGACGACGACGGTATTACAGAAGAAGAAGTGTCCAGAGGATTGGCGCCACGCGCTCACGGCCACTGAACTGGTTGACCTGTCTTCTCTGACCTCACTTGTCCTCATTCAGGTTCTATTCCCCTCAAGGAGCCACGCAAGAATCATCTCGAAGCCCTACGTTGGACCATCAATCAGGCGTTATGGCTGTGAGTATTACGACGCTATTACGAAATAGTTAACTTTTTCTCACCTGTCGTGCAAACTCATCTGTAATTAACAAGGTCGAATTTCGAACAACGGACAACCGGTGCACATTGGCGACACAGGGATATTTCCAACCTTTCCGCCATTCTGGTAATGTTGACTTGTCAGCCACGACCAGGTTAAAGTGGCCATAAACCTCCACCTCCGAGGTCAGTTACGTCCGGGTTGAACGAGTGCTATCATTCATTTTTATTTCTCCTACATCCTGCGCTGTTATTTTGATGTTTCTTGCTTTTCGTTCTTATCATTTCTTTATTTATTTTACATGCTGCCTACCGTACACATATAAAAAAAATTGAGGGCGATTGATGTAATTAATGCGTTGACAATGCGCTAGCATTAGAGATTCGGCTTCCTTCTAAATGCTTCTCCGTTGCGCCTAGATCACACCTCATACAGCACAGCACACCACATACAGACATGACACATGACAGACGCCACATGACATGATATACAAACTCAGCCGCTTTCGAAACTCTCTGAGAACGTACGAGACACACTGAATTTGTCCAGAGACGAGGCGCAACTGACGACGGCTCAAGCAGTCAAGCTCCAGCTGCCACGTCTCCACGCTTCCACGTGACGGACAAGAGCGAATCAGCTTGCGGAGTGCAGCCTGATTCGCTCTCTTCCGTCACGTGCTGCGCCGTACACGGAAACCTCGGTCACCACGCTACGACGCCGGCTTCTCTTCGAAATGGGGCTTCTAATGATAACGCATAAATACTTCGACTAGAATGTGTTCTCTGTGGTGTAGCTTCAGACATGCAGATATGAAGGGAAACTAATAGCCCCGAAGTCTTCGCTGAATTATTCCGTTTCGATTTAAACACAGTACGCTTCTGTTAAGAATTAGGAGAGTCTCGAGGATATATGCAACCCAAACGTTTATTTGATTTATAGTGCGTGAGCATGAGGTCCGTGACTGAGGCAGATTGCGCTTGAGTCACCTCTTCCTTCTCTATGATGAGGGTATTTTCAACAACTTCCATTTCGCGATGATCGTCGACGCCGCGATGATTGATCATCAAAACACGGCAGACTGATGGACAAATCGGGGGCAGGCGAGCTTTGGTTTCGAAATTTGCAAGTTTTGAAATTGGTAATGACTCGTTTGCCAACGCGTTAAGTAGCCCTATTGGCTAGATCGAAGAAAGATGGGAACAGCCCGCTTGAAAGCGCTTCTACTGTTCATATTTCTACCATTCGAAGTTTATTGTCACCAAAGTGGGACAAAACGCCGTCCCCAGGAAGGCTGGTCGGACAGCGAGCAAGAAGTGAAAAAGCGTGACTTGACACTTTAGGTTAAAGCTGTTTCTAAGCCAGCTGAAACACATGCCATGCAGGTGACATGAACATCTGACTCCGAACAACGCCCCTGCAAGACCTTTGAGAACATGAGGCGCGTGCAGGTCCACACGGAGAACACTAGAAAGCCTCTCATCCGCTCACGTGGCGCTGCATGACATCAACTCGGGAATGGTCACGTGGGAGGGAAGATGACAGCCACGCGGGGTCCGCTGCACGGACAGGTGATGGGATGGGAACGCCCTCGGAACGTCAGTGTTGTCACATCAAGTCGCGCATACGCCTCTATGTGGGGCAATTTCAAATCACGTGTATTCCAGCATTTCGATGTTCGATACTGAGTTATAACGTACAGCTTCACACGAATTAACGAAGAAACTTGGTAATGTACGGTACGTACTTCCTTCTCCTATAAAATAATGCGATTCGTTCCGAGCGAACTATATACCTTTAAGAACGGCCGCTGCTTGCCCTCCTGCTAGGCTTACTGGAGCTGCAAATTGGTAGGACTTGTTAGGATTCACAAACTTACTAATTTAAAAGAAGGAAACTGGAGAAAAGTAAAAAGGAGGGATAGAGAACATGCCGATTGAACTCCACGAAAAAGTGAAAGCAGAATCAATGACTGGCCGTGTAAACTCTCCCTAGGCTTTCCGGCGTCATTTTTCTTCGCGCGGTCGCTTCGAGATCAGCTTGTAAAGTCGCGGATACGTACGTCCAGATGTTGTCAAACTGGCTCCCAAAAATACAGTTAGGAAAAGGCGGCTTGTTGATTGCCATCGTGCCTTCGTGATGCGTTCAAATCTCCTATAAACCTTATCGACGTTCCTTTCACACGACATTCAGCACAAGCAGAACTTCCTCTAACCTCCTCCCCCTTCCTCCTCCTTTTCTCTCCTTCATCTCCTCCTTCCACTAACAAAAGCGCTCGCACTCGTGAGCCTGCGAGGCTGATCGCGCTCTCCACCACAGCTATATTAGTGTGCTATGACGATAGTGTTTACACAGGAAACAGGAGTCGCTTTTATTACTGGGTGATGGCACAGCCCATCGTGATTGGGATCGTTAGTGCCGTTAGCTCATGACAGCTGTTTCGGCCTTCTTGGGCCTGTTCAGCAGTGCTCAAGTGGACAACGTTTGGGTGGGTGGCGTCAGAAGGCCACATGGAACGTGATATCCTCCCGTCAGGATGAGAGGCTCACCACTGAAAACCCAGTGCGAGGACAGTGAAGTCCATTTACATCGAGTCCCAAGTCCCAACAAGTCTTACAACAACTTACTTACCTCCCTAACGTCGCGTCACCAACGTCAGCGTTTGGTGTCGCGCTCTGTCTGTCGGGCTTCCTGAAAACGCGTACACTTGAAGACAAGTAAATCTTTGCGAATCGAATGTTTGGAGCACGGTACTACAAGCAGTGCACTAAGCACACGTGGTTAGAGATGATTTTTCAGCCCCTTTGAGTCCTGCAGCGGCAAGATGCAGGTTTTCACGCTCGCTGGCGACGTGCGTGTCTACACGAACAGGAGCCTTAAATTTGGAAATAATTTCTTCTTGGTCGTTGTGGCCGATTTGTTAGTGGTCCTCTCTGTTTGTAGCTCGCCTCTGCTAATTCTCTTCATATACCTTTTTTAAATTTTTCGCTCTAGTCTCGTTTTTCAGCTCATGTATTTCTTTACAACAGGACTCGCCGACAACCAGTCGTCCAGTGTCACATCTGAGACTACCTCGCAAACCCAAGCGTCTCACGAAATTCGCTATCAACGCCCTGTACGTGCTGACACCTCCAGCATCGTCAAGTTCAAACGCGTAATCATCTTTTTCATCCCGGTATTTCTGTTGCTCGGCGTTGTAACCTATTTTGTCATCAAGCACGTCAGCGACCGGAAAGTCTACCTGCTCTGCGATTCGCAAGCTTGTAGCGCGTTTGAAGTAATGCTCAGTAGGACCATAAACCACCGTCTCAATCCGTGCGACAACTTCTACGCCTTCGTCTGTGACGGTTGGAACAAGGCTCAGTTGAAGTCTGTCTACCGAAGCCACTTGGACTACTTTCTGGCGTTGCTGAACGACAATCTCCAGGAAAATGTTCCTCGATATGGGCAGGACCCGCATGAAAAGGCGGCAGCATTCTTTCAAGCGTGCAGAATGGCTGCACAGAAGAATCGTGGAGATACGCACGGCTTCAGAAGTATTCTCTCTGAAAGCAACGTAGACTGGCCCAGCATCTCCGAGAAGGCGGACGTGCTCTTGTCATTGGTCAGATTTTTCAGGATTCTTAGGGTAACGAACCTTTTGAACATTGAGAACAGTGAAAACGTATTGGTCATTCATGGAGGTGGAGCAGAAGCTTCCAACTACAAGAAGAGGGCAGCCGTAATTGAAAACTCAGGAAGATACCAATGGTACTACGAGACATTTCAAAATGCAACAAAAAGTACACGCACGAGGGAAGAATTTATGCTTCCATACTCCGAATTTTTGCAAATCGAAGTTGCAATACTCGATGATCTCGCAAACTATAGCAAGGACACTAGCACGAACCCACCGAAGAACTTGCATGAGCTGGCGAACCTGACAAATGAAATTTCTTACGAGCGTTGGTTAAGACTCGTGACAGAGGAGCTTGTCCTCCCTGCAGATGCCCCGGTATTCAGCCAGGATGACTGCGATTACCTACGGGCGTTTAGCGGACTTTTGAACAAGATGGAAGAGAAGTATATTCACTACGAAGTAGGCTGGATCATGGTGCAACATTGCGCTCCCTTCATCAATAGGGAAGTCCTGGGCGCCTATGCGGGCGACTTTGACCCGTCCGACGCAGGAAAACGTCGAGATATACAAAACCGCAACCTCTGCCTCGACCTCACTGAAACCTACATGAGGTGGTCGATCTATGTGAAGTTTTCGGAGGCGTACGCTCCAAGCGCCTCTATAAGAGAAGTGCGTAAGATAATCGACGACATTGGCAAAGTCGCTTTTATTAGGACCGGGGCTACAGAAGACAGCATGGGTGCAGGTTATGTCAACTCTTCATTGCGAGAACAGTTGCACTTGATGACGAAGTACCAAGACCGCTTTGAGGATTCCAATTTTCTGAGCGCCACATTCTTCAACATCAGTGACATGGGTCCTTTCATCTTCCAGAACTGGCGCAGAGTTGTTAACGATTTCCTCACGCGCGGAAACATGACCCTTTGGGAGCTGGTCAGCACACATTTCATTTTTGGATTACTCGCCACGAGTGAGGCCTACAATCTTTACAATAAAGCTGATGACATGTACTTGTTACCACCTTACGCGATGATGCTTCCACTGTACGACAATAACGTCATGAGTGCAATCAAGCACGCTGCCTTAGGATCAGTCATCGCCTCGGCGGCCATCGCTATGACCGGGTGTTCGAACAGGAGCAAAGGCTCAGTCAGAAATCAATCTCTTGACGAGCACACTAACAAACAAGTGGGTGATGCGGCAGCTGCGCTAGAGGTAGCCTGGGAAGCATACAGGAAGGCAACAGAATATGCTAAGGATGTTCGACTTCGTCATCTGCCACATTTGTCGTCCAACGCAATCTTTTTTGTCGCTACGTGTTATACTCTGTGTGGCCAGCCTGCTAACACTTACCCAGCATTGCGATGCAACGAGCCCTTGAAACATCGACCTGAGTTCACTGGAACTTTTTCTTGTAATGATGTCTCTTTTAATGATCCTGAGTTGAAGCTCTACGACCTACGTCCTCTGCCAAGGCGTCCGCTCGTTGGTGGTAACCAAGGTCGTGCTGAAGACTGGGAGGTGGTGGGTTCGAATCCTACCGCCGGCTGTGCTGTCTGAGGTTTTCCCTGGGTTTTCCGAAGACTTTCCAGACGAATGTCGGCACAGTTCCCCCTGAAGTCGGCCCAGGACGCATACTAACCCCACTGTCCCCCACTCCTTCCTGCTATCCTCTCTCCGTCTGTCCACATCTGTACGTCGCTCATAGCCACAGTTGCTTCGCGGCGCTAACACCCAATCAAAAAAAAAAAAAAAAAAAAAAAAAAAAACGTCCTCTGTAGATGTCACCTTTATTCCTGTATGAGATCGCCACGTGACCAAAGCTAGTTTATATGGCATGCTAGGAAATAATATTGCCAAGTTAAATATATGCTCGAGGAGATAGCTCCTAACGGTTTCGTTGTGCTTTCTTAAACTGGGGTGACGTCAGGGGAGAAATGTCTGGATTGGTATTGGTTCGCGTACATAACGCCGCTAGCGTCGAAGTGCGGAACGCGATAAATTTTCAAATCTGCCTGATATAACAGACTGTTCTTCTTCTGGGCCCAGAAGAGCAGTCTACGTTAAATATATCAGCGGCTGTCGTCCTGAGGCAATTCCCGTCACACATATACTGTGGTATTAGCTTTGGATTGGTTTGTGGTCATTGGACTATACAGTATAGATTTTTTTTCCATGGCTAAGCCGTCCTACCAATAAACATTTACCAAAGAGTTGGTGAAAAATATTGAACTGCACTTCAGTCTCGAGAGGTCGAAATTTACACAAAAGCCGAAAACTATATTACGAAGGAAGACGCCGAGAGGACGGACTTATCCACATGGACAGGGTTTCGTGGCACAGGTTGACACATCTTTGCCCGAGCAATGTGCCAAAGGCGATTTCTTTGCCCAAACGCATAATTTTCAGAGGATGTAACTGCAGAGCGTGTGGATATTTTTTAGTTAAACTTCCGCAGATTGGTAGACCGGAGTATGTTTTTTTTTAAAGAACTGAGGGGTGATCGAGCAGGTCGCCTGGATCATTCGGCGTAGAATGATTCCGATGTAAACAGAAGCCTCTAATTTGTGACATCGGAACATCAAGGTCCAATTTCGTTCATTTACAATGCACCTTTTGCGCTGTCCTCAAATTAGTAATTTATGCAGCTTCCCGTACGCCTTCTCACACCCCTGCAAAAAAAGAACTGCGAGAGACCCCCTGAAATTTTGCGAGATTGCGCAATGTTTCGTCAAAAGCATCTGCAACCTGATGTACTTTCGGCGTAGCGCCAGGTCAGATAGACCAAGAGGTAGTTTTATTAAAGAGATACTAGAGGGATAACAGTAAATGTTAGGGATGAAACGAGCAGCACGGTTCTATAATGACTCAAGCAGGACATTAAGCAGGAGCAGGAGCAAGGTAAGATGAGATACGCACCCGTACACACCAAGCGCATTCTCATTGAGGGCGTATCAGCGTTGTTTACGCAAATTTTTTTCACCAATGGTGTCGCATGCTTGAGGTTGCGACGTGTGAATCCGAGTCTACGATGTGTGTGACTTGCAATTGATGTAACGTGGTTCAACAAGGTACCAATTTGGGCCTGTTGGTCACACATAATGAAATCGCTAAGACAGTGCTAAAAACAAATAATGACCACACCGAACGAACGCGATGCACTTTCAACAAAGGTCCAGTGCAGTGCGTCCGACCCTCCGGTGTCATCTTTATTTGTTTTTAGCACTGTTTTAGCGGTTTTATTAACGTGTTTCGTGCATCTCCGAGTAGGAACATGATTAACCCCTAGGTGTTTGTAGGAGTTGGACTTCGGGATAGTGGAGTAGAGTTGTTTAATGTGTAATGGGACTGATAGGGCTGCTTTGAACGTGTGAGAATAAAGGGATGAACGGTGAAACACTTCGATATGTTGAGGGCAAGCTTCCAGTTAGAACGCCACGAGAAGATATAATTTAGGTCGCGTTGAAGGGTGAGATGATCGGTGAGAGAAAATATACTACGGTAGAGTGCACAGTAGAGCACTGCACGGACCCGGGCTTTGTGTCTTTTTGTGCGGGCCTTGGCCGGGCTCGGGATTCGGCCACCTAGCCCGGGCCGTGTGCGGGCTTGACAACGCCGGCCATGGTCGGGCACGTACGGGAACATATTTCGTGAGTCTGCACAACTGAATTTTTTTTACCTCCCCCACATGTTTACCTCCCCCACATTGCTACCATCCTCGGCCGTGATCGAACCCGCGATCTTGAGCTCAGCAAGCCAGCACGTTACCGACTGAGCTATCGGGGCCGACCCGCCGTGCTTGCCGATCCGTTCGAGTGTACCTCCTCACTCTCCACCAATTAGCCGCGTCCTTTGCCTCGCTGCGCTGTGCTGTTTAATAAATCTAAATACGCCTCCGGGCTTCGAGAACATTTAGAGCGGAGGTGTGCTGGGACCGGGGCTGAGCATCAAAACAGTCGGGTACGAGTTGGGTCTGGGCCGGCGGAGTTGTGTTCGGGCCGGTTCGGGGGGGGGGGGGATCTATAGAAGACGTCGGGCTTGTTCCGGGCACGGGCCTGAAAATTGGGCCCGTGCAGTGCTCTAGTACAGCTTGGGACAAAAGTTTACGGAACACCTGGGTGTCGCATTTCTCCAATGGAGCGACAACCTAGCAGTAAAGAGTAGTGGAGCTAGTGGAGCCGTGATAGCTAGCAGGAAAGCGCTCCGATGAAGAAATACGCAGGTGCCGTGTTCCGTAAACTTTTATCCCAAGCTGTACACATCTGCGAACAGACGAATGCTTGAAGACGTGCTAGTCCGTAGTTCGTCAATAAAAATAGGAAAAATAAGATGACGGAGTACTGACCCTTGCGGTACGCTAGATAGCACAGGAAGTGGTGATCAGAGGGAATCATCACCGAGTGTCACCTGTTAACGACTGTATGCAAATAGTTTTTGAACCAGTTTTGTAGAAGAGGATGAAGATTCAGTAAAGACAACTTTACGAAAATCAAGAAGAATGGCGTCAGTGCGTACGTTATGGTCCAAGTTACACTGTATGTCACGAATAAAGGAGGATCATGGACCATTTCTGGGTACGCGTATGCGCATGCCCAGCCACTTCTGGTGGCGACCACCATGTTTGTTGGCATGAAAACATGTTGTAGGCTGTGATGCGAGTTGACGAAGCTTTTTCTCGCAATGCCTATATATGATGTGTCCACTGCCGAAACATGAAAGGCATAAATGTCGGTGTATGGTTCTTCCGCTTCCCACCGTAAAAGCATCACCGAACGAAGAGGGAGCTTTGCATTCGCGCCGTTGGGTGCATGAAGAAAGATGGTTTCGAGTGCAT
Source organism: Ornithodoros turicata (assembly GCF_037126465.1). Lineage (NCBI taxonomy): Eukaryota > Metazoa > Arthropoda > Arachnida > Ixodida > Argasidae > Ornithodoros > Ornithodoros turicata. The sequence continues at coordinate 136,362,862 of NC_088202.1, read as the reverse complement.
GGCGACGAAGAACTCACGTGTCATGCTCTCCGTCCCCAAGATCTTTCTCTTTGCCGGTATTTGCGCATGCGCTTTCAAGCTTCTCTCAATGCCTGTAATATGTTGCGTCGAACTCTACAAGCGTCGCCGTGATAGTTGGCATGAAAACATGAGTGTTACGAATATGCTTTAACAAGATGACGGCAATTGATGTTCTGAGGCTGGAACACAGAACCTCTTTCAATGCCTTAACAAGTTTTCGTGTACTTTTTCGGGGTGTACCACGTGTTGAGTGCTTCCACAGGAGCATGCTGTATCATTCAAAACAAATGTTATCCTGCTATATCCTAAAAAAATGCCAGCTGCGCCCACGTTGTGTTAATTTGTCATCATCGTTTCGTCGTCTTCTCATCATGTCATCTCTCGTCGCCAGGAACGCCTATGACAGCGTAGAGCATTTGGTGCTCCTCCAGGAGCTAGTGAACGCTAACACTCCCCCTTACCTGGTTGCTTGGGCCATGGCCTTCCTCTGTGATCGCTCGTTCTTCTGCTCTGCTGGTTCCTTAGTTTCTTCATCTTACCCCCAGAGTAGGGGTGTCCCCCAAGGATCGGTGCTCTCTCCCATATTATTCAATGTTTTGATGAGCTCCCTCCCATGCGACCCGAGCATTACAACTTTTACGTATGCGGACGACATTGCTTTCTTTGCTTCGGTGCCCTCATTGTCGGAGTTGTACGCTAAGCTTCAAGCCTACCTGGACACCCTGGCAGCCTGGATGAGCTTTATGCACCTTTCCCTGAATGTGGACAAGTCGGCCACGCTCGTGTTCCCGCTGAACACTCCAGTCACCATCGACTTGCAAGTTGGCCTGCAATCGGTCCGTCAAGTTAAGCAGCTCAAGTACTTGGGGATGTGGTACGACGACTCGCTGAGCTGGCGTCACCACATAGATCACTTGTGTCTAAAGGCAACGAAGGCAATCGGCGTCCTCCACCGGTGCTCTAGCCCCCGTGTCGGCATGCGTACGTATGCCCTGCTCTACGTGTACCGTTCTTACGTGCGACCCATTTTGGAGTTTGGCTTTTTTCCTCCCTGCCTGACTGGCGACTAACCAAGCTGTACATTTTGGAGCGGCGGGCCCTCCGCCTCTGCTTGGGCCTTCCCCGGTATTGGGCTAATGATGCACTTCTCCTTGAGGCCCGGTTGCCTTCTCTCAAAGCTCGGTTCCGGCTACTTACTGTGAGCATCTTCCTGTCTCAGCGCCAGAACCCACTTGCGCTGTCAAATAATGCGGCTCTCATGGATGCTCGGCTGTGGTTAACTCGGCAGTGGCACCGTAGAAATACTCCGCAATTAGTTTTCGCCCAGCAACTCCTTCTGCCATTAAAGGTTTCGCTCTTGGATGTCCTCCCACTTGGGGCCCAGGTGGACCCTCCCTCTGTGAGTGTCATTGACATCTTCCCCACGAGTGTTCGTCATGCTCCTTTGCGTACTCTGCAGACAGTGCTAACGAACCATCTTCATCAATTTCTGCTACATCTTGTGGTCGCAACTGACGCCTCTGTCTCAGAGGGGCGCTCTGGGGTCGGCGTTTTCTTCCCTCAGCTTGACTTCGAGTTCCCGGTGCGGCTCCCAGATTTCACCCCTCCATTTCATAACGAGCTCCTCGCCATGATTCTAGCTCTCAAAAGGGTCCCGCCCACCTGGGAAAGGGTGCTCTTGCTTTCAGGCTCACTCTCAGTCGTTTCCGCTTTGGCGACCCGTTCCCAGAACTTGCTCTCCACTCTGCTTACGCTCGCTCACTCGCACATACGCGATATCATCATAACATGGGTTCCTGATCACCGTGGGCTTGCTGTAAACGAGACCGCTGACTCCCTCGCAAAAATGTCCTTCTCTGGGGCGGTTATTGGCCTGCTGCCTACCCTTGCACATGTGTGTGTCGCCAGATACAAACATTTTGCACGGCTATCCTCTGGCCGCATTTTGCGCCCTAAGTACGCCCATCTGTGCTACCCGTGGAAGCCGAATTCCTGCCTTTCTCGGCAGTCAGAGGTCTCGCTGACGCGCGCTCGCTGCCTCGCCCTCCCCCTCAACTTCTATCTTCACCGAGCCGGCCGCTCTTCATCCCCCGCGTGTCCCCACTGTGGCCAGGACGAGACGGTAGAGCACTTCCTCATGCAATGCAGCTTTTACGCTAGGCTTCGAGAGGCCAATATAAGTCTTCCACTCCGTCTGTTGGGGGTTCCCGTGTCCCTAGCAGCCCTCCTTTCGTTTGGAGCCTCCAGCACTTCCAGCTGGGATAGGTCGGTAGCGGTTGGGCTTGCAGATTTCCTTTCTCGCTCGCGCCGCTTCTAGCCCACCTTTGCATCATCCCACCTTTGCATCCATAATCACCCATTGAGTGTTACCACGTGCACGCCGAAGGAGCTCATTAGGTCTGAGAAATTCCGGTGGCTCCTTCGCACGAGGCGAGTCAAAGCAACATAAGTCTGAAAAGGGTGGCCGAAGGTTACAATGGCATCTGATTGCTTTGGTTTACCCCAAGTATAACTTCGTGCCACACTTTCAGTGTAGAGTATCCAACTCCGCGGGTTCTTACTTACCTGGAATGGAAAGCTACGGTCAAACACACAGCCACGCATCTACACTGACTACTACATAATGACCCTACTACAATGTCTACTACTAATGAATACTACAATGCCTCTACATGTCAATTATGCAAATAACAACGACATGCACGATGCTTGCCCTTGTGCCATGGAGCCAAAACAAGCGAACTTCAGCACCTCCACCACTTCAACCATTACATTCTCCACCAACCTTCACATTCTCCACCCAAATTGCCACCGTCAAGTCATAGTACAGTTAGACATCCTCATAGCGCTGGCCGATCTCCCTTGGGGCTAATGGCCATTCTCCGTGGGACGAAGAAGAAGGAAGAAGAACGACGCGTACGTGGAAATGGTCCATTGGATATCACAAGAGTAGACCTTGCAGAAAGCCGTGTTGATTACTATGAAATAAATTATTACAGTTAAGGTGAGTAAAAATATATGAGAAAACGATGTGTTCTAGCATTTTAGACGGGATGATAGTCAATGAAATCGGGCGGTAATTAGAAGAAAGTTACAAGCGCGTGTTTCAAGTATCGAGGTCAGCGCGGTCAGTGCATCACCGCGCGTGCTCAGCCGTTCAGCACGAAGCCAGAATTGACTCACTCGGTATCACCTTGCTATTCTTACATTTTGTCCACTTTGAAGCCATCCAGGCTACCCTGCATCAAGCCATTATGGCGGTAAGTACTCTGTCTCCTCATTTGAGATCAGGAATGCTACCGTTACACTGCGCCGTTGGTTCTTGGACTTTGGAAGCTCATGTGTTTGTGTCATCCATATTTGTACCCTGCCTGGCTGTATTGCCGGCTTGTATTTGCAGTAGGGCTGTCTAACGAAAAGTAGCGAAGAACACGCACGTTACCTCACGAACTATACAGCCGGCAATGCAACCGGCATCCACGCATCGAAACGACAGTTTGCGGAATCTTTTTCCGGCCATTGTCATTGTATACTAGTGAATGTAGTTTATAATACAAAGGGGTAAATCTGGCATAAGCTTTGTGTCTGTAAAAAAAAAAAAAAAGACTGAGGTGGTCTTGGCAAATTTCGGAGATCAAAATTCAAGTTCTCGTGAATTACATTTGACAAACGCGCGTAACAGATAAATCTCCCCCGAGCTAAATAGCGTTGTTCCCACAATGTTCAGACAAGTCTTTCAATACGATTTTTTTTATCAAACACCCTGCATATATAGTTTTTTCGGGTTCTATGCTTTTTCAAAATCGCGGTTTCACTTCAGTAACTGCAACATACGTTAAAATCGTGCGATATTACCTGGAAAAGCCGATTTTCGGGTTGAAAATGAGCCGAAAAAAAGGGCGCATGACGCATTTCAGAATAACACCAGATGCCGAGCGACTGTGCGTAGCGCTCTCCCGTGGATGTTACGTTTCCGGAGTTTTTGGGCTGTTACCCAGAGTTACATATCTGTGCAATCGATGATTTTACTGGGTTTTACCGTAAAGCACTATGGCTTAAATATACGGGCTGTTTCACCTAACGTTTTAAAAAAATCGTATTGAAAAATCTGGCTGTCTGAACGTTATGGACTCAACGCTGCATAATCTCGGAGGAGATTTTGTCATGACTTTGGACTCGGAGCACTTTGATTAATTTGATTCGAGAGAAATTGAATTTTTCCGAATTGGAGAGAACGTAGATGTGGTAGACCTTTCGAGAGACGTCGTGTCCTCATGTAAATATATGAAACTATATAAAATATATGTGAAGCTTTCTTATGCTTTCTAAAAACAGAACTTCACAAAATAGCACGCTCTTAACCAATCACCATCTCGAATAACATAAAAAAAAGGCGCACGTCCTGCCCTTTCCACAAATTGTGAGTGACAAAGGTATTCTGTGCAGTGGTTTGCCTCCACCTTGAAGTGCGGTCAAGTTCTTATTTTTATAGTGTACCAACGGACGGGAACACGTCACTCCTCCCGGACGGAGATTTTCCAAGGTGTCCCTTCGACTCCTCGGCCCCACACGCACACCCCCCTAACACTTCATTAAGGCTTCGCAACATAGAATATATATGTTATATGAATAAGTAAGGTAGTAAACAGAAGGCGTCCCTTCCTGCCGAATTCGAACATGGCTCTGCAAAAATACTCAGATGCTGTGCAAATCCCTGCTTCCACCACACTAATCACCCCTGCTACTAAACGGGCTCAATCCGTTTCGTTTATTCAGTTATCTACAAGTATGCCTGGAAGTGGCGTTCATTGCAATGATCAAACTGTAGAGGTCAGTGGTACAAACGGAAGGTTTATTGATATATCTTACTGTCTTCTCTCTTTCAACATAACAGGCCGTGACTCCAACGAGTCCAAATCCAAAACCGCAGCCAATGAAAATCGTCCAATTTGCTGTCAGGGCTCTGCAATCCTTATCACCACCTGCTCATCCAACAGATCCCCCTCGACCGTTTCCACGAAACAAAATCATTGGAGTCGTCATTTCTATCATCTCCCTTCTATTGCTCGGAGTTGCCATCTACTTCACCATTGGTGGCAGAACCGTCCGGAAAAGTGTCCACTACTCACTCTGCGATTCACAAGCTTGCAGCGCACTCGAAAACATGCTCCGTAAGACCATCAGCCAACAAACCGACCCGTGCAACAACTTCTATGCCTATGTCTGCGACGGTTGGAACAAAGGGCAGTCCAAGTCTGTTTACCAGAACCATGTGGATAACTTTTTGGAGTTGCTAGCTGAAGTCCTCCAGGAAAATGTTCCTCGCTACGGCCAGAGTCCTGACCAGAAGGCGGCAGCCTTCTTCCAGGCGTGCAGGAGAGCTGCAGATGACGAGCGTGGAGACATGTTTGGTTTAAGGGAAATACTTCACAGAAGCGACGTGCATTGGCCCGTTATTTCAGAGGCACCGGACGTACTCCGATCACTAGTTCGATTTTACAAGTCTCTCAGGATCAGGAACCTTCTGAACATCGATAAGAACGAAGGCAGCTTGGTCATATCCGGAGGGGCTCAGTTGGCTAGCAAATACCAGCGTAGAGCAACATTAATTAAAATCCCGGGAACGTATGATTACAAGACGTACTACGAGACATTTCAAAATGCGACCAAAGTTACATACATGCTGGAACAAAAATTCCTTCCATATTCTGAATTCGTGGAAGTTGAAGATTCGATACTTGGCAATCTAACAAATTACACCAAGGTAGCCGACAAAAGCCTTCCGAAGAACTTGAGTGACCTGGCAAACTTAACGGCCGAGATTCCTTACGAGCGCTGGTTAAAACTCGTGACACGGGAACTTGGTCTTTCCGCAAATGCCCCGGTGAATATCAGCGACGGGGACAGCGATTACATCCGCGCATTCAGCGGGCTTTTGAAAATTGTCGATGAAAAGCACCTGCACTACGAAGTAGGTTGGATCATGATACAACAGTGCGCCACTTTCATCAATCGACAAGTCCTTAGTGCATATGTCGGCGACTTCGAGCCATTTCAGCCGGGAAGCTTGACAGATATAACAAACCGCGACTACTGCTTCGTGACTACAGAACACATGCTGGGATGGCCTGTCTACGCCAATTTCTTGAAGGGGAACGTACTAGCGGAGTCGATAAAGGACGTACGTAACATTATCGACGACATTGGCCGCGTTGCTTTTCCTAAGATATACGGAAAGATGACACCAGGTTCACCTTACACGGATTCCGTCTTCCGGAAGAAGCTTGGTTTACTCACGACGTACCAAGACCGATTTGAACACTTCAACTTCAGCGGCGCATTTTCCAAGATCGCCGATATGGGTCCTTACATCTTCCAAAACTGGGAGGAAGTTATTCGGGGCCTCCACACATTTTGGAAATTGATCAGCACGCATTTCATGCCCAGGTTACTCGAAAGACATCTAACGTATAATCTTTACAACGATCTCGAAGGTACATACCTGCTGCCGCCCTACGCTATGATGATGCCACTTTACGACCTTCACGTCATCAAAGCGGTCAAGTATGGTGCTTTGGGGTCCTTGATCGGCTCGGCTGCTTTGGGAATGTCCCATTACTATTGGTCGCTTAACGAAAGTAGACTGTATCATGAACACCTCTGCTGACGGCAACTTCAGTGAGCAGGTGCTTCATCCAGCAGGTGCGGTACGCGTAACCTGGGAGGCGTACCGGAACTCTGTGGGTCCTGCTGACGACGTTCGACTGCGTGGTTTGCCTGACTTAACGTCTGCCGAGGTTTTTTTCGTGACCACATGTTATATTCTGTGCGGCCTGCCTAAAGAAGCTCACCCCGAATTCCGGTGCAACGAGCCCTTAAAACACCTCAAGGAATTTTCTGAAGCTTTCGGCTGCCGACGGAATACAGCTATGAATCCTGACGAGAAGTGCAAGCTGTTTCCAACGTCATGAGCCTAAGCCACCTCTCTTACTTGCCGATCGATATCGGCAAGTATCGATACCATACTCTGAAATAATCTGAATGGAGTGTCATGTAACTCTCAAATATGTTTTCTTGAAGCGGTATCAATAACACATATACTGCTTGTCTTTTCTTTCTTGGTCTGATCTTTCGTCTAATAGGTCACATGATCTGCTTAGAACGCAAGCGTGCACAAAAGGCTTCGCTTGGGATATTAATCTTCACACTACTCTAAATATCAGACATTAGTCCTCATCCCTTAGCAGGCTGGACAGCATGCGCGACGTTCGAGATGTATATATTTATTCTTCCACTGTTCCACTAGTAATCACGCTGCGCATCATCTTCCACAGCGACTTGTAGCGAACTGTAGGCTCGCCTTAGTTCCTCCGTGTTACGCGGTTGTTTCCAGAGCGCACCTATGTTTGAATAAAATGGAGATCGTGTTGTGTTATCAGTTTTGCGTCCTGTACTACGCGCATCACCAGAAATGGGCTGCGGCTATTCGTGCATGTTCAGCAAGGGAGTGAGAATCGTCGACAAACCTTACCCTAAGAACCTTGTAGGAGCGCTACATACTGTCACAGCACTGTTAGCACTGTCACAACTGTTTTGGTAGAACACGTGAGGTGAAGACATAAAGTAATTTTAAAATCATGTCATCTAAATGACCATTATTAAATATTAGACCGGAAGAGAAAGTACATAAAGTAATTGAAGTGACAATAAAATGAATTTCTTTCGTGAGAACGAGAGTAGTATAGAGGAAGACGTGCCTAGAGCATAGCCGCCACGCGCTCACGAATGTTGAATCAATTGAGCTGCGGATCGCGGCCATCTTCTTGGGGAGAAGAAGAAGAAGAAGAATTGAGCTGTCTTCTCTGGCTGACTTGGCTACATTCAGTTACTATTACCTTCCAGGAGCTACTCAATAACCAGCTTGAAGGGCTACGTTGAACCATCAATCAGGCTCCATGGCTGTAAGTAATCCGTCGCTACTACGAAGGGTTTCCCGTTTTTCTCAACTGTCGTGCAAAAGGTTTATCTAACTCCGTATACGCTTAAAATTTGCAGGGATTAAAATTTGTAGGGAGTATAGTGTCGGCCGTGTTACGTTCACCCTGAGGAGTCTGTTTTAGTTTGGGGGTAGTTCCGTAGGCGGCCTTTTTAATTTTAAAAATGATCAAGTGCGTTTGAAATTGAAATTGAAATAATGCTTCGATGTCAATGAGAGGTGATATAGGGTATCGGAAACATAAGAATTATGAAAAAGTGTTGAGTAGGAAGTTGTGTGTGCGTTTGTAAAGTACCATTTGAAGGCGTTCATTCACAGCGACGGCCTTGTTAAGCCTAACAGATGTGGAGGCCGCCATCTTGAAAGATGGAGAAGTGTTGACAGTGAGGGCCGCCTGGGGAGGAAAATTGGAGAATAAGGAGCCGTGTGCTGAGGAATTTCGCAGTATATGTTATGATTTCTTACGAGGTGGGGGCAATCTATTTGTTTTCAAAGGAAAGGTCAGTCAGGTTTTCTACAAATTGAAAGGAGAGGAAAACCTGTTTTGTCTTGTACTGTTGAAAAAATTTTGGATCAGCAATTCTGGATCTGAGGATGTAGAAAATGTTTTTTTTTTTTTACAAAACATAGGTTATAGTGTCGAGACAGTGGGTGAAGACTTCAAAAGTGAAATGAAAAAGGACGGGTGTGTGCTATTGCAGGCTGTATTCATGTTGAGCGTCTGTGACTGTACTAACCATCACTAAGGTTAGGTCAGGCCAGGTATTTACATATTTCACCACTTGGAGATTTTGTTCACGTGGACTGTGCATCCATCAGCAAGGCTATGTCAGGCCAGGTTTTACATATTTCACCCGTTACGTCACCAGCACCTACGCTAATTATCTCCATCCCTCCAAAGCACGTGACCCTCTCAAGTGAAATGAGCGCTGTCCTGCATGCGCTCCCGATTACAGTGGTTTCGGCCCATTTGTACACCAAATTTCCAGTATTTCGAACATCAAACAAACATCGTATCATAATTTCATCGTAACATCAAATATTTCAAACATCGTATTTCGAACGTGTACGTGCGGGTTTCAGGATTTTAGAGAAATTGAAAAACTCCTTGATTGCCTCCTTAATTTGAATGATCTTGAGGGATCTTGTATTTACAAGTGGTTACAACTTCCAGTTTGCCACACCAGCACCGAACTACTGCTTCTGCCTTCTTGGGCCTCTTCAGCAGTGCTCAGTGGGCAACGTTTGAGTGGGTGGCGTCAGGAGGTCACGTGGAACATGATATCCTCCAGTCAGGCTGAGAGGCTCGCCACTGAAAACCCAGTGCAAGAACAGTGATGTCCTTTAGAGTGAGGAAATAGCCGAGGCTCTTTGGCTGCATGTAGAACGTATACGTAGAAGTCCGAAACGTCGCGCCACCAGGAGTGGACAGCTCTTTCGGCCTTCTTGGGCCTCGTCCGCAGTGCTTTGAACAAGGGCGTTCAGTGGTGAGTGTCTCGCCCTGATGGGAGGATATCACGTATCACGTGACCTTCTGACACCACCCAGTCTAACGTTACCCACGTGCGCAGCGTCGTGATCAAAGGAAGCCATCACTTTAAATGAATTCGGTGTTTGGCTTATCATGTTTTCGGAATCGTTATCGTAAAGACGTTGCAATCTGCTAATGTCTTCTAATTCTTCAACTTATTCTAAATCTCCCCACTGAAGCGCCATAAAGGAACCCCTCCAAGCAGTGTGACGCCATGCGGACACGGAGGCACCAAATGTGCCTTAAAGAAATGATATTGTATCCAAGAGTCCAACGCCAATCTGGTTCCCCGTTTGATAGTTACTCCACACAGAAAATGTGGGAGTGCGAGAGAGGCACGTCGCTCTCTCCCTCATATTCTACAAAAGTACACGTGCTACAGCCTACATAAGCTTGTGTGCGACGCTGCCTGTTACCATGATAAGTGTATGTTCCTGTCGAAGAGAATTCCCCGTTTGGCGTCAAACTCTGTCTATTGAGTTTCGTGAAAACGCGTACACTTGGAGACAAGTAAATTTGGAGCATAGTACGTACTACAAGCAGTGCACTAAACACGCATGTCTAGAGATGGTTTCTCAGCCTCTTTGAGATCTGCTACGCAATGATAGTTTTTTTTACGCTCGTTGGTGACGTGAGTGTCTTCCATCAACAAGACCACTAAGTTTTGAGTAATTCCTTTGTCCTTCGGCGTTACGGCCGATGCGTTTGCTGTCCTCTCTGTTTGTAGCTCGCATCGGCTACTTCTCGTTATGTACAATTGTTTGTTTGTTTGAATTTCTAGCTGTAGTTTCGTTTTTCAGCTCACGTTTTTCTTTACAACAGGCCTCGCCGTCAACCAGTCGTGCAGTGTCTCAACTGAAACTACCTCGGAAACCCACACGTCTCACGAAATTCGCAATCAACGCCCTGTACGTGCTGACACCACCTGCATCGTCAAGCTCAGAACGCTCCCCGGCACAGAAGTTCAAACGCATAATGATCTTTTTCATCCCGGTACTTCTGTTGCTGGGTGTTGTAACCTATTTTGTCATCAAGCACTTCAGCGGCCGGAAACATTACCTGCTCTGCGATTCGCAAGCTTGTAGTGCGTTCGAAGTAATGCTCACTAGGACCATCAACCACCATCTCGACCCGTGCGACAATTTCTACGTCTTCGTCTGTGATGGCTGGAACAGGGCTCAGTTGAAGTCTGTCTACCGTAGCCACCTGGACCACTTTCTTGCGCTTCTGAACGACAATCTCCAGGGAAATGTTCCTAGATATGGTCAGAATTCACATGAAAAGGCGGCAGCATTCTTTCAAGCGTGCAGAATGGCTGCAAGGAAGAATCGTGGAGATACGCACGGCTTCAGAAATATTCTCTCTGAAAGCAACGCAGACTGGCCCAGCATCTCTGAGAAGGCGGACGTACTCTTGTCATTGGCCAGGTTTTTCAGGATCCTTAGGATAACGAACCTTTTGAATATTGAAAACAGTGGAAATGCATTGGTCATTCATGGAGGTGCAGCAGAAGCTTCCAACTACAAGAAAAGGGCCGCCGTAATTCAAAACTCGGGAAGGTACCAATGGTACTACGAGACGTTTCAAAATGCGACAAAAGGTGCACGTACGCGGGAAGAATTCATGCTTCCATACTCCGAATTTTTCCAAGTCGAAGTTGCAATACTCGATAATCTCACAAACTATAGCAAGGACACTTCCACGAACCCACCGAAGAACTTGCATGAGCTGGCGAACCTGACACATGAAATTTCTTACGAGCGTTGGTTAAGACTCGTGACACAGGAGCTTGTCCTCCCTGCAGATGCCCCAGTATTTATCAGCGAGGATGACTCTCATTACCTACGGGCGTTTAGCGGACTTTGGAACAAGATGGAAGAGAAGTATATTCACTACGAAGTAGGCTGGATTATGGTTCAACAGTGTGCTCCCTTCATCAATAGCAAAGTTCTGGGCGCCTATGTGGGAGACTTTGACCCATCCGACATAGGAAAACGTGCAGATCTACAAAACCGTAACCTCTGTCTTCAACTCACAGAAACCTACATGGGGTGGTCGATCTACGCGAAGTTTTCTGAGATGTACGCTCCACGCGCCTCCATAAAAGAAGTACGTGAGATAATCGATGACATTGGCAAAGTCGCTTTTATTAGGACCGGGGCTGCAGAAGACAGGATGGGTACACCTTATGTCAACTCTCCATTGCGACAACAGCTACACTTAATGACCAAATACCAAGACCGCTTTGAGGATTCCGATTTTCTGAACGCCATATTCTTCAACATCAGTGACATGGGTCCTTTCATCTTCCAGAACTGGCGCAGAGTCATTCACGATTTCCTCACGCGCGGAAACCTGACCCTTTGGAGGTTGGTCAGCACACGTTTCATATTTGGATTACTCGCCACGAGTGAGGCCTACAGTCTTTACAATGAAGCTGAACACACGTACTTGTTACCGCCCTACGCGATGATGCTTCCACTGTACGACATTAACGTCATGAGTGCAGTCAAGTACGCTGCCTTAGGATCAGTCATCGCCTCGGCGGCAATCGCTATGACCGGGTCTTCCAACAGGAGCAGAGGCTCAGTCAGAAATCAATCTCTTGACGAGCACACGAACAAACAAGTGCGTGATGCGGCAGCTGCACTAGAGGTAGCCTGGGAAGCATACAGGAAGGCAACGGAATATGCTGAGGATGTTCGATTTCGTCATCTGCCACACTTGTCGTCCGACGCAATGTTTTTTGTCGCTACGTGTTATATTCTGTGTGGCCAGCCTTCTGACACTTACCCAGCATTGCGATGCAACGAGCCCTTGAAACATCGACCTCAGTTCACTCGAACTTTTTCTTGTAATGATGTCCAGAACATGTGACCGCTACCGGTGACCATAGCTAGTTTATATCACATCCCACGAAATAATACTCCCAAATTAAATATATGCCCGATGAGATTGGTGCTAATGGTTTCGTTGTACTTTATATACACCAAGGGGTTACCACCAAAGGGGATACACCAAGTGTGCTCTTTCGACAAGGGACGTTGTGTACCACAAGATTCCAACGGGAAATGCGCGGAAACGAAAATGGTTGCAAGCGCTTGTTCGAGACATTGATCCACGCAATATTTGCTCAACCCATTTCTCTGACGAGTCGTACGAAATGGTAGCATGGGACGCCTGAAAATGTCTCAAACAGTCCCGATACCATCTCCTTGTGACGTCTGACGATGCGGACACCAATGCACACGAGGTATGTATTTACCGATACACAGGAATTCAAATTCAGATTGATTTTTGTGATGCCTACACTGCGTAATGTACCAAACGGAAGCTGAACATCGTCTGAAACCGCGCAGCAAGCGAAGCTCCTGTTTCGTCAGCACGCCAACTGCTGCTTGCGCCGCCAGTCGGATTCCGGAGCAGTCGTTGCTTCTGACGGCGTACGGCAGAATAGCCAGTTTTCTAGGACAATACTATAAGAATCAGAATCACGAGAATTGAATTACGGCACGAAGAAGCTATCGCAATGCACATGAACTCCAGTGACAAGTTCTCGCTCACTCTTGACGACGAACATTGCTCGTTGCTGGTCGCCGCGGCAAGCCATTGCTCGCGGCGACCAGCTTCGTACCACCACCTAGGAAACTAGTAGAAGTGGATTCCTGGTGAGTTCCGATAACTGCTACTTCAGAATGGCTATGTTCGTTTATTCAACTCGCGCCTCCCGCGATTCGGAGTCGTGTCCCATGAGGGTCATCGTACGTCATCGACTCCAGCGACACGCATCGAGGGGAGAGTCACAGCGAACAGACTCTCGAGCTGAATCCTCGAATTTTACAACGGATGTCACTGCCACAGGAATGACATCACGAGAGCTGCGCAGAGGGAATTTTGGCACACCAAGAGTCGGCTGTCTCGAGTTGCACGTGTCCAATAAACGAACGCAACCGTACGTAACCCCGTGTAATGCGCGAAACAAAGTAAGCGTAGCCACACATGTACCTACCAACCGCCGACAGGGCGGCGCTGTTGGTCCTTCACGTGATGCCTATAATACGCCATCAGCACTACGGGTACGTTAGTAAAGTGCAGCCTCCATTTGGCAGTCATAGCCCTATAAGCTACGATACATGGTCTAAAACACTACGAATAAGTCGACTGCAAACCGTTTTTGGTGGAATACGTGAGGTGAAGACATCAATTGTATTTTTTTTATTTTGTGCTAGCGCCGCGAAGCAACTGTGGCTATCAGCGGCGCACAGACAGATGGAGAAAGGACAGTAGGAAGGGGTGGGAGACAAAGGGGGGTTAGTATGCGTCCTGGGCCGACTTCAGGGGGAACTGTGCCGACATTCGTCTGGAAAGTCTTCGGAAAACCCCAGGAAAACCTCAGACAGCACAGCTGGTGTAGGATTCGAATTCACCACCTCAGCACCACCTTGGCTAGTGCAAACGAGCGGGACACCTTAACCCGCTCGGCCATAACGCTGGTAAGCGTAATATAAAAATCGTGCAATCTATATTACCATTATCAAATATTTGACCCGAACTGCAAGGGCATAAAGTAATTGAAGTGACCGTAAAATCGATTTATATCGTGACGGCGACGGTATTATAGAAGAAGAAATGTCCAGAGGATAGGCGCCACGCGCTCACGGCCGCTGAACTGGTTGACCTGTCTTCTCTGACCTCACTTGTCCTCATTCAGGTTCTATTCACCTCAAGGAGCCACGCAAGCTGCATCTCGAAGCCCTACGTTGGACCATCAATCAGGCGTTATGGCTGTGAGTATTACGACGCTATTACGAAATACTTACGAAACTTTTTCTCACCTGTCGTGCGAACTCATCTGTAATTAACAAGGTCGAATTTCGAACAACGGTCAACCGGTGCACATTGGCGGCACAGGAATATTTCCAATGAATATTTCCAATCTGTCCGCTATTTGGTGATGTTGACTTGTAAGCCACGACGAGGTTAAAGTGGCCATAAACCTCCACCTCCGAGGTCGGTTACGTCCGGGTTGAACGAGTGCTATCATTCATTTTTATTTCTCCTACATCCTGCGCTGTTATTTTGATGTTTCTTGCTTTTCGTTCTTATCATTTCTTTATTTATTTTACATGCTGCCTAGCGTACACATAGAAAAAAGAATGAGGGCGATTAATGCGTTGACAATGCGCTAGCATTAGAGATTCGGCTTACTTCTAATTGCTTCTCAGTTGCGCCTAGATCACACCTCATACAGCACAGCACAGCACACCACATACAGACATGACACATAAGACAGACGCCACATGACATGATACACAAACTCAGGCGCTTTCGAAGCTCTCTAAGAACGTACGAGACACGCCTGAATACGCCAGAGACGAGGCACAACTGACGACTGCTGAAGCAGTCAAGGCAAGCTCCAGCCAGGCGCCCACAGCTCCCCATAGAGCGCATAGTTTGAGATAATTCAGGCAACACTGGACATACGACCAATGAAACTGCGTCGTGATGCCTAGCAGCCAACCAATCAGCAACCTCTCAGTTTGGCTCGGCTTTCGGCCGGTCCTGGCTGCCATTGACTTCCACTGGTTTTCATACCTGGCGCCCGTTATTCCAAAATAACTAAGACATTTTTGATAGGCGAAATACATATTTATTGATGCAACGTATAAAGTCAAATGTTTGACTCATAAATTCACCGTGCGTACAGGACGTTTCGTTCCTTGAATAGACAGCAACCAAACCAAGTTCGAACTTGCAAAGCACACATACAGTCTACTTCTGGAGGCGAGCGAAGTCCACGAGTGCGTGCGTTTCACAGATGAGCATCTTCTTCAAATTCTGGCGATGCACCGTAGCTCACACAATCACAGGAAATACTTTTGTCGTTACGAACTCTCTCTTCTTAGTCACTGTATTTGAAAATGCGACAGCGCTCGAAAGTGTTCCTCAGGCGTCAGCTCACCAAGCATTCCAGTTCCGACCCGGCAAGAATGTCCGTAGGTTGACACTTTATCGGAGATCAGTACATGGCCAGAGTCACTATAGCTCACGAACAAACCCGTGCGTACACTTCCTCTTTGGTCGTTGTGGTCAACCGACATCGGCGAGCCGCGGAGACGCAGCGACCTTGCTTGGAGCTGCCCGCCTGGCCGACTGCCCAGACTGCCCGCGAAAAGTGAGCTGTCAGATATTTCGAAACTTTATCAACCAATCCCGGAGCGCGCATCCTCCTTTGGCCAATGGGCATCCGTCATGATGCCTGACGATGTAATACCACGTGACTGTGACGTGATTTTATTTTTCTACTGCCGCAAATGCGGGGAGCTGTGGAGGCCTGCTCCAGCTGCCACGTCTCCACGCTTCCACGTGACTGAGAAGGGCGTATCAGCTTGCGGAGTACAGCCAGATTCGCTCTCCTCCGTCACGTGCCGCGCCGTACACGGACGCCTCGGTCACCCCGCTACGACGACGGCTTCTCTTCGAAATGGTGCTTCTAATGATTACGCATTAATACTTTGACTAGAATGTGTTCTCTGTGGTGTGTCTTCAGACATGCAGATATGAAACGAAACTACATGGCCCCGAAGTCTCTGCTGAATTCTTCCGTTTCCATTTAAACACAGTACCCTTCTGTTAAGAATTAGGAGAGTCTCGAGGATAGATGCAACCCAAACGTTTATTTGAATTATAATCTGTGAGGATGAGGTCCGCGCCTGAGGCAGCTTCCGCTTGAGTCATCCCTTCCGTCTCTATGATGAGGGTACTACCATTTCGCGTTGATCGTCGACGCCGCGATGATTCATCATCAAAACACGCCAGACTGATGGACAAATCGGGGGCAGGCGAGCTTTGATTTCGATATTTGGAAGTTTTGAAATTGGGAATGACTCGTTTGCCAACGCGTTAAGTAGTTCTATTGGCTAGATCGAAGAAAGATGGGAACAGCCTAGAACTTGAAAGCGCTTCTACTGTTTATGTGTCTGCCATTCGAAGTTTATTGTCACCAGAGGGGGACAAAACGTCGTCCGCAGGAAGCGGGCAAGAACTGCAAAAGAGCATGCCATAGAACATGCCGATTGAATTCCACGAAAAAGTGGAAGCAGAATCAATGGCTGGCAGTGTAAACTCGCCGTATAGGCTTTCCGGTGTCATTTTTCTTGGCGCGGTCGCTTCGAGATCAGCTTGTAAAGTCGCAGATACCTAAGCCCAGATCTTGTCAAACTGGCTCGCAAAAATACAATTTGGAAAAGGCGCCTTGTTGATTGCCTCAGGCATCGTGATGCGTTCAAATCTCCCGCCCTCCCTTATCGACCTTCCTTTCACACGTCACTCGGCACAAGCAAAACTTCCTCTAACTTCCTCCCCCTTCCTCCTCCTCCTTTTCTCTCCTTCATCTCATCCTTCCACTAACAAAAGCGCTCGCACTCGTCGCGTGAGCCTGCGAGGCTGATCGCGCTCTCCACCACAGCTGTATTGTGCTGTGACGATATAGTGTCCGCACAGGAAACAGGAGTCTCTTTGATTACTGTGTGATGGCGCAGCCCACCGTGATTGGGACCGTTAGCACGCTGTCACCGTTACTTACGGACACGTTATATGCATTTTCCTTCCTGGCCAAAGGTCAAAAAGGCTTTCTATTGTCGACGACTATTCATCAACAATTATCCGCTGACCGTCTCCTTGGTGTCCGCCAGCCTGAGGTCACAGTCCGATGTGTTCACCATGTCTGATATTCTGTCTTGGTATCGCATGTATCGTATATCGTATACAGTTAAATCATTTAGACTGTTTATAGAAAAGCTATGAGCATAGATGCAGCATAGATGTCGTTTTTGTAGTTGATTAGGGGATTTCGAGCAAAAGGGAGATAGCACAATGGGAGACAATCCTCTTTGAAAGCCATTCCAACTTTTGCAAATGCTAAAACGAGTACGGGCCGTGAAATATCGGCGCAAACACAAAGCGAGCGCCGCAGGAGCGATTGACCCTCGCAGACGGAGGCCTATATAGGAAGCGATGCGGTTCATCTGCCTAGCAGAGCAGCACCTACTCCAATTATCTCCATCGCTCGCAAGCACGTGACCCTCTGACGTCGATTTTAAAAAAAAAAGCTGTCCTCCCTGCGCTTCCGATTGGCGCGGTTTCGGCTCATTTGCATATCAATGTTCGGTGATGGATATTTCAACGTACATGCTCGTTTCAGGATTTTAGAAAAATTGAGTGGATTTCAACGAGGAAATGCTTCAATTCTGCTATCGCGCATTTGAACCGAAATCCCGAAAATCAGTGTTTATTTCGGGAATTTTAGTTAATTAATCATCTTGTATTTACAAGGGTCGTTCGAGGTTGACCGGTACTTTCGCTGGAGAAAAAAATCAGTGAGTAAATGTAATTGAATAAAACTTTCGGAGGACCAAGTGCAGTCCTCGGGTAAGCGGCACGTGATGTAGTAGCGGCAGCTGTAATGGCGGCGAGCAGTGTGTCTCTAGCTGTGGAACAGCGATGCATCATCAAGTTCCTTGCCTGAAGGAGAGCCCCAAACCAGCTGAGGTGTTGGAAACGTTACATGCACAGCATGGAAAACAAAGGATGTCAAGGGGAAGAGGGGCGAGTGCGTTGAGCAAGCCATCCTCGAGGACCGGCGAGTAAAAACAATTCATTTGCAGTCCAACGTAATATTAGTTTTCGGGAGTGTACAAAGAATCATTTACGAGCAATTACTCTTCCGCAACGTCTGTGCAAGATGGGTTTCCCGACAGCTCACTTGTGAACAAAAGAGAGCGCAGTTTCTGAGCAGCTGCTGAACCGGTTTCAATCCAAGGGGGACGAATTTTTTGCAATCAATGATCACATGTGATGAAGATGCATTATTTAACCCCAGAAACAAAAAGAACACTATAGAATGGCGACGTAAGGCTTCCTCGCCACCAAAGAACAGCAAGGTATACAGCCGTCTGCTAGGAACTGTCTTCTAGGACAGTGTTTCCCAAAGTGTGGTCCGCGGACCCCTGGGGGTCCGCGAGAGTGTCCGTGGGGGTCCACGACCGTCTCTCACATTTCAGTAAGGATTTTCGTCCCCTCAAACACGCGCTCGTACATTCTGCCCGATTTCCAAACACCCAGAAGTTCCAAAATTGCTACAAGCATGCTTCAACGGCTAGCTTCTAATTTCTGAGAGAAAAGTCCTGCAATGCACGTTTGTCCACGTCACACACATACAAACAAGAAGAAGAAACCAGCCCGGAATCGTTTCTGAAGCTGTATCGAAAGCACGCAGCAGCTGACAAGGTTGCTGGTTATGCACTGGCTAGCATGGGAAATACAGTGCGCCATATCGTTTCGCTTCGAGTTCGAACTGACTGAGAGTGTTCCTGTGTTTAGCGCATTTAGAATTGGCAGCCTGCGGACCTCTTGCAGCGATGGTGGCACTATAGATGATACCTCTGTTTGGTATTATCAATCTTGAGAGTTGTCAGAGACAGTCTGAGACAGTCACTTGACCATGTTTATGTTTGCACAAATGTAATTTCGTTCCTTGTTATACCCTGTCGCGCATATTAAACGCGGTCTGCAATGCAGTGTACACAGCGTGTATCCCGGTATATTTGTGTGTGTGTGGGGGGGGGGGGGGTCCGTGAATTGGTTCTCATCTCTACCGGGGGTCCGTCACTGCCAAAAGTTTGGGAAACGCTGTTCTAGGACATGCGGGATTTCATCCATGTGGACGTCTTGGAGCAAGGGGTTATGATCAATACCCCACTACTACAACATGTTGATAAAGGGTGCTGTGTGAAACGCAATGTGCAAGAAAAGGCCCGGGATGTTGTCCAGAAGGTCATTCTTCTTCATGACAATGCCTGGCCTCATACGGGGAATTTGACGGTAGAAACCCTAGCCGAAATGCGCTGGGAGGCTTTCCCCATGCACTTAACAGCACAGATTTAGCCCCAAGCCATGACCATCTGTTTGGACCCCCTAAAAGCACCTTGGAGAAAAGGCGTTCGACGCAGATGAAGCCCTCCAGAAATATGTCGTGTAGTGGCTGCGACAGAGCCCACTTCTTTCGGCGCCCGAGGCATCAAAGAGTTGTCACAGCGATGGCAGTGCTGTCTGTATAAGCGCACGGTGAATACTTTGAAAAAGTGACGTAGTTTAGTGCTTCCAGAATTTTCCATTTTATTTAAAACATAATTGTCTCGGTCAACATTGAACGACCCTTGTACGTACTCTCCTCGATAAGACGTCCGCCTGGACATACAGCTCAAGTGTACGTAAGTGTATGTAGTATAAAGCAATATCTATGCTGCTCTCATAACTTGTTTAACAGCAGTCGTTCTCTTAGAACGGAGGGTTGAGCTTTTTGCACTTGAAGAGGTTGTGAACTGGCCCCCCTCCCGCCCTGTTTTCGGGGAATCATGCTAGATTTGCGTATGACACAACGGCAAACCTGACCATCGTATGTTGCCATGGGCCTCGTGCAGAAGCACGCGTTTCTCCTGTAAACGCGTTCACTTCTTGCTACAGTCACTGTAATCTTTGATGCACATTTCTGAGTATCCGGACGAGTGTAATGGCGGTACGGTTTGTCGCACACCGCTTCCTGGCATTATTGGCGGCACGTCTCCCATTTTCGGTTACCACGTCTGCATCGCCAGCAGAAATGGTGGTACATCTGCGAACTCGATACTTGTGCGAATGCTCCCCAGCACACCGCCTACGCCGTAACTCAGCGGCGTCCGCGTTGCCAGATAAGGTGGACGCCCTTACGTGGGACGTGGGTGAAAGCGTCCCGTCGTTGGTGGCAGCCAAAGTCGTTCCAAGGAAGATTGGGAGGCAATGGGTTCGAATCCTGCCAGCGCCTGTACTCTCTTAAGGGTTTTCCTGAACTTTCCGGCATACTTTCCAGAAGAATGTCGGCATAGTTCCTCCTGAAGACCAGTCCAGGACGCGCAGCATCCCCCTGTCCCCCACTCCTCCCTGCTGTACTCTCGCTCTGTCCATGTCTGTACGCCCCTCATAGCCACTGTTGCTTCGTAGCATTAACGCGGAGTCAGTAAGAAGCACACATTAGGGAGTTTTAGTTTAGCACACAGGAAGCCCTCTACGAAAACTATACGATAAAGGAAGCTGTCCAATGAGCATCGTGATGTCATCCACTTTAAAGGAACCAGGTGCTTGGCTTATGTTTTCGGAATCTGTAACGTAAACACCTTCCTATCTGCTACATCTCTCTTCTCATCCTTCCAATCCTTTTAAATCTCCCCGCTGAACCGCGATAAAGGAACCTCTCCAAGTAGTGTGATACGATGCCAACACGGAGGTCCCAAAAGCTATCGCATTTAAAAGTCCGACGCGGTGGTGGTGGTGGTCCTAGTGAAAGGGCTCGCCGTTGTCGACCTCGCATGAAAAAAAAAAAAAACAAAGTCCGACGCCGATGTGATTCCACACCGAAAATGTGGCAGTGCGAGAGAGGCACCATTGCTCTCTCCCTCATATTGTACAAAGCTACCCATGTGCTACGTATGTTGCGTGCGACGCTGCCTCTTACCACGATTAGTGTATGTTCTTTTCGAAGAGAATTCCCCGTCTGGCGTCGCGCTCTGTCAATCGGGCTTCGTGAAAACGGCACTTGAAGGCAAGTAAACTTTTTGCGAATTGAATATTTGGAGCACAGTACTATACACGCGGCGCACGAAACACACGAGGTTAAGGATGGTTTCTCGGCCCCTTTGAGATCTGCAGCGGCAAGTTTTGACGCTTGCTGTCGACGCGAGTGTTTTACACAAACGAGAGCCTTTAAGTCTTGAAATAATTCTTATGTTCTTTGGCGTTAAAGGGGTTGAGACAGGTCGTCCCACGTTATCCCAGATAAACGTAAAAGACGGTTCCTCCCACCAGTGCGAACCTGCATTGAAAGTTTCACGGTGAAAAGAGTAACAGAAGCGGAGAAAATGGGCAGCGCGAATACCGAAACTCATGAGTCTCTGACATCACAGCGGACGCCGCTGCCACGTGCTTACGGCTGCCAACAGGAATGGACGCAACCTTGGACTCTCTGACGTCTGAGCTTTGTTTGGCGGTGTGTTCGAGGGCTGGTATCTCACTAAGGAAGACACGTAAAAGAGCAATTCTTTTTTCTTCAGTATTCTGATGTGCAGTACAACGCGTCCGTAATGTAATGAACCACATCTATGAAGCTGTCTCAACCCCTTTAAGGCCTGTTTGTTTGTTGTCCTCTCTGTTTGCAGCTCGTCTCGGCTAATTCTCGTTATTTTATATAGGCTGTTTTTCATCTCGCTCTAGTCTCGTTTTTCACTTCAGCTGTTTCTTTACAACAGGACTCGCCGACGTTGAGTCGTCCTCATCTGAGACCACCTCGCAAGACGCGTCTCACGAAATTCGCAATCAACACCCTGTACGCGCTGTCACCACCTTCATCGTCAAGCCCAGAACTTTCCCGCCAACGGAAGTTCAAACGCATCATCATCTTTTCCATCCCAGTACTTCTGTTGCTCGGAGCAGTAACCTATTTTGTCATCAAACACGTCGACGACCAGAAAAACTACCTACTCTGCGATTCGCAAGCTTGTAGCGCGTTCGAAGTAATGCTCAGTAGGACCATCAGCGACCATCTTGATCCGTGCGACAACTTCTACGCTTTCGTCTGCGACGGCTGGAATAGGGCTCAGCTGAAGTCTGTCTACCGAAGCCACTTGGACTATTTTCTGGCGTTGCTGAACGAGAACCTCCAGGAAAATGTCCCTCGTTATGGACAAAATTCACACGAAAAGGCGGCAGCATTCTTTCAAGCGTGCAGAATGGCTGCACGCAACAATCGTGGAGATACGCAGAGCTTCAGAAATATTCTCTCTGAGAGCCACGTGGACTGGCCCAGCATCTCTGAGAAGGCGGACGTGCTCTTGTCGTTGGTCAGAATTTTCAGGATCCTTAGGATAACGAACCTTTTGAATATTGAAAACAGTGGAAATGCATTGGTCATTCATGGCGGTGGAGCAGAAGCTTCCAACTACAAGAAGAGGGCAGCCGTAATTGAGAACTCAGGAAGATACCAATGGTACTACGAGACATTTCAAAATGCAACAAAAAGTACACGCACGAGGGAAGAATCCATGCTTCCATATTCCGAGTTTTTCCAAATCGAAGTTGCAACACTCGGCAATCTCACAAACTATACCAGGAACAGTAGCACGAACCCACCGAAGAACTTGCATGAGCTGGCAAACCTGACAAATGAAATTTCTTACGAACGTTGGTTAAGACTCGTGACACGGGAGCTTGTCCTCCCTGCAGATACCCCAGTATTTATCAGCCAGGATGACTGCGATTACCTCCGGGCGTTCAGCGGACTTTTGAAGATCATGGAAGAGAAGTACCTTCACTACGAAGTAGGCTGGATTATGGTTCAACAGTGTGCTCCCTTCATCAATAGCGAAGTTCTGGGCGCCTATGTCGGTGACGTTGACCCATCCGACGCAGGAAGACGTGGAGATCTACAAAACCGTAACCTCTGTTTCCAACTCACTGAAACCTACATGGGGTGGTCGATCTATGCAAAATTTTCTGAGATGTACGTTCCAAGCCCCTCCATGAAAGAAGTACGTGAGATAATCGACGACATTGGCAAAGTCGCTTTTATTAGGACCGGGGCTGCAGAAGACAGCATGGGTGCAGGTTATGCCAACTCTCCATTGCGAGAACAGTTGCACTTAATGACCAAATACCAAGACCGCTTTCAGGATCCCGATGTTCTGAACGCCACATTCATCAACATCAGTGACATGGGTCCCTTCACCTTCCAGAACTGGCGCAGAGTTGTTCACGATTTCCATACGCGCGGAAATCTGACCCTTTGGAAGTTGGTCAGAACACATTTCATTTCTGGTCTACTCGTCACGAGTGACGCCTACAATTTCTACAATGAAGCTGAAGACATGTACTTGCTACCGCCCCACGCGATGGTGCTTCCACTGTACGATATTAAGGTCCTGAGCGCAGTCAAGTACGCTGCCTTAGGATCAGTCATCGCCTCGGCGGCAATCGCTATGACTGGGCCTTCCAACAGGGGCAGAGATTCTGGCAGAAATGAATCCCTTGACGAGCACACGAACAACCAAGTGCGTGATGCGGCAGCTGCGCTAGAGATAGTCTGGGAGGCCTATAGGAATGCTACGGAATATGCTGGGGACGTTCGACTTCGTCATCTGTCGCACTTGTCGTCCGACGCCATCTTTTTTGTGGCTACGTGTTATATTCTGTGCGGCCAGCCTGCGGACACCTACCCAGCATTGCGATGCAACGAGCCCTTGAAACATCGACCTGAGTTCGCGGGAGCTTTCTCTTGCAGTGACGTCACTTTTACTGATCCTGAGTTCAAGCCTCGCGATTTACGTCACCTGTAGATGCGACCTTTGTTCCTGTAACGGACCGCTACCCACACATATCACCAAAGCTAGTTTATACCACATACCAGGAAATAATATTGCGGAGTTAAATATATGCTCGATGAGGTAGGTTCTAACGGTTTCGTTGTACTTTCTTGAACTGATGTGACATCCGCGAAGAAAAGATTCCTGGATTAGTTATGGCTCGCGTGTTCCAAACACCCAGTGCTGTCTTTGAAGCTATCTCATACCTGGGAGAGAGAAAAAAAAAACTGCTTTGCGCACTGTCATATTGATAGTCTAGTATCGCATGGAGCGTTCAAGAAAATTCGTAATTGCACGAATAAGAATGAATGCAAGCTCAATTTTTTGCTGTTTACCCCTCATGGCAGCGTAATGGAATGGCAACGTTTGTTCTTCTTTTTTAATGGAGTGTAAGCTGGGCCATTGGAGTTTTGGGGCTTTGTGCGTGCGTGCGTGGTCTGGACATCTCACCACATTGGTCAAGACAACGTCGGTTCTCGCAAGCTGTCGCGAACGCCGTGAAGAACGCCGACGCCGCCTTGAGAAGCCAGACAACGGCAGCAATCGATCCCGCAGCTCTTGATTAACGATGAAGTGGGCAATTACGCTACAGTGGCCAGTGGCGGATCCAGGGGGGGGGGGGTGCGGTTGGGCGATCGCCCCCCCCCAAACGTCAGTTTCACTCTCCCCCCTCCTCCACTACGCGCTCCAACAAAGAAACCCCCTCCCCAAACCGAGGGTCTGGATCCGCCCCTGGCACTGGCACAGCTTAGCGACGACTTGGCCAACACTCACACACACACACTCCTACATCCATCCGTACATACAGCACGAGGCATCGGCTCTGGGGATGAAGTTCGAGAGGTGGATCTCAATGTGGTCGCGACACGCGTCGTGAACAAGGTGAAACGGCCGAGGCAGACCACACAATTAGGGACCGACACGACACAAAAACCTCAAACGCCCAGAAATTAACGAACAACTCTGGAAAGAGAGGCGCTGGCGCCAGGAATCGTGACCCAGAAGACCAAGGCTCGATTGCTGGCATCGGCACCTGTTTTCCCTGAGTTGTTTGAATTCGACAGGCGTTGCACGTTTTGAACCCTCCGTTTATATTCTACGTAACCATGGCCACGCTACCGTGCTCAGCATCCACGCTGACGATATCACTCCAGACCCTATATATGCAGCTTGCCAAGGCCGGCTCTGTGGCTCTCTGGGGAAAGTGTAGGCTCTATAGTGTAGGCTGCAAAGTACATTATAACCCTTTGTCCCTTCAAGCTTGTTTATTGCCTGAGGACTCTCACAGGGCCAGCGTGTACTTTCAGCCTTCCCTTTCCGCATTCTTGATTTTCCGACACCAACCTGGCGCAGAGGGGCATCTCAACAAGTGAGCCGCCATGATAGATTCGGTACGAACGGTATCGCCTACAAGCTCAGTGCGCTGTTCTCGCAGCATGAGCACACAGGATAGCGAAAAACACAAACGCGCTTCAGACGCAGCTTTGCACACGGAGCCCAGCGGAAGGAACCATGACTTGGATTTGATTGAATTGGACAACTGTATCGACCATGACTCCCCGTGACTGCTTCACTCCCCGTGACTGCGTTTACTCTCAGCAGTTACGGGCAGCGAAAGGTGGCGCGGTTTCATATTACTCTTCGCCAGCTAGAGCTTGTTATTTACCTAAATGTGACAAAAAAAAATCACGAATCTCATTTCAACATCAGCATCAAGACAGCTCTGATGTTGGCATTATGTTAACACCAGCCCGGACAGCTCTGATGTTAACATAATCGTCAGAGCAGCTGTGATGTTAACATCAGATCTAATGTGATTTGGGACACTGTCTTGATGCTAGCATCAGCTGATCTTAACATCAGCATCAGAGCGGCTGTGATTATAACATCAGCTGGAGTTAGCATGAAGACAGTGTTCCAAATCACATCAGACCTGATGTCGCTTTTTTCCAATAGGGAAGGAGATGTTAGTTGTGTGCCACGTGCCACGGAGGCATTGAAAGGGTGACCCACTGCAGCTGACTCGTGCACTTCACCTTCATCATACGCAGAAAACCAGAAAAGCATATTGTTATGAGCTTCCGCCGAGCAACTACATCTGAAAATACCCACCAACACATCACGTTACTTCCAAGCCCAAGGATACCTGACTCGCCAAGGAGATGGTAGTTCTGTTTGGGAGTGGTACCGATGCCAAGGAGTCATTGAAAGGGTGCTGCATTGACAAAACTCGCTGCTTCTGACGGCGTATGGCAGAATAGCCAGTTTTCTAGGAACAATGCTATGAGTAAGAATTAGAATCACAAGAATAGAATTCGTGCACGAAAAACCTACCGCAGTACACACAAACTCCAGTAACCAGTTTTTAGTCATTCCTGACGACGAAGAAGGGCAATCTATTTCTCGAGGCGACTAGCATCGCACCTTCGTCGAGGAAACGAGTATAGAAGTGGATTTCTGGCGAATTGTGAAAACTGCTACTGCAGTTCACTACGCCGCAGTTATGCTTCTTCTTCCTTGGGGCTATCGACCCATGGGGGTATCGACCTATGGCTGTGTCCTTCTACTCGGAATGGCTGTCTTTGTTTATTCAAGTCGCGTGATTCGGAGTCGTGACATATGGCGGTCGTCGCACGTCACCGACTCCAGCGAGCCGCATGGAGAGGAGAGTCGCTGCGAGCCGACTCTAGTGCACCCCTGGACCTTCAAATTTCAGACCACGAGTCACTGTCACTGTCACAGGGTCACTGTCACATGGCATCACGAGAGCCGTGCAGCGACATTTTTGCCTACCAAAAGTGCTCTTCTCTCGAGTTGCTCGAGTTCAATAAATGAATGCAACCATGTAATGCGCGAAACAAAGCAAGCGAGGTCACACATGTAACGACGGCACCGGCCACAGGGAGGCACTGTTGCCACCAAAACTGGCTTCATGTGAGGCCTGTAATACGCCATCACCACTATACCACCGCGGGACCGTTAGCATGGTACCGTTATAGCGTCTTCGATAAACTGCACCGTTGCGCCCGGTGCGACATGGTGCGGCTTGCTATCCTCAGTAAACTGCACTGGTGCGCACTGAACGTCCTCGATTAAAGGAGTGCACCCGCTCAGTGCAGCACTAGGTGCATTCTTTTCGCTTGCACTGGATTGCACTACCTTGGACTCCAAGCAAGACGGGTTATCGGGTACTGCACTTTCCTGCCGAAAGGAACTTTATTAGTAATGCCCAGTGATGGCCACTAACTACTTCTACAGTAGTTTAACTATAACTCCTAACTACTTCGTGATGGAGTAGTTTAACTAGTAGTTCAACTACTTTTCAGGGGAGTATTTAAAACTACTTCTTTATCTACATCTATAACTACATAACGTTGTCGATCAACACCAATCCCTTGTAGTGTTCTCCCAGTAAACCAGAAATATCCCAGGTACGTCCCACAAAGGTCGCACACGTCGCACATGTCCGCCACGTCTATGCGATGTTACCTATACGTCCACAATGGGACTTCGAAAAGTGTCTTACTTTCTATATTCCTGGGACATCTGATAGATGTAAAAAGAAAGGCGCAAGCGCGCATTATCTCTCGGAGACATTTAGGACACGTGACCTTTAGTGGCGTGACATAAGAAAAATTGTAGATTTACTGCTTTTTATCTGCCAAGTAATCCCATTATAATGGGTAGCTTGAGTTAAAAACACGATATTTGCCTGGATGGGGTCTGAGGAACGTCCGCAGCCACACGCTGACGTCGTTGCAGACTCTCAAGTTAACTGCAAAGACGTTGTCACCGTTGCAAACGTGATATGCCACGATACACTTGATGAACGTACTCCAACAATTTATATTTCAGTATATGCTCGCTCTGGTGTCGCTTGAAATCCGCGTACGCGGCGGCGGGGCCGGAATAGGGGCCTGCGTCTCATATGGTGAAAGGCGAAAGCTCATTTACTATCGCGCGATCTCCATTGGTCTTGGATTATGGCCGAAAGTTGACCCCTCCCCAAGTGGGGTGTGCTGCCGAAAGTAGATGCCGTTTTGTTTAATTAGTGTGTGCAGCATTCATTTGCTATAGCAATCAATCACTATCAATTTCAAATTGATTCAACACAAGAATAGCATGAAATTTAAAATATCCCTGGAACATCCAAATATCCAAATAGATGTTTATGCGACGGTTCTGGGGTGTGAAAACAGTAGGAATCTGGCAATCCATGGATGTACTTTCTACGTAAACGGGCTCTCTGTGAAGCTCCCATAGATATCTTAACATCCAAGTTGCGATATCGCCAGGATGTACCTGTGATGTATATGGTTTGCTGGGAATACTCTTTTGTATTGGCATCGGAGCGGAAGACGAGCCACACAGACTGGACTGCTCCCTCGAACACTCTAACGATTACCGATTGATAGTCCACTGGATAACGACACATATTTTGCAAGTCACTGCTCTCATCCATTCTTCCAATATAAGTTCACTTTATACGGTGTGCATTTTCGAGCAAGCAGTTCTATAAGAACCACCAACGTCCGTTGGTGGTAGTGGTGCCGCGCTTGCTGGTTTTGTGACCTGGGCAATACCTTATCGGACAACACACATTTCAGCGCCCTACAGCCTATAGCCCAGAAAGATAGATAGAAATGCATATGCTTTCTTAAAAAGATAGCGCTGTAAATAACCGCTTCTAAATGCCATCCCTCCCAATTTATCATATTTTAACGGGTAAGAACTGGTGCTGCAGGCGCCCTTATAGGGCAGCCACCTAGCTCCAGTACACCATAACCCAGTTAAACTTATGTTATCTTGTAGGATAATTTAACGTCGGCGTTTTCCTCAGACAACACCTTTCCTTGTGACAGAACTGTGGCGTTTTGCCAATATGAACTGTGATGAATCCCACATACAATTTCAAAATATGTCCGAAAATCGTTTCCTAATCCGGCTAAAGATGGGACCTGCGTGGGTGTTTAATTTGTCGAGGAATTCCTGAGGTAGTGCATGCTGGCTATTTTTGTTTTTATGTATTTATTTACCCCAAGAGCCCTTACGGGTATTACATGGGGGTGGGAAAGCTCAAGGTAAAAGTCGGAAGCACAATCGGAAGTAGTTGGCACCTTCAGTAACCTAACTACTGTAGTTAACTACTTAAAATAGTAGTTTAACTAGTAGTTGCCACTACATTTCTGCAAGTTGTTGGTAACTACTTTTTAACTACAATCTGGTAGTTTAACTACATGTAGTTAATTACTGGCCATCACTGGTAATGCCTTTCTTTTCAATGGGAAAGCGCAGCACGTAAATAGCCCAGTTCGGATCTAGGGCAGGAGGTGCAAGTGAAAAGAATCCACCTACTGAGTTGCCCCGAACCCACACCGAGAAAATCGGCAGAGCGCCAGAGTGCAATCCCAAGAAGCATCGCGATTATAGGAAAGCGGAAGCGGCAAGCAGCCAGATGTAGCCGGACAAGTAGCGGCAGACAGCAATCGCCAGCATGGCATCGGTGCCGCTCGCTACGGGTCGCGCAGCCTACGAGCCACAACGAGTACAGATTTCTAGGTGGCGCGCGCTACTATCCACCAGATCCACCAGAGTTTCAGTTTCATGTTCAATAATGCCTCCGCTGAGGCGAAGACATAAAGTAATTTTAAAATCATGTCATCTAAATGACCATTATTAAATATTAGACCGGAGGAGAAAGCACATAAAGTAATTGAAGTGACAATAAAATGAATTTCTTTCGTGAGAGCCTTTCGTGAGAGCGAGAGTAGTATAGAGGAAGTCGTGTCTAGAGCATAGCCGCCACGCGCTCACGAATGTTCAATCAATTGAGCTGTCTTCTCGGGCTGTCTTGGCTTCATTCAGTTACTATTACCTTCCAAGAGCTACTCAATAACCGACTCGAAGGGCTACGTTGAACCATCAATCAGGCTCTATGGCTGTAAGTATTTCGTCGCTACTACGAAGAGTTTCCTTTTTTTCTCAGTTGTCGTGCAAAAGGTTTATCTAACTCCGTATATGCTTAAAATTTGCATGGATTAAAATATGTAGGGAGTTTAGTGTCGGCTGTGTTACGTTCACCCTGAGGAGTCTGTTTTAGTTTGGGTGTAGTTCTGTAGGCGGGATTACTAATTTTAAAAATGATCAAGTGCATTTGAAATTTAAATAATACTTCGATGTGAACGAGGGTGGTATTGGGTATCGGAAAACATAAGAATTATGAAAAAGTGTTGAGTAGAAAGTTGTACATGTGCGTTTGCAAAATACCATTTGAAGGCATTCATTCACAGCGACGGCCTTGTTAAGCCTAACCGATGTGGAGGCCTCCATCTTGAAAGACAGTAGACAGAGAGACAGTAAGGGCCGCCTGGGGAGGAAAATTGGTGAATAAGGAGCCGTGTGCTAAGGAATTTCGCAGTATATGTTACGACTTCTTACGAGGTGTTTTCAGAGGAAAGGTCAGTCAGGTCAGGAGAGGAAACCCTGTTTTGTTTTGTACTGTTGAAAAAAACTTTGGATCAGCAAATTTGGACCTGAGGATGTAGAAAATGTTTATTTTTTTCACAAAACATAAGTTATAGCGTCGACACAGTGGGTGAAGACTTCAAAAGTGAAAAGAAAAAGGACGGGTTGTGCTATTACAAGCTGTATTCATGTTGAGCGTCTGTGACTGTACTAACCATCACTAAGGTTAGTTCAGGCCAAGTTTTTACATATTTCACCACTTGGAGATTGTGTTCACATGGACTGTGCAACCGTCAGCAAGGCTATGTCAGGCCAGGTTTTTACATATTTCACCCGTTACGTATTTCAGCAACCAGCGGCATGGCCGAGTGGGCTAAGGCGTCCGCTCGTTGGTGATAACCAAGGTCGTGCTGTAGACTGGGAGGTGGTGGGTTCGAATCCTACCGCCGGCTGTGCTGTCTGAGGTTTTCCCTGGGTTTTCCGAAGACTTTCCAGACGAATGTCGGCACAGTTCCCCCTGAAGTCGGCCCAGGACGCATACTAATCCCCCTGTCCCCCACTCCTTCCTGCTGTCCTCTCTCCGTCTGTCCACATCTGTACGTCGCTCATAGCCACAGTTGCTTCGCGGCGCTAACACGCAATCAAAAAAAAAAAAAAAAAAAGTATTTCAGCAGCACCTACGCTAATTATATCCATCCCTCCAAAGCACGTGACCATCTGAAGTTAAATGAGCGCTGTGCTGCGTGCGCTCCCGATTGCAGTGGTTTCGGCCCATTTGTACTTCAAACTTCGTGTATTTCGAACATCAAAAAAACATCATACCATAATTTCATCGTAAAATCAAATATTTCAAACATCTTATTGCGAACGTATACGTGCGGGTTTCAAGATTGTAGAGAAATTGTAAAACTCCTTGAATGTCTCCTTAACTTGAAGGATCTTGAGAGATCTTGTATTTACAAGTGGTTGCAACTTCCCTTTCGCCACACCAGCACCGGACTACTGCTTCTCTCTTGCTAGGCCTCTTCAGCAGTGCTCAGTGGGCAACGTTTGAGCGGGTGGCGTCAGGAGGTCACGTGGAACGTGATATCCTCCCGTGAGGGTGAGAGGCTTACCACTGAAAACCCGGTGCAAGAACAGTGATGTCTTTTAGAGTGAGGAAAAGTAGCCGAAGCTCTTTGGCTGCATGTAGAGCGTATGCGTACAAGTCCGAAACGTCGCGCCACCAGGAGTGGACAGCTGTTTCGGCCTTCTTGGGCCTCGTCCGCAGTGCTTTGAACAAGGGCATTCAGTGGTGAATGTCTCGCCCTGAGGGAGGAGGATATCACGTACCACGTGACCTGCTGACACCACCGAGTCCAGCGTTGCCCACGTGCGCAGCGTCGTGATCAAAGGAAACCATCACTTTAAATGAATTCGGTGTTTGGCTTATCATGTTTTCGGAATCGTTATCGTAAAACATTGCAATCTGCTAATGTCTTCTAATTCTTCAACTTATTCTAAATCTCCCCACTGAAGCGCCATAAAGGAACCACTCCAAGCAGTGTGACGCCACGCGGACACGGAGGCACCAAATGTGCCTTAAAGAAATGATATCGTATCTAAGAGTCCAACGCCAATCTGGTTCCCCGTTTGATAGTTATTCCACGTAGAAAATGTGGCAGTGCGGAAGAGGCACACCGCTCTCTCTCTCATATTGTACAAAACTACACATTTCATTTCATTTATTTACATGTTATCCACATGTCGCACATGTGCTACAACCCACATAAGCTTGTGTGCGACGCTACCTGTTACCATGATAAGTGTATGTTCCTTTCGAAGGGAATGCCCCGTTTGGCGTCGCACTCTGTCTATTGAGTTTCGTGAAAACTCGTACACTTGGAGACAAGTAAATTTGGAGCATAGTACGTACGACAAGCAGTGCACTAAACACGCATGGCTATAGAGATGGTTTCTCAGCCTCTTTGAGATCTGCAACACAATTATAGTTTTTTTTACGCTCGTTGGCGACGTGAGTGTCTTCCACGAACAAGACCACTAAGTCTTGAGTAATTCCTTTGTCCTTCGGCGTTACGGCCGATGCGTTTGCTGTCCTCTCTGTTTGTAGCTCGCATCGGCTACTTCTCGTTATGTCCAATTGTTTGTTTGTTTGAATTTCTAGCTGTAGTTTCGTTTTTCAGCTCACGTTTTTCTTTACAACAGGCCTCGCCGTCGACCAGTCGTACAGTGTCTCAACTGAAACTACGTCGGAAACCCACGCGTCTCACGAAATTCGCAATCAACGCCCTGTACGTGCTGACACCACCTGCATCGTCAAGCTCCGAACGCTCCCCGGTACAGAAGTTCAAACGCATAATGATCTTTTTCATCCCGGTACTTCTGTTGCTGGGTGTTGTAACCTATTTTGTCATCAAGCACTTCAGCGGCCGGAAACATTACCTGCTCTGCGATTCGCAAGCTTGTAGTGCGTTCGAAGTAATGCTCAGTAGGACCATCAACCACCATCTCGACCCGTGCGACAACTTCTACGTCTTCGTCTGTGATGGCTGGAACAGGGCTCAGTTGAAGTCTGTCTACCGTAGCCACCTGGACCACTTTCTTGCGCTGCTGAACGAGAACCTCCAGGAAAATGTCCCTCGTTATGGGCAGAATTCACATGAAAAGGCGGCAGCATTCTTTCAAGCGTGCAGAATGGCTGCACAGAAGAATCGTGGAGATACGCACGGCTTCAGAAATATTCTCTCTGAAAGCAACGTAGACTGGCCCAGTATCTCTGAGAAGGCGGACGTGCTCTTGTCATTGGCCAGGTTTTTCAGGATCCTTAGGATAACGAACCTTTTGAATATTGAAAACAGTGGAAATGCATTGGTCATTCATGGCGGTGCAGCAGAAGCTTCCAACTACAAGAAAAGGGCCACCGTAATTCAAAACTCGGGAAGGTACCAATGGTACTACGAGACGTTTCAAAATGCGACAAAAGGTGCACGTACGAGGGAAGAATTCATGCTTCCATACTCCGAATTTTTCCAAGTCGAAGTTGCAATACTCGACAATCTCACAAACTACACGAAGAACACTAGCACGAACCCACCGAAGAACTTACATGAGCTGGCGAACCTGACGAATGAAATTTCTTACGAGCGTTGGTTAAGAATCGTGACAGAGGAGCTTGTCCTCCCTGCAGATGCCCCGGTATTTATCAGCGAGGATGACTCTGATTACCTACGAGCGTTTAGCGGACTTTTGAACAAAATGGAAGAGAAGTATATTCACTACGAAGTAGGCTGGATTATGGTTCAACAGTGTGCTCCTTTCATCAACAGCAAAGTTCTCGGCGCCTATGTGGGCGACTTTGACCCATCCGACATAGGGAAACGTGCAGATCTACAAAACCTTAACCTCTGTCTTCAACTCACAGAAACCTACATGGGGTGGTCAATCTACGAGAAGTTTTCTGAGATATACGCTCCAAGCGCTTCCATAAAAGAAGTACGTAAGATAATCGATGACATTGGCAAAGTCGCTTTTATTAGGACCGGGGCTACAGAAGACAGCATGGGTACACGTTATGTCAACTCTCCATTGCGACAACAGTTGCACTTAATGACCAAATACCAAGACCGCTTTGAGGGTCCCGATTTTCTGAACGCCATATTCTTCAACATCAGTGACATGGGTCCTTTCATCTTCCAGAACTGGCGCAGAGTTATTCACGATTTCCTCACGCGCGGAAACCTGACCCTTTGGAGGTTGGTCAGCACACGTTTCATATTTGGATTACTCGCCACGGGTGAGGCCTACAGTCTTTACAATGAAGCTGAACACACGTACTTGTTACCGCCCTACGCGATGATGCTTCCACTGTACGACATTAACGTCATGAGTGCAGTCAAGTACGCTGCCTTAGGATCAGTCATCGCCTCGGCGGCAATCGCTATGACCGGGTCTTCCAACAGGAGCAGAGGCTCAGTCAGAAATCAATCTCTTGACGAGCACACGAACAAACAAGTGCGTGATGCGGAAGCTGCGCTAGAGATAGCCTGGGAAGCGTATAGGAAGGCAACGGAATATGCTGAGGATGTTCGATTTCGTCATCTGCCACACTTGTCGTCCGACGCAATGTTTTTTGTCGCTACGTGTTATACTCTGTGTGGCCAGCCTTCTGACACTTACCCAGCATTGCGATGCAACGAGCCCTTGAAACATCGACCTCAGTTCACTCGAACTTTTTCTTGTAATGATGTCCAGAACATGTGACCGCTACCGGTGACCATAGCTAGTTTATATCACATCCCAGGAAATAATACTCCCAAATTAAATATATGCCCGATGAGATTGGTGCTAATGGTTTCGTTGTACTTTATATACACCAAGGGGTTACCACCAAAGGGGATACACCAAGTGTGCTCTTTCGACAAGGGACGTTGTGTACCACAAGATTCCAACTGGAAATGCGCGGAAACGAAAATGGTTGCAAGCGCTTGTTCGAGACATTGATCCACGCATTATTTGCTCAACCCATTTCTCTGACGAGTCGTACGAAATGGTAGCAGGGGACGCCTGAAAACATCTCAAACGGACCGCAGTCCCGATACCATCTCGTTGTGACTTCTGACGATGCGGACACCAGTGCACACGAGGTATGTATTTACCGATACACAGGAATTCAAATTCAGATTGATTTTTGTGATGCCTACACTGCGTAATGTACCAAACGGAAGCTGAACATCGTCTGAAACCGCGCAGCAAGCGAAGCTCCTGTTTCGTCAGCACGCCAACTGCTGCTTGCGCCGCCTGTCGGATTCCGGAGCAGTCGTTGCTTCTGACGGCGTACGGCAGAATAGCCAGTTTTCTAGGACAATACTATAAGAATCAGAATCACGAGAATTGAATTACGGCACGAAGAAGCTATCGCAATGCACATGAACTCCAGTGACAAGTTCTTGCTCTTGACGACGAACATTGCTCGTTGCCGGTCGCCGCGGCAAGCCATTGCTCGCGGCGACCAGCTTCGTACCACCACCTAGGAAACTAGTAGAAGTGGATTCCTGGTGAGTTCCGATAACTGCTACTTCAGAATGGCTATGTTCGTTTATTCAACTCGCGCCTCCGGCGATTCGGAGTCGTGTCCCATGAGGGTCATCGTACGTCATCGACTCCAGCGACCACCATCTAGGGGAGAGTCACAGCGAACAGACTCTCGAGCTGAATCCTCGAGTTTTATAACGGATGTCACTGCCACAGGAATGACATCACGAGAGCTGCGCAGAGGGAATTTTGGCACATCAAGAGTCGGCTGTCTCGAGTTGCACGTGTCCAATAAACGAACGCAACCGTACGTAAGGCCGTGTAATGCGCGAAACAAAGTAAGCGTAGCCACACATGTACCTACCAACCGCCGACAGGGCGGCGCTGTTGATCCTTCACGTGAGGCCTATAATACGCCATCAGCACTACGGGTACGTTAGTAAAGTGCAGCCTCCATTTGACAGTCATCGCCCATAAGCTACGATACATGGTCTAAAACACTACGAATAGGTCGACTGCAAACCATTTTTGGTGGAATACGTGAGGTGAAGACATCAATTGTAATTTTTTTTTTATTTCGTGCTAGCGCCGCGAAGCAACTGTGGCTATGAGCGGCGTACAGACAGATGGAGAAAGGACAGTAGGAAGGAGTGGGAGACAAAGGGGGGTTAGTATACGTCCTGGGCCGACTTCAGGGGGAACTGTGCCGACATTTGTCTGGAAAGTCTTCGGAAAACCCAGGGAAAACCTCAGACAGCACAGCTGGTGTAGGATTCGAGCTCACCACCTCAGCACGACCTTGGCTACTACAAACGAGCGGGACGCCTTAACCCGCTCGGCCATAACGCTGGTAAGCGTAATTTCAAAATCGTGCAATCTATATTACCATTATCAAATATTGGACCCGAACTGCAAGGGCATAAAGTAATTGAAGTGACCATAAAATCAATTTATATCGTGATGGCGACGGTATTATAGAAGAAGAAGTGTCCAGAGGATAGGCGCCACGCGCTCACGGCCGCTGAACTGGTTGACCTGTCTTCTCTGACCTCACTTGTCCTCATTCAGGTTCTATTCCCCTCAAGGAGCCACGCAAGAACCATCTCGAAGCCCTACGTTGGACCATCAATCAGGCGTTATGGCTGTGAGTATTACGACGCTATTACGAAATACTTTTAACTTTTTCTCACCTGTCGTGCGAACTCTTCTGTAATTAACAAGGTCGAATTTTGAACAACGGACAACCGGTGCACATTTTAGGCACAGGAATATTTCCAATGAATATTTCCAATCTGTCCGCTATTTGGTGATGTTGACTTGTAAGCCACGACGAGGTTAAAGTGGCCATAAACCTCCACCTCCACCTCCGAGGTTACGTCCGGGTTGAAGGAGTGCTATCATTCATTTTTATTTCTGCTACATCCTGCGCTGTTATTTTGATGTTTCTTGCTTTTTGTTCGTATCATTTCTCTATTTATTTTACATGCTGCCTAGCGTACACATAGAAAAAAGAATGGGGGCGATTGATGTAATTAATGCGTTGACAATGCGCTAGCATTAGAGATTCGGCTTACTTCTAATTGCTTCTCAGTTCCGCCTAGATCACACTTCATACAGCACAGCACACCACATACAGACATGACGCATATGACAGACGCCACACGACATATGATACACAAACTCAGCCGCTTTCGAAACTCTCTGAGAACGTATACGAGACACGCCTGAATACGTCCAGAGACGAGGCGCAACTGACGACGGCTCAAGCAGTCAAACGCAATGTGCACGAAAAGGCCTGGGATGTTGTCCAGAAGGTCATTCTTCTTCATGACAATGCCCGGCCTCATACGGCGAATTTGACGGTAGAAACCCTGACCGAAATGCGCTGGGAGGTTTTGCCCCATGCACTTAACAGCACAGATTTAGCCCCAAGCCATGACCATCTGTTTGGACCCCCTAAAAGCACCTTGGAGAAAAGACCTTCGACGCAGATGAAGCTCTCCAGAAATATGTCCTGTAGTGGCTACGACAGAGCCCACTTCTTTCGGCGCCCGAGGCATCAAAGAGTTGTCACAGCAATGGCAGTGGTGTCTGTATAAGCGCACGGTGAATACTTTGAAAAAGTGACGTAGTTTGGTGCTTCCAGAATTTTCCGTTTTATTTAAAACATAAAAGGCCGTCAACCTTGAACGACCGTTCTACATACACTCCTCGAGAAGATGTCCGCCTGGACATACAGGTCAAGTGTACGTAAGTGTATGTAGTAAGCGTATGTAGTATAAAACATCATCTATGCTGCTCTCATAACTTGTTTAACAGCAGTCGTTCCCTTAGAACGAAGGATTGCGCTTTTTGCACTTGAAGAGGTTGTGAATTGGCCCCCCTCCCGTCCTGTTTTCGGGGAATCATACTAGATTTGGCGCACTACAGGAACGCGACGAAGGCCGGTCCCTCCGCTGGGACCGCGTGATTTGCGTGCGACCAGTGGCGTAGCCAGACCTCAAAGGTAGGGGCGGGGCTCGATACGAAAACTCGCTGATCCTGTGTCGACAACAGACACATACTTGTGCACACTGCAAACTGAGGATTAAAAAAGGTAACGAAAATAGTTGATTTAGACGTTCACAGTACGATTACATGTATAGGCTGTCATGACCAATGAAGTGGTGTCATGAGATTGCAAGTATTTTGAAAAACTCATACTTTGAAAACCATTCAAGAGCGCTTCTTAGAGAGACGCCATGAAGAACTTTCGCATGCATTACTTTCGACGCGTGCAAGCACTTTCGCGATAGTCACACTGGTCCCCCCCCCCCATATATTATGTTCTCGGATTTGCACGATTTGTGTGGGTCGGTCCGTGGCAGGTAGGGGGGCTCGAGCCCCCCCTAGCCCCCCCCGTGGCTACGCCACTGTGTGCGACACAACGGCAAACCTGACCATCGTAGGCTGCCATGGGCCTCGTGCAGACGCACGGGTTTCTCCTGTAAACGCGTTCACTTCTTGCTACAGTCACTGTAATCCTTGATGCACATTTCTGAGCATCCGGACGAGTGTAATGGTGGCACGGTTTGTCGCACACCGCTTCCTGGCATTATTGTCGGCACTCGGATTACGTTTCCCATTTTCGGTTACCACGTCTGCATCGCCAGCAGAAATGGTGGTACATCTGCGAACTCGATACTTGTGCGAATGCTCCCCAGCACACCGCCTACGCTGTAACTCAGCGGCGTCCGCGTTGCCAGATAAGGTGGACGCCCTCACGTGGGACGTGGGTGAAAGTGTCCCGTCGTTGGTGGCAGCCAAAATCGTTTCAAGGAAGATTGGGAGGCGGTGGGTTCGAATCCTACCAGCGCCTGTACTGTCTTAAGGGTTTTCCTGAACTTTCCGGCATACCTTCCGGAAGAATGTCGGCATAGTTCCTCCTGAAGTCTGCCCAGGACTCGCGGCATCCCCCTGTCCCCCACTCCTCCCTGCTGTACTCTCGCTCTGTCCATGTCTGTACGCCACTCATAGCCATTGTTGCTTCGTGGCATTAACGCGGAGTCAGTAAGAAGCACACATTAGGGAGTTTTAGTTTAGCACACAGGAAGCCCTCTACGAAAACTATACGATAAAGGAAGCTGTCCAATGAGCATCGTGATGTCATCCACTTTAAAGGAACCAAGTGCTTGGCTTATGTTTTCGGAATCTGCAACGTAAACAGCTTCCTATCTGCTACATCTCTCTCCTCATCCTTCCAATCCTACTAAATCTCCCCGCTGAACCGCGATAAAGGAACCTCTCCAAGCAGTGTGATGCGATGCGGACACCGAGGTCGCCAAAAGCTATCGCATTTAAAAGTCCGACGCGGTGGTGGTGGTGGTGCTAGTGACACAGGGGCGAGCCCTAGTGAAAGGGCTCGCCTTTGTCGACCTCGCATGGGGAAAAAAAAGTCCGACGCCGATGTGATTCCATACTGAAAATGTGGCAGTGCGACAGAGGCACCATTGCTCTCTCCATCATATTGTAGAAAGCTACTTATGTGTAACGTATGTTGCGTGCGACGCTGCCTCTTACCACGATTAGTGTATGTTCTTTTCGAAGAGAATTCCCCGTCTGGCGTCGCGCTCTGTCAATCGGGCTTCGTGAAAACGTGTGCACTTTTGCGAATTGAATATTTGGAGCACAGTACTACACGCGGCGCCCTAAACACACGAGGTTAGAGATGGTTTCTCGGCCCCTTTGAGATCTGCAGCGGCAAGTTTTGACGCTTGCTGTCGACGCGAGTGTCTTACACAAACGAGAGCCTTTAAGTCTTGAAATAATTCTTATGTTCTTTGGCGTTAAGGCCTGTGTGTTTGTGGTCCTCTCTGTTTGTAGCTCGTCTCGGCTAATTCTCGTTATTTTATATAAGCTGTTTTTCTTCTCGCTCTAGTCTCGTTTTTCACTTCAGCTGTTTCTTTACAACAGGACTCGCCGACGTTGAGTCGTCCTCATCTGAGACCACCTCGCAAGACGCGTCTCACGAAATTCGCAATCAACACCCTGTACGCGCTGTCACCACCTTCATCGTCAAGCCCAGAACTTTCCCGCCAACGGAAGTTCAAACGCATCATCATCTTTTCCATCCCAGTACTTCTGTTGCTCGGAGCAGTAACCTATTTTGTCATCAAACACGTCGACGACCAGAAAAACTACCTACTCTGCGATTCGCAAGCTTGTAGCGCGTTCGAAGTAATGCTCAGTAGGACCATCAGCGACCATCTTGATCCGTGCGACAACTTCTACGCTTTCGTCTGCGACGGCTGGAATAGGGCTCAGTTGAAGTCTGTCTACAGAAGCCACTTGGACTATTTTCTGGCGTTGCTCAACGAGAACCTCCAGGAAAATGTCCCTCGTTATGGGCAAAATTCACACGAAAAGGCGGCAGCATTCTTTCAAGCGTGCAGAATGGCTGCACAAAAGAATCGTGGAGATACGCAGGGCTTCAGAAATATTCTCTCTGAGAGCCACGTCGACTGGCCCAGCATCTCTGAGAAGGCGGACGTGCTCTTGTCGTTGGTCAGAATTTTCAGGATTCTTAGGATAAGTAATCTTTTGAATATTGAGAGGAGTGGAAACACATTGGTCATACGTGGAGGTGGAGCAGAAGCATCCAACTACAAGAAGAGGACAGCCGTAATTGAAAACTCGGGAAGATACCAATGGTACTACGAGACGTTTTAAAATGCGACAAAAAGTGCACGCATGAGGGAAGAATTCATGCTTCCATATTCCGAGTTTTTCCAAATCGAAGTTGCAATACTCGGCAATCTCACAAACTATAGCAGGGACACTAGCACGAACCCACCGAAGAACTTGCATGAGCTGGCAAACCTGACAAATGAAATTTCTTACGAACGTTGGTTAAGACTCGTGACACGGGAGCTTGTCCTCCCTGCAGATACCCCAGTATTTATCAGCCAGGATGACTGCGATTACCTCCGGGCGTTCAGCGGACTTTTGAAGATCATGGAAGAGAAGTACCTTCACTACGAAGTAGGCTGGATTATGGTTCAACAGTGTGCTCCCTTCATCAATAGCGAAGTTCTGGGCGCCTATGTCGGTGACGTTGACCCATCCGACGCAGGAAGACGTGGAGATCTACAAAACCGTAACCTCTGTTTCCAACTCACTGAAACCTACATGGGGTGGTCGATCTACGCGAAGTTTTCTGAGATATACGCTCCAAGCCCCTCCATAAAAGAAGTACGTGAGATAATCGACGACATTGGCAAAGTCGCTTTTATTAGGACCGGGGCCGAAGAAGACAGCATGGGTGCAGGTTATGCCAACTCTCCATTGCGAGAACAGTTGCACTTAATGACCAAATACCAAGACCGCTTTCAGGATCCCGATGTTCTGAACGCCACATTCATCAACATCAGTGACATGGGTCCCTTCACCTTCCAGAACTGGCGCAGAGTTGTTCACGATTTCCTTACGCGCGGAAATCTGACCCTTTGGAAGTTGGTCAGAACACATTTCATTTCTGGTCTACTCGTCACGAGTGAAGCCTACAATCTCTACAACGAAGCTGAAGACATGTACTTGTTACCGCCCCACGCGATGGTGCTTCCACTGTACGATATTAAGGTCCTGAGCGCAGTCAAGTACGCTGCCTTGGGATCAGTCATCGCCTCGGCGGCAATCGCTATGACTGGACCTTCCAACAGGAGCAGAGATTCTGTCAGAAATGAATCCCTTGACGAGCACACGAACAACCGAGTGCGTGATGCGGCAGCTGCACTAGAGATAGTCTGGGAAGCGTATAGGAATGCTACGGAATATGCTGGGGACGTTCGACTTCGTCATCTGTCGCACTTGTCGTCCGACGCCATCTTTTTTGTGGCTACGTGTTATATTCTCTGCGGCCAGCCTGCGGACACTTACCCAGCATTGCGATGCAACGAGCCCTTGAAACATCGACCTGAGTTCGCGGGAGCTTTCTCTTGCAGTGACGTCACTTTTACTGATCTTGAGTTCAAGCCTCGCGATTTACGTCACCTGTAGATGCCACGTCTGTTCCTGTAACGGACCGCTACTCGCACATATCACCAAAGCTAGTTTATACCACATGCCAGAAAATAATATTGCGAAGTTAAATATATGCTCGATGAGGTAGGTTGTAATGGTTTCGTTGTACTTTCTTAAACTGAGGTGACATCAGCGAAGAAAAAAGATGCCTGTATTGGTAATGGTTCGCGTGTTCCAAAATCCCAGTGCTGTCTTTGAAGGTATATCCCATACCTGGGAGAGAGAAAAAAACTGTTTTGCGCACTGTCATATTGATCGTCTAGTAACGCATTGGGCGTTCAAGACAGTTCGTAATTGCACGAATAAGAATAAATGAAAGCTCAATTTCTTGCTGTTTATCCCTCATGGCAGCGTAATGGCAGGGCAATTGAGTGTAAGCTGGGCTTTTGAAGCTTTGTGCGTGGGTGCGTGCGTGCGTCTGGACATCTCACCACATTGGTGAAGACAACATCGGTTCTCGCAAGCTGTCGCGAACGCCGTGAAGAACTCCGACGCCGCCGTGAGAAGCCAGGCAACGGCAGGAATCGAACCCGCAGCTCTTGAGTAACGATGAAGTGGGCAATTACGCTACACTGGCCAGTGGCGGATCAAAGTGGGGCGGGGCGGTGTGGCGATGAATTTCCCTATCCCCCAGTACGCGCTCCAGGGTCTGCATCCGCCTCTGACATTGGCACAGCTTAGCGACGACTTGGCCAACACTCCAACACACACACTCCATGTTCTCTCATTCGTACATACAGGACGAGGCATCGGCTCTGGGGCTGTTGGTTGGTAACAAAGTTGGAGAGGTGGATCTCAATGTGGTCACGACAGGCGTCGTAAACAAGGAGCAACGGTCGAGGCAGACCACACAATTAGAGACGACACAAAAGTGACTCCCAGAAATTAACGAATTCAAACAACTCTGGAAAGAGAGGTGCTGACGCGACCCAGAAGACGTCGATTCCTGGCATCGGCACCTCTTTTCCCTGAGTTGTTTGGATTCGACAGGCGTTGCACGCTTTGAGCCCTCAGTGTATATTCTGCGTAACCATGGCCACGCTACTGTGCTCAGCATCCACGCTGACGATATCACTCCAGACCCTATGTGTGCTCTCTGGGGAAAGGTCTATAATGTAGGATGGAAAGTACATTATAACCCTTTATGTCCCTTCAAGCTTGTTAATTGCTTGAGTCGACTC
The DNA here is from genome assembly GCF_037126465.1 of Ornithodoros turicata. Classification (NCBI taxonomy): domain Eukaryota; kingdom Metazoa; phylum Arthropoda; class Arachnida; order Ixodida; family Argasidae; genus Ornithodoros; species Ornithodoros turicata. Next base: position 136,319,632 of record NC_088202.1, on the reverse strand, counting down.
TCACAGGGCCGGCGTGTACGCGTTCCGCCCTCCCTTTCCGTATTCTTGACTTTCAGACACCAACCTGGCGGAGATGGCCGCCATGATAGATTCGGTACCGCCTACAAGCTCGGTGCGCCGTTCCCGCAGTATGAGCCAGTTTCTAACAGAACAGGAGGCAATCCAAGCACACACGATAGCAAAAAACACAAACGCACTTCAGACGCAGCTTTGCACACGGAGCCCAGCGGAAGGAAGCACGACTTGGATTTCATTGGATTGGACACCTGTATCGACCATGGCGGTTCAAGGCGAGATTTGTTCGATAAAGATATAGAAATAAGCTTGCTGCAGCCTGCACAGAATCTGTGGTGGACCGTTTCTACTAATACGATAGTTTCTACTAAACAAATAAATTAATAACCAATACAACAAACAAACAAAACACACACAACAAACAAGGAAATATAGGCATGTGTGAAAAGAGTTCTTGAGACCATCTCGGACTTCCTTGGCCCATTTCGGTCACAAGCGTCACGTCACCGACTCTCCTCAGTAGGAGTTCCGGGCCCCATATGCGCTGATCACCGTAGGTATCGCCCCCGGTCACTAGGTGACGCCTGTTTAAGAATCATATTAGGGCGCCAGAATGCTAGCTCCCTCTGTCTGTGCTCCAGCAGAGGGAGCTAGTACATGACACGTGTATGAGGCAGAGCAAGGACTGTAAAATGCAGTGCCTTGTCTCTGCCTGACACTGCTAGATTACGGAGTAATCCGAAGTTAAAAAACATTCCTCCTAGAATGAATGATGGACAATGCACCGGCCAAGTCGAAGGCAATGGTCTACAATGTGCCAAACACTGAACGTATTTATTCGTATTATAGGCTGGAAGGTTCCACGCTGTACTGCTTCAGTGAGCCCTCGTGGTCGAATCCTCTCTCCTGCACAGTGTCATTCAAGGAAGTCAGTCACTCGTCCAGGCCTTATTTCATCAATGAGCGAAAAAGTACGCTGTACTTACACGGCCCCAAAAGCGCTCATTATACTCCGCTTCGCGGTCCTCATCCCCAGACTTCTTCTGAAGCCAATCATACTCCAGGGGAACCTTGTAGGTATCCTCTGCGACCAATAGGAGCACGTTTCGTACCCTTGTCTCTCTTGTCTGCTGTGGTACGCGAAAAGAAAGCACGAGTCTTATGTACAACGGCGCCACAGAGACACAACAACACGTCGTCAGACAGGTGTGGACAGGAGCTAACGGAACAGCAGATATGGAAAGATAAGCACAGATTACACAAATCGAACAGCTACGCTTTGCACGTTCGGCAACGCAATTTTTCCATACCGGAAATACAAGTCTCATGGGTTTCGATGGCAAGCACACGGGGGCAGTGTATAGGTCTTGGGTCTCTGTGTCGAGTGCGATGCCCTGTACCAGGACCGCTTCTTGGATATCGGACGTCAACTGGAACCGGTTGCACTCTGACAAATCGGGAAGGAGGAAAGATTCCAGTCGGCGGCTTATCTTCTCCAGTGGCCAGGTCTACAGTAGAGGCGTATAATGCAGGTTAGTAACGTTCCGTTTAATCGGCAATGTATCCATTCAGCATTGACAGTCCTTATATCCATTTTACGTGTACGTTGTCCCTGATGGCCATTTGTTTACTCTATCCTCCAGGTTTCTAATGCAGCAAAAAAATCACAAAAAGTGGGTGAGCACGTTGTATCTATTAAGAACCAAGGATCAAAATGCTAAAGCGACGTTCAATTATCAGCGATGGTTTCTCCAATTGAAGGCCCATTACGTCATGGCCATAAGACGACGAGCTGAGTCACTGTCAAGCTTCAGCCTGGAACAGCTAAATGAACCGGTGACACTTTCCTTGTAGAACATAGTAGAACAGTCATCATCGTAGTGGACAGTCTTCAGCAATTCCAATTCCGCACATACGTAATGGTTGAGGAGTTTCAATGCTTGAAGGTCATATGCTTCAGCAGTTGAGTTGGAGTCTCTATGAAGTTATAGTGCCACTAAGTTTGATTGTGAGTTTAGTGGCGCAGCGACAACTGAGATCATAATGCGCCAGTGCCACTAAGTGTTGCGAAATGCTAAAACACAGGGGCATAAATACCCTCACCCCTGGGATCCAACCCTGGGATCCCCAACGAAGTGCAGTATGACACTCGAGTTACGTTTGGGGAGCACTAAAGCAGAAAGCAAAAACGGATCGGCGTAACAACAAAGTTTTTCCTCTTCCCGTTTTTCTTATTCTTCTAACAGACGGTAAAATAAGGGAACGCAGTAAAGAGGAAAACTAACATCTAATATATTTGATGACTGAAAAGGCTGGTTAGGGTAAATACGACCAAAATGTCACGGACGAAAGGTAAAAATAACGACAATAAAAACGACAAACAATGCAAGCAAGCTGAAGCTTACTGGCAACATTTGCCCGATCCTGTAGAGACAAGTGGTAGCAATAATAGTTAGCAATAAGGAACGTTAGCTAGAAGGAGGATATCTTTCCTTTCTCGTGCCGTAAGTACCGGAAGTGTCGTCTTCACGCACTGTGTTGCTCTTGCAAGACAAGCTAGGCCGCTTTGAGGTCGCACAGAATGCTGTCCGCGTTGATGGATGGTGTAATAACATCACAGATTATGACACGGGTAATTACATCACGACGACGTAGTCTGCGTCAGCGGACGTGCCCCGATGGACAGCATTTAAATTACCTCAAATGGGTACCTCACTATAGATGTAATTTTCCCGATAAAGCGCTGGCACGGAAAGAAAAGGAGAGAGTGTGCTCTTCAGCATGCTGCTAGGTGCAAGCCTTCACAACACGTTAATGTATGCTCTCGACACGCACGAAAAGCGCGTACGATAATGCATCATTGTAATCATTGTAGCCGCCTGTTACATTAGATGTCTAGTTGTGACGTTGTCTCGCATTTCAGTCTACTTAGTCTAACTAGTTAGTCTAATGGACCCTGCGCTCAACTACTTGGACCCCTTCATGACACCTACCTGATACTTTGTGTCCGTCTGTAGAACAAGTGAAGCGACGACCCTGGCAATGTGGTGCCAAATGTGGTAGAGGAAGCTGGGCGGGCGGGTGAAAATGCTCATTGCTTCCAAGACCCGTGCCCGAGGAATTACGTATGCCTGAAAGTGAACATATCCAAAACTGGCTTCACAAAAGAACAAATTCCCCGTGTTTGGCGTACGTTTGTTGCTTGCCAAACACCAAGACATAAGACATAATTCCTGGAGGTACCTGACGAAATGTAGTTCACTGCATGATACCCTGTACGCTGATAAACAGAAGTCTTTTTATCACTTGTGCTGAACCGTTCTTGTCTGAAATTTTCCACATTCACCCGATTGCCACTACATTTTCGTTCCAAATTTTAATTTCACTTAGTTTGACTTCTGGTACAGGTGGGATAGATACATCAACATGGTTTTGACCCACGGAATTTTGACCCAATGAAACGTCATTTCCAGTATTACACAAAAAGGAGCGAAAGAACTCTATGCGCCGTCGTAAAATCTACTCCACCAAATGCTCAGCTTCTCAGTTCAATGCGTCAATTCCTTCAGTTAACGAACTGTGTAACGCAACCCCATGGCGCTTCAATCTTTCCACTTTCCGACTTCAATTCAGCTTGGTCCACACTACTGCGTTTGGAGTGTTCACATACATTCGGGAAGCGCAAGTGGAGGAAGCCTTATGGGAGAAAGATTTATGTCCACGTTTGAGTGTCACATGAGAGAAGCTGCTGCCAGTTCGAAGCAAATGGAATGAATGCTGCATCTTGTTTGCACACTCCATGCCCTGTTTACATGCCATGTGCATGTTTACAGCGGAGACGCGCCTCAACACGCATGCGCGGAACGCGGCGATTGGTTCCCTCCTTGAGGGTCGGTGCGTGCATCGGGAAAAAGTTCAGTTCGAGCTCCTTGTGTTCTGCAGCAGAATTTCTGCTGCGGAAGGTCTCGCACGCGTCTGTGGCCACGGCAACCAACGCTCGCCGGCGTACGCACGCAACGTAACGCTGTAGTGTGAACCATGCTTTCCACTGCCGCACGCAATGTACTCAACGGTTAGACCACTGACAAATAACGAAACCAACACGACGAATGCGTGCAACAATCCGCTTTAACCCTCCACGCATGGAGGGCGGGGCGCTTTCGAGCGCCTCCATAGCAGTGGAAGGTCGCGGATGTGTTTTGTGTGTAGATGATATATAGTGCAGGAAGGAATAACTTACATTGATCTGAGTTTCAGCTACAACTCTAGTAATAGAGGCCGCGTCGGAGACGAGGCCTAGAACCCCGATGCATGCAGGTGCAGCCACGTAATCCACGAAGTATCCTTCGTTAAAATAAAATAGCGGCGAAGTTGAATTGGGGAGGACACCGTCGTGCTGATCCTCGAATTCGCCTTCTATCTGCTCCAAACGAAAAGCGTCCAGAAGTTAGTGGGTGCGAAGGAAGGATGACTTAAAAAGACAGAGGCGTTCTTAAGTGGGCCGTACGGGCAGGTCTCGTAAGCTGGTAAGGGTTCGGCGAATTCTAAATGTCCACTGCCTCATATGCAGCCAGAATAACATGGGGTCCACGCAGTTTATCTTGGGCGAGATTTTGCAGTTGTTTTTTAACGCTTTTAATTCGTGTGGCCTTGGATTCTCCCAATATATCTCCGAAGCTTGCCAAGTCAACCAGATGTTTTTCTTTCTGCCCATGTCGGATGTTTGCATTGCCAAATACATGCCCCCCTGCTTTGTTAATATAGCATTTCCGTCGTATACGCCAAGTGCCGTTCCACTCTTCGGTCAGGTGGAAGCACTACACTGATGTTTCTGCAAATAAAGTTTCCACTTAACGCGCGCAATGTGAGCAGTTGCTACGGTCAGCATTGCAGTGACACCCACATAATCGTCTACTACGATTCCCGGAAGGAATGCGCACCTCTCCCGGTAGGGGCATTACAGGTGGCGCCCCTACAGGTGCTGCGTATACTTTGCGGAGAGCGATCGGGACGCCCCCCTAGCGGCAGAGTAGAGCTAAGCACGGCCGCTCCGCTCGCACCCTTGAACGTTAGGGCGGTTAGGGTTTCGGACGTACGGTGTTAACTGCAAAACGAAACGGGTTTGTCAAAATGTACCGAGTGCAGTGGAAGTACAAGAGTAGGACTAATTACTAATATTGTTGATAATTCGTTGCTCTACGTCAGGAAACAACTGGGTTCATGAGCGATGCCACAGTGGTCGGGTCTGTGGATTAATGTTGCCCACCTGAGGGTTCACTGCTATGGTTACGGGTGTCACAACAATGGTATGTGAGCCAAGAAAAAAAATCATCGGTTACGGATATCGAGGAACAGTTTCCGCCTGCGCTCCTTACTGTTTTCCTGACGTGTGTTCTAAGCCTTTACTTTCCCAGATGAAAGAAAGGCGCACTGTTTATACCGTACACACATAGCAAAAAAAAAAAAAGGTGTTCACACAAGATCTGTTGCAAGAGGTTAATCTTTCTCGGGATACTATTAGAGATTTAGGTGTGTCACTCTCTCTCCCGCTTCACTTTGACATCTCCAATGCTGTTCTTTCGAGTAACTTCGCAAATAATCCGGCGGTTACCGTGGTACAGGGAGCATCCCAATGAAGACTACTGAGGGATGCTCGCAGGTTTTCCGTGATCCCAGAGCAAAAGAGTTAGCACATCCCCCCTCTCTCTCCTCTACCACCATCATTCCCCTCTCTCCTCCCTCTCCCCTCCCTCTTTCATCCACCCATATTCTCCCTCCCCTGGGTTCACCGCGAGCCGCCACTTCAGAGCAGGCTGACCGCGCCTTCCCTCTACATCAGCGCCCTCTTTCGGCCCACCGTAATGTGAGCATTATGTTTCGTCTAACAAGACTCTTCAGTTGATCCCTAACTTTAATTTCCATTTACAATGCCCTAATTTTACCCGAAGTGGAATTTGCCTGCGTCGTATGGAACACTGTTAACCCAACTTTGATTGCAGATACAGAGGGTGTGCAGAAGCCTTCAGTAAAAGTCCTTCACGCTACCGTTTTGCTATAATTATGATCCTATACTTCACAAACGTAATATCTTAGCCTTATATAACCGCCGCAGTGTTCCAGACTGCCTCTTGTACAAGCCTGTTAATGGTCGCAATGATTGTGTATACTTATCACTCGTACCTTACCGGGTGCCAGTGTTGTCTCGATATATTGCTCTATTTTATGTTAATCGTCATTGTGCTCTTCATCCCCTTCATCCTACATAAAGGCGGCAGCAAATAAGGCAATGAGGCAAATAAGGACGAGGAGGCAACTTGGGGCAGCTTTGAAATCATCTCTTCTAGAACTTTTTTGATTTTCTATATTGATTTGCAGTTTGCCACCACCACTACCACATTTTATACCACCAACTGTAACTATGGTGCAGTTGTGCATTATCTCTTAATGTCATCTCAGTTGCTTATTTTATTGTCTCGAGTTTGATAGTCGGCCATTCGCTACGAATGCAGAGAAATTTTCTACTGGCCAGCAAGTGGTATCCAATCTAAAACCGCTGTCCGCGTTTACAAGAAACCTGAGCCGATACCTTCAAAATCCCCGAATAGGCGAGCAGAATCGGGTTCTCCTCGCCTTGCTCGACAATGATGTCTCCGGCAGAGTAAGAAACCGGACGAATTTTAATCTGCAAAAACATTTTCTTGCATTAGACGAGATACTTCCTAGGGAATCAGCAGGGTACGTACTGCGAGGAACTGGCGTATGGCGTCTGACGGAATCCACGGAATGACGCGCAGCATGGCGATTGGCTTGTAACTAGTGGGCATGCTGCAGGGTCCCCCGATAATCCTCATGTGAGCAGTATTCAGCTTCTATATGGGAGAAACAGGTACGAAATGTCTCCGTAGACGTACAAGACCAGAGGCGAAAACTAGAACCGTAAGACATTTTGGCGCTATATCTTTCATTCCGCTCTCTATTGCGTCACTTTTCGAACGTTATCGCTCGCTTCCGTTGTTGCACTGGCTTGGGCTACAATTTCGCCAGTCCTGTGAGGAAATAGAGTAATACGTTGGGTAGACGCTACGTTCGAAACGCGGACAATTTTAGGGATTTGTCATGAAAAGCCCCTTTTCCGGTTATCGAGCGTGTTGCGGAAGTTTCAGTAATCGACTACTCAAAGGAACTGTTTACAAAGCTTCTTAACGAATTCGTTGCTCCCTTACAAATGTAAGGTCACACCTTTTGGAATGCCTTGGTTTTCGCTGAACGATATTATGCTGTCCCGATATATGTATGGGAATCATCCACTAGGTCCTTGAGACATCGTTACAGATTGGTTCAGTGTCTGTTGAAGTCCATCAAAAATAGTCTTGTAGAGCCAGTGACAATCTGCGCTTCGAGAATCGAACTGGGCCCCGGTCTTGAACTTTCACATAGCACATACCTATCGTACATTTAAAGTTCGCGCGCTCCAAAACCACTGTGGTGGGCTCGCGCAAGAGCTCGTGCAGAGTCACGGGCCGAAGTGACGAGTCTAACGCGCGTTACGGGATACCTCTGTGAGGTCGATAATGACGAGCTATTTGCTACGACTGCGCTCTGCAATCGAACTGGTTTTAACGATAGATGTAGATGCACGCACGAAGAACGGAAGCGTGCCGAGGGAGATGCTGATCGTTATGATACTGGCATACTATACAATATACAAGTGCAATAGACAAGCAACACTGCTTTCTGAGGAGCTTTTTTAAATATGACAGACAATATTTCATTGTGCTCACGAGTACAACGTCGCTGCTGATACTATCGTCGAGCAAGCCATCCCTCCTCAGGGTGCGCAGCTGCCTAGTGACGTCACTCAGGATGGTAGTGCTGGCCTGACGGGTGCGGAAGGCGACCATTACACCTGGGAAGCGGGTCTGAATCTCCACCAGTCGCCGAAGCACCATGAGGCGGTTGAGGGTGGCGCGTCCACGGATCTCTGTGGCCAGAACCTCGCTGTCGACAAACTTCCAGACGTTCCTCTGGACCTCTTCTTCGCCGGTGACGATGGCGTGGCCCGCTTCGTACGCTGCATATATCTTGCTGTCTAGATACTGGTGCACCAGTGATGACGCGCCCTCTGCCAACAGCTGCAATAAAATCTCCGTTTTATTTTTTTCCCATCAATGAAGCAGGGCAGGAACATATGTCGTAATTCAAAACGAAAACCAATATATTTAAAATACCTTTTTTTCAGAGTTGCGTATCCGTATGAGAAACTACCTTCCACCATGTCTCTTGTCTTGGGCTTGGTGGGTACGTGCACATTTTACGCAGAGACCTGACGGCGCTTCGTACCCGTGAGAAGCGCGTTTGCGATTTTTACACGTCTTCTCGTGTTATGGAACAAATTGGTCTTCGCATTGCCATGATTACTGGCAGGAAATCACGGCGTTCGACATTCCACAGTTACGGGCGACGCGTATTGGAAATTATCCATTCGTTACGCACAGAGTATTCGGCACGTGAAGCACAGCTACTACACTCTGGCGCTCCAGAGATGTCTCGCCCAGGAGAATAGTCGAATGTTACGAAAAGGAAAGCGACTCACGTCGATGTACTTGACAGTGTGCATGAAGCGCACACATATGGTAGCGACGAAAGAAAGAACGAGGACGCTCTCGAGGCTCGTTTCCTGGATGACGAAGAAACTCAACTGAAGCGCGAACAGGAACATGCACGTCGCTACAAGTAACAGGTCGATGCGGCTGTAGGCGTCCATGTTCACGAACCTCTGTCCGTACGCAGAGATCTGTTGTCATATACAGCATGAATGAGAAACGAATCTACACAGTCAGTCATATATAGAACGGTATTTACAATGCAAACAGTATATAGTTGCTATGATGAGATCTTGGCGGTCGGCGCGCGGAGAGATCGTTGAAGTCTGAGGCGCGTAACCCATCGTTCACGGCGCAGGTTAAGCGGTGTTGCCCTATGGTTGGCTGGTACAGCGAAGGCCAACCCGCATACGACGTTTCGTCGACGGAGAAACATCGAGAGCTCGACGGTTTTCCGCTCGGCTCCGAAACCGACAGGCGCACATCTATTTCACCGAAAACTGGGGTGAGCTTATTCTCGAGGTGAATAGCTGAAGTGACGCGTCTGTCTTGACCAATGGGCGCCTGCTTCAAGCGGTCGCCAGCATAGCAGCTGTGCCTGCACCGGTGTCAACAGACAATGAAAGGAGCAGACGATCGAGGCGGCGTACTGACGAAGTGGGCGTTTCAGACGCAGGAGCATCCCAACAAATTTCTGCGATGTGCGGTTGGTTCTCTCTCTATCTCTCTCTCTCTCTAACTGTTTTCGCGTTCTTGTTTGTAGTGTTCGTGATGGGCCTCTGTTATATGCATACAGTATGGAACGTGAAACCTTAGTCTCTCAGCTATGTTTTTGCTCGTGATAAAGAATGCCGCCAGGGGATCCGAACACCAAGCATCACCGGCGCCGCTGGGCTTGGCGGTTTTCCGTCGGGCTTACGTCACGCCCGCGGAGCTCCACGCATTTCCATCGAGAAAACGTCGTATGCTGGTCCCGCGTTACGTCAGTGCGGCGTGACTTTTGCGTGCCTTTCCCGTTTATTTTAAGAAGACATAACGATATTCAGGGTAACGAACATCCGGTGTTCTTTATGATGAGATGACCATGTTAATAGGGGGGAGCGCAGGTGTGAGTATACACCCAGTTATCCGCAGGCACTCGTTTGTCAGTGTGAGAACTCTCATTGTCCGAATTGTTTCAAGTCTGTTGAGATGGCCTGCGAGAGCAACTGCTTGCTCCAAAATGCTTCGTCATTGGCTTCGAGTGTATATATTGGAAAATAAACAGATCGTGGGCGGTAATATTCTACGAAGTCTATGCTGGGGGCTTGATCACTTCCATCGCTCGCGGGCCAACGAGGGGCGGGGCTCTCGTTAAAACGAACACGTGACAAGTTTCACGTGACGCAGGACGCGCTTTTTTTCGTTAACGGGACAAAGCGAGTAGTCTCTCGCTTACCTAACGACCAACGGTGTCGTTTGCCTAACGAATGTATTGACGTGCTCATAGGCTTCACCGCCTACATGGCTCATGATCAAACGAAGCGCGAGGCACCCGTGAACTCGAGCACGTGTATGACAGGGGCGTAATCGCTCGGTCCAGTAACGATCGAACGGGATCGTTTGCCTTATGAGTGGGTGTACCCACTCGTCAGAATGGGTAAACATCTTCGTTTGGAGATTTGCAGAAACAGAACTTCTACAGAAACGGACATGTATTGCTCCGCGACTGTGTACAAAAGGACATCCTTCCCCTTTCATGGTATTCTCACCAGTGGTTACATGAGGGCTGCGATATATTCTCGCGAAGATGCAGATCAAGACGAGGAAGAAGAAGTGACAACGACAAGCCATAGACAAGCCAAGCGAGCTATCCAAACAAAATTAAACATCCCCATTGGTCGAAAAGATTGCAGCCTCGTTGGCAACTGTAGTTCGTTCAGGGCGGTGACATCGCAACACGTAAGGGCTCACGAGCACGATAGCCTCAACGAAGAAGCTCAACGAGGAGCTGAGATTGTGACCATAGCAAAGCGTCGATAAGGTTCCTCGTTTCGTTATTCCTAACGACTGGCTTACGTTGAAGCTGCCATGAAAGGTGGCGGAAGGATTCTCCGCTTGGGCGATCACACCAGCGGCTAACTGTGCCCCATGGACATGATGGCGTCAGGATGCCGCCTTTCAACTGGACGAGACAGATTTCGTGAAGTTGTTCCGGCCGCCAAGAAAACGCTGTCCTCACCGTTTGTGAGGGCTTGCGACTGTATACTTCACACCGTCTTGATAGCTACGGGTGTTGTGATGAACAACAAAGGCGAAATGGATGCCTATAGTAGTTTTCGAATTCTCTTTAATAGTACATTGCGGACATAGTGTTGATGTTGTAATGAATGTGAAGAGCAAAGCATTCTGTACTTTTCCTGAGGTAGATTCTTTTGAATAGTTCCATAACGTTCTCTTGCTTCGCGATGCTAACACGGAACAGTTCACTAACGTTCTATCCAAGCTCACTAGAAAAACGTTTTACTGCACTGCGAATGTATTTATGTATGCGAAGTCTGTTTATGAAGCCTGACACTAAGGCTGCGCGTTGCACTCCCATGCTTGAAGGAAATATTTACATAAGGGTAATCAAATAAATGTTTACGTTGAGGAGAAAGGGTATCCTCCTCTTTCTTCTTCTTGTGATACTTCTGATGCCACTACGTCTTCCCTTTCTGGCCTCGGACTCCCATGGGCCCTAGAACCCAGCAGACACTACTTCTCGTGTCACACTGAAGACCATTCTCACCCGACACAATCGCCAGGGCAGGAATATGATTTACAATTTTTTTGCGTATTGCTCGACGGTTATGCTTACAGTGACTTACTTTTTTGTTCATTATTTTCACACGACTAGCGAGTCATATATATGAGACGGAAAGAAAAAGAAGATGATGAACGAGCATTGGAACGAACGTTGGAACGGAACGAGCATATACGAGAGCCCGAGAATGTGAGCTATCGAAACAAATAAAACAGTGCTATTGGTCGGAGAAAATGCAGTCGCGCTGCCAGCCTGCTCTTCGCTCAGGGCGGTGCCATCATACCACGTGAGCGATCGCAACGTGCACAATAACCACAATGAAGCTTCACGAGGAGCACAGATTGTGACCACAGCAAAGCTTCGATAATGTTGCTCGGTTCGTTAGCCTGAACGACTCGTTCAGCTGTCTCCGTCAGCTGTCAGTGCGAAGCTATTGAGCCCTCTCTGGTTGCTGTGTCCGTTTACTGGGACGTTCGGGGACAAGCCCCGTCGAAGGTTGTTTCCTTACATTTGTTTGTTTTTGCGATTTGCGGGTAGAAATTCAGAGTCGCTGGGGAAAATATGCGGGTGCGGTCCGTGGATAGTGCGGGTAAACGCGCATTACCCGTACCCACTAAACTAGCCTCTCTTCACCCGAACTGATACTGAACTGCAGGGCGTAGATTCTGGAATTCTCCCCCAGTTTTCGTGGATAAAAATACACGACAAAGTATACTTCACATACCCCATGCTCACTTGGACATCTCACAACACAAATCACAAATTCGACATCGAACATTAAGGGAAATAGCACTGAAATGTTACCCGCGTCACACGAGCTGATCATCTCATGCTGAATATCGCGGTCCAAACTTCGCCGTATATGACACGCTCAGAATTAACCGTTATACAAAAAACATATATAAATGGGGTGCTTCACCTAGAGTGATAAAAAATTGGCAACGTACTCTCCAGAGGATGGTGCGACTTTCGGCAATTACCTACTGAAAACTTTTGCAACGATTGAAGAAGGCTTTGGTCAATTTTTAATTGCCTCCGGCGAGTACGTCGCCAGATAGAATTTTTTATCACTTATGAAACGCACTGTATATATCGTTCTCTCTCTTTTCAGAGTTTCTCCGCATTTTTGTCGCGGGTAGAATTCAAGCGACGCTGTATGTTGCGGGTAACATGATGCCAGTGAGGGCACGAATGTACTTTGCCGCGCTCACCCATACGTATCACAGGACGACCTCACCATGATGGCGACTTCAGTCGTAAACATGGCGAGATACACAGCTTCGGTGACGAGGACATAGACGAAAGTCTTGCTGCTGCCGCTGCTGGCGCTCTGCACAGTAATGTGCCGCAGGAGACCGAGAAGCACGAGTGCCACGCCCAGCGTTGACGCTGTGATAACTACTTCGTAGTAGGCGTGTTCGAACAGGTCCATTATCTTTTCCCGCATGGGTTTCTCAATGCGATCCGACAGGGAGAAGGAGTCGTCAATGGTCCCGTCGTCTTCACGGATTTCGCTAATGTTCTCTTTCTGCAAAACAAAAAAATATCGTGGGCATAGTACACGCAGCTTCGAGCGTGCCCTGGGGCTGCTTTTGGGCAATGCGGAATTGGGATCCGGAAAAATAGTCCCCGGAGAAAATGTCCCGCGGGAAAAACGTCCCTGGTGGGAACCTAGGTTAGCTTAGGCTTGTTTTTGACAGTTTACCATGCCATGCGGTTGAGGGGGGGGGGGTGCTAGCCACAGCCGGGCATTTTCTCCGGGGACGATTTGTCCGTTTTGTCCGGGGACGATTTCTCCGGGAACGATTTTTCCTACAGCCAACGAAATTAGCGGGTTGTGTAAATTAGCAGCATTAGCAACACATTGCTTATGGTGAGGCCAACGCACACACATTTTGCTGTAGCAGTATCATGCATGTGGCTGCTGCACCGTAGATGCAAAAAGGTAGTGTGGTAGTGTTTCGGGTGTGTCGCTACCGTCAATAAATTTTCCTATCACAACAAAAATGCGTATGAGGCGAAATACATATGTTTGAAATAGAACTTCTAGTTCGTTTAGATTGTAACTTGTCCCTATTTTACTACTCTGACTCCCAAATTCACTCCCGAGCACTGAAACTGGTGTTTAACTTCGCATATATAATGCCTTGAGTGCAGCACTGTACAGATATAGTGCGCTGCAGGATTGTGATAGAACGGATTACCAATAAGCAATGTTCTGCCAGATGCCAAGTTCAGCTTAATTTCAAGTCAAATTGTGCAGTACTTCCATGCATTCAACGAGATTCGGGGAGAGGCCCCTTTGTGGTACGTGGCACGTGAACACAGATGGAGAGAAAGAAAATTTCTATAAGGTACATGGTATATCCATGCTGGTAACAATGCCTGTAACCACCACAAGGGCCCTCTCCCCGAATGTTACGAAGGCTTTACGACAGTATAAATATCCCTCGCCCCGGATAGTTTCCTTTTTGATTCTGTCTCACGAGGAAGCCTGTACAGGCGTCGAAATATTGCCATAGAAATTATTTTCCTTGCCATAGAAGCCAGTCTCCTGCATCCTTTTGGTGACTACGCCTGGCTCTTGGTCTGCTTTCAACCTTCATGCATGCTGCAGTTTCATATTTTAAATACGAGTATCGGTACTAAAAAACAAAAGCATTATCGGCAGAAGGAAGCTATCAGACCCGTTGGAATTATCCGCAGTATGTTCCTCTATCATTTGTGAATATTTGCACGTGGAAATTCAGGTGTACACTCTGAGCAGAAAGGGAATGTTTGGGGCTATATGGCATTGGTACAACCAAGTGGTGTTGGGGCAATGCATCTGCACAAAGTTGCGCCATTTCTACTGTATAGTACAGTGCTGGACAAAAGTTTACGGAACACGCTTCGGCACTTTCTTTCCTCAGTAATTTACAACTTTTTCTCGGTCCTCCTTTCATCACACAATGAAAAATAAAGTGATTGATTGATTGATCGAGTGACACGCTAGCAGCGAATGGAATGGAATACACGGAGCGTGTTCCGTAAACTTTTGTCTAGCGCTGTACCATTAATAATATGCTTACATACCAGCCATACGATCCAATCTGGAATCGACACGATGGAACCGATGATGTCCATGTCCAGGTACCTGCAGCGAAACAAATAAAAACGTTTATGGTGCTCACGGGCTGCATATAGGTACGCTTCCATGAGTACCCCTTACTCATTTCGTAACATTTTCAAGTTGACTGCATTCAGCTTACGATGACGTATGTTGTGCATTCACTACGAAGGTGATGTTTTGGGAGGTTCAATTGATGTGGTTCCAGGGACACGGAGCATCGCAAGAGCCGTTAACGATATTTTTGGGAAACAGACGTTAACGAGATTTTAGGAAACGGAAACTGACGGCAACCATGCAGCGTTGCGTGATTAGTGAAGCTATTGTACACAGCCCATCGTACGAGGTGCGATCAAAAAGTTCCGGTCTAGTTCTGTAGCAAAATCAGAGATGACACCGCTGGGACACGCATACAACCATGAGGTAAATGGCAACCCGCGCGATGGAGAGATGACTCCCTCTCTAGAGATGCGAAACCCCGAAAAAAAAACCACGGAAATTTTGTCCAAAATTTCCAGGTGACAAAATTCAAAAATGTTAATTTTCGTGCCTTCGATGCGTTCTAACCCGCCAACAGTGCCTTAGGTGCCTCTAATTCGCCAATAACCACCAACTCAGTCTGGCTGCTCCAAGCGATCGCCATCGCGTTCACACAATGTCGGAGTTCTGATCGGAGTGGACGGGTTGTTCCAACTACCTATCGCTGAGAGACAGCAGTCTCATGGGATGCTCTGCTCTGCATTTATGCCTAGAGGGTGAACACTACTAAAGTTTCTAGCTCATTGTATGCTGTGGCTTGGCCGGCAATGCTTCGACTCAGCAGTAACTTTTTTTTTTTCGAGCGATCCAAAATTTCCGGAAATTTTGCATCTCTACCCCTCTCCACGTGCCCTCAGCCAATCCGATTCTTTCCGCTTTCCTATTGCGTCGCGGCTTTCGTCGTGTTGTGGGCACCACGCGCGTCACGGTGACGCACTACGGTGACGTACGTTAGAAGGACGGGTCGGACGACTTGCATTGTTCCCGAATTAGTCTTGCTTCGCTTACTAGGCGCCTTGCAGGAGCTCACCACTTGCTCACAACTGAAGTGATCAAGTCTGTTCCCTCATTGGTCGGTTTCATTCTCATGTTTTCTCATATTCTGCCACGCCCTCAACATGAGGCGTCTGCTCTCGCAGTGTATGTAACCGCATTTAAAAAAAAAACAGTACGCCATTAATGGGTGTTAATTCTGAATATACAGCAGTTAGTTACTGGGGTTCCAAGGCAATTATGTCGCTTACACTTTTTTGTCGAAAGGGTATTGGAGCGCTGCCAGCAAAGTCATCTTGGTCTTCTGCTGAATGACGCCCTGACGATACTGGCGGGAGTAGCTCACCTGCGAAGAGACGCACGGCTGCAGTATTGATAACCAAGATGCCATTCAGCTGCATTTGAGAGCATTGACGAAAATGTTCCACACGACGACAGTCGAATGCTGGCCGAATCTTGTTTTCACGTCATATATAGTACGAAGTGTGAACGGTCGGTGGATATAGCTGCCAACAGTTGCGCAAAGTCAGAGGTATCCTTGCCTGGAGGCCATAAGTAACATAAACAACACATGTGGTGACAGGCACAAGGGGCCGTTGGTGACGACGCGACGACGCCACGATATCCACAGTTAAGAATCCACCGTTGGCTACGGTGCTACGGAATGCTACGGGAAATCGCGTTTACCGTGCCCGTCTGTCTGGGGTATAAGACTGCTTTACGCAACTGACGGCGAAGAGCTTTCTATTTACCTGTTCGATCCTGAGCACGTTTTCCACAGCCATTGCGTCGTTACCACGGTACTTTCTCCTGCGAATCCCACGCCTCCTCCTCACTATGCGCGGATACTGAAACGTACACACCAAATAAGACCTCTAATGTACCAGTTTTTTGTTTGCGAACTTATTAAAAAAAAACTTATTTTGCGAATTTATTTAAAAAAAACGCATCATGGCCACAAGTGCGGCGAAACTGTGGCTCTGCTCTTGAGTTCGCACAATTAACTATGCAGTGAATTTACAACTTGACCATGACCACTTGCGACGACACGCTTACATCATCTCTGCTATCTCTTCGTAATGCTAAGAGGTCTCTCAACGTACGGTGTCGAACAAAACGTCACATGTCGTTGAGGCTGTATTTTCACATAATCAATGAACTAACAATAACCATACCCGTGTTAAAGGTAAGAATGGCACGAAAACCATAACTGAATTACTGCAGCTCCAGGCACCACCCACTGGACTCCTGTAGTTTCGGTGTCTATGTGCACTATTTGGCGCGGCGCGTAGTGTGATTCCGATAGCTATTGCAGCAGCCAATAGGAACAAGCGTAGGGCGAGGGGATCACGCGTGCCGTTGATAATATGAACCTCTGTATGCAATGAGGGGATAAGTCGAAAAATCACAAACCAAGTAAAGAGGCCTGATCTGATTGCATTTCCCGTTTCTTAGCCTCCTGCAGGCCATTAGATTGCAATACGGTCCTAAATTTTCTTTTGCAGGTACATACTGGTATGTAGATGTCATTGCAGCAAAAATTGCAAAAAGGGGATAAATCGAGTTATCCCCTTATTGCATACAGAGGTTAAATTGCATCCATATTGTGTCAAGTTCTGCTAAACAAGGCTGATCGTTCCACCGAATACTGGCTCACCGGCAAGTTTCACCCAAGTTCTTATCTAAACCCATAGGAAGGTGCAGCGTTGGATATCATGGCAATTGCTCGAAACCTCCCAACGGTACGAGGGCTTATCTTTGTGGGGGGAATTTGACTTACTTGGTACGTGTGGAACCGGAAGGTGGTTTCGAAGGGATTGCTGATGAGCGTGTTGCGACGGACCCAGATCCAGTCGACGAGCAAGAAAAAGTTGTCTGCACGATGGATGCTTGTTGCCTCGTCCGTCGCCTCTTGCAGGTAGTCGACAGCGTCACTCATCGTACGCTTTTCCACGTCGGACACGTCCAGGACACCTTTTTCAGACAGTCTTTCTTATGTCAAGTTTTCGAACTGTGTCCACTCAATTTCATCTAGCATGCCAATATACGTATGTGCAGGGTATTGTACCTCTACCAAAGGGTTACTTTGAGTGCGCGCATTGAGTTAGTACAGCAGACGTGGCCTCCTAGACGTGAATCGGTACTGACGTTATCTGTGAGCGCCCGCGCGAGGGAAATACCACCCGTGCCCAATACTGGGTCTACAGGGTCACGGTCGGGACAGGACAGTCTCAAGGCAAGCGCGGGGCTCCGTGCTGTGAACGAATCCGTGGCCTGATGGAAACATGGTGAAAGCGCGAAAAACCATGCACCATGGCCACATCTGCGACAAAACAACAAAACTGCTTAAAGCGAGACTTCGCAAGGATTCGGAAAAACTTCGGTGAGCATCATACCGAACACCAACCATCCCCTCGATACCGAATACAACATTCGCATTCATTTTGCGCTAGTAATTAATTCGTAAATGATGACAATAACAAACCGAAACCGATATGCGAAGAGCAGAAAACAGAGCTCCATCCTGCGGCGGTTCGTCCGGAGGAGGATTCTGAGACGTCATCCAGCATTATCGCCTGCTTCCAAGCCTGTATTCTTTCTCCCTTGCCGGATGCCGGGTGACGTCAGCAGTGGTTGCTTTCAGCGCCCTCTCGCTTCACAGAGGCGAAGCCCTCGCTTTGTAATGATTCGTTTGAGTAAAATCTGCGCAGTTTTGAACCGAGATATTTCGTACACATGTTCCCGACATCCCAAAGGCTACGGATATATACCACAACCTTTGTGGTGATTTTGTTGCGGAGTCCCACTTTAAGCAGTACGAGAAAAATGTTTGCCACGTTGTTTTACACTTTTGTGCACTCTACTTGATGGCATATTTTCTACATTTTTACATGATGGAGCGCGCAGAAGACAGACGGACTTCTGTGCGTCCCCCTGTCTGCTGCCCACATCTGTACGCCGCTAATAGCCACAGTTGCTTCGCGGCGCTAACACGGGTTAAGACTACTGTGCGTTCCATCACGTCAAGTTTTAACCAACCTTCTCGCGCTATTTTATACATACAAAACTGTTGGCTAGAGCGTTAGGTACATAAGTACAAACTTAGGTACATAACTTGTGGGTCAATAGATTCTGCTCTTTCTTTTTTGATCGAAAGCATTGTTGGGCCGGTCTGTGGTGCGGATAGCGTGTTGGGACTTACGCTTTGGGGTTTTCTTTTCCGCACCTTGATCGGGAAGCAGTATACCATACCTGGGCCCTCTACCGCTCGTACTGGAGTAAACTATACCCTATAGCATCGCCCCGGTCAAACTGTCCCGCGCAAGATGGCGACCTCCATGACTGCAGCTATGCTGCGTCATTGTCGGGACTTTTGGTGCGCGTCGATATATTCCTGTGAGTATCTGGTTTCTTTCGTTTTCATTTACAGTCAAACTCGTTTACAACGAAACTCAGGGGACAGCAAAAAATTTGCAGTAAAGGTATTTTCGTTAAAAAGGATGTCCATTATTGGACCTATAGGGCTCCAGCGGGACCGCAAAAAAAAAATTGTAGTAGTGGTATTTTCGTTAAAAAAGGTGTTCGCTATAAAGGAGTATTGCGATATTGCAATATCATGCATTTGGGTACACTAGTTCTGCCATGAGATACGCTGTTTCCACAGTGACGATGGCTTACGTGACACGCGATCTTCGTTCGGTTTGGGAAATTGTTATACTATCCCGTGCGTTTTATTCTACTACTACTCCATTATTCCATTAGTTGGCACTCGAACTTGCCGTAAATTTACGAGCACACCTATGCAGCGGCTTCAGAGGAGGGCTATGCCGACAGACGTGGTAGCCTACTGTGACCGTACTGACATACTGTGACCGTATTGACTCTCTATCGATGACCGTAAGCAGTTTGCCTACCGAGGAATTTCAGTACGACGGGGAGGAACGTGACGTTGATCATCTGCGTGAGCACCATGTCCCAGATGGCAAACAGGTAGGACTGAAAGTAGATTTAGTTCAATGTGGTGCAGGTGAAACCCCGTATTGCACGAACACTCCTCCCACAGGCACTCATGTACAGAACAATCGTGCACTATTGGACGAGTGGAAAAGCACACTTAGGCAGTTTCACTTGATCCTAAGCTGAGTTATCAAGACGGTGGGTAATTGATACAACTCTTTCCTGCGCGGCCGCAACATAACCGCTCAAGGCTACTGAAGACAGTTCAGTTTTTCCCCAACTTAGCTTGGCGATCTTTCGTTAAGCAGCCAGTCAACGCAAATTCTTGAATACAATAATGAGTATTTATTCGTGGTGTTCTTGTGCCTTTGCGAAGCCATAGTGCAACACGGTTTTTCCTCCGTTAACTACAAAATGAAGTCGTGAAAAAGGTGAAGAGCCTCACCTTGGTCATGTTCTCCGTGAGCATGTCTTGCTGAAGCAAATGGTGAATGGTGACTAGAGAGGCGCTGAAGGTTCCCTTGATTCCCATCCAGGCCAGCACAGCAGCCTGACGCACGGTCACCTGATAGCCGAAGTGACCGATGACTGGGTATACGGCCACGACGGCGCAACACCTGCGTAAAGCAGTCCACCGCTACGTATTTATCGCTATGCGTCGGGCTACGCTAGGACGCTGGTAGATGTGTTTTACTCACAATATGGGCCACAATATGAGGCAACAGTTACTACGAAGTACGTGACAGCAGTGAATAGGAGTCAGAGACTTTAGTTAACCCAGGACGAGCAATAATATATTGTAAAAACGTCGATTATTTCGTGTATTGATATTGCAAATGATGAATAGATACGGACAATCAAAGGAAAAAAATATGCATTAAAGTTAAAGCCCTATTTCCTCTAGACAACAACAGCGCTGAATTGCGAAGTGCTTAAAACAATTCATGGGCGACTGTATTACTCCAAATAATGACACCTGAACCATCCGGTTACCGAAAACCAAGACATTAAACCAGCACACTAAATTACAGGTACCAATCCATTTTTCACGACGTCGTCGACGAAGTTCACAAACGACGGCATGTGGCGAGAATACGAGATTGCGCTAGTTGCGCGCTGAACTACTTTTCGACTATTTCTACGTTTTTGCACCGGATGGCGCCGTAGATATGTCAGAACCAGACTTTTACGTAATTGGAGTATTGTATTTAAAATACTGTATTTTAAATACAATTTGCAGTATTTTGGTACTCTACTCGATACTTTTTGTTTTACGTATTTGTACTCTATATAAAATACATTTTATAGTATTTTCTACTCGATGCTCTAATTACATATTTTGAAACTCCCTCTTAAACTTTCTATGTCTCGTATTTCCATTATCTTGCTTGTTCAGTGGAAATTTCGTGAGTCCCTCGGACTTGACCCGGACATTGGCCCTTCTTGCAAGTCTCCATTTAGAGACGTTGCCCCGTGTGTACTAATCCTTAGCGAGAGAGGGTTCTGTTATGCGGGCCCTGACGCCAAATTCTGACCTCGCCGAGCAGGGACCTGCTAGAAGTTTGCTTTGTTCTGGGTCAAATATACTTAGTGGAGTTATGTGGTATCTCTGTCATCTTTTTTGGACTTGTGTTTAGATGACTCCTATCACACAGCGGCGGCTTGCGTAGTGTGCGGGGTTTAGGTGACTCATGTCACACTGCGGCGACTTGCCGCATCGACCAGTGACCGGTGACTTTTTGCGTTCAACGATAAGTAGAAAATCATTCCGCGTCCATTCCGTTCAGGTTTTCGCCTTTAGTTCTGTGGCAACGGGCTGTCTGGTCGCCCATAAGAACCCTTTTGTATGCTGTAAAGAGAACGTCGTGTACTCTGTTCTTTTGGAGTGCAGCACTGTCTTCGGAGGCTCGGACACGGACAACAGCGCCGTACAAGAAGTGCACAGGTACATGGACGACGGGGACTCCGAAATCACGGCATTGATGAAGTATATCCTCGACTACGTGAACTCTTCTGAAAACGCCGCTGTGCCTTCCAGTGCACCTGAGGAACGTCTGTTCAGTATTGCGGGCAGTGCTTTTGCAGAGGAAGAGGGGAAAGATGTCAGACGACCATTTTGAAATGCAATTGCTACTGCGGGCAAAGAAAGTGTACGCTTAAAACACAAGACTGCCTTGCTTGCGAGAGGTACTCGATCATCTTAATTGTATTTCAAATACTTTTTGAAGTATTTTGTACTCTATCTGTCTATCTTAATTACATTCTAACGTTAGTATTTATTATCTTATCTTAAATACATTTTTGAGTATCTTGTACATGTCTGGTCAGAACGATAATTCGGGATTCTTCACAACCACGAGACTTACAGAAAATGAAACCATATGAGAAAAAATAAATATTTGTGCAGTGTTGATTTTTCTCCACTGCCACGGAGGCTTACATGCTGTGTGGAAAGTTTCAGCTCACAAAACGGCGTGGTTTTCGAGACAC
Organism: Ornithodoros turicata; assembly: GCF_037126465.1. Taxonomy (NCBI): domain Eukaryota; kingdom Metazoa; phylum Arthropoda; class Arachnida; order Ixodida; family Argasidae; genus Ornithodoros; species Ornithodoros turicata. Next base: position 136,297,641 of record NC_088202.1, on the reverse strand, counting down.
CGAATAAAAACTACTCTGAAGACATCCGGTTTCGTTTTTCTCCCTCGCATACTCCTTGCCCCAAAGATCCTCTATGTACGTCATCCGTCACGTGAGCATGAGGTCCCCAATGGACACAGTGCGGCGCAGGACTGCGCCGTTGCTGGGAATGCCGAGGTTATTTTTCTATTAGTGTACTGAACCGAAGGCTGCGTCGTGATACCTGTGTTTACATTGACGCTACTCTGCATTTTACTCTGCGTAACGTGTGATTGCTACTCAGAATCATCATAATGGGCAAATGCAAGCACGCAACAACCAACTATCGCACAAACTGGGATGCGCAAGTCACGTACGGCCGTGCTCTTATGCACGTCACGCGAGAGATCGCTGCGGCATAGAAAAAATTGATTATAAATCGCACGATACGATTTCTTCCGAAATATTTTGCACGGTGGTTGTGAGGAGTATTATAAATCATAAGACGGTGTTTCCTAGACCCATGTTTTCGACCGGTTAGTAGTTTGACATGAATAGATAGTGCATTATCTGCTATGTGAATAATTGCTGTCAATGTTAGCTCCGTGCGGCAGGGCAGCGTAGGCTGAGCACATCCGAAGCATGTCGCACTTGTACGCACGCATGAATGACAGTGAGTCTGAGATTTCCAGTGCTGACCGCTGCGCTTCGACGACACGTGCTCCAATGCCCACAACCTCCCGAACTAAATGCCCCTTTATGGACAGTACTAAAAGCATTATATGTACGAGAGGTGAGCTCAAACGTAGGTTGGCTGTTTGGCAAAATTCTGTAGAACGTACAGGTCTGAAGGAAACTGAAGAAAAATAGCATACGCTCTTTGGCTGCACGTTGAACATATGTTTATAAGTCTCAAACGTCGCCACACCAGCATTGGACAGCTGTTTCGGCCTTATTGGGCCTTCATCAGCAATGCGTAGGTGGGCGACGTTTGAGCGAGTGGCGTCGGAAGGTCACGTGGAACGTGATGTCCTCCCGTCAGGGTGAGTGACTCACCTCTGAAAGCCCAGTGCGAAGCCAGTAAAGTATTAACTGAAGAAAAATAGCATACGCTCTTTGGCTGCACGTTAAACATACACTCTTAAACCCGTACCTTTTATTGTAACTTTTAGAAACATGCAACTTCTGTATAGACGTAGATTTCGAGATTTCTTATAGGTTAAACCACTGTAACGTATATTTAGAGGTTAAAAGCGACCAAAGTCATGTCTTTAGACGAATAGAAGTTACATCTCGGAAAAAACAAAAACATCTTGTTGTAACTTATAAATGTACCCTCTACTCCGACACTGTAACTTCTAAGCGAAATCTCCAACGATAATCTCTTTGTTAGTTTCTTATCGTTTGTTTTCCTTTTGTTTTTCAGCATAATGCCGCGTTTCAGCCTCCCATTCGAGACGACAGTTGCGAATCTACGCTGCTATTTTTTATCTGTTTCAGCGTCACCTATACGTCAACTACATGTTATCAATGCTGTATGAACACAGATTATAAGTTCGCAGTCTGAAATACAGATAGTATGTTTCTTTCTAAAGGGTGGAAAACAATTGTCAATGCCGCAACCACCAAGATTTCCGATTTCGCTGCGTAGCCGAGCCTGGTCTAGGTCTATCCACACTGGGAGCGGTTTCCTTGAAACTACGCTCGTCGTCCGTCCGTTAACAAGCGTAATCTGTTTTAATTAGTGGTTTTCCTCGCGTTTATCATAGTATCGTCAGGAACACCGGAAAAGCTAGATGTCGCTAGCAAACAAGTATATTTTCGGTGTTCTGAGGGGAAAGTGTAGTGAGTGCGAAGATTGCAAAGAATATATAACCGAAAACGAACGTCACCACCGCAGCCCTAATTCACACACTTCATACACTGGGTAAGTGTACATTTTGTGCTAGGTACGTGCGTTATTTTGATAGCAAGAGCTCTTAGCGCATGTTTGTTGTGATTATGACAAGCGTTTTGCGGTCCTGCATATGAACGCCACTTACGCTTGCTAGTTTTCTGCTCTTACTTGGTCGCCAAGTCAATACATTGGCGTGCATTTTGCGAGCTGCGGATATATGCATCGATATATATAATTCGCAGCTTCCTACTTGTTGTATTCTTACGATATTCTAAGACTCAATCGCGGAGTGAACGCCTTCCCGCATTTATGCTGCTTTGTACCTTGTGCTTTGTACGGATTTGAATGGTTCCGTAAATGTTACTGTCATTGCCCAAACTTTTGTTCCCAGGATCCCACATGCAGGTTCACATACCGTCACCAGCGCAATGCAGTACCTCACAAACTCGTCCCAGAGCGCCTCCAACGCTGATAACGCAGTAATGTAGTGTTTCCTGCGTTACTGTACACTCATATTCCTCAAGGTTGTGTGCGTTTTATGTAATACTGTATTGCCATTTGCGCTCGCCTCTGCAACACGAATGTGGAATAAATTTTTTTCTGCTGCAATTCTCCATTTCGTTGGGTGTGTTCAGCTAAGCAAACATAGGTCAGTTGTTTTGACTCGCTAGCTTCCTCGCACTTTTATGCATTGCTTCTCACTTAGAAGATAGTTCTTTTTTCCACATACATGGTAAAGCTACCATGGTTTCTCCTCACATCAGAATCGCACTTGTGCACAATGTGTCACCTCTCTACAGACTTCTGTTTTTGTAATATACATATGTTCAAGATCTCCTTTTCTGCTGGTTCATTTTGGTACCTTGGTGTGTTCTGTAAATGTCTGTCGATATCCCACGCACAGTGTGTTTGTTTTTATTCGCATCACACCAGCGCTCATTTGACAGGTGGGTTATGTTAATTTTCGCAAATTAACCAATCCGTAGTTACAAACATTTCCGACATTTCCTGACGCATGTGTTTGTAACTACGGATCGACTAATTAGCAAAAATTCACATAACCCACCTGCCAAATGAGCGCTACTCTGTTGCGAATAAAAATGAACATCCTGTATAAAAAGCCGCACGTTGGCGTAACCTTTACGGGCAGGTGCTGGATTGAAGGCCGTAACCTCTAATTAGTGGGTTTCCTTGTAACTTTTATAAAAGGGGTCGCTCAGAGGGTACCTGGTAGCTTCTGAAATAGAGGGTAAAATATTGCGATTTTTTACCCTTTACTAAAGGGTACGGAGTTAAGAGTGTATGTTTATAAGTCTCAAACGTCGCCACACCAGCATTGGACAGCTGTTTCGGCCTTATTGGGCCTTCATCAGCAATGCGTAGGTGGGCGACGTTTGAGCGAGTGGCGTCGGAAGGTCACGTGGAACATATGTTCAACGTGCAGCCAAAGAGCGTATTCTATTTTTTTTCAGTTAATACTTTACTGGCTTCGCACTGGGCTTTCAGAGGTGAGTCACTCACCCTGACGGGAGGACATCACGTTCCACGTGACCTTCCGACGCCACTCGCTCAAACGTCGCCCACCTACGCATTGCTGATGAAGGCCCAATAAGGCCGAAACAGCTGTCCAATGCTGGTGTGGCGACGTTTGAGACTTATAAACATAGGTCTGAAGGAAAGCCTTTTGTGAAGCGTGGTCACATGGATTTTATGGTGCAACGCTTCGCTATAAACGTCATAAACGTCGCAGAATCGGGGGCGCTCCTCCTATCCTCGAAATAATGCAGTGACGATCAACTATAATCTCGCGGATGGCTCTACCTAAGCCACGCGGTGAAGCATATTATACAAGGCGCAGAGTTACACTTGTGTCGTGCGTTTGACATGGTCGCTAAGGTACCGTGCAAAGTTACCTGAATAAGCATTTGGCCGCATAGCAGATGCTCATCTCCTTCCAATCCAGCTCTGAAAAGTACTGTGTGAAGAGGAAGGCTGTGTATGTGGCAGATACAAAGGTTGCCAGGGTCCCGAGGATATCGTACAATACGTCCCAGTAGCTGAAGAAAGAATACGCAACAAAAATTTGAAAATCGGCGCACCTTTCTGTGTAGTTGAAGCGCCTTAAATCGCGGCCGTGTACCAGAAAAATTTAACGGAAGCAAAGGCAAGCAGACACGTGCAACGCCTGCCGTTTGACATGGACGCTATTCTCAACAGTTCCACACTACGCACACGAATTCGTCACATTTCACAATTTGCCGCATTGCTTCTTTTGGTAATCATGACGATTTACACGCAAGACACACTAGCTGTCCAGTACAAAAAGGCTTCTCTCGTATGCCTTAAATAGCCTCCTTCAAGATGTGACCACCACCATGCACGAATGAATTCTATTTACGTAGTTCGCGTAATTCGCGTTCGTGTCTAGCTTGTCCTGCTTGATATCTTAGCGACATTAACTCACTCTTCAAGCACTGTATGAAGTTCCGTGCAAACGAAGAATCTGTGAGAATTGATGACCATAGCGTAGGCTACAACGGCAGGGACCCCTGAGTTGTAAAAATATTCCAGAGACCAGTAGGTGAAGTAAGTGCCACACACGACCACAGCGATTGAGGAATTGCTGCCGATGACAGCAACCACTTGCAGAACCCACATTGTCGCCAGGCCCAGGAAGAACCCGGCGAGCAACGCTACCAGTTGGTGGTACAAGGGGACCAGCAGGATGGAGTTGAGCTCAGCTGGAGACAAGCAACAAACGTATGTGGGAAACACTCGGTTTAGCAGAAGCATTCGTTACGGCAAATTTATGTTCGAAAAGGTGACCGTGAATAAGAATGCATGCGATTGCACTGCTTTACGGATATAACGCAAAACGAAAAAATAAAATAAAAAGAACAGAAATCTGAACCCGAGGAGTTACTTACGTTCACGGTCGTCAGTATAGTAGCCAAAGATACACCAACTCATGGCAGCATTGAAGAGCGCCTCCGATTGAATCATGGTTGCCATCACGGGAAAACGACCTGTTATGAATCAGAAGGCGGTGTAGAAACCGTTCTTTTCAACTTCACTTGATTGCTTCATCTATAGCCTGCATTGCTTAGCCTTGACAACGATGTTCTTAGCACCTTCCCCGCCATTTAGTATTATCAATCCCTGACAAGTACACCCTTAAAAATGAACTTCACCGCATAGCACGCTCCTAGTCAACTATCATCTCGAATGATATCGTTATCTACCCTGCTTCGTTGAAAACTGGAGGCGTATGCCTTTTTGTGACACTTATGCAGTTCATAATTTTCACAAAAAAGGTGTAGCAGTGTGGTTCTAAGAGTGTAGCACTGAAAAAAAGCACGGAAGACCGAAGTTTACGTAGTCTCCTGTAGCAACGTGGGCTGAGTACGAGATTCCGCCCTGAACGTGAGATTGAGCGTGACGTATAGGTTATCTGAGAATTGGGCCCGTTGATGACAGTTGAATGGTGGCAGTTGAAGAAAAGGCACCAGCAGTGGGATTAGAAGCCGCACCCTATGATTGCCAGTTAGAGATGCTACCACGGCGTGCAACTGAGCGTTGTGAGGAGTGTGTTGTGTTTGTCCTATGTTGAATTGCCTCACCCACTACAACGTGACAGCTCTACAAAATCAGACCATCGACAAAAATCAGACCATACAAATTAATAAGGTATTGACAGAAACATGACAACGAACACATTATAACGAGATGAACAATAAGAACTCTGTTCATCTCCATGATGCACCAATGATACGACAATAAACGCAATTGGAACTGCCCATTGAAGAGGTGACGCTGGTGCTGTGTATCACGTAGAGTCACTGGATTGGGGAAAGTACCGACACCCTTTGATCTTTACCGCCGCGACCTTGGAGCGACAATGGCTGCCGTAGCATGCCAACACATTCAGCGGCCGCCATTGTTGCTCGAAGATGGGAAAGGGAAAGCATAGCCTTAGTTTCCCCAATCCAGTGACTTCAGAATTACGATGCGATGTATCTTGGCGCTTTTATCTGCGGCCGAACGAAGTACGGCACAGCCTCAACCTCTCTAAAAAAACAGAAAAAACACAAGAAAAAAGAGCAAGCAACCTTTTCATACGCAACTTGCCAATATCGTTACCTTCTTTGAAGAGCTCATCGCTCATTGGCAGTCGTTCAACGCAGGACATGAAGACGCCGAAGAAAACGCACTCTCGGAAAGGCCACGTGCCGTCAGAGACACGATGCATGGCGTACACCGTAGACATGAGCAATGTTATGCCTGCAGGAGACACAACGCTTTCTGTATACCGGCAGGTACTGACACAGTATCGTGCGTATTGTTTGCGTCCATGAGCAGAGTCCAAGCGCTGAATCGCCACATGCCTTTCCACAATTCCTTCATTGTACAAACAAGGTGCACAGCTTACTGAATGTTCCGATGGAGAAGACAATGATCTCGACGTGGCATCGTCGGAAGATGTAGTTGTTGATGCCCTGTGTTGTGTGGACGACGAAGGCTGGCAGGAAGACAATGATGGCCTGAACGCCTAGCCAGCGGACGTCGTGGTCGTGATGCAAGCGCGCACTCAACATCAAATAGGTCGACCACGTGCTCACCACGAACAGAAACACCAGTACGGTGTACGGGATACTGATCTGCCGCTGGATGGTTTTCAAGAACACTGGCACAGAAAGAGATGGTCACACGTATTCACTAAGGCCCACAAAGACCACCCCGATACTGCACCTACCAGCAATCGTGAGAAAAGCGAAGAACCTCAAGTAGTCTGCAGTGAAGAATCCGTGACTGCTGCAAAATAAGTTCGTAAATTAACGCGCTGTGCCGCATGCTCGAGATTCGACACTGTTTGCGCAACCGCTCTGGGGCACATATAAAATGTTTACAACTAGCTTCCGCGAGTTTATGGGGCTGGTATGTCAACGTTCAGTACATGTACGTGAGGATTGGCAGCACTGATCTAAACTACCTACCTCAATGTTGGTGAAGAAAAGTGGGAAATCACTACCCTCCGAACACAACAGGTGTGCGTTAGAGAGGAGTCAAATGGGACTGCACAGCCGCATTAGGTCAAGGAACTTACTCTTTTTTGGTCAAGACGTCAAAGAGTATCTCCTCAACATCTGTAGTGTCCATGGAGTCCATACTGTCCGTACTGTAAAATCAAAATAGAAGACATGCGATCGCTAGATGTAGAATAAGATACATAATTTAAAAATAAGACAACCTCAAGTGCTCGGGGAACGAAGAAGGACGTACGACTAAGAGCTTCCTTCCCGTCCTTTTTCGTTCCCCGAGCACTGGGGTTTTCCTATTTTTAATTATGTTCGACCAAACAGCCCGTTTTTTCTTCACTCTATTTAAGGCATACATACTCCATTGGCAGAGTTCGGCCCTGCAGCTTAAGAACTGCGTTTCACAGGAGAAATTGTGTCGGACGTCAAGGCACCGGGAGCAGAATACAGAAACGAGTGACTAGCACCGAGCACGAGAGAAGAATGCACGGGAGCAATACCTCTTCTTCGTTCCACTACAACGTGGCAGCGACAGCTGGATCTAGTAAATATGGGCACTGAAGTGAAACTGTGCAGCTCAACAAATAAATAATCACGTTAACGATGGTGCGTACTGAACGCATCAAGACGTGTTCGATACAACACCTGCGTGTCACTGGTAGTGGTGGTTGTGGTGGTGATGGTGAAAGGGCTCGCCGTTGTCGGCCTCACAGATGTGGGCAACGTCAAGACTGACGCCCTGGGGAATGTGCGTCCTGGGCCGACTTCCAAGGGAACTGTGCCACTGGTACTAAATTAGAAACATTGGTTCCACGTATGAAACTCTGAGCGCTACCAGTACAGTCACGTTAGAGTCTCCGAATCAACTGTGCTGAGCAGTTTTACAATGGAGTAAAATTCAAAATCCACGAACGTCCAAGGAAGTCCCTCCAGGACATAACGGTATAGCTGAAACAGTTCCGGGAATGGTGCAAAAGCAGCACTGCTAAGACATCCACCGTCCTTGACCGAATCATGGCGATGAATCCGCATTACTGTGAACAATTACAGACCCAATGAAAAACATATATCTAAATCACGGAGGTTCGGACCAAATCAGCCGAACTCGATAGCAGCAAATATGTTAATAGTTGCAGGAAGATTCCCTCCTTCCTGCAGCATAGACTCCACGTCTATACACACCACGTTTCTGTCACACATACGTATATGTCAATACATATTGAGAGACAGGAAGAAACGGGAAGATTACGATACTGGTATTTTATATTTATCAACTTCTGCTGTCATGCTGCAAGAGGTTGGACGGCAACAGCCTTCCGAACTGAATGCTGGTAGCTGCTGATGCAGGAAACGGATAATACATGCATCAGCGTTAAGATAGGAACGACAAGAATTGTTGCTTATCGTCAGGCTGCAAGAGAAGGTGTAATCTCTGCAATGTAAAAAGTTGAGCATGTTGCTACTGCATGGCATATATCATAATACTGTCTCACACACAATCGGGCAGCAAACTGCAATCTGTGTTCTAAGCGAAGTGGTCTCCAAGAAGGAGCTGCAGCTGGACCAGTTGTTCAGCATGATGCACATCGGCTGAGTATCTAAGTGTGTACATTCATCATGGGTTCTTGATTTGCATCAGCTTGTATCTCCTCACTGCTAAAGAGTTCGCATTGCCTGTTGACATCTAGACGCTGTGCTTGCGCTGGTGGGGTTCGTCAAATGTGGTGTGTGATGTCACTAACCCTAATACAGTCCACAATGACCTATCACACAACGGAAAACAGAGCACCACATTAAAAACAGTGTCGTTAAATTATCTAAATGTCAATAAGTCCGTGAACTTACAACTGGCCTATTCAATGTAGGCCATAGACATATTGTTGAAGTGTTCCAGTGTTCGAAAGTGTATACTAAAGGAGCATGAAAGGGATACTTTGAATTTTTTTTTTACCGTGTAATATTAACATATTACCTTCAGCACATGTCACGCAAAAAAAAAAAAATAATTAGGAAGTGCGATCGAATTTCCCGAGAAAATTCAAGATGGTGCGCAGAGGCAGCAATTTCGCTCAGCTAACTCTCGGACTATTATGATGTCAGGTCAGATGATGTCAGGTCACTGGGGTCTCCACAGGTGGCGCCGTCACCGTGGAACATTGACGTCTCGCCGAGACGCACTGTTAGCGCCGACCCAAGATCGTGTAATTTCCCTACGCCAGGCTGACGAGTCCCAAGTAGGACGAAACAGCTGTACTTGGCTGGGAGTGCACGATCATATTGTAAACATATGCTCAACGTGCAGCTACAGAGCTTCGGCTATTTTCACTTTGTATATGTACTTGCTAGCTTGCACTGCGGCCTCCACAGGTGGCGCCGTCACCGTGGAACATTGACGTCTCGCCGAGACGCGCTGTTAGCGCCGACCCAAGATCGTGTAATTTCCCTACGCCAGGCTGACGAGTCCCAAGTAGGACGAAACAGCTGTACTTGGCTGGGAGTGCACGATCAAATTGTAAACATATGCTCAACGTGCAGCTGCAGAGCTTTGGCTATTTTCACTTTGTATATATATACAGTCGACCCCCGTTTATCCGGACTTCATTTATCCGGATCCCGCGGTATCCGGACAAAAGGCACGGGAACGGATTTTCCTCCATGTACTTTGTTCTCGTTTATCCGGATTTCAGCTTCCGGACTCGGACAAGAATTCCAGGGAACGAAAGTCGAAAATTCTTGTAATCCAGCTTCAGTTATCCGGACTACCGTGAGTAAGAGGAGACGCTGACCCCGCTTCTTCACCCTTTTCGCTGTTTGGGGGTTATTCCCGTCACACGTCAGCGAGTTACATTCCTCCGTAGGGGAGACAACCGTGCACCATGACCCCCTTTTCTATTTGTGTGCGTTGGGTCATGTTGACCAGTCGAGTCATTTGGAAATACCTCGAGCAACTGTCCGGTTCTAGAGGGGAAAACTCCAACCCGAGGGCCTGCTGCTTACGGCCCGTCGGCCGATGAAGACATTCCCCTAGCTGAGCTGCGATCCCTGATGCAAAGGCTCACTGCGACTGCGGTAGATGATGCTGCGGTTTCTGACTACTTTGACGTTGATAAGGATGATGACGCGTGTGCAGCTATGACTGATGACGGTGTGATTGCTGCTGTTGCCTCCGATGATGTGCAGCAAGACGGTGCCGATGACGCCAGTGAGAAACAAGGCTCCGACATTGATACTTTGCGACCGCTCTGACATTCTCCGAGCAGCGCAACAGCGTGGCTCAACTCTATGCAATTAGCAAAAGTTTGCAGGAATCGAGCGCCTACACTACTATGTAACAGCTGTCATTGACGAGATTTCTGTGTTTTAATTAAACCTTGCTCTGTAGGACGTTTCTAGTCGGTCGTTTCGTTTATCCGGATGCCCCGGTATCCGGACGATTTCGCCGGGAACGGCACCGTCCGGATAAACGGGGGTCGACTGTATATATTGTGGGGATTCGAAATGCGAGCGTTTATTGCGCTGACGATGGTGATGTGGATTCCCGGCAACTTCTTCCCGGACAATGTCACGGACCAGAAGGCGCAGATCACTGAGCGATGATGTACCATTCGTTGGCCCATACCTAACGTACGTCTCCCGATGTCGAAGATTTCTAGCATCCTGGAGTTTCTTGCAGAAATCAATGATATCTGTTACAGTAGCGAGGTCTTTGCTCATAATCAGCTGGAAAGCGTCCTCGCGAATGCCCCTGAGGATGCAACGAATCTTCTCGGCATCAGTCATATCCGGGTTACAACGTTTGCAAAGGGACAGGACGTCTTCAATATAAGACATGTAGTACTCTTCGTTCAGCTGGATCCGGGAGGAAAGCTTCGCCTCAGCGTCTAGCTTTCTAAATGCCGGTCTGCCGAAAAGATCGCGGAAGCGGCTTGCAAATTGTCCCCAGTCTCTGAATTTTCCCTCGTGGTTGAGGAACCATGTCTTCGCTACACCGCAAAGGTAAAAAGCAACATTAATAAGTTTGCTCCCATCGTCCCACCTGTTGTGGCGGCAGACGCGACCGAATTCGTCTAGCCAATCGTCGACGTCTTGGCCGTCGAGGCCGCTGAAGGAAGGAGGGTCACGTTGCCTTACGACAGGAGCGGCAGATGCCGATGTTGTGGCCTGCGTGGCAGGAACAGTACCGTTACCAGCTGCGACGGCTGGAGCACTGGTGGCCATGGACAGTACTCGTGGGCTTCGAAGTTCCAGGTTATGTTCCAGGAAGAAGTTCCGGGGTGCGTCTTTAAGCTGTAGTAGGGCTGCCTTGAGGAAGGGATCGATGAACGCACCTCCGCCAAGTTGAGGGGATTCGAAATGCGAGCGTTTATTGCGCTGACGATGGTGATGTGGATTCGGCTCGCGAGATCTGTCTCACAATATATATGTATATACAATGTATGTACAATGTATATATATGGAACGATGCGACAGCACCAGAGGACACGTGTTTCGCCGTGTTTGCGGCTCGTCTGCCCTGGGTAGCTGCGCATCGTTCGGGATTGGCAAAACCAGGGGTCACTCAGCGAGCGATATACACCTGGGAGGGTGACTGAGCACTCCTCAATGCCACAGTGCAAGCCAGTGAATTATAAAGAGGGGAAAAAAGCCGAACTCCGCGAACTCGCAGTCTGTCACTGAAGGAAAGAAGATCGAGCAGAAGAGAAAACATGCAAAGGCGCAATGAGAGAAATGTTCAAAGGAGACTCCTGAGCAGCGAAATGCGACGTCTTTCTTCGTTGTCGGCTTATATAGACAAAGGGACCAAGGACGCGCAATAAATATTGCTGCACAGCGAAAGCGGAAAGTAGCGAGAATAATTCCGGCAATTCGTGAGCGATCCATTGGGAACACCATATTCGGTGTGTCATACGAGTTTAGTGAGATCGCCTATGCTCAGTGAAGTGTCTCAAGAATTTTAACTTATTCGAGTAATTTATAAGCAATTCAGCGAATCAGCAGCAATGCTATCTCATTACGCCTCGCTGCATGAGCAGAGTTCCCCAGTATTTTTTTTAACGTTGACAGTAACTAGTTTAGCTTAGACAGGAGATGCTTACCCACAACTTCTACCCTGCTTCCTTGCCGGTACACGTCTTTATTCATTCTGCAAAATAGCGTTAGCAGAAAACAAATGCAAAAATCCTGCGATGTCAAAAGGACTACACTAACGAGATAAAAGAAAGCTGTACCGGTGAACACGACAGGCAGCTCTGTACACATATACACAAAGTTGGTATAAAACAAAATCAGAAGTCCCACGCTGGGTTGTTACTCGATTTGAACACGTCCTCAAATGACTGCCCACCACTATCCACTCTTTCTGTCTCCACGAAGAACTCTTTGGCTACTGATCCGTCACCCCAACCATGTTCATTGTCAACGCTCGGCTGTGTAAAAGATTCCATCAGGTCTGCATCAAAAGACGGAGAAGACTTCTGCCGTGACTCGCTGTGCCTCTGCCCGAATTCGCCGGACCCACCTTCCGAGAAGGAATCTAAGAGTCCCCTCTGCATTTCGCCCATGGATCCGGACAGTGAAGAAGGTATGGCCCGTGTTCCTCCACTGGATGACCCGTCGTTCCAGGAGGACTGTACAGATTCCCGTACGTCCGGCACAGAAAGATCTTGTAAAACCTGTCGAAACTTTTCGTTGGTGTCCTCTTTTCCATCTGCTTTCTTTGACAGCGTTGGAGACTTGTGCTTCTTCTGTCCTTTGTCCGACTGCGGGGACATGCATTCCGTTAGCTCTCTGTTAATGGCGTTGAGTGTACGACAGCATGCCCTTCTGATATGACTAATAACTGGTGCGAGCGAAAATTTCTTCTCTGATGGTGCTCCTCTCATTGATTTCTTTTTTGTCTTCGATTTCTTCTCCTGGTTCTGCTTTGAACCTTTCTGGAAGTTAAAACCCAGTTTCCAAGAGTTTGGGGAAGCTGAGTTTTCAGTTGACTTGGCACTGGACTTAGCACTTGACTTACCCGAGGACTTTGTGTTGCCCTCGCTAGACCTGCTGCTCTCCTCAAATACGTCAGCTTCTTCCTCTTCACTGCTGTCGTCGATAGCGTCAAGTGATACAGTTGATGACGATGTGGACGTGTCAATGCCTCTGGCATACTTGTCCTCAACTACTGCGCTGATGCTGCATGGCATCCTCTTAGTTGCTGGTTGTATTGCCTCAACAGTCAGAACGGATGCCATGCTACCCTGGTCATTCGTTTCATTAGAAGGATTTTCAACAGGACTTTCAGATGTCACTGTGGGCTCAGAAGTTTCAATGTCCTCCGACGTTGGGTCTTCATGTGTAGGAGGTGGTACATCGGATGAAGAATCGACAATGTCTTCCTTCTGCTCCGGCTCTTCTTTTGAAATGGCTGACTTGGCGACTTTAATTGGCTTCCATTGACATTCAATAACTTCTACCGGCTCAGGTTCAGGCTCTGCTAGTAATAGTCGTTGAAAGACTGCAGTGCCTGTGAGCCATGCTGGCAGAAATACTTCGAGGGTAATTTCTGGGTGGTGGTGCTTGAGCTTGGCGTAGGCCGACTGCCATAGTGCGCAGGATCTTCGAAAGATCTCTTTGAGGAACATCCAAAGGACGACAACCATGAGGAAGACACAGTGGCATAAAACGCAATAGAATTGAACCAGCCCGGTTATTATCTGAATCCAAATGAGCCTCGGTTCAGCCTTGGGTTGTTCCCAAGCATCAACTTGGCCTCCGCCGCCAACGTCGAGTTCCATTTGGAGCTTGACAGGCTGAAAATCGGAAAGAAGTCATTGTGTAGAGGAGATTGTAAAACGTCAATCAAGTAATTTTGGTTTCTATACCACTAGATTTCTATGTCTATGTTTTGATCATCTTGTCAAGACAGCTGTTTGCTTGTTAGCGAACTGTTTTTTACAATGTGTTACCAGGACGTCACGAAAGGATGTGACGTGACGACGCCGTTCACGTGAAGTACCATGTAACCCCCAATAGTCCTGCAGGAACGCCGTCGTCTACCATAGATACGCTTGGTATCCCTTCCTTTTTTAAACATCAAGAGAACTGAAAATGTACCAGTTGCAAAATTGTCCCCATTGAAATGGCCCAGGAATTTCATCTTGGGGGGTGGGTATTGCTGTCCCGTAGGTGGCGGGAGGGGGGTAGCTCACCCGTATCTGCTGTTTTTGTCGCTGTCTTGGCAGTTCTGGCAGGTGCTTTTTGTTTCGGGGGCTGGGGGGCGTGTTGCAAGGTTCTTGGGGGCGTTAAGAGGGCGTGGGGGTGCTGGGAAAATCCCTGGCAATATTGTCTGCGCAGACGCACTCACTGAACGTCAATGGTAGTTCTACAACGGTCATACGTTAACGATATGGATTAAGCTGAGACGGACTCACTGCCACGTACATAACCCCCACGATTTGCATTTATTACTTACTAGTCGTAGGCCATGCGGTGTCTGTGAGTATCGGCCCTTGTATAGAAAATGATATCACGTCGTGCGATCAGACGAAAAGAGCCCGAATGGCACAGCAGTATCAGCCCCCCCCCCCCCCCCATGAGATTTCTATCAGTGGTACCAATCCATTCGTGGGCTACACAAAGAAAACCCTGGAAAAACCTGGTCCAGGTTTTTCTCTGTGTCGCCAATGAATGAACGCGTACCAACCGTCCCGTTTAGTATTACGTCTAAGTGCTACCAATGCGTGAGACACACTGTTTATTTGCGCTTCGATGCCAAGTTTCTGTCCGCTATACACTGCATGACTTGAAAGTGTGCGTAATACCTGCTAGTTGACTTGCATCTAGAAGCGGAGGCCTACATCCCTTGGAGGTAGGAGAGTATATGAGGCTAAAGCTGCATCGCTGGCAGTTCTGGCAGTTGATGAGCCCATGCCTCCAGGCCAGCAAGAATCCAGGAAACGACAGTGTCTGTGTCTTCGTCTTCCTTGTTGGGTCCACTGTCTCGCAGATTTTCCTAGGTGTATTTACCTTGGCCTCTTTGCTCTTCAGCGTACATACAGAACACATTCCAATGGTTATTTCACCGATTTTCGAAGACCTTTAGACGGTCAATAGATATCATTTGCCACGCATCAAGAAGAATGATGCAGCAAGCGTGAGTTATAGGGACCCAATTAGCGCAACTGAGACGTATTGCCACTTTTTTTGCACGATGTTTGCACCCAGTTCACCGCATGCAGCTATGAAAAAATTGACATAGGCGCAGCATATTCATACGCTACCAAGTGAACATCTGTACAAAGGTTCGTACGAACCACAGAATGGTGTCAAACGCAGCAAAGTCGCCACGCAGAAACCATTGCCGCAGTTCGCATCGCCAGAATATGGGTTCCTAGCAACAATGTTTCCCCTTTAAAACTACAATACAAGGTTTACACGGCAGAAAAGGGCCAGCTTCAATAACCAATTTCATTTGAAGGGATGGTCGCATCGAGAAACCCATCTATGAAACCGATACCACTACGTTCGGCATCGGCCGACAATCCGCCCTGCTAACTTTTCGTCCGAAATGTGCTTAGATGTTATACTCCTGTCACACGAGATGATTTAGTGTCATTTTCACGTAGTGCACTCCAACCAGCGAATGTCACTTTCACTACGTGCTTGCTACACGGCTTAAGTAAGTGTCACTTATGTAGTGATGGCAATTACGATAAATAAGAATAAACAGCGGCAAAATTTCCAGGCGTGCGCCACAATACGTTCCTCAGAATGTTTTCTTTGATTTAGAAACACTTCCTGTTAATTTTCTTCCAACATTAAACAAATTGGCCTCAAACATGTGCCACAACAAAAATGGCCGCTGCTGGATTGCTGAGAACGCGAAGTTCTCACAGGCTGTTAACGAGAGTAATGACATGTTTTTTTTTTTGCACCGTCTCACACTGTACTTAAATGAAATAAACACGCCGTTGAAAATACTTGTTTAAAAATATTGTGATGTCGGGACCCCTCGCATTTTCTCAATATTTTTACCTGTGCCACAAAGCCTGCCGTCGAGGCTACAGGCTTTGTCCGCCGAAGACAAGTGAAGTGAGTTTGGGGAACTCACTAAATCGTTAGTGCACTTTCTGTCCAGTGTCACTAAAAGATGTCGTGTGACAGCATAGGAATGACACTAAGTGCAAATGTCACTCGCTGAAAGTGACACTAAATTAGTCCGTCTGACTGGGGTATTAAACAAACGCGGTCGCAGGAGCTCCGGCGGTGTGACGTCACTCCCTAAGCGGAGGAGTGAGAGCGCAGCGCTCAGAGGAGCAAAGGCGGGGTCCAGACGCACCCGTTACTCGTATGGCCGGTAAGCAAATGCCGCAGAGATCTGTGCAACCGCCTGCCGCTTGCCGCGCGTATGCATGCCGTCCCAGCTATACCGCCTCCGCCCGCGACTCTCCACAGCGAGATCTCGTCCAACACGAGAGCTTCTGAGACCGCGTTTGACAAGAAGGCGAACGACAGCGAAGTCGAGTTAGTGACTGTAGTGAACGTTGCCGTTCTTACATCTGAGCTTCTGCGAAATCAACATAACAGACGCAAGAAACGCAGGCTTTGAGTTCACTCGCTGTGGCGACAGCGCATTCTTTTCTTGTGAACAATGTTTAGCTTTCGACTTCCTGACACTATGACGGTCACTATCGTACACTTTACTTACCTGCACTCCCAAATTTTATTCCAGTGTGGGCCCAAGAAGTCATTTTAATGCAACGCTCTATAATGTAGACAGCAATGACATTTTATTTCCTTCATAAATTCGCCTGTTGAAAAACGTGAGCACCGCTGCGACATACCTTCCAGGCGACGACGCCGTCAATGCTCTCCGTTGCTGGGGGCGTGCGCGGTCGCGAAAAAACGTAAAGCGGATGTGGCTTTTCCCGCCCAGCGGCAAGAGTTTACCGCGCCGCGTTCGCGTTCCCGCGTAGATTCTCCGCATGTTGGTACGTGGCCTGAGACGCCTCCACAGCCGCGGCATTACTTTTCTCAAGGTTTCCCCTCATTGGTTCTTAGGGAGTGACGTTATCTCATTTTTCGAGAGAGGGAATTCCGGAATACTCTCAACATCCGGCGTCTGCGTCATGTGTTCCGTGGACTAATAGTCAAACTACGCCACTATTTCGCGTGGGAATTTCGACTCTGTGGTCAGTGGTCCAGGGGGAATAAAATGACACTATAGTTTTGAAATCAACTGGAATGGATTTGGCCGTCCCTTTAAAAGGGGCCCTTCCTGTCAGTGAAGGTGGATCCCTGGACATGCTGGGATTGCGCAAAACGAGGTTGCGGATGCCGTCGCTAAAGCATCGCTCTCATCTTCGACTCTCGCAGCTATTTCGCTTATCTCGCCCATCTTGCTCGCAATATTTATCCGCTTTGACCTCCTTGCCCGTTGCCAGCTTAACTCCCGGCTCCCGCTCTCTGACCCGGCCAATTCCGACCTCCGTCTCTCTTGGGCCCCTCTTTTCGCCCCTTCCCGGCACATCGAGTGCCTCCTCACTCTGTTCCGCTGCGGTGTTCCGCAGCTTAACTTCTATCTCCATCGCGCCTGCCTGGCGCCAAGTCCATCCTGCGTCAACTCCTTGTGTGACGAGACTGCCGAGCACTTTTTCCTCTCGTGTCCGCGCTATGCCTTGATTCGCCAGCAATTTCTTTTTGCTGTTTTCCGCGCTTACTCTGTCGCTCCATCCCTTCCCGCCATCCTTTCGTTTGGCCGCTGTTCCGTCAAACCTGCGCCCCTTCACGCTGTGATTTCGTTCATCTCGGCCACGCATCGCTTCTAGTCGCCTAGGCTTCTCCATCTGATCCGTCCCACAATGACCCGTGGCGAGTCGCCTTCGGGCTACGTGCCACTTCCTCTTGGCACCCACTCAGGGTACTGTGGCTGTATTGTAACTGTGAATATGACATACGGCTAGCGCGGACGAAGTGTAAGACGTAGCGAGTGCGCTCGCACATCGTTGTTCGATTCGGGTGGTTGTTTGCGCAGTTAGTAAACTACAAGTTGTGACTCGGCCTTGGTCTCGTTGTTTGGAATCTAACATTTGGGCGACGAACGGACCTGCGACGGCTATGGCTCGAGGACGGATCCAGGACTATGTGCGAGGCACAAGTTGGACATCTTGGGTCGAGCACCTCGGATTTCAGCCTGTGTGGAGAGACCACCTTCGAAAAGCTAAGAGATTTACTTCAGCCCAGACGTCAATCCGAAGTACCCTACAAGGAAATCATAGGCCTCACCAACCGGCAGTTCGACACCGGGCCGTCTGAACTGCGCCATACAGTCCGTACAGGCACAGCACCTTACCCAACGCCGACAGTTGTTGCAGCATCAGCAAGTGGGAACAGCACAACAACCCCTACAAAAGATCCAACTGCAGCCATCTCGACGGCTACGCAAATCTCTGCCCTGCTGCCATTGGACATTATGCTATGAGACCGGTTTCACTGCGGCTTACACGACTCCGGTCTCCAGCACAGACTTCTCTCTGAAAGAGATATATCACGATTGAACGGGCTCTTGACGTCGCTAAAGCCGCCAAAGCTACAATTAAACAGCAAGCCCAGATGAAGTCGGAGAACCAGGAACCACACCTGAGCTGCCTAGAAATTGCAGCGACGAAAGAAATTTGGGCAGGGCAGCCCAGCTCCGAGAGCCAACATGCAGTGTTTTCGTTGCACTCGGAATGGGAACCACAGTCCGGACACATGTAAGTTCCCAAAATGCTGTGAGCGACTTCTGCAAGAATTCGGGCCACCTGGCGAAAGCGTGCCTGATGAAGAAGAAAACCGGGAAGTCCAACAGCAATCATCTGGTGGAGACTTCAGCAGATGCAGAACTCCACAGCCCCATGAATAGCTCGATGTGATGGAGCCGGGTCCTCAGTTCTCAGATCTCTACACGATATTTTCTGTCCAACCGTGGCTCTCCAGAGAAGTTCCCAGCAAACGTGCTGATTGAAGTTCGCCCACTCATAATGTAGGTTGATTTAGGCGCTTTCGCTGATGAGTGAGATGTTCCACTCCATCTGGCCGTCTAATCCACCGCTGCTCATTGCGGACGACACCAGGCTTCAAACGTGGCCAGGCAGCCCGTTCCAATGTTTGGGAACTCTTCAAGTCACTGACAAGCTTGGAAACGGGGCAGCCAACCTCAGCTTGCGTGTCACCAACGGCAGCGGAGCCAGCCTCTTAGGGCGCGACTGGTTCCAGATTCTCAGCATCACTGTGGCCGGATTACATCAAGTTGATCTCCAGGAGACGTCCACCATTCTTGATGAATTGAAAAGTGTTTTTGATAGACCTTTGTCTGGTCACAAAGGAGAGCCAATCCACATGGATGTGCGGGCCGATGCTCGACCGCAATTTCGGAAATGCAGGCCTGTCCGTTACGCACTTAAACAAGCAGTCAAGACCGAGCATGACAGGCTGGCACAGCAAGGTATCTTGGAAAGGGTCCAGTCTTCTAGTTGCTAGCAACTCCCCTCGTCGTTGTCAGGAAGAGGAATTCATCACTACAGATGCACGGTCAATCCGGCACTTCGCACGCGCGTAGCCTCTGCCCACAGTTCAGGAACTGCTGCTGCTACGTGGGGGAAGATAGTTCTCCAAGATGGATCTTTCGCAGGCCTATCAACTCCGGCTGGACGATGATACAGCGGAGGTCTTAACGCTAACGACCATCAACGGTCTCTATAAGGTGAAACGACTACCATTTGGTGTATCCCTGGTGCCCCTCATTTTCCAATGCTTCATGGAGACCTTGCTGGCCTGCTTAGAAGCAGTTTGCGTCTACGTAGACCACATTCTCATCAGAGCCGCGACGGAGAAGCAACACAACGGAGGTCTAAAGAAGGTTCTTCAACGGCTTAAGGACGCTGGGCTCAAATCCGGAAAAGAAAAGGAAAAAGTGTCACTTTCACCTCAACGTTGTTGAATTTCTGGGGTACAAGATTGACGCCCAGGGAATTCAACCTACAGACGAAAAAACACGAGCTATCGTTGATGGCCCAGAACCTACAACAAAGGAGGAGCTCCAAGCATTCCTAGGGCTCATCAGCTTCTACAGTATGTTCCTCCAGTACCGAGCCACCGTGGCTGAAAGACTTCATCGTCTGCTCGACAAGAATGCGAGGTGGAAGTGGGGTGACGAAGGGAGGAAAGCATTCCATGATTTGAAGGCCTTGTTGCTATCAAATACTGTACTCGCACACTACGACGAGTCAAGACCTCTCATCCTCTCCTGCGACGCTTCGCCTTATGTTGTCGGCGCTGTACTTTCCCGGGTGATCGCCAAGAAGCGCCGGTGGCATTCGCGTCAAGAACGCTAGGCCCAGCCGAAAGGAACTATTCCCAAGTAGACAAAGAAGGGCTTGCAATAGTTTTCATTTCACCGGTACATCTCCAGAAGAGACTAATGTGACCGACCATCTCCTGGGAATCATGGGCAACACCAAGCCGACCCAGCGACCTAGCGACTTCACCAAGAATGTTGAGATGGTGTTTGATTCTTAGTGCGTACAGCTACTGTGTGGTGTACCGTCGAGGACGACGGCACACTAACGCGGACGCACTCAGTCGGCTGCCCCTTCCAAGTACTATCGACGAGCCTGCTGCACCAGCGCATGTCTTACTCCTAGAAGCCGCCAAATATCTACCTCTGACCGCGAAAAACATTGCCGCACTCACGAAAGAAGACAGCACGCTCCAGGGCGTTTACAAGTGCGTTGAAACCGGTGACGTCCGTGTGTTGATGGACGACATTTCGTTTCGTCCTTACAGAGCACGATTCAACGAGCTGTCCTTACAGCGAGAGTGTATACTATGGGGTAACAGCGTTGTGCTTCCACCCAAAGCAAGGCCATGCCAAGCCCTGGCCATGCTCCACGCAAACCATCCAGGCATGGTGGGCATGAAGAGGTGCACCAGGTCTCATTTCTAGTGGCCGAAGTTGGACAACGCCATTGAAGATTGCGCACGCAGGTGTCCTGCATGCCAAAGCAATAAGCGGCTCCCACCTTCAACACCACCTCCTCAATGGACCAGACTCCAAGAACCCCGGTCGGTCCTTCATGCTGACTTTGCCGGTCCCATCAATGGTCGCTTCTACTTGGTCGTTGTCGACGCCGCTACAAAGTGGATCGAAGTGAGACCAGCACCCTCACTTGCTTCATCGTCAACGGCAGATATCTTTCGTACCTTGTTCGCCACTTCCGAGCTGCCCAAGCCCATCGTCACTGATAATGACACGACATTTGTGTCAGGCGAGATGCAGGATTTTTTCGCTAAGAATGGTATCAAGAATGTTACCAGTGCCCCCTATCCTCCCGCCACAAATGGTCAAGCGGAGCGTATTGTGGCAGAAGCAAAACAGACGCTCAAGAAACTCGAAGAGGGTTCGGTTCTTTGCCGGCTTTCACGTTTTCTGTTTTTCCAGCATTCATCACCGCATGCAACTACGGGACAGACACCAACCCAACTGATGTTTGGGAGGAATCTGAGAACACCTCTCGATCTGATGAACGAAGACTCATCGGCAAGGGAGGAGAAATACAAGGACAAGTGGCATGTACGGAACTTCAGCAGTCACCCTAAATGGATTCTGGCAAAGTTCATCCGTCAGAGTGGGAAACGATCCTGCGAAGTCCAGATGGAAAACGATCAGCCAACGAAATGGTTCACGGTGTTGTACCTCCGCCGTTTAGGTAGCGTGAAGACGGACTCCAAACAAACTATGCAAGGAAACGGAGACAGACGCCGTAGGCAGAACACAGAAAGGAGCGACAAACGATATTTCCATCATTTGTACCGACTGGTGACGGACATACGTCCAATGTACGAAAAGGATTCAGCAACAGAAGGCGGATGTTTTTAAAACCAGCGAAGGCGAGACTGTCCCGTATTCTCAATTCCAGGAATGAATTTAATTTAGAATCACTTGCATTGCTCGGTCTTTCAAGTGTGCACCAGCATTATTGTGGACGGGGACCGCAAGTCCGTTTTTAGGATGGTCGCTTTTCTTCCTTGGTGTAGATGCTCCCAAAAAGACTTCTCAAATAGGTCGCATCCTCCCACATCGCTAATTCTCGAAACTCGACGTTGAGTCGAAACGAGGATGACTCCTTTTTCTTCTGAGAGTATAGCACGTGCATGGGTTGCCCTCAATTGCCATCAGAACGCTGACGAGGAAATCATAGTGACTGAAAACACGTATGATATCTTCATGGTCCATCAGATAATCTTAAGGGCACCAAAACAGTGTGTGAAACCCCTTTAAATGGATGGTTGCATCCGTACCAGTCGACCATGGTCTCATTTTCATCCTTGTTGACCACTGACAACAGTGTCGAAAATACCACGCAAAAAATGCGCAGTTTGATTGTTATTCGATTGAATACACGACAAGAGCAGACACCGGATGTTGAGAGGACAGCCGATGTTGAGAGTATGCCGGAATTCCCTTTCTGGAAATTTTTTTTAAATTCCGTGTTACCGCCGCGAAGCAACTGTGGCTATATGAGCGACGTACAGACGTGGACAGATGGAGAGAGTACAGCAGGAAGGAGTGGGGGACAGGGGGGTTAGTATGCGTCCTGGGCCGACTTCAGGGGGAACTGTGCCGACATTCGTCTGGAAAGTCTTCGGAAAATCCAGGGAAAACCTCAGACAGCACAGCCGGTGACAGGATTCGAACCCGTGTCACCTCCTAGTCTCGGCGTGGGAAGCTATCATCCTAACTACTACGCCACGGGAGCTGGTCTTTCTGGAAAAAGGTGAAAACGTGATTCCCTACACCACCAATCAGAGCACGGCCTTGAGGAAAAGAATGCCGCAGCGGTGGAGGCGTCTGGACGGCGCCTTTCTCCTTGAGCGAGGCATGTGTGTTCCTAAACCTACTGCAGAGTAGAGTAGATCACGTGACAGGTTTGTACCACGTGACCATACAGTAGCTAGCCGGTCGAGTGGGTTTGGGAACGCATGTCACACTCTCATCGGATAAGCATGGAGGGGAGAGGCTTCTTTTCGGAGAGGATGGGTGGGAAGACGTTATGGGGTCTCCCACAGGATGGCTACGTCGTGTCGAAAAATCCCAACAACTGTTTCGTTTGCAAGTACCAAGAGAGGAGACGCGACGAGCGTGACGGCACTACACGGTCTTACCCATGCCTTCTGACCCTGGGAAGGTGAGTTGAGAGAGTTAACTCGCTGGTTCACTCGACCTGGTTTTGAAACTCAGGTACTGACGTCATTGAGTAACTCGTTTTTAAACGACGCTCCTCCCGAGTTAACTTTAGCAGCTTTAGGAACGCAGCCACACCCTAAAAATGAGTAAAATGGGGAGTAATTGCAGCTTTTAGTCCCCTAGACTGCAAATACTCTCCCGGATTGCAAATTCGCACTGAACTTCACAAATTTTCTTCCGAATGCAACAGTCTACGTAAATAAGTGCTCGTGCTCAATTTGATGGGATAAGGCTGGTATAACTCAGCCAACTTCACAGGTATCACGGTTGATGGTTTGATTCAAACTGCTTTCCCTCGCATTTACTACAGAAAGGGACTATCTTTATGGGACTACTTCCAGGGCTAATTACTAGGCTTCCATCAAGTAAGCGTTACACGACTACGCGCTGCGGCTTTACTGGCCTGCGCTGCCCTGAGTGTGTGATGGTCTTCAGCAGTGCATAAGGAACTCTACCACAGGACGTAATTCCTGCAAACTTGGTGGACTCTCTATTAAGGGACTTGTCGGGCTAACGGTAGATCAAAGACCGAAGAGTGCTACTATGTGGCGCTTGCCCGACCGACGACATCACGGTCAGTCTATATGTAACTGATGGCAGGCAGTGTGTTTTTGGTAAAGAATCCACGCTGAGCTGGTCTCGAGTTAACCGGTGCAGCCATCGTTGTCCATACATTTCGAGCAACATTACGAGCACACCGGCATGTTAAACAGTTTATTGGGAAAGTATGACCGGACAATGCGAATTATCTGCTCACGAGGACCCAAGGTGCCAACCAGGTGTATCCTGAAATTTTAAAACGGAACATTAGTCTAAATATCCCAAACTATCGATGATCCTTAACGGCTAAAATCACCGAGCGTCGGCTGATGCATAACACAATGTGTAACATGTCGATGGAATTAGGTTTAGCAACGTATATGCCCTTCAAACAATTCGTCGAACGTGAGGTCCATGTCGTATATAGTTAATGGTGCTCTTTCCTGCCTCGAGAAGAAGCAGCATTCTATAGAATAATATCCCTGTACATTGCCACTACATTATTTACTACTTATTATTAATACACTAAACGTTATCGTAGGTGTTACCATAAAAGCCATTTCATCTATGATGCACTGAATGCCGTTCGTGATGCGTGTGCCGTCGTGTGTGTTCGGTCTATCTTATTCTTTTACAGCGATAGCTGTAAATAATATAATAAATAAATGTTGTAAATAATAATCTATGTAAATAATGTGTATGTGTATGTGTAATGTATATGTAAATAATAATAAATAAAGTGGAAGTATAAGGAAGTATAAAGGGGGGAGCGCGATTCTGGAGTCGGCGGAAGAGTATCTGAAGCACGATGGCCTGAAGCATCCAGCAAAGCGCTTCTGCCCAGCAATAGTCTCAACGTTGTTATGTCTCAGGTGGACCTGACAGACAACTTTCGCTTTCGGCGAAATAGCGCGAAGCGTTCGTCGTTAATTTCTATTGCCTATTTCTGTGCTTCACTATCCCTTCTCCTACCAAGTCACGGGGAAGGCATGCACACGACCTACTCGATTATAGCTAGGATATCATCGGCACCCCTTACCACCCTTACTCGTCGGCCCGGTTATTGCTTCCTGAATTTCTACAATACTTTAGTACCCTATCTTAGTATTTTTGTACAAGCCGTGGATGTCCTACGGGAGATGCTTCTTGCTAAAGTTGATTATCATCATCATTCTACGCGTTTTCATAGGAGCTGTTGCTGTCGTCTGCTACGGTAGTCGTATACGTCGTAATTCAAATCTCCATTGTCCAATCATGATGTATAGCGCAACTAGCGGACGGGCTCCTCAGAGCGGTTCCTGATTATGACACGGTCGGTATAATCTAGTAGGTCATTGGTATGCATATACTCGATAAAGGAATGGTAGATGCTTTGCAAGGCCTCGTTGGGAACCTTCTCGTATTGGCAAGACAACCTAAATGTTACCTCGTTCTCGGAGGACGTCTTTTCCTCTTCGGAAAATGAAGGCTCGGAGAGCACCTGACCCCCAGAGTCAGCCATTACTTTGTCAGACCATTCTAGGTTTGCTGGAGGGCGGTAGTGACGCTTCGCTATCAGTACCACGACCGGCAGTGGTCGGACTCCTGCTTCGCCCTGCAATGAGTATCACAGCTGTAAGGCCAACAACGGAAAGGTGTTGCCATCACCTCCGACTATCACGAGGGGATTACAAGCACCTCGACCGACCATTAGTTTATTATATCTAGCGGCTACAAGTGTTGTGTCCAGCGGCATATTGTAGCAAATAAGTTTTCCGCTGCGGTAAGAAGTTGCGAGCAGGTAAAGGCTTTAACACCCGCTTTTAAACGAACGACTGAGATGCCCGGCCTCTTTACAGGAGATGATTGGCAACGCGTAGTGTAAACCACCTCTGTCCTCGTTTTAAAGAAGCCGCTCCTTTGACTCCAAGGAACGGGAACCACCCGCTGCGTAGTCCGTGGTTTAGTGGTGGTGTGTCTGGACAAAAAACGCAGTTAAACTGAAGGAAAGGATCGAAATAATGGCTACGTGAAATACATGTAACCGGAATATATCGTTTTCAAAGGTCGGAAACATTAGAAAATGAAATTCATCGGGTTTTATTGAATTAAATTAAATTCGCCGTCTTAGACTAAGGCTGCGCGCTCCCGGTTGAATTCAGGCAACAGTGTGCGGACCGACATCACTGGAGTCGATTATGGTGGCAGGCTGTCTGTCACAAAATGCGCTCTTTCGACTCGCGATCTCCTACCGAACTGTCGCTAGAAACATCTCCGTTCATGCTTTCGGTGGTATCGGATTGCATGCAACCAGCCTGACGACGCCGTCCGCTGAGCAATTCGGAGTCCCGCTGGCGATGCCGGTTACATGACCGGAAGGGCGAAGCAGGGAATGGCGGGTTCAACCGGTTCAGCTGGTTTTGAATTCGACGTTTTATGAAAACACACGAACGAATTTTGCGAAACCTTCTTGGTGTTTTCTTCTTGGAAGGCATCTCCACGTGGAAAAAGGGAGGCGCATATGGTGAAAATAAATCGCACCAGCTGGATGTCAGCGACGCTCCTTTTTCGCCATCTTGCTTTGCAGGAGTTATTTGGAATTGCAGCCTGACAGCGGTACAAAAGGAAATGGACTCTCTTGTTGAAACGTTCGTGATCACGAACGTTTCAACAAGAGAGTCCATTTCCTTTTGTACCGCTGTCAGGCTGCAATTCCAAATAACTCCTGCAAAGCAAGATGGCGAAAAAGGAGCGTCGCTGACATCCAGCTGGTGCGATTTATTTTCTTAAAAGCGTTCAATATAGATTGCTTAACCTGAGTCATCTTCGAGTATTGGTACATTTCAATAACAGGGCCCACGTCTTTGGGTGTTCCTGTGGGTCTGTTGCAAGCATAAACAGCCGCACTCTTGCTCATCCACCATGTGGAAGCAAGTACTTACGGGGAAAATAATTTTTCTAACAGCTCTTGGTATGTAGATGGGCCCGATGTAGGTACTGCTTTCTTCGGCGTCTTCAATGATACCCTGAATAAGGACCACTTCTTCAATGTCTGGTGTTACCAGAAAGCTGCGTGCGTGCTCCAGGTTAGGGAGAACAATATTTTCCAGGCGCAGGAGAATTTTCTTCGTCGGCCACATCTGAAGCAAGAGGAAAAGGGGAAGTATTTCTGCACTGCATTCTGCATTTTCACGTCATGTGTATCTAGGTGCCTGAACGCGCGAAATTTCATCTATGACTTTTCTGGACTGGGGTTCAAGGTACACGAAGAGGCACCGTTACATTTTTTTTTTTTTTTTTTGTAAAGCTCGAGACAAAATGTCAACAAATCACAAATGTTGCAAATGTCAACAAATGTTGCGATCTCCGCACGTATCTTTTCCTCAAAATCCTCCTCCTTCAAGTCAGGTCTTGCCAACAATATCTTTATTTCGTTATACGCCAAAGGCTCGTAGGGAGCTACATAACGGAGGCACGAGCAATCTGTCTAGAAAAAGCAGTACAGAGAATAGAGTATACAGCTAATAAGTTCATCGTAGTTGCCAAACAGAACACTCTCAATACATATGCTAATAAAGAACACCTGATAAACATCATGTAACTATCAACAACCACAAAAATAAAGAAAAACACCGGGAGCGCCACACGCTAAGATGGTTGGGACCGCCAAGTACAAATACTGAAGAGGGAATGAAGATTACTGTTGACTAGGGACATAATTAGTCACAGCAGCTTTGAACTGTTCCGATTCCGATCGCAGCAAGACTACAGGCTGGAGAAGAGCATTCCAGTGATTCGCTGTACGGCAAATAAATGAGCGCAAACAGTAATCGTGAGTACACATTGTGAGCTGGACTTTAAAACTGTGGTCAACCCTAGGAGATATAAAAGTAGGATTATCGAAAGTGTCGAAGCTAAGAAAGCTATTGCGAAAAATGCAGTGAAAAGGGGTCTAGGGTGTGTGTATAAGGAGAACTGGGGCCTTCAAAGCTGGAATGCTACAATTGCAGAAGTAATTTATCACAGACGCTATTTTCCAGCGCGTTCTTAACAAAAGGTATGCAATTGGGCTGTATACTGTTCTACGGCCACGGGGGTTTATATGGTTTATATTTATGTCATCATGTGGGCTTGTTGGTAAAGGTACAACATACAGAAGTACACAATGCGCGGTCTAGAGAAACGAGAAAGCAGTTATTCGTGCCGTTAGTCTGCGTTTTGTGTGTTATGTTCTGGTTATGTATTGGCTTCGCAAATAAATCTTCATACTTGGAACATAGGATGAGCCTGGAGCAATTGAGCAGCCACGCGGCGACCGATGTATGTCCAGAGCTGGTAGAGGAAACTCGGTCTTTCCGTGAACACTGCGATGGCTTCCAGAACACGAGCTTTTGGGATGAGGTAGCCCTGGAAAATAACATTCGTGTTCAAGTCTATTTTTATCTATATTACTTTACTAAGATTACCTATACACTGTGCTGCATGGTGGCACAGGCTGCATTACACTAGGGATCCCGAGAGTAACGGAGAGAGACAAACACAGGGCTTTAAGTATGGACGTTTGTCACCGCAAATTCACCCTCTTTATCGCTGTTCCATATGAAACGATCTATATGACATAACTAAAAATATGTGCTGTTCCGGACGCACTACACTCCGGGCTATGGCACGTCGTTCCTAGTGGCTCACGGCAACCCGTAAGAGACGGCAGACCGTGCAAGAAACTGGCTGCTTCAGTCCAAAGCGGTACAGAGCGACGCGCTGTGATACCACAGCACAACCATATTTCATTCGTGAACGTGAGGGTTTTGATGTGACAGCCTCAAAAGAAATTTTGCAAACGACTTCCAGCTTTTTAGAAACTGTGGTCCACAGAAGGTACTTCTCGAAAATACAGTCAAGAGTGAGACCACAAGGATTAGCCTTCGCTACATAATGCGCTAAATGTACTTGTCGTCACAACTATACGACCTGAACATGAGTCAGTTTGGCTTCTCACAGCAAACGTCTCTGAAGGTTCTTGAGGACGACCGGTAATGTCAAGGATGCAGCCACCACCGTCGTCTTGGTTCGCTCCAGCTGCACTCACGGCAACGAGCGATGGCGGCGATCGCCACATGTTCGCCGACAAACGAAATCCTATCCGTTCCACCACTTCTATTATTCCTTACGTTAACTGCGGTCTCCGCCTTGACTTCAGTGACAGAGACTCCGGTAGTGACGATACTTAGGGTGCCGATCACTTCTGGTGCCATGACAAAGTCCTCCAGGCTGTCTTTGCTCACGAAATACAGGAATGAAGCACTGTTGGCCAATGCACCGTCGTTGCGAGTTTCTACACGGCCGGACACCTGCGCATTGTATGACTTTTGCGGATACCACTCTACGAACATACGGCATAATATGTTGCAATGTCCTTATTTACAACATAATAGATAGCTGTTTTGTTGGCAGCGGGAGCACGAGTTCACATATCTGTTCTAAGACACATTTAAGGGGACAATTTCGAAATGAGACACCATTTAGTGAAAGCGTCCGCCGCTTCTTACCTTAACGACGCCCGAGTAAGTGACTATGACGTCGTGATGAGTTTTTCTCTCTATAATTGTTTCGCCTGGTTCGTAAGATACTGGTCGGATCTTCAGCTGTAATATGAAGAAGCGCTGTATAACTACACAGGATGCATGTTATGATACAAAGCACTGAGAACGAAAAAGCATTTCAGAATCTCCCCTTATGATATCTCCCACAGACTTGTGCGCGCGAATGAACGCCGAAAAAATGAAAGGTTGTAGCGTCCAGTGTTGAAATGATCTCTCGTCGCCGCACGGTATCGATTGAGCGCAAAACAACTGCTCGATAATTGCATTTGCTAATAATTTTGCCTAAAAATCAGTGGCGATTTAAGGGTAAATGAGAGAGAAATGCGTTAGCATTAGGCGCCTTATCCGGTCCATACTGACTTTTTGACCTTTTGACTTTGACTTGACGGATATTAACTTGCGGTCTAAACCCAACTTCCGGTTCTCCACTTCCGGTCAAACCTGACTTCCAGTTGTCCACCTCCTCTATTTAATTAGACCGTAATTAGACTTTGCCGCAATTACTTTGAATTGCCCTTTAAATATCCTTTAATTACCGAGGGCAAGTTATCTGTGGTAATCTTAAATTTTATTTAATTCCCTTTAATTACGTTTGCTTGCTTTAATTACTCTCAATTTTCCTTAATTACCTCCGAGGTAATCTTTAATTTCGTTGAATATTTCTCTTAATAGCATATATCTTGCGTTTATTACCTTTAAACCTTTCTTGCTTTAATTACTTCTACCTCTCTTACCTCTTAATCTTAATTACCTTCAACTACTTCAATTTCAAATAATTTACCGCCATTTACAGCAGAGTCGCCAGCTCTGCTTCGAAGTCTTGAAGTCTTGGTAGTCTTTTTTAAGGCGGAACCTCATGAGTACAACGCTCCAAGCGGTTGAAATCAACATCACCGTGTATTCCAAGGTCGCGAAAGCTCTTTCGTGTGGTCCTAATGCAAGAGATGCAAAGGATGCTCACAGCTATGAATTGTCGAAGCGATGCCTTGGACAGCCATGGGATGCTTCGTAGTACAGCGATGGGCTTGTAGCTACACCGAAAACTTCGCGGCGCGTACAGAGAGCGTTTCATAGCTGCCGTGATCTCGCGTCGAACCTTGCGGAACTCGGGCCTGTCGAGAGTGCCGCTTTCATGCAAGTCTACCACGGTGTGAAAGACGTGGTTAAGCACAGCCTGACATGCTTGGCGGCTCTTGAAGGCCACAGCTACTCCAGGGAAGTTGCTCTGTATGCTCACTAGGTGTTTCAGGACCTGGAACAGAGCGGGTACAGCTAAACCGCAAAGCCTTGCTAACTTCAGATGCTAACACGCCGTCACCTAAGTCAATTACCCACTCCGAAAGGGTCCCGAGCCAGTGTAAAGAAAAAGGAAATGAATCTACGGGCCGGGTCCCCATAGCTTTATGGGAGCAGCAGTAGCAAAGCAGCAGCGGTTCGGCAGCAGCAACACGGCAACATGGCAGCAGAGCAGTTTTCTGCTGCGGCGGCTCTGCTGCTATAGAGGCGTCCCATAGCTTCGTTTTGAATTAGCGGCAGAAACGGCGTAGGAGGTCCAAACCGTGTTGGCAACTATGGCATTGTTTACGTTTGGAACATTCCGAAGGCGTACGCAGTAGCTAAGCCTTTTAGTACACACACGTAGGAATGCAATTCTACCTGAAAGGCCGATATGAGTGGGATATATTATGGATATGTAGCTCACAAGTGGACTGTGAAATGATTGTGGGGTTGGTCCGAGCCTCATATTATCTAATTTTGCTCTTCGTTTATATGTAGGAAGTATCGTGACATTCAACGTAGGTTCGTCCTTTCGCACTGCTGTGCAGTATCTGCCGCGGTTGTACGGAGACTCTTCTACAGGATTTTGTCGTATTAATATCGCCTCGTTACTATGATTCGATATTTTCATTTATTGCGACCTCTTCTGCTAGTCATCACTATAGTTTCTGCCTGTTTTCATAAGGTAACGAGTTCATTGTCTATCTCTACCGAACCTTTTTGTAGCCTGAACATTGTCTATCTCTTGTTATTTTACCAACCACCACCACCACCACCACCACCCTTTTCAAGAGTCAGTTTCATTTACAACAACCTACATGTCGTCGACCCTCACAAGAAATCTGGTCGGTATGGTTTTCACACAGCATGGACCTGAACGTAATTTGCTTGTACGTTACCAGGTCACGGGTTTTGAAGTATACTTTCCAGAAAACAAATGAAAATGTTAGCTACAACTCTGGTACACAACATATGTATCATGGAGGTTCGGTCGAACACTTTATTGAACTTAATCAACTGAGTTATGTCCTGAAAGCGCACTTCACGCAGTCCCGATGAATGAACACTCTCCAAACTACTGTCAATCACAAGCGTGCCCATGTCTTCAGAAACAAATCACACAACAACCAGACACACCGTCACTCTGCGCCCTACTAACCCTAAACACAGTCGAACGAAAACAATACCAACCAACCTCCTGATTGGCTTGCGAGACCGGCTGCTCAGGCTGCAGAGCAACAGGACAGCACAGCAACCAAAAAGTCGGATACGGGAGCAGCAGGGAATTTCTGCAGCTCGGCAGCACTGCTGCTATGGGACCCCGCTTTACGTTCTTTAGACCGGCTGCACAATTATGCATCCCTTCTTTTTTTTTTTTCACGGGGATTAGTGCACGATAGAGAGATACGAGGCCAGATTACATGATAGTGGTGGTGATAGTGGTGGTGACTTGCCGGTGTCGGGCCTCACAACCGTGGACATCATGTACACCAATGGCATTGTGAGATGCAATTCTAGAACGAGTATTTATAGGAACCTCGATCGCGAAGTACAAGCATTTGCCAAGAATACAACGACGGCTAGTCTATGGCTGATGTCCACATGTTAAAAAACACACACAAAAAAAAAATAGACAAGAGAAAGAAACCTCTTGTGCGATGAGGTTCAACCATTTTGCATGACCTTCGACATACATTCAATTCCAACGATTATATAGAGCTTGAATGTGCATTGCTTCGTTATGCTGTTGGTGTCGTTCGTTTCCGAGATACTACTTAGGGGATATTACCTGCAGTCGGTTCCGTCCAGCCAGCGTACGTATCTTTTGTGCCAGCTCTTCACTGTCGACGGTCTTGGAAATGCACTCTTGCACCTCCTCTTCGCTCGTAACCATAGCCAACGCAACCTCGTAAGAGTCGTAGATGACGCTGTCGATTCGCGCTTCGATCATCTTGGCTAGAAACCGGCATGGAATCTGAAGCATTGAACTTCAATTGTCAATATCGTTTCGGCACAGAAAGGCGCCAGTTCCTCACCAAAATCAAATATATTATCGGACATAGCGTGGGTATGACCAGTGCCGGATTTACAGTGGTGGGGCCCCCGGGGGCACTGTGCTGTGGGGGCCCCATCGTGTATTCTATGTCTATCCATGTTATTCCGGGTCGATATGGGTGGACGGAGAACATATTTTTACCAAGGTTCCGTTTCTTCCATCTTTCTTGACGACGAAGTATAACTGTGGCTATTCTTGCGCCGCTTACATGTTGCTGCAGTTGCATTTATTATGTACAAAAGGAAATAATGTAGATCATAGACGTGCCTCACAGGTACATGCAGTTGCATGGGTGGCATGCAAAACAGATTTCCTTTGGACAAGACCTTTTCTGGTGGGGCTCCTTTGTGGTGGGGGCCCCGGGACAAGTGCCCCATCGAACACCCCGCCCCCTAAATCCAGCACTGGGTACGACAGACATGTAACACAGCTGAAGATTATCGTATCATTATAATTATGCAAACATGTACGTTTCCCTGAACTGATCGTTTGTAGCGCAGCGGCCTCAAGCCGCACATATTAGGGAACCGTAGAAGACAAACACATTGCTTTGACACGCAGTCTTTCGCGTTAAATACCGTGTGCCGTGAGATGAGATTTTAGCGCTGGTTAAAGAACCCTTAGGTGGCCAAAATTAATACGCAGACCAACCACTGTGGCGTCGCTCACGATCATAGTTGTCTTGAATTATTATTATTATTACTATATGCGAGGGGTTCAACCTTACAACTACAGCGCAAGAGTTGTCACCCTAACGAGAAACGTCGCCCAACTTATGATAGCGCTGTGGAGTTTCCCTTTACTGCGCTATTGCTTACTGCGCTACTGCTTCATAGTCAAGCGTCCAAAACACGCAGCCATGAGGTCCACAATGACCTGCTGTGTAACTCAGAGCCCTTGACCATCAAGCAGAAGCTACCTCTCAGGAGCTACCCTCTCAAATAATATAGTGAACATATTGGAATAAAAACCAGGTTTTTATGCGTATAGAGTATAGCTGGTCTTCCTCAACGCGAGTCCAGACCGGTGGTGATGGAATATCCTAGCTGACAGATGTATTATTTTTACCCTTTATGCAGGGCGTGCTGCCCCTGTCGCCCCAGAATATATACATGTGAGCACTTCTTGTGGCTCCTGAACCTCAACAAGTGATTGGCAAAGCATTTCGGTGTTCACATGCACTATAGTGACAAGCACTTTAGTTAGATAATGACATACTGAAAAATATAGATGGAACAGTTATGTACAAAGCCCATTGTATGTCATATTTTGAGGAATTATGTTAAAGTAGCAAACCAGAAGCCATTCACTGTCAACAATGTCAGCTAGCAGTTTCTCTGATTTTTCTATTTCGTTTTTCAAGTTGAAACAATATTGTATGCAAAGAGATGATGATTTGCGTAGCGAAATTCGGCTATGGATATTTCAACGTACGTGCAGGTTTCACGATTATCTAAAAATGGAACGCCTTTCATCGAAGATTGTCTCCCATTCTGCAATCTCGCTTTCACAGAAAAATTCCATTCCAGAAAGATTCCATAATAAAAGGGTTAATTAATGAATTTTTGGCAATTAGTCATCTAGTAGTACTCTCTTGCTGTTTGTGCGTGCGTGCGTGCGTGCGTGTTAGAATTCAGTGTATTGCAATAAAATAAAACGCTACATTTCTACCATCACTATGCTGGTTTTTACAGACTGTCTTCGTTTGTGCTTCGACCGACTGAGGCTCGCATACTGTTTAGTTGTACTCGTCAAGACATTACACGTTACGTCAATTTATGGAGCAACCTTCTTTCCCGCGTGGGCGACCATGTATGGGAAGAGTCTACCACCATGTGATAGAGACCCAGGAGTTCCTGCTTCCCAATATGTGCAGCGGTAGCGCGCCAAACAGTACACTTAGTTCATTACTTACATCAACATATTTGAAGATATGCGCTAAACGGCCTGCGCAGAGCATTATCATGACCGCAGGGGCGATGAGGCGCGAGATAGATCGCTCCTTCGACAGTCGGACAGCAAAGTGGAGTGCCAGCATCACTTGACTCGACACAGCAAGTAGAATATCCAGCTTGTTGTACATATCGAGACGGTGAAAGCGATGGCCATGAACGTACAACTGAAATTACCATAAGCACATACATTATCGGAAGCATAACAGGCAACCAACTCGAGCAGGGGTGTTCGCAAGCACGACGAATTTTATAAATGTGACCGACAAAAATGGGTATTGCAGTTTATCTTCTCATCAGGCGATTCGAATTGTGTGTCATACTGGACACCGACTGCGCAAGACAAGGACGCAGACGGACATTACTGTAATCTTCACCAAATTACCACTTTGCTAGGTATCGTCTGATTATCACCGAAATAAAGTAGTTGTTGCTACTTGTAAAAGAAAGAAAAGTTCGTCGATTCGTGCACGCGTTCGGGAATTATTTAGCCCGTAGATAGTCCGAAAAATAAAGTCCTACAGTGTCCAGGAAGGTTAGCAGAGCTCTGTGGATACGGTGCCGGTGAGCTGACCCACACACCAGATATATGACGAAAGACAATTAAAAATGAAGGGAGTTGAGGCTTGGTTGACAGAGTATATCTACACTTGATGCAGCCCTGCACTCATTCACAGCATACATACCACAGATAGCATCTCCGCCATGAAGGTACCGACATAAATCGTCTCAATTACTATGCAGGGGTAGTCCGTCCATAAGTTCTTGTAGTAGGCTATGGCGACGCCCAGAGAGCATAAAATGTAGGCAAAGGTTGACGCCACCACCACCACTCCGTAGTAAGAGTGCTCGAAACCGTCCAGCATCATCTCACGCAACGTCGTGCCATGCCATTCTTGGGGTGTTGGCCAGTCCTCCGAGCCCGTGTGCTGGGGATCTACAACTTCGTCGCCACTCCACCGCTTCTTCTGAAAATGTGTTTGTAGTGATCGAACATGGCGCAGTTGGAACCACATCGACGGCCGTATACTATAAAACGTTATGAACTGAACTCTAGGTTTTCGAGAGGTATAGTTGAGCTTGTATTAAAAAAAAAGTGGAGGGAGAGGGACAGAACTGTAGAGAGAACTGGAGAGAACTGTTCCCTTCATGTATTCAACGTAAGGACGTCACAAAATGTAGTCCGTCAGTAATCCGTCCGTCCCTGGTGTTACTGCGCCGGAGGATTCAGAGCCGTTTATGAGGAGAGTTTGGCCATTCTGTGATGTTTTGCCTGTGATGTTACGTAGTTTCAAAGGCTGCTTCCCGGAGCTCGGACCGGAATAATGATGCCCTCATGTAGGGTGGGACAGACGGCACGTAGTCACGAGATGGCTCTCCTCTCGCGGTTAAGCTGCAGCTGCAACTTGCTGCAACTGCAAGCTGCGGCTACAACATGCTTCTTGTCAGTAAACTTTCCACATCACTTTTTTCACAGTTAGCAAATGCTGGAACAGGTTTCCCGCGTCATTTCTCATGCTCCTGAATGAACCCTGCGCCGAGTCTGTCATGGAAAGCTTACCAGCTTGTATGTCCAGTCAGGAATGGCAACTAGCTGCCGAATCATAGCAGCATCTAGATATCTAAATGGGACAGAAAATCATTAGGTACGCCAAAAGTAGACCAAAGCATTAAGTATCCGCCTAAGCCATGTACTTTCCGTATGCATCCGCAGTGACGATTTATTGAAGGAGCGCCATGTTATAGGGACCCTCAATCTGTTGCTTCACGAAAATCCCTCTGCTGAATAATTCAGGAACAGCAGGGCTCGCTTGGATAAGCTTATAGAGTAAATAAAGCTTTTAGACTTCACTTCGGACGCTTTCGGAACCTCTGCCTTACCAAATCGGCACATTCAGCAAAAAATAATCCAGGAAAAAAACCAAAAAGAACGTGTTGACACTTAGTATTTTTTTTTTTCAGTACGGTAATTAATTTGTTGCGGTTTACATATTTAGTGCGCGAAGAAGCGTACCAATGCGCTGATTCGCTCGGGTATCCGGCTGTGAATTATGTGTTCATCGGACTGGTTAACACACGGGGTGGGATACGGAAGATAAGGAACAGACGGAAGTAGGCGCTTCGGTATGAATTATCATTTTCCAAGCAGCACAACGTGCTGTAAGTCGAGTGCAGTGGGAGTGCACGGTAGGTGTCTTATCAATGTTATTTAGCTTCACGGGTCTGTTCAAGGCCTTCCACCTACCCGTCCACACCGATTGCACTCGACTTTCAGCACATTGTGCTGCTTGGGTCTCTACCGATTAGTACACAGCGCTCACGGCGTATTCGTCATCATCACGATAAAGGCATCTCACCTATCGAACAACAGCACCGAAAGCGCTGTGTTCCAGAAGAGCAGAGAAGGGTGGGGGTGTTCTCACACCTTCCGTCAGCCCCCCTGTGTAAACCAGGCGGATGAACACGTAATTGTCAGCCGAATAGCTGAGCGAAAGAGCGCATTGGTACGCTGCTCCGCGCAAGAGCTATGTAAACCGATACCAATTAATGTTTTTTCTGGCTATTTTTCGCTGAAGGTTCCGATCCGTAAGACATTCAGAAAGCACCCGAAGTAACATTTAAAAGTTAGGATTTTTATTTAATTAAGGAACATACGGAAAGGAGCCGCTCACTGCCCAGCTCTTGGTCGACGCCTCAAGGATGTTTTCCTTAGTTATTCCTGTAGTTATTCGAAAGCACCAGCCGTATTTGAATTATTCGGCCTGGGGGAGTTTCGCCGAACACCCGGTATAGAGCTCGCAACTAATTATAAGATCAGAGATATATTCGACTGTAACTTACGTGTACATGTCGGATACAAAATATCATCCTACACAGTACGGATGGTTCACATCTGGTTTCGGTTTCGCGGTGACGCACGCACGTGCTTCCGCAACTTCGCTGACGTCACAAGGGTGTGTGACAAAGTAAAAGGTGATTGACGACTGCATTTAGAAAGCGTTGTCTCGAATCGGCGGCGTGACTGCATGACGACTATGGAAATAGTTACTGTCAGTGACGTTCGAGCTTCGAATGCGCTGGCTATAAAGTTCGGTTATGAATAGTTACCTGCGATTTTAATTGAAGCGCTTCGCACGGTAACTCTGCGCATGACAAGAATTCGTGTCACACAGTCCGTTTAGCTTTGGTAGGGGTCTGCACTGTCGCTTTTGAAGGCTTAGGATACGAGGCACTCATGATCAGAGGAAGGTCCTGAACCCGTTACAATTTGATTTCAATTTGAAGTCGTCAACACCTTCATTGGGACACACCCGGATTGTGACACACCACGTAAGCCAGACAAGAGGCGCACAACAATCAGTGTGGTGCAGTATAGCTCTATGTCGCTGGATGGGTCTCCTGTCGGCAAGGCAGTGCTACTGCATAATATTCTCACCAGATGAACGCGTCACCCTTCATTTACCACGTCACAATATCAGCATTGCAACACGTGTGAGTCACGTCACGTCTGGTCTGGCACAGCTAGGATCCATTACATGATTAAAAACAGATCTTACTCTTTAGTGTCGTACGGATATTCTAGAGCTGCCAGTAGGATCAGCAGAGTGCGTCGTTGAATTCGTCCTTCTTGAAACTGACGAGAAAAGCTCACCTGAAAAGGCCAAGAACAATCATTATGAAGTGTTCCTTTTTTACACCTCACCTTTTCATGATCAACACGATCAATAACATAATAGAGAAAGTAAATACGCATATTCCTGCTTGCCACATCGGCAATAAAAAGAGACGAGTTGCGTGCTGGCCTCTATTTCCTTCACTTTTTTTACATTTGAAAGCACTGGGAATGTTGAACATGCTTGAACATGTGAATGTTGTAGAAAATTATACAGCTCCTTCTTTAACCTCGACTTATGACCGTAGTTGCCAATGTGCCAGAAAAACCCGAATCATCATCATCAGTAACATTGACATGGATATTTCTTATGTCGCTTCTGGTCATATTACAGCCATAGCTGTTAAGGGCTCAATACCGCGAAGATCCTGTCCGTACGTCGCATCGCCGAAACTCTTCTCTCCCTTGGCGTGAGATAAAGCGAAGGTACGAAACAAAAAGTGCGCGATGCAGATTCGTCATTTCGGAGAGTCACGTTGGCTGTGACGTTGGCGTCACGTGCCTGAGAAGAAGTGGCAGCAGCGGCGGTTGCCGCTTCACGTGTCAGGGCACGAGAAGAGTTCCGCGGCGCGCGTACCGGCTTCACGTCGCCCCCGGCAACAGCGGAGCCGGAGTCAGTTTTGAATGTGTGCGTGGAGGCGAATAGCAGCATTATGGGCCGTCCTAGGAAGTGTACGTACGGGAGATCTTTGCTGCGGATCACAATCAGCAGGGTGAACGATGCACATAGCGACAGACGAGCTTAGGATAAACAGCTCTGTCACTGTCGCTGATTTGATGCCACTCATATCATATGTGCTTGAATCATCATATCATATCATATCATATCATATCATATGTGCTTGAACTTGAATCATATGTGCCACTTTTTATACGAACCTTTCATATGGTCTACTATTCAGTAGCCAGCATGTCTACTTACGGGATAGTAGCCACCAACGCACATAATCGTGTGCGTCAACATCAAGCAGCAGGGTGTCGGAGCGAACCGAAAACCGGAACCGAAAACCGAAAAAAAACGCTATTTTGGTGCGAACCGGAACGGAATCGAAACCGCATACATTTCTTTCGCTCAGGAGGGAAGCCGAAAAATAATTTAACGGTTTTCGGTCCAAGAAAAAACTTCGCCGGTTTGGACTACGGACAGGCGAATGAGACGTCGTGTGCTCTGAAGTCTTGTCATGGATACTATACGAGGGTTACAGTTACGATGGAATGTATGTCGGTATAGTATGACCCTTAGGCTCCCTTTGTAATGGTTTATCGTTCGCGCACGCACACAGACTTCGAGGTACATGTGACTCTCTAGCAATGTGCCGTAGTGTTCGTTTTAATTTGATCCCCCCAAACTCTCAACTAAACAACAAGGGGGCTGCATAACAGCTTCTTTATCGGTAATGTCGCGCAACGCGTCCCTTGTTTGAGAGCAGCTAAGTTGAATACATTTACGTATACGCGAGGGCAAGCCCGTGCAAAGTGGCAACTCTTTTGTGAACAGGACACCAAGAAAATAAAACGGAGCCGCCGAGCGCGTTTGTGAGTGAAGGTGTTCCTCCATTTACGTCGTACTCGTGCGGTGATGCTTGCTGGCTAGACAGTAGCAACAGACATTCGGATGGGACGCAATCGCTCAAACCCAGCAAGAAAGTACTTTATGTATGACATCACGACAAACAAGTCAGTTTGTAGCATGCGCTTCAAGAAATGAGAAAGCCCATTTGAACAGACAGTACACCTACAGGAACCAGGAGCTACCAATTTCACAGCTGTCTATTAATATTAAATACCATGTATGCTGAATAAACGGGTTTACATTTTGCAACATTGATTTTTTTTGTGTGTGGGGATGAGCATTCCCAGCAGAAGCGAACCGGTTAAAGACCGGTATGAACCGTGGTATTTTTTTGCTCCGGAGCAGAACCGGTACCGGATCGTTTATGATGTAACCGGAACGAAAACCGGAACGAAAAACGTTTCGGTTCGACACCCTGTCAACCAGTGACTGACACATCGAAATTTGTCGATGTGGTTGTCGCTGTGACTGCAACAAAAGCACAAGCAGTTGTGTTTCGTTGAACACATATGTACTGGTCCATAGTGTATCACCAGCTAGCTCACACTGTTATGGTGAGCATAAACAATGGCCCCTCTGCCTGTACCTCTGTGTTGCGCGCCACAGCACTCTCGTGTAAAATAAGTCAAACGAGCTGTACACTGAGAAAAAATAGTGTCGTCACAACTCCTTTACGGGAGCAAATGGCGTCTCCCTTAGAACTCTCCTTTTGTAGTAAAACATACACACTCCAAGGGGGAGTTCCACTTTACTCCATTTCCCAGGACTAGCCTTGACGCCAGTTACAGGTATCATGCTGACACCATGCAACAGATTTATACCAGTGCCTCTGCAGCTGGTTTGGAATCATCTACAAAATTTCTGACATCGAAATATCTGTGTATCCGCTCATAACTGGTTCATACTCGATGGGGATGGGAAAAGTTGTGCGTGAAAGACGAAGGGAAGTGTTATGATAGTGTACAAGAGATAGTGGGTGTACCTCCAAGAAATTTCAGTAGTCCCACAGAACTACTCACTAGAAAAGACATCCGATCTTCCCGTAGCTAACATCCACTGGGAACCTCCCTCGAATGCGGTAAACACCGAGATAAGTATTCGACGTAATTGGGTCACATTTCACCGAAAGTCACCGTACGAGAAGGAGGGCGATGTCACACATCAGTTGTCCATTAAAATTTGTCTGACAAGAGGGAGTACCTATTTGCAGTGATGGAGTTACATGGCAAATGCACGAAAGAGGGAGTAAGCGACTGACAGGGGTGGTGGTGGATCTGTAGTAAATGTGGGAGGTAATCCCCGTTACTCCTTTTCTTTCTTTTTTCTTTTTTTTTCTGGGAGTGTAGCTGAAGTTGCGTGAGACGTGTTTCCGGCTTGGCAGACGTGTTCGGGAGCTTTCAGTCCGTTTCGGAACTTTTATGATCATTATGGTCCATGTGCTATACGCTCTCCCTGTGTATTTACAAAACAGCATGGTCTACTGGTTCAGAAAGCAACCATCCTCCTGCAACCATCCTTACCTGATGTATACGAAGAGCGTTTTCGATTGCTATTTGGTAAGCAGCCGTTTCATTCTCCTTTTGCAGGACTTCAGTCACCGTTGAGCGACGGCGCAAGAGCCGTTTCTGAAGATACGACAGGCATGTACTTCATATTTGCTAACCGAAATAACAGCGTGACTAGTCAGTGAACTGTATCCTGACCAACATAACATACTGAAATGCCTCGCTTAAGCGTTGAGTGTACCGTAAGTACTGTCCGATGTCAACACATAGGGACAACACAAGTATTGTAATGGACGCTCTCCTATACGCTCAGCTGCTCAGCTTTTTTTCTTATTTTCTTTGCATCGGATGTCTTTCGGGTTCGAGAGGACCTGTGCCGACACGAAGGGCCAGCGGGTCAGTATCATACACAAGCGTTGGCCTAGAAACCGACGGAAGCTCACACAGTAGGATGCTCATGGCTCTTTAGTCCAGAGTGTTGTCATTGGACTCAAAAGGGCTGAGGCACCTGGCCTTG
Source organism: Ornithodoros turicata (assembly GCF_037126465.1). Lineage (NCBI taxonomy): Eukaryota > Metazoa > Arthropoda > Arachnida > Ixodida > Argasidae > Ornithodoros > Ornithodoros turicata. Next base: position 136,255,804 of record NC_088202.1, on the reverse strand, counting down.
AAGGCGTTGAGACACTTTCATAGATTACATCATGGACGCATTGTATTGCACGCCAGAATACTGAGGAAAAAAGAATTATTCTTCTGCGTACTTAGCAAGATACAAGCCCTCAAACGCACTACCGTGCAAAGCGCAGACGTCACAGACCTCAAGAGTTGCGTCTATTCCCATTGGCAGCCGTAAGCACGTGACTTCTCGTGCGCTGCCTCAATGGAGGCGGTGAGGTCTGTGACATCTGAGACGCATGAGTTTCGGTATCCGCGGTGCCCACTTTTTTTTCCTTTCTATTATCCTCTTCGCTGTGGAACTTTCAATGCAGGTTCACATCGATGCACAGCACCGGCTTTTACGTTTATCTGGGATAACCAGGCATGTCTTGTCGCAAGTTATGCCGCGTAAATGTAAAAGGCGGTTAGTTTGCATCGACGTTAACCTGTATTCCAGGTTTAACAGCAAATATGCTAACAGACGCGTAGTGCAGATACCGAAACTCATCCGACAGTGACGTCATGGCGAGAAGTTCCGTCACTGAGAGGCCGCGGGGGATATCACGCGCTTACGAGGACCAATAGACTTGGCGATGACTATGGCTCTGGACTACAGTGCAACGCGCGTATAATGCAATCGACCACAACCCCATTAAATGCCTCATATATAACATAGCTGGAGTCACAAGGTGGCATGCGATTCAATTTACCAGTGCATTTTATAGCTTTGCACTCACGTTCTGAACACGCTGTGCACCAGTAATTAGCCTGGCAGTCATTCGCGTTCGGGCAGCCACCCAGCCCCAGTCGACGGTCATAAAATAACTCTCGCTGCGCTGTCGTTTCTCCGACACGTTCACCATTTGTCGCATGTAAGCCAACGCCTGAAGCATCGTATCTTCATCGCCGGCCATGGCCTTTTGAAGACCTGGGTGAAGAAAAAGACGTTAAAGTGATGAAGTAAATACCAAGTGACCAAGTAAATACCAAGGCAAGTATCGAAAGTAGTTATTATTTTTTAGGCTATGCCTAGCAGTCTGATAATAGACGCAGTGTGAACCTACGGAGTGAATAAAAATTTTGAATTTGAACTTTAGCAATTTTCTGTTCCCACTCGATATATTGGTACAAAAGATTATTGGACACTGTTGGATTCACTGCTTGAGATGTGTCTTATACCCTGACACATGGGCTAGCCGGATCTCATTTACGGCGGGAGTCCTTTATTGGTTTGAAGGACATGTTACTCAAAGAACATCGCGCAGGAGATGTACGACAGTGCCGACCTCTCTTTCCCTCAGTAGCGTCTTAAGAATGGCTAAAAACGGGAATTTCTGAAGTGTGGAGCTCAATAATGCTATCGCATTTATAACTGATGTGTTTGAGTATGCGTTTTTGTGTTCGTCTCCGTGTCTTTCGGCTGTAGTCATGCATATTACCCCACTCGCTGTAAAACATGAAATTAACCGCCTTTTACCTTTCCCTGGGATAACTTCAGAAGTAGTGTGGCAACATGTACGGGATCTGAAATGTTACCGCTTTATATACACCTTACGCTCCGCGTATCAGAGTCGTCACTTCCAATCTGGGAAAACCGTTTCTTCGTCACATTACTGTGGTGTACAGATATTATTGTGGTGTGATTGCTCTGTGATTTGAGTAATTAACGAAGTGCTGGAACATTACCTAGAAACCTGAGAACCACGCTGTAGAGCATGGGGTTGACGAAGCTTTGCAGAAAGACAACTCCTGCTACGTGAATGATGCCCTGAAACATTTAGCTCGTTAGTTTTATTTAGCACTATATGAAAAATCGCAGAGCGCTATGTTCGCCTAAATTGTGCTGATCGCTGTAGTCAGAAAACAAGAATAAGACGGCGAGAATTTTAAGATGTACAGTTGTGCTTCCGGAGAGTACTATGAAGCTACGGGGGTAAATGCTGCCATGCAACAGTGAGCAACGCTACGAGACTACACATTTTCGGAAAACGACATAACAAAACAAAAACAAAAGAAGGTCTTCTAGTTGCGCTCAATGTCAGGTTGCGGTATTTGCAACAGGAGTTTCGGATGAGAATAATGTGAAGGATGTATGACAACCGACAACCGATTCCGTAAACAGGACAAGCCAATTCGGTGTAGGCCGCTGGCTGGTTCTCCAGTGGGTTGCAAACCATTCTGGTGTCGTGGGGAATGAGCAGCCAGACAGCGCCGCAGAAGCAGCCCTCTCGTATCGGAAGCGAACCAGTATTGCACTGCTGCGAGGAGACCGTCGTTCCATTCTGCGACGCCTCTTGACACCCCTGGCTTCTCGCCAATGGACAACCGACATTCTCGCCCCATCTATGCTGAGCAAGAGTTGATCCAACGCACGAAACACCTTTCGTCAAGACGCTGCAAAAGCCACATCGAATGCGACTCGATGTGGCTTTTACACCTCAATGGCGTTACCGCTTGAGACAAGTTGACTCTCCCAGATGGTGTCACTGCGGTGCTCTAGAGGACCTGGAGCACATTCTTCTTCATTGTTCACACTACCAACCTTCCCGTGCCGCACTCTTCGGCTCTCTTAGCTGGGCTCTCATGGTCCCTGGCCGAATCCAGTCCACCAACGCTCTTTTGACCTTTTTGGACACAATAGGACTTCCATACTTATTGTGAAAGGGTTCATCATTTCATTCCCCACATCACCACCAGCAACGAGGTGGAGTATCGCCCCTGGCGATGAAACTCCCCATCCATCCTCTTAAAATGAAGTTGTTGTTGGGTGCAGGATGTACGGTGGCAGGTAGGAGTGGGGGACAGGGGTGTTAGTAGGCATCATAATTGCTGGGCCGATTTCAAGGTGAACTGTACCGACATTCGTCTACAAAGTCGGCCCGAAAATCCAGGGAAAACCTCGCAGACGGTAGCAGGATTCGAGCCTACTACCTTCCAGTCCTCAGCACGACCTTAGCTACCAACAACGAGCGTGTTTTTTTACCCGCCCGGCAGTGCCGCTGGTGTGACGCTATACGCCCTGTGCAGTACCTAATGAAGGCGCTGCAAACGCGCCGTGCAGCGCCACTACCGGTGCAGCCGGAAATACTGCGCGGGACGCGTCCGGGGTGTTTCGTGTTGCGTAGGAATGGCTGACGCAGTACTGTTGATCGTAAAGCGCGTGGGATTTGACTTAAAATAACCACTGCAGCAGCTTTTCTGAGGAATTCCCTTTGCAGTAAGGCCAGGTTGCTGCGCGAAAGCGACAACGTCGTCAAGACATGGAAGAAAAGGCTTCATGCACGGCGTAGGGAAGATGCATTCGGAGAGCCGATGTAAAGAAAGAAGCATACAGCGCCGTAATAGAGTTATGTCATTCCCCTTTATGAATTTTCATAAGTAAATAAATACTTCGTAGCTACGAAATTTCGCACGAAACGGTTTCGCCATCCTACTGTTTCCGATTTTGCGACGCCGGGAGAAAACGCTTGGTATATCGCAGATGGGAACGAGATCACGTCTCCGCGATCCGTAGCTCTTCGGAAAGTTAGTCACCTCCTAGTATCGGCGCGGGAAGCGATCATCCTAACCACTACGTCACACGAGGTAGTTAAAAAAACGTTTCAAGACCCAGCTACGATGCTAGAATAACACGAGAGCAAGTCCGAAGACCACCCCTCTCCACATCACGAATGACATACGTAGAAGCACAGACAGTGTACCCTCCTTATATATATATATATATATATATATATACATTACAGAAAGCTTGCTTTATGCCTCCTCGCACTCCTCAGTCACGTGGAGTCACGACGTCGCAGGTACAGGCTTTCTGTGGCTGGTACCAGATGCTGCCCATGCGGCTGATGGCGGAGAGTCTCTGCAACAACGTATTTACCAAGAAACAATGCTACCACCCGCGACCACTTCCGGCCAGGCACCTGATTCGTCAAAAGTGGTGAAACGTTCTGCTCACCGAGGACGTCGTGAGAACGTGTCAGCGTCTAATATGTTCGGAGTGTTTTCGCGTCGAGGAAACGCGCTATGCAGTTACGGCTTCACCCTTACTGGACCTTACAGAACGACCACCGCCGCGGCGCATACCAGATTGGACAACCGACAACACTTGTGGGCTAATGTAATCAATAGCGTAGTCTTCATTGCCCATACCTTAAAGGCGATCTGTATGTTGACGAATAGATACCGCTGGTAGAAGAGCACCAGGAGGAGGCGGAACGATCCACGCATTCCGAACCAAACTAATACAATAGCCTGTTGCCAGCGCACGTGGTAATCCATGTACTCCAGGACAGGCAGAGTCAAGAGCACAGATATCGCTCTGAAACAAGGCATGTAATAACACGTACCATGAATGTTACTCTTCGAAGGACCCACCTGGAACATGTGACGAAGATGTAGGTGACTAGGATGAGCAGGATGTCTTTGAAGGATAAGAAACGTTTCGCCAGTTCAATTGTGTAGATACAGGCGATGAATATGGCGATCACTTCGCTGAGTTCGTATATAATTGTCCAGTATCTAGGTTTAGAGAGCAATAAGTATGCCATTATCATTCGTTAGGGCTAGAATTATAATATCTATCGGCGATAGCTCGACGAGATGCAAAATATCAGCTGTTTTCGCGAACCTGGCACAGTCGACACTTCGAAGTCAAATCAAACTCATAGCTTTGTTTAATATAGTTACCCGTCAGAGAGAATCCTACGCCCCATAGGACAAACAAAAATGCCCTGTTCACTGTGTTTAGCTCGGTTACGTTATCCTTTTGAGAAACGTGCACCTGGCACGTGCATCACCTGGCTTAGCCTCAACCAGGGCGAAGACCTAGCGCTTTCCTCAAAAGAGAGGACTGGTGGATTTCTCGTAGGCGTTGTCGTACTTCTCGAACATAGTCTCCCGCTGGCAGGGTGCCAACAAGCGAGTCTTTGCTGAGCACTACACGCCTTGTTCTGCCGAACCCATTTCCTCACAACAATATATGCAACTAATTCCCACTGCGTTAAAAGACAACACGGAAGGCTGAAAAAAGAACCTGCAACGTAGTGGTGGATGAGACGATTAAACATAGGACAACACAACAAACAAACAAAGGACAACACAACACAACAAAACCATAGGACAACACAACAAAAGCCTCACGACACCCAGTTGCATACTTCAACTACCGTCATAGAACTGCCTTAGGCTACGCACCTTGTGAGATGCTCTTCGAGGTCCGATGATGTGATGAGGATGTGGTTGTTGGTGATGATTGAGAAGGCAATGACTCCTGACACGCCGCATGCACCGAAGCTTTCCAGAATCATGAAGGTCAGATAGGCGAGCCCCATGAGAACTAGCACTGCGTACGGGGGTTCTGGTTCAACGCGAGTGAGGACGTGCATGGCTAGGTAGGCCATCAAGCTTCCCACGAGCATGCTGATGCCCAGATAAAGGAACAAAGAGGCGTAGCGGCCGACGTCTGTAATTGAAATCGGTGTCAACGGTAAAATAAGCGTTCCAACAGGAGGCCATACAGAGACGTTCAATGTAGCAGGAGCACAGCCATGTACACTGCTGGTCACCAGAACAGGGAAACCTAGTTGCGGTGGACGCTACTCTTTTGCTGGAGTGGGAGAATCTGTAGAGCGTGTTGGTTCAGTCTGAAAATGATGGGACTGCGCGGCCAAAAGAGACAGAGTTACTCTCCTCGTGTCCGTCACTTGTTCACTTGCGTTCGTGTCGAGTTTTGGTGTTACTATTCATTTCCTGAGTTCAACGTGTATGCAGGGAACGCGGCATTTTTGGAGCAGGAAAATATGATTCCGGAGGTCAAGCTTGGACGAACTGAAATAAACAGCTGACTTTGCAGTCACTTAGAACGTCCATACGCAACTGTGTGCTTACTGCATATACATGTACGCATAGCGCGGTGGAGTGTTCAACCAGCATCTTAACAGACAAAAAAAAAAAAAATCTGCACCTACACAGCAGACGTTGCACACGCCGGAACCTGTTGAGCAAGTGGGTCGCTTCGGTGGTGCAGTCAACGTGCTGAGAAATTGCCTTTCGGCGAGAATATTCCCCCATGAATGACATAATAGTTGACGCTTCCATAAAGGGGACTATCGCTGGAGCTTGAAATCCCTCTGCAGCCTCCTTGCAGTGATCGTTCATTATCTGTGCACGAATTTGTAGATTTTTGGTTCTACGGGAAGTGCAGTCCCTGATTTACCACATCTCTGCTTCGCTTACCGCCGCCTTTCCCGGTATAAGTTATTATCGGCGTATCGGGGAATCCACACGGTTTTAAATTTCAGCGCAACGAGACGTGCGCGTATCGTCAGCGTAAGAGAAATGGGAGGACACAGGACGTTCCCCTATGGTCCTTTCCTCCTGCTGCGTTTTCTTTTTCTTTTTTTTTTGTCCCACTGTAGAGAATACGTGGGGAGGAGATGTGGGAGAGGACACTGACACGTGACCATCCTGACGAGTATTGTCACGGAAACAGAACGCTGTCTGATTAAGAGATTCTCCTCTTTCCTCCATCCCATGGGTGCGGGTCCACTGTCTGCTCTCACGACAAAATACGCATAGACCTGGAAATACGTCGACCTCAAGCGAAAGGGCTCGCAAGAGAGTTGTCTGTAGTCAAACGCTCCTCCCAGACATATTTTACAACCAGATTAGGGAGCGAACAATTACCTTTATGACGAAAATGTCAACATTCGGTGTCAGAGTTCATTTTCCACTTAGGACAATATCGCATTGAAAAGTAAACGAAAACGGTTTGGGGAACGCTTACCGTGGACCGCGGAGCTGTAAGTGAAGGTCATGACATCCCAAGCGAGAATGTTGGATACCAAAGATTCGCAGTTCAGCATAGTGGACAGAATGGGATACCTGTCTGTAATGAACGTGAGTTTGTAGACACGTTGTAAGGACCACTAATACACGAAAATGACGACGGATGGGGTACTTCACGTACCACGTTGATGGCCGTCAACTTTTAAACGTTGTGCATTTTCGTACGTGCAACGTGGAACTGATGGTAACGTTACGAGACTCCTCCCCAAACAGCACGACATCTTGGTCGAATATTGGACCAATATTGCCAATGCCGGCCAAATATGGCGAAGCTTCATCTGCTTAACCACACGCAGGTACTGGGGTACCAGATCATATAGCTAAAAGCAATATTGCTGTTCCACTGCACTGCTTCATCTTGTCGCATGTCTCGCACGGATTGCTATCATTACATCAACAGTCATTGAGTACAGAGTGTAGTATTTATATATGAAGCACCGTACCTTTCTGAAGGTTGGTAACAAACATCGACTCCCGCTGGCTGCAGGAAAACAGGCACCCCAGAACGATGATCCAGGCACTAGGATAAGTCCCGTCAAGGAACAAGGCCACGAACCGGGAGCAGAGAGTCGCATGCATAGCTGTAGCAACAATGACCCTTGTTGGAAAACGCTCATATCAATTCATTGGTGTGATTTGGACCCTGACGTCCTGTTTTAGAGGCCCATCGAGTCTGATGCACCTTACCCATGCTTCTCCACCTTTCACAGTTTTATGAATCCTCGATTTCCCAACAGCGAAACGCACCTACCCAGACAGAACACTATCTCCTGCGGACGTCCGAAATATATCCCAACGTCCATGTCCTGAAATGGATGTCAGGTGGACATCCCTAGGAGCGTTGTGGATGGACGTCCCTACCCGTACATCCGCAGGATATGTCGTAACGGCCGTTTGAACAATTGTCCGAATAAGGTCCCTGACGAGACGTTAAATGGAGCATTATTGCAGGAGAGAGAGAAACATGGCAAGGTGTCTCGCGCCGTGAGTTCGACTTTTGGTGAGACAACTGAATGGCTCACACCAAAAGCAGTAAGAAACGCGGATGTTACGTCATAGTGAGTTCATACACCAAGCAGTTCTTCCTTCAGTCCACTGTTACAAGTATACGCAAGCGCATTAAACATAAGCACCTCACCCTTTAGTTTGACTCGCAGGAAGACTCGACTCTCCACTTTGTGGAAGCTCGCGAGACAAGCAATATATAGTACTCGTTTTCGCTTTGAAAGGTATGCCACTGCCTTTCTGAGTGATCTTCATGGTTCTAAGAGCTTGTATATGTACGTCTATTTTTTTAACTTTGTGCTCGTTGTCTGTAATAGAAATATCGGAAACAAAACAAAAACGAGCAACAGAGAACGAAAGATGCAATGGCCGAGCCTCAAACAAAATGGCGAAAACAAACGCCAACAGACCTAGTAAGAATCTGCCCACTTACGCAACAAACTCAATAAAGCAGTATCAATAATAATGAGAAAATGCAGCGCCCTGAGCACGTACGCAAACGCCAGTGCAACGTCCGGGCACCTCCGTATAACTTCCTATGCGGACAAACGACGGATATTTGTGGGAAGCCCAAACCGTGGCCACTCGGAGATGTGGGGACGTCCGTCGGAAAAATGTCTGTCTCCTAGGGAGATCCGTTTTTCCGGGGAAGGAAATCCCCAGGAACACCACGGGTTCCGTTTGGGTAGAGGCCTTTTCGATATCGATCCAGAAAAGGACAAAACACCATGACCATGGCCGGAGCACATTAAGCCTCACTTGTTGTTCTTCATTCACTGCCGCCTCAAATGCGTTCTCCACCACTTAACGTTGCCTGCCTCTGCACCGCCACCGAGTTTCCATAAAAAGGCCGAAACATCTCAATTTTAGATTCGGTATGGTCTCTGCACATTCAGTTTTCCGTCGGTTTTCCATGGACGGATAGTTCCCTGAAATGGCCGCGACGTGGTTCTCAGCTGTGACTGAGCATCAAGGGACGCGTCAAGAAGAGCTATATCTAATTTGACAGTGACGTCAGCTATTTGCAAGAAGAGCTGGGAAATGCTTGCAGCTACATATTAAGATTTATGGATGCCAAGTATGTCGACCCTTTTACAACCAAGAAATGGGCCGTCAGACACTGCGGTTCGGAGGCATCGCAGGCCTTCGACGAAGTGTTGTACTTATAGAAACCCTACGGTTACGTACCAGTTGTACCAATACAAAAGATTGCCATCTCAATGTAGCACTTGCGTACGATGTAATAGTTGATGCCGTTCATTGTGGAAAATACGAGAGCAGGTAAAAGCGTGATGAAGACGTCAAACTTGCAGCGGCAGGAGTCAATAAGGAATTCGTCCACTTCCGACGTTGGAACGAAGTAGCTGACAATGGCAGCAGTAATCACAACCACCACTGTGTGTGGAATGCCCAGCGCACGTTCCATTGACCGTAACACGCCTGCATGGGACAGAGAGGCCTTCAGTATCCTATGTGCCTTAGGTAGCTGCTGACCACAAACATCACACAGAATGATGTGTGAAGTATGTTTCCAAAGAGAGTGCGAGGCCTCCACATCGGCGCCAGTGATTTTTCATTTCTCTTTTTATTGCCTTGTTGTGTATTTACACAGCTGGATGAAAATCGAACGCCTTAAAGGGTGCGACATTTCTATTCTTTTAAGCACCAGTGCAGGACGCAATATCAAATAATCATGTGCGTGCGTTCAATGCGCGAAAATGGCTGGCCAAGTAGCCCAGCAAGTGAAATTTCCTGTTCCGAAGCGGTTTACAAAAGCGGACGTCCTTAGTGTACAAAATCTGAGAACCCTCGGCACCTAACTGTGTTCATCATCAACGTCAACACCAAAGACACGGTCGGTGCCTTTGCGAATGCATTTTTTTTTCTTTCAATTTCGTTGTGCGACTGACGTCAACAGGTAACAGGGACTTACACGCTATGAAGATGACCGTAAAGATGATGCCGAAGAGTATTGTTTGTAGCTCATAGCTGGAAAAGCACAATCGCACAAGATAAATTGCTCGCTAGCACCGTGAAGTTCGATAGACATCGAGGGAAACGCCTATACTTACTCATTCTTCTTGAGTCTTTCGAGCTGAAACGTTAAATAAACTACGCATTACAGGAAGCACAATCGACAGACTACTTATACATCACTCTTATACAGGGTGTCCCACGTGTGATTGAATTATACGTAATAAAAAACTACGCCACCTAGAATCACGTGGTCAACGGCATTTGTTCATTTGTTCTTACTAAGTTTTTGCCACCTGCTGATGTGAATGTCATGTATCGTAAGTTCAATTACGTAAATATTTGCGAACTGAACTGGGAAATTGACAAGTAAAGGTCACTTTTGTACCCCCCCCCCCCCATTATGAAGAGCATGCTGCATTCACTCAAATTCATAATAATTGACAGTGATATTCACGAGCTATCCCATCGGAAAAAATAGCCGAGCATCATGCTTTTCGGAGCGCCGGCCATAACGCGCTACGACTTTTTGAGGGCAATCGTTGACAGTCCGACGAAAGGAGGTTCCCAACCCAGCCCACAAAGTGATAGTAGAAAAAGTGACAGTTCCAGAAATTGGGAGAGGGAAAGCACGATTCCTGCGAAAGCCGGACACGAGATCTCATGCCAGTGTTATCTTTGTCTGCTGTGCCGGTGTAGACAGGGTTTCCAACTTCCTTTCGTCGAACTGACAACGATTGCGTTAAAAAATTGTTCGCGCGCTAACTCCGTAGAGCATGATGTTCGGCTATTTTTTCTGATGGGACAGTCCCGGAATACCACTGCCAATTACCATTAAGTTGAGTAAATTAGACACGCTCTTCACACTGATAGGGTAAAAGAGTGACCTCTGCAAATTTCGGACTTCAGTTCGCAAAAATTTACATAATAAGATTTACGTTACACGACATTCGTATCAGGAGGTGGCAACAACCTAGTAAGAACAAATCGTTGTCCGCATGATCCTAGGTGGTGTAGTTTTTCATTATAATTCAATGACACTACCGGCCTCGGTGGCTCAGTCAGTAGCGTGTTCGCCTTCTGATCGCGGGTTCGAACCCGGCCGAGGACGCCAGCAACTTGGTGGCAGGGTACAAGTTGCTTAGACACGCCGTCTTCCGCGAGGGACGTTAAATACGGGGTTCCGTGTGATGAGCTTTCACCGCACGTTAAAGAACCCTCAGGTGGGCAAAAGCAATCCACAGACCGACCGCTGTGGCGTCGCTCATGATCTCAGTTGTCTCGCGCCGTAAACACCCAATTATTAATATTAAATCAATGACACGTTTTCTGGGACACCCTGTATGCTGAAACTGTGCTATATTGAAGGCACCGTGATGCAAACGTTTAATGAAAGGTTCCCCGTTTTTAACTAACTTAACGTTTGGTAATTAACATTTTATAAACGCATATGTACAAATGCTATGCGCATGTGAGCTGCCCTACATAAGTCCGCCTGTGCCGCTGCACTTCAAAACGTTCCCTTGCTCGGGAACGTTTTGCTTGGAAACCTTAACACCCGCCCTTCTTTTGCTCTTTATCAACTGCTGGATCGAATCGTATACAAAGGGGGTGCCATCCTCATGCGAAACATTTACCTCCTTGAATACATGAGAACATGCAGTGTTCAAGCAAAATGAGGGATAACGTCTTACCGTTGACAGGTGGATGTCAGGCTCAGTATAATGACCGTCCTCGTGAGACATATTGCCAGACATATTCTTGCAAGCAGAGAAAGAACGGCAGTTTGCGATGTAAATACACTGCGATGGACCACGACGCATCCAAGGAACGTAAGACACGAGTGATTAAACAGAACGACCATGCACACGCTCATCACGGCAATTCCAGCTCGTGCACCTAGTCCTTGACATTGACGACGACAAACTCAAACAAAGAAATGATTCAGTGAACTACTTTATGGCGTCCAAGTTACAGCAGATAGGCGAAAAGAGACGCAGAAGACTGGGAACATCGCAACTGAGCTATGTTGCTCACTAGAAAAGCTGCAGAGCTTCAGCAACTGCAGCGTCGTTAGGAAGTATATTTCTGCTGTTGAGAACTGGTGCTGGAAAATTGTCTCACCATGAAGAAGGCGAAGAAACGTTTTTCAGGTGTGCCGATATATGCCAAGTCTAACTAACTACACTCCTAAATTCCGAACACCTTTTTGGGTGTAAGTCAGCGGTACCATAACTGACTCCCTTTTTGGTGTACATTTACATCATTGGATGACTCTACACCCTCCCAAAAAGGTGTTAAGCTAACACTCTTTTAGGTGTAATACAGAAATACCATAACTGACTCCTTTTGGGGGTATACCAACACCCTTGCAGAACTGTACTGCACCCTTGATAAAGGTGTAGGCTTAGCAAGGGGAAACAACAAAACATCGTTTTACATCTGCAACGTCGACATCGACAAGACGCACGGCTATAGACAATCTCTACAGGTATGTCACCGCTCACGCCGTACAATGTTGCACCAGTAATGCAAATCAGTCAACGCGCCAAATGCACAACAGAAACGCGTATACTCAAACCACAGCAGTTTGGTTAGGTGGACCGGAGAACCTCGTATCACTAATCCACGCGCGTCGGTGCACCTGAGCATGCGTCGCCTCATGAACTAATTAATTAATAGTGAGTTCACTTGCATCCTTCCTTATTCGATTTTCACACATGTTCGCGTGACATCAGGAAACTTTTCTTTTTTCAGGAATGTTATCAGAACAAATATCAGGCATGTGAACGTGAAGCTCGTTGCCAGGAATATTCGACTCTCTTGCATGTACTGTATTAGATCGGAAGCGAAGGTAAAGTAATATGTACGGTAAAGGGAAATTAAGGTCAGTTTTCAATCAGTCTAAATTGAAAAAGTGTACACGGCAGTCACCAGGTTTGCACAACCGTATTAAGCCTTTTGTTCTGCTACACACCCTTTTAACACCAGCAGCCAAACATGCACTCTTAAAATTGTTACAATTACACCCCTATTACACGCCTATAACACCCAGATGCAAACATTGTTTTCTTGAAGGGTGTAACATTTGGGTAAAGGGTGTTGTAAAGGCAGTAGCACCCAAATTACACCACATTTGCACCAAAAAGTGTGTTCTGAATTTAAGAGTGTACTACGAAGCTCTTCGCGTACCCCTTGTAATTGTTACACTTGCTGTTCCCTCTCTGTCCACAAGCTAGCATTAGTAATTTCTTAAGTTTGTTTGTGTTGGAGCGTCTCAGCTTTGCCTACAAGCTACCCGAAAAATATTTGTTTAGTTCGTCAACCCGCGTATCTCATTGTGTTTTTTAGTCTGGGTATACTCTGCGAACCTCTCTTTCATTTCGAGTTTTATCTAAATATAAAACAATATACCTGGCTGCAATCATCAGGGAACATATGTACAACCAGGCCTGTTAGCTAAGAAGATAAACGCCATCCACGGCCCAGGTCACATTTGTTTAATAAAATGTGGTCTTTCTATATGACATTGATGCCATTACGCTTGATTCGCTTATCCATTCGTCCCATAACGTCAATTGGAATTTCTAAGAAAGATCAACGTGCAAGAGTCCCACGACGGCTGATGCTGAGGTGTCACCTCCAGAGCTACAAAATCAACCGATAGGCCGATAACGACGTACGGAGCTACCATAAGCGTACTGGAGTATCAGACCCAATGCAGAGTTGGGCCAACATCTCCATGTTTTTCTTTTTTAAACTAACCAACCAACGCACGGAGAAATCATGTGGATAGCCACTACGGTGCTTATCATTCCTCTTCTGTTACTGAGCGGTCGTTACTGCCCAGCCTTCTCGAAGAAGTCTTCTCGGCCGCAGCTCCAAGTGGCACTCTTACCTTCGAGAAGCCGCATTTACAGAGCGAATAATGACACCAGGCATTATCCTGCCTTTGCTTTGAGGAAGGGGACAATTAGTACAAGGCCTCGCCCGAACACTCAGCTCTTGGAACGCAACGACTGAAGAACATGCAGCTTGGCAGCTGAGGGAGACAGGGGACCGAGCCATCCTACTCTTCACATCATGTGGCAAGGATGCTTTCTACATATTATTCTTTGCTGCCGTTGTGCCAACATGTACAAGGTTGTGTACGGGTACAACTGCTGATAAACGCAAAAACAACAAAACAACAAAAAAAAACACAAAATCAACATGTGCACACGGGTAACTCAGTTCACAGCGTGTGATAACTCCATGAAGCACCACATAGGAATAAGTAAGGGAAAAAACCGCTACACACAACATTCAACCTGAAGATATTCAACAAAGCACTGTGGGGACCATTCCCACTCTCGGGGTCGTGCTCGCCCGTCCGGCCCGTGAAAGCAACTCAGAAACCAAGTCAATGCATCCAAGTTTTATTTACCTCCGTGCCTCAGCAGTTTACACGAGTCCATCCACCAAGGAGAGCCTTCCCGTACCTTCTTCCTTCTGCTCCTTAAATCCGTTTCCCTTAAAGCACCACCACGCCCCCTTTCCCGAAGAGCGGACCGATGAGGACTGCGCCCTCTATCGACATGTTGCCAATATACATGGAAGAGTGCCCACATTTCCCCCATCCCAAAAGTATGTACACAGTGGAAGACAATCACGATTATGCGTCCAGGTCCAGGTCGATGAGGTCATCGTCACCGGCGGGGGGAGGAGAGGGTTGTCTGGGTTGCCCCTCGGTCTCGCGTAGCAGCTCCGGACGGAGCCGACGGAGGGTCGAGAGGGCGGTGGCCACGTCGATCGTCTCAGGGCGGTGGGCCTGCTCAACACGAGATCGGTGCAGGTTGCCGCGCCGGTGAGTTGCTCGGTGCAGCTCAGGTACCTGACAGACGGGGCATAACTTGCTCTCCTCTTCGGGTGACCAAGGCTGAAGAGGATCAGCTGGGTTCCGCTCTGACATGGTGAGTCCCCTGAACGGTGGTGGGGCAGAGGCCAGATCAGCAGTCCTAAGGAGGCGTGGCTGCGCCGACCACCGGCTATGTGACGCCCAAGAAACTGGGTACCCTTGATGAACTACGGTCCACGTCGACGCCGACCTGTGGGTGGGTCCGGGTGACCGGGAACGGGCGTACTGCGTCGACCGAGGGAACCGAGATGCCCATCGAGATGTCCTGGGTACGTTTTCGTATTGAGGTTGACGGTGCATAGTAAACCTGGAATAAAAAGGAAAAGGGAACGGCAGTAAGAGGGTAACTCCGTACCGCGAGCGCCTGGAAAAGCCCTCCCCAAATGTAAACGTGGAAGTCCGCGTAACGGAAATCACAGTAACAGATACTACATCGCGAGCACCAGGTTTTGGTGACCGAAAATAGTAACAGCTACGTGCGCATAGTGTCGTAGCTGAAAGCAGGTCCGGAAGGAACGGAGCGTAGTTGGTGCAATGCGGGCCTCTCTAGGTCCCTAATTGCGGTGATCGACCTCTGCAGAAATACGAAGGGATCAAATGCTTGGGGGAACAACACATTAGAAGCATGGTTTGCTCATCCCATCAGCTAAAAGCCTATACTCGGTTGAGTAGGCGCCAAATTCACCAGGAAGATATCGTGTAAGTACGATCTTCCCACGCTATCGCTTCAGAGCTATCAAAGTGATATGCTCGGAGATACATGCGAAAGGGGGGTGGCAGTGGCGGGAATAGCTTGTGCCAGACGTCTGATATCAGTGCAGCCTACAGGATGCACGTGATTGTTACTCCGTTGACGGTTCTCATGACAGTCTGATAGGCAGTCATGCTAGCTACGAAGTCTGGTTCAGACCTCTAGTCTGTGTACCGGTACTAAGTGAGCACCAAATAGATTTTGGGGAAGGCACTGCAGATACCATAACCCCAAGAACGTGACTGCCCGGCAAATCGGGTCACCGTCAACAGGCCTACTTCCGACCGATGTGACTGGTCGGTGAGGAACCTCCCCTTGGGGGCGGGTTTCGTATCCATGGTCGGGACGCGCCGGGAGCCAGTCCGCGCCTGGACCTCCAGTGAAGCGACTGCAAGACTCGAAAACATGGGAGTGCACAATAAAAAAAGGAAACATCCGAGGCTTCGAGATACCGTATTCCCTACCAATTTCAAATAGTGGCAAAAAAAGAAACGTAATTAGCTAGAAAAAGAGAGGAAACTTGAGTAACTGACGACGTCCCTCGCGTGGCCGGGCACACGAGCAGGTTCCGCAACAAGGGGCGTTAACCACCCACTTCGGCAGCGCAGGTATCGTGAGGCCAGAGTAATAATAAATTTAAAAACAACGCGGTTTTCCGGCTAAACTGTCCCCGAGACAGGAAAGCCAACCGGCACCGGGACAACAGCGCGAGGCTGTTCAAACAGTCGCGAAAAACAAAACACATTCAAAAACAAGGAAAAACCTACCCTGGCCGCATCCTCCCGCCACCGAACGCACGTCTACATCCCTAAACCAATTGGGCGCCAAAATGTGGGGACCATTCCCACTCTCGGGGTCGTGCTCGCCCGTCCGGCCCGTGAAAGCAACTCAGAAACCAAGTCAATGCATCCAAGTTTTATTTACCTCCGTGCCTCAGCAGTTTACACGAGTCCATCCACCAAGGAGAGCCTTCCCGTGCCTTCTTCCTTCTGCTCCTTAAATCCGTTTCCCTTAAAGCACCACCACGCCCCCCTTCCCGAAGAGCGGACCGATGAGGACTGCGCCCTCTATCGACATGTTGCCAATATACATGGAAGAGTGCCCACAGCACTAAGAGAAAGTTAATGATTCCAAATATCTCGGCATCATATTTGAACAAGACCTGTCGTGGAAGAAACACATCAACTCTATTTGTCAGAAGATCAGGGCATACATCCCTATTCTATATCGTTAGAGCTACATACTTAACACTAAGACGTTACTAATGATCTATAACTCATTTGTACATTCTCACATATCATACGGCATAACAATTTATGGACTAACATATAAAACACCATTACGGCCTGTCGAAACCATCGTAGATACCGCCTTGCGAACCCTATTGTTTCTTAATAGACATCACCCCATAGCTTTCGCCTATGATACTCTGCAAATATTAACTATGGTGAAATATATTGCGCTCAGATCACTTCAATTAGCATACAAAATTATAAACAACCTAGTTGCAATAGACTCCATAACACTTGCACCTCTGCAACCAATTGTATATGCAAGAAGCACATCAACTCAACCGTTAGGCGTGACCCCTATACGTACCAATTATGGATGCTACTCCTTTGCCTACAACACTTCCCGTCTTTGGAACTCACTACCATTCGATATTCGGTTGGTTAGTACGTTCAGTATGTTTCAAAAAGAAGTTAGAAAAAGACCACCTCCTAAACAGTGCGCACCAGTAACAGTAACAGATATTTCCCCTGTACAGTAACATGTTCTTCATACCAACATATTTGTTTACCACGTATGCTCTTCATGCAACACCACCAATAAACTGCTCTGCATCTATGAATATACTCCACGACGATTTTTTCCCTTTTCTTTCTCTTTTTTGTTATACCACAGCACTAAATTATTGATATGTGATATGTTCACACAATTCTTATAACCTCTGAACTGCCAGAGTCTACTTTTTCGTATATTACGATTTGTACTACCTGCAACAACAATAAAAAAAGTATTCGTTATAAAACACTAGAGGAACCTGTGGTAAATGACTTCGAGGACTGAGTAAGAACACAGGCATAGATACAAGTAAACAAGTATTCTTCTATTAATAAACAGTTAGCAAACTCCAGCAAAAAGTATCACCAGCATATGAAAAGAAAAAAAAAAAGAGAAAGGATGAAATATGTCCTCTGGACTAAAAGGAATCAACAAAAGCAGCACGTGCAGACTTCTGCAGAAATATGTATTTCAAAAGACCGAAAGGTTCAGATCTCTCGTACTGCAAGCACAAGGTATTAATGGTCATATGAAGCTATAATACACTAGGTGTATGAAAGTTCACCAAAATATGCACTTATTGCGCGGGTTCATGGGTGAACCTTCGGGACATGAGAAAGCGTCGGCGAACCCAGGAAGGTTCTTCAGGGGAACATTGCACCGTTGGGAGCCGACGCTGTCGCCACAGAGTAAATAGCACAGTCCCAAGAAGAACAACTGAGGTCCTGTGAACCGCATAAGTTTTTCGTCGCCCCAACCCGACCTCAGCTCCACCGCACGGTATAGGGCGTTGAGAGTCGCAGCGTCCGTAAACTTTTGCTCCACTGCCTTTCCATCTGACTTTTCATACGACGACATAAGACACTCGTATCGACTTCGATAGGCCTCCTTGCTTGCGTCGGACCAGGAATCGATTGTATGGGGCGTGAATGCCATGGCAGCTAGTCGGGCAATTGCGGAGCCCAAACGACCACCCTGAATGGCTGCCGCCGATCTTGCGTCGAAGTATGGTGGTACCAATCGTTTACCACTTATCCACAAGTGGTTCGACGCACTCGAGTAGCGATCTAGACCTCGAATGACTGGGTACCAGGGTATGAGACCGTGACCTTCCGGCTCCGCCAAGGATTTGCGAACGGTGATCCAGTTCTCAACGTAGTCAGTGCTCAAATCCGGAACAAATGAGTAAACGCTGTTTAGGTGCTCCAAGTCCGAGAATTCTTTCGGGTGTTCTATGGAGACCGTCATGGAAGTGGCTCTTTGCGCTGCCGTAGCAGCAGTGGTGTTCTCCAGCCACGTGCTGCTGTTTATGGCTGCAGAGAGTGAACAGACAATGGACTCGGTGAGATTCCGAGCGGCAGCCAGAGATCGTGGTGTAACCCATTTGAGAAACAGAGGTGCCGCCACGGCGAATCCCATAGCAGCTTCGCTCTCCTTCAGACACAGTGTCGCTATGGCCTTTTCCATCCATCCCTTAGCACCATAAACTGACGCCCCAGTAGCGTTCCTATACAAAACGGTATAGAAAGGCCTCAGTGCTAACCAGCGAAGCAAAATCCGAAAGTCTTCACGCCGGATTCCATTCAACACATGGTTGAGCACAACAATAACGTTTTCGCTTTCGACCTCGACGGCTGACATTGACGTAATGTTCCAGAAAACAAATGGCTGAAGAGACGTTTCCCACTGCTTCACACTGACGTCTCCCGTGAGGTTCGCTAGGTCACGAAGCTTCATCCGTTTCCAGGAGTCTTCTGCTGGAGCCCAGTCGGCGGTGAAGAACCTTCGAGCCAGCGTCTCTTCCATTGCTTTTATCCTTGCTGCCTCCTTAAGGACATTACCTCTACGAAGGAGCGTCCTCAGCCCATTGACAACAAACTTATGGTAGGCGCCCGAGGCCAGAAGTCGTTCCCTTAACCATCTCCACTCCGTGGCATCGATATCGGCAATGACGAGCTTCATTTCCGCTGGTTCGAGTCGAAACGATACTAGAAGGTCCATTCGCAGGCTTAGTGACATGTTCGCAATAATTGTAAGTGGATGCACATCGCTCGAGAACAAGCCCAAAGAATCAAAGAGGTCGCCGAACACGGTATGGTAGCTTTGTCCTTCCTGTGCCCCACGGACGCAGCTCTGGAAAAGGGCTGCGGATTTTTGTATAGCTGTTTGCCCAAGCAAGGGCACTTGGATGGCCATAAGCGTTGTCGCCATGTCCTGTGCAAGGGTGGCTTCGAGATGGCTGGCAGCTGATTTCGCGGACCTCCAGCTGCCGCACACGAATCCGTAGAAGTTGTTGCAGGGGTTGAATGTATAGTTGATGCCATCGAGTATAGAGTATTCGTGACCCAAGCAGACCTTGCAGTTTCGGTGTGCAGTGAAGTACCGACGGGTCTGTTGCTTCAGCACAACAGCGACCACCACCACAACAATGAGTGCCACGAAGGAAATGGCAGCCAGAATGCAGGCCACAGGGGACCTGCTATCGGTGCTTGCCTTGGAATCCTCCGTCACGGTAACAAGTCTTCCGCCACTACTTTCGGTCTGCAAAAATCACAATGAGATTACCGTTAATACAAGTATATCTAGCACTTGTATCTATTGGGAGAAGCAAAACTGCATATACGGTCTCAGGTTTACTACGTTTAGGGAGAGTTTACATGTTACGGGGCACAAGCTCAAAATTAGTTTTCTTTGTCGAGCCAGACGCGCACTGTAAACCCTCCGTAAGGCTGGTGCCTTTACCGCGAGGTTACGTAGCTTCTCTGTAAACGAAACTAAGGAAAGTTGCACAAATATACGTATTTGTGCAACTTGTACGAACGTTCTGCACCTGAGGAAATGTAGGCTACTACATGAAAAGGGGGGGGGGGGGCTTGTGTATATTGAAGAAGGCTTCGCTGTTGGATTTCCTGCATATCATTACTGTTCTAGACGCTGCTGTTTTCTTCACTTCCCTCTGCTGTAAACGAAGTGAACAAGAACTAGACTGCTATTATGAACAATGAACAAGACCTAGAGTGAATGATCAAGACTGCTATTATATTGTTCTCAACATATTGTTCTGCCGGTTGTGTGTGCAGGACACATGTACTTGTCCGGTGGCCTTTTAGTTGAGAGTTCTATTCCACCCTGCCTTGAATAGGCGAAATCATTGCATATGCAATCATCATCATCATCATCTCTGACGCATTAGCAATTGCTTATATGCATGCATGTAGTTGCTCACCAATTGTGTGAAAACCAATGATATTTTTCAACGTTGCCAGTTTTGGCTTCAACGACGTTTTTATGCTGAGTTGTATCGCGTTTCTATGTTTATTCTCGCTCATTTATATTACTGTGAACTCAACACTTGGTGCAGTTTGAGGCATGTGTCAAGTGGGCCATCAGTGTTGTAATTCTCCCCTTGCTGTCAAAACGGCTTAACTGTCCCATGTTTGCAGAAATCTCGTATCAGTAATATAGGATCTGCATTAGGTTACACACCCGATGTTCTAGGTACACGCATTTCGGATATACAATCAAAGTATGAATGACGGCTTTTTCTCGAAGTCCATGTGTATTTTTCCTCAGTTGTTCCACACATTCGATTTAACCCTGGGTGGCCCCTCCTCAAGCTCTGCTACGGGGCCCCCGTTACTGTCACCCTACCTTGTATTTAGCAATAAAGGATTTGATTTGATTTGAAGTACCATAAAGTCAGGAAATTGCACATGTACGAATGTCCTTTGAATTCTTTGTCGCGAATAAACCGAAATGAGCAATTTACGACATTTTCTCAAATGTTAAATACGAAAATAGCATTTAGCCTCGGCTAAAAATACGCAGTTTGAAGCCGACACGGGGGGCTCAGACAAATTCCGGCACCTCCTACAGAGCGCGGGGGTTGGGGGTTCAGCCCCCCCCCACCTCCCCACCGCCACCCGGGGAAAATACTGACACAACCTGACCTTTCCCAGTTTCACTTCGTCTAATCTAGCCTGATCGAAACCAGATATGTCCGTCACCTCCACAGCGCGCCCCAGAGCAGTTTCTTTGCCAACACCTACATTGCCAACAACCCACACATTTCATGATCTAGATATGTAACCTGCTCATACGTTATATTGTTTTGCACGAGAGAATAGCAGGGGAAAGACCATGGTATAGGACCCGCTGATATTTGAACAACTGTCGTTAAGCCTGACACCGTTTTCCTTTCTGGCATTGTGTTAAATATAGGCAAACACCTATAAAACGTAAATGATCTTTCGGTGCAATGTCACTAACCTGATTGTGTTCAACAGAACTGCCTTCTGTGCCAAACATCGGCGGCGTAAGGCTGTCCGTCAAAACTTTTGTAAGTTCTATTTGACGGTAACTAATAAGTGTTCAGAACTCGGGGAACTTGATATGCCTTACCTGCAGAGGAAATATCTCAATGTCAGAAGATCGTTCCACACACGAGGACATCGTGGACGGAAACAGCAAGAGATGTCTTCATCCCTTTCTTCTCTTCTTCTTCTTTTTCTTCTTCTTCTTCCAATGCTTCTCTTGCCAGAGGTATGATGGAATAGAGGCTCAATCAACCTCACTTCAGCTGTGTATTGGATAGTGGTCATACGACCATGCAGAGCTTATATGTCTGTGGAGAAGTTTCATCTAGTGGCAAGCATGTTTCTGGAACTGCTGTCAGCAGGATTTTGTGCCGAACTTCTCTCTTTTGTGTTTGATACTTTACTTACTTTTACTTACTTTTACACTTACTTTAACGACATTACATTCATTGCTTAAGCTGACGACACTATGGGTTGTTCTTACAGGCCAAATCGGTTACTCACCTAATAAGAAAAATGAAAAAAAAAAAAACATTCTTACCCAATTGGTCAACTAACAACTACACCCTTAAAAAAAAAGGTGTACTTTAACTCCTTTCCTTGCCACATATATAACACCCTTTTGGGGAGTACAATTACGCTCAAAAGGGTGTCTCCTCACTCCCTCAAGGGAGTAGCATAACACCTTCTCCCTGCCGGGGAGTAATATTACTCTCCAGTAGGGAGAAAGGTGTTATGCTACTAAGGAGTTAAAGTAAACCCTTTTTTTAAGAGTGTATTTAGCAATAAACCCCTCGAAGAGCAAGGGAGTTGTTTTCTATTCATTAGGTACAATACTACATACAATACACTTATAACAGACACAGTGTGGATGAAGTTAAATCACTGGGGTTCTGCTCACAAAATGTCATGGGACATTGCGTAACTGGGGGCATGTCATGTAAAAGCACGAGTCACATTACTAACAAAATATTAAGACTAGCTGTCGGTATAGTCTAACTGTCGCCAACTATTATGTCGTTATAGATACACCTTGCCTTACAAAGCGAAGCTGATATGGTATAATGTTATCATCCACCTTACACACTGTCACATATAGTGTGGCGCACCGCAATACTAACAAACCTCAGCACACTGCTCATTTGCCAGAAGAAAGTAGTTCGTCACATTGCAGTTCCTCTTTGGAATATTTAATAGAATAAAAATAATGAACTTGCACATAATATACAAGGCAACAATTACCGTTTGACGATTAGTGCGTCATTGCGTCAATTAAACAAAACGGTTACATTTTCCTCGATTTGGCCAAACTTTACCGGCAGACCGACTTTGTACTCTTTACGTAGGAACGAAACTAATTATGGTTTACACTCTGCTATCACAGACTCTACCACTTCTGATTAATACTCATTTATAAAACAACCTTAAAATTGGATCACTCTGGAAATATGTCGGCTTCGAGCGAATATGATACGATGATATGACTTGATGCCCTTAAAAAAAACAGTGAAAACAATTCAGCTGGTGACATAAAAAAGCTCCGGATGCTCTATGTGAAAAAGCCATGGGAGTGGATACGTAAGAATTAATGGATAAGACAAACAATAACGCCACAAGTTCACTTGATACAGCATTATTGCGAAACGACATATACGTACTTTGTAAATAAGAGTCAAAATGCAGGCTGGTGGTACATGATGAAATTTGACTAAACCCCGAGACGAGGAAAACACAGACGATCGAGAATGTGTTTGTGATCGTCTGTGTTTTCCTTGTCTAGGGGCAGGGCCGGCGATAGGTGGGGGGGGGGAGTAAGGCCACCGCCTTAGGCCCCGCGCTTGCATAGGCCCCGCGCACGAATCTCTCAACCAGGGATTACTTTTTTTTAGGTATCAAGTATGCACTTAATCGTGTGAAACAGGCCCCGCGAGGTGCCTTTGCCTCAGGCCCCCCCCACACCCCTAGCACCGGCCCTGTTTAGGGGTTAAGTCAACTTTCATCATATACTTTGTGTCTATGAATCCGGAGGACATTCCAATGAAGATGTATTTTCGATGTCCAACCGATTCAAGCGTCACCTCTGCGTCAGTGCTCCATGCATGACTATATAGCTTTGACTAACGTTCGCTGGCGAAAGCAGTGGAATCAGAGTGTCCGAATATTAGCACAGAGGGTGCCAGTATCCAGGCGCCCGAATCAATATTGCGTTGGAGCACTACCTGGATGCGCGACTGCACACTACACGCCAGAGTAACGAACGGGAGGGTTTCGGTTTCCGTTTCACCGATTTTTCGTCTACTTTGACATTTCTGAACACATCGGCGTCTCGGGCGAGAGCATATCTTTGACCACATTAAATTATGCGTGCTAACAACTGGATTGAGCATCGGCCGTTACAGACGCGATAGGGGATCATTTGTTATACATAGTATCAACACAATCCACCCGTGGGGCATTAATAAACCAACAAGAATTCTGGAAACACTTCACATGTAGATTCTTATCTAGCTCTTCCTAGGTTTCTCTTTCGTTTTTGTATATTCACTACATCATTATCTATTGCATTTCAAGCCCCCTCGCGATTGACACGTAGAAAAAAGAAGCTACTTATACCTTAACCCTACACTCTTAATTTTTTTACTCCCTTTAGGGTGTAATCCGGGTGTAATTGGGGTGTAAACTGATTTTTACTCCCATATTACACCAGCTCGAAGAAACACCCTCGGATGAGGGGTGTTAAATGGGTGTAATAAAAAATTAACACCTTATTTACAACATCCACTGAGCTTGGGTGTAAAAGAGGCGTAAAATGGGTATAACGGGCATAGAGCTTTGTACATGAACTGTATGTGTCTTTTGAAAGTACAATGACATGCTTCATGCTCCTTACAGATGCATACAATGGGGCACCTCGCTAGAAATTTTGAGTCTACACTCTAAATCGTGTGACGAACATAAGCCGGTTAAAAAAGTTCCCTCAGAAAGTACAGCCGGTAAACAGCCGTAACAGTTATCAAATAGCAAGCACAGCGATCCCAATCGCCAAATATGTGTGTCCCACTGAATAATGTGTGCCTACTGAGCCGTGTACGCATGTGCGTATTGAAAATTCTTGTACGTGTTGAATAATGCGTGTGCAGGCTAAGTATGTGTGCCTTCGCTGGAGCGTACTACGTTGCTGCGCGCTCCCGCCGTGAGGAGTGACGTGGCACCAGTGGCACCTCGTATTCTTCCGCAGTGTATTCCTCGCTGCTTTCCTGCCTGTTGTGTGCTGTGCAACCTCGCGTTTGAGAAGGATGACAACCTTGTTTTTTCAGTACAGGCTTAATGTTTGCTTAAGGTAAGTCAACCTAGCTGGGATTCCACGTACGACGCCCGCGTTTTACTTGTGTTTAACCATCGCAGTACATTCTGTTGCAGACAGTGGACGCATTGCAAATGGCGGCAGGAGAGATCGGCTACATCGGTGAAGTGATGATGTGTACATTACAAGCGAGGCTAATTGTATTCTTTCGTTATAGGTGCACGTGGGACTGTATCAACTTCAAGGACGTGAGTCGCAAAATGCTGTACTATTCTAGCATTCACGTTTGAACAATACCAGCGTGATATTAACTTCGGTTTCTTCACAGGTAGTTTCCTGTCTCAACGGTCACATACACGCGTGCAAAACTGTAACTGCTTCGCATCGAAGTGTGTATGGTGCCACTAGCTTGGACAATTGTTCATCGGCCATTTCGTTTGAGGAACTGTCGTGTTCGTCACTAAGAATGATCTTGGTTGAGCTGTGCAGTGCCTGTTCGGAGTTCCGAGGGCTGTGTGTTCGATGTTTGGAGTACTGCCTGGTTCATCGGAGGTTGTCTGTCCATGCAACATGTGCTCCATATGTGTGTGTTGGGATTAGTGAACCGTGTATGCTTTCCATTCGGCCAACGATGATGTACGGGATTCAATTTAAAGGTATGTGCACGGCAATAAAATTTGGTGTTTCAATTGGGATGTCCTTGGTGCATTTTCTTTTTTTTCTTTTTTTTTTCAAACGTGGAGGTCATTTTATGTTAGGGAACCCGAGAGGCATAATGTATCTCGCGTATTAATGGGTACAAGTATTCCTTTAATACGTAAGGTACACTGTGGCTCCTGGCGTCAGCAGGGGTGTCGTGCCAGTTGATCAGGCGGCACCTATCCCTCACTGGGTTTAGAGTGTATATTGTACTGCTTGTGACGTACTTGTCTGAAATTTGCAATTGAAATTGGGGTGTGCAATTCTACAACATTTCGCTCTTTGTCCTTTCACACGGATTTACAGTTTGCAGCTGCAGGCAGCTCAGAAAACTGAAATTTCGTGCTGCGTACATGCGCAAACACCCTTTTTTTAAGGGTGTAATCCTGCGCACGGTGTTCACGTACACCCTTAAGGGGGTGAGTTATGACACTTCTTGATTACACCCCAAAGGGTGTTTTTCGCCCAACAGAAAACACCCTTTTTCTGGAGGGTGTAACCTCTCCTAGAGGTGTTCCCATACACCCTTTAGGGGGTGAGTTATGACACCACCGGATTACACCTAAAAGGGAGTAAAAAAATTAAGAGTGTAGAATAACTTCCATCTTAACCATCTTAGCTTTCTGCTCTTTCTAATGTGCTTTTATTGTAAACTTCGTGGTGAAGGTAGTTACTCCCAATATCCCGGCTTGGTCTCTCCCAAGCGCGGTCATCTGCCTATCCATTCCTTGCCTGCATGGAACCTCATGCAGCTAAACGTGGGCAATGTGAATGATAGGCGCCGACGTCCGCTTTCACCAACGGGGCATCTAGTCGGGATAGTTCGTCCTCAGCCTTTGTCACCCCCAGTGAGTCAGTCCCATGAGGCTACAATATTTCGCGCAGGACATCTTCTACGTGTGCCAAATTCTACAGCATTATCTTTGTCATGCAGTATATATATATATATATATATATAATGGAACGATGCGACAACACCAGAGGATATCCATTATTATCCATTATTATCTGTTTCTCGGCGTGCAGCCATAGAAGCTATCTTAATCTGTAATTTTGCATTTCAAACACGTCTAGTGTCATTTGCTTGTCTCTTTAATGGCTTTTTTCCCGCTGATTATATATATATATATAAATCGAAAAACCTAATAAGCAAAAGGGCAGATAAAGGTGGTGCAATTGTCGTAATGAATATGCAGGATTATATCGATGAGGGACGGCGACAATTGGCTTGTGCCACGTTTTACAAAACTTTAGACACTGATCCCACGGAACAGATTGTTTCAGATATCACAAAACATCTAAAGGCATTAAAGGCCGCAAAGAATATCGATTCGGCGTTATATGAATACCTTCTTCCCCGTAACTCAAAGCCAGGTAGATTCTACATGCTCCCAAAGATTCATAAACCGGGGAACCCCGGACGTCCAATCGTCTCCTGCAATGGAACAGCCACTGAAAAACTCTCTCGTTTCGTAGATCATCTTCTTAAGGACATACCCCCGCGACTACCATCGTACATCAAGGACACCAATCACTTCCTGCAAATACTAAATCAATGTCAGCCACCCCCATCTAGTCTCCTAGTTACGTTAGATGTTTCTTCCCTATATACCAATATTCCTCACGATGATGGCATAACTGCAGCCGAAGCGACTTTTTCAAAGTACTCTGATTCTTCTTGTGATCCATCTGTCGTATCTACTCTACTAGAACTGATCCTAAAGAACAACAACTTTGAATTTAACGATGGCCACTATTTACAAGTCAACGGCACCGCTATGGGCACTAAAATGGCACCAAACTATGCAAATCTATTCATGGGTTCACTAGAAGAAGCATTCTTGAGCACGCGTGAGGACAAACCCACTTTATACAAGCGCTACCTTGATGACATATTTATGATCTGGCCACATTCGGAAGACAGCCTATTGGAATTTATACGCGATTTCAATGAGTTCCATACTTCTATTAACTTCACTCACACCTATTCTGCCGTCACTGCTAGCTTTCTTGATGTTCAAATTAAGCTAACCAATGGAGTTTTAACGTCTGATCTGTTCCGTAAACCCACAGACTCTCAGCAGTGCTTGTCGTTCCATAGTTGTCATCCTCGCCACACGAAACTGGCCATTCCCTATAGTCAAGCCCTTCGGTATAGGAGAATCTGCTCAAATGACGACGATCTGGACAGAAATTTAGAACAGCTGCAACAAACCTTTGTCGGTCGTCAGTATCCACCCGATCTAGTTCAAGATGCTTTCAACAGAGCTCCCAAGGCAAACCGTCTAAGCTTACTGGAGAAAAGACAAAACAAATCAGAAAGTAATGCTGTGAACTTAACTGTAACATTCGCCGGAAATATCCCAAACTTTAACAACATACTTAGCCGCCACCACAGTATCCTTCTCCAGTCAGAACGCACGAAAAACATATTTCCTAATTCACCACGTGTCGCTTACAGACGTACACGTAACTTACAAGATAGCTTGGTCCGCTCTAAAGTAGGCGAACCCACTAGCCCTCCGGCGGGCTGTCATCCATGTAATGGCAGGAGATGCCAGATTTGCAAGTTAATGCAGACCGCAAAAACGGTCAGAAGTACGAATTCCGACTTTACCGTCAAGATCAACGCAGACGTAGACTGTAACTCATGCAACGTTATCTATGTAATCCAATGCAACACATGCCGGGCCAAATACGTGGGTCAGACAAAAACTTCTTTCCGAATTAGATTCAACAATCACCGATCGGATGTTACCAAGAAACCTAATCTTCCAGTCTCACGCCATTTCAAACAACCAGAACATTCAATCAACGAAGCCTCAGTTTTTATTCTCCAGTCGAACTTTACCTCCGACCGCTCCCGGGAACAAGGGGAATCTTACCTAATTTACAAATTCCGATCGGCCATTAACGAGGACCCTGGCATGCTGTCAACAATAAGAAGTTTAACAACCTAGATAAGACCCTGTTGCCTTTTCTCGTTTCAGCCAGATCCAAATCCCCACTGACCCACAAGGACGATGACCCCACTCCTAGACCTGACACAAAAACGCTCTGGAATTTCCCCAATTGACAACCGCCAGGTGGCGGGAATTTCCCCCAACCGACCACGTCATTCTCAAGCCTGTTATCAGCCTCGTGGCCACATTTAGCTCTTTTGTCCCGAAGAAGGCGGAGCTTCCGCCGTAACGTAGACATCCTCCCTAACTTTTATGATTCTGAAGTTTTAATAAACCCTTTTTTGTTACATCCCCTACTTTCGTCTTCTGTCTCCCATTTATTTCAACTATATATATATACATATATATATGTACTTACTGGCTTTGCACTGCGGCCTCCAGAGGTGTTGCTAACACACTGGAACATTGATGTCTTGCAGAGACACAGTGTTTGTGCCGGCCCAAGAGCGTGTCACATCCCTACGCTGTGCCGATGAGATCCATGAATGATCCTTGAATTGTAAGCATATATTTGTAAAGATGACCCAGCACTGAGCGGGGCTGGCTAGTATATATATATATATATACTAGCCAGCCCCGCTCAGTGCTGGGTCATCTTTACAAATTCAAGACCTGCGCTCCATTGTGTGGCCAACTTGGGGGCCTACAGTTGGCAATACAACTTGGGGGTGGCAGTTGTGAGCCGCAATATCGCACTGCAGTGGATCCCCGGACATATCGGCATCAACGGTAGTGAGGAAGCAGACAGAGCTGCTTTGAGCGCCCACCAGCACGCAGCTCTTTCCCCGATAATGCTGTCTTCGGGCGGCCGTTAGACACCTCCTTTCTACCCTTACCCCCTCCAAGATGCAGGCCCAATGGCAACATGACGTAGTCCCCCTCTCTTCTGTCTGTTTAGACCCCACGCTTTCTCTCACACTTCCTCCGCGACTATACCGCATCCTTTTGGAGCACCCTTCAACCCCGTAAGGCTAAAATGTTGCCTTTACCACTGCCTTCAAACACCGTCTCGACTCCACGTCGTCTTCCCTTCGCTACATCATCCTGACCATTACCAAGAGCGTATACTCGTGTAAACTGGTATGCGACGTATCGACCCACTGCCATACCTAACCTTCCCCTCTCTGTTTCATAATAAACACATATCACGCGCTCGCGAGTTATGGTTACGTCTGGGTAGCACATAACGTCCCTAACACTGAAGCTATATTTTTAACTTATACACATTGCGAGCGCATTCCTTTCTGTAAAAACTTATTATGCCATATCAGTGTACGTCACAACTAATTTTATCATGTAGATCTGCTCCGGGGATTGAATGCAAATTATTTTAAAGCCCACGAGGTTTTAACCCGCGGATCCTCTTCTGTCGTTTCCCCCCCAGCGGTTTCGGACTCTAAATAGTGAGCGACGCATTCAAATCCCTGGGTCCCGAAATGAAGTATGGCGAAGGAGCTTACAGCTGCCGTATACTCGCTGCAATTTGATTGCAAGGTTCTCAAATTTCCTGCAAGCGTTGGAACGGGTTGATCCGCGAGGACAATACGGTGTGCGAGCTAGCGCTGTGCTCGAGAACGTGATCTAGTCCTAAATCCTCCAGCAGGGGAACCCTCTGAAGGCTTTGTCTCACAAATTTCGCAGAGTTTGTAATTGCAGTGCTACCTATAATTCGACTACAAAGGCGTATACAAAAGTGTAGACTATGAACTGCATGGCCAGTATACTCAGTCTTCACTCTTTCGGCGCAACATAGGCTTGTGGGGGTTCGTTAACACAAAGATAATTTGACCGTGGCGTGTAATAAAGGTCAAAGAGCACTCATCCATATGGCGCATCCCTGTTCAGCACTTCTCCTCATCATTTGACGTCACTGAACAAGTTACAAATGACTTTAGTGATGGGCATTGGCATTTAGATGGTACCGCTTTAGTGCGAAAGCTAAATTAAGCAAAGCAACATGAGAGATGAAAATATAGCAGTTATAATTAAGGATGTACCATAGTACTTGTATTAGGTAAGTTGTATTGCAGGTAATTAGTGTCTGCCATGTTATGTTATCCGTGTACAGGGTGCTACTTTTAAGCGTTATACGTTTTTTTATATAAAAAATGCATCAGATACCGTTTTTGCAGGTGGGTTGTACGGCCAGGTGGACATATCGGAGAGTATATCCAATCACTAAACGACTAATAGCCTAAAATTCATTGATTATCTTTCAGTTAGGCCTTTCAGTTAGCGAGAGCTGATCGCCTGAGTCGCGATGAAACCTATAATGCCGTATGCGTCCCGAACAGCTCAGCTGCTGAAGTGACGTGCGATGGATGTGCAGATCTTTCAACATCCAGATCCGGAACCACAAATGCACAGAAAGAGGCAGACGGCGTTGTTGAAGTATCAGTGAGAACTTCAAGTCTGTCTGCCGAACTCTCGAATAAATCGAGGCTAAAAAAAATAAATCTTCCTCCTGCTTAGCAAACCCGGTATCTTAACCCTGACTGCAGGAGGGTGCAGGGCCCACATTGACACGGTCAGGTATGTGTGACGCGTGTATTTGGGAATTAGAGAACGCCGCGCCAGAACAGTATTTAGTGAAAGCAGAGCAGGTGCGTCGTGATAAAGCTCGAAGTAGACGACGACGAAGGTGACGCGTAGCCAGCCGCGAAGAGTGGCAGAACGATTCTTGCATCATTAAAGGGAGACTTCGAAATGATTAAAAAAATAAATAAAAAAATAGGTGAGTATCATACCGATCGCGAACCACCCCCCTAACCCTGAGGAAAAAAAAAAGATGTGAAAAACGTGGTAACTCGACGAACGTTAGCACCTTGCTCAAGACCACAAGGGTTGTAACTGCGTGCATTTAACACAAATGTTGCGGAGAAAGGCCCCCATATTTATTGGATCGTGACGTGCCTCTATTTGCATCCTGCATGCAGCGCCAAGCGACTAAAAGTGCTAGATTCCTGGCACTCATGTCCGGTTGGCAACAGTCACGCGAACCAGCTCGGGAGCCGACCTAGCAGTTTTTGAGCGCTATAGGCCGTGTTGCCATGAAATGACCACCCGAGTTCGCCACTATTCTCTTTTTTTTAATTCCGTGTTACCGCCGCGAAGCGGCTGTCGCTATGAGCGGCGTACAGACGTGGACAGGTGGAGAGAGGACAGCAGGAAGGAGTGGGGGACAGGGGGGTTAATATTGGCCCTGGGCCGACATTCGTCCGGAAAGTCTTCGGAAAACCCAGGGAAAATCTCAGGCAACACAGCCGGTGACAGGATTCGAACCCGTGTCACCTCCCAGTCTCGCCGTGGAAAGCGATCATCCTGACCACTATATGCCACGGGAGCTGGTGGCCTCTATTCGAATGACTACTAAAGCGAATGAAGCACAACACGCAAAAAAAGAAAAGAAAAGAAACAGTATACTTGAAAGGAAAGGATAGAGAGGTAGCAAGCGAGCTGGTGGTATAGATCCATAACTTAAAAACCCGAGACTAGGGAACAAAAACGACAAACACCGACAAGGTCAGACCTTGTCTGTGTTTGTCTGTCCCCTAGTCTCGGGTTTTTAAGTTATGTATTGAAAGGAAAGCATAAAGAACGTGGCAGTGGCCGCGATGCACACAGCACACCATGCAGCAGACGACTGGCGTACACCTATACCCGCTTGTCTGTTTTGGAAGCACTAGTGTTCAACCTACACTTACCGCCGTATTCTTGAACGAGCCTCGACTCGAAACTCGACTCGAGCTGCTCCTCGAGGCCGGTTTTGCGCTTCATAAATCGACCTTGACTCGAAACGCTCCTCGAGTGGAGGAATTCCTCCGTGCATTCCTCGACAATCTCGAGGTAGCATCGGTGCTACCTTGAGAACGCTCCTCAACTCGAGTTTGGCTGGTGTCATGGCGGAAGACAGGTCGTTCGCTGCGTCCATCGACTGCGTTTTGTGCCACGATGGCCTTTAACTGGGTGCTGACAACATTATCACTGAGCGACAACGTTCAATAATGGGCCATCAAACTCCTTTTGACCATTTTGATGATCACGAGTACCTCATATGGTATACGGTACTGTTTCATGAAGAAAACCGTACGAAGCCTTTTGGATACATTGCCAGTGGAGGAAAATGTGTGCAATCGTGGGCTGCCTCTATATACCTCCTGTGCTACAGCTGCCCGTCGACATGCGATTTTATGGCGTTAGGTCTTTTCGAACTGCCACGGGAGACATTGTGAATATGTCAGAAACGACGGTGTGCCGCGTTGTGGAAAAAATCCCGCACCTTCTCGTAAGCACACTTTTCAAGACAAGGTGTAATAAATTTTCCTTCTGTCGCGCTATTTAGCACAAAGAAGGTGTGTTTGAAGGGTGTTTTCACGCAAAAAGTGGTGCAAAAAAAGAAACAGTACATTGACTGGACATCTAAAACATCTGATCTGCCTCCTCAATGTTTTTCCGTAATCTTTATACTGTATCAAGCTGGCCCAACCCCTGCTCCAGCTATCACCGAAACGGCTCAACAGATCTTCCATTCATGTTTTTCTTTTCTCTCGTTTTTTTTTTTTTTTGCAGTTGTTGTTCCAATAGTACGAATTCCGTTTGTTGGGTGGGGTAACAGGCTCCACCGTTTAGGCAGATCGCGATTGAGGGCCATAAAAGTTCGTACGACATGCTCGCGGTGACTTCCCAAGAATGGTCTCCCCGATTCTTTGCTCGGGATGTCGTTGTAAAATCTGTTTTGTTTGTTTGATTGTTTATAGCTAACCTCAAGGCGTTGGGTAAGCGTACCCATTCGCTAACAAACAGTCATTCACGCCACATATTGTAACATAATAGAAGAGTGACAAGCAGTGACATCATCTTTCATATTATTTGATACGAGGTGACCATCCAATTAAGCTAGCTGCTGCCGTTGTGGTTGTAGTTGCCAGACCAGAAAACTAGGAAACCTATCAGTCTGTTTCCCTGTTCGAAACACCTGCACCCTTCTTCAAACACTTGCAGACCTTTGTGTTTGTATTTGTAATGCACGTTGGTCGAAATAAAGTAAAGAATTACATTTATTTTTCATGCCATAAGTGTGTTTTAAGCACGATAATTAACATTTTCGAGTGGTCCCGAAAGACGGCTGGGGACGAGACTACAGCTTTATTCGAAGACGGTTTCTCGAGGAGCGCCTTGGCGGAGGAATCCCCGAAGCGGGTTCATGAAACGCATGGGCTCTTCGAGTGGAGCAGCGCCACTTTCCTCCACTCGTTGGAGTCGAGGCGGAGCGTCGAGTCGAGGCTTGTTCAAGAATACGGCGGTTACACTGTCTCAGTCGGCGGCGCGCACTCTTGGCACCACAGCGGAACTCCCCTGAACTATAGTGCCGGCGGTGGAGGCCAAATAGAAGAGACCTATTACGTCTCTTTAGCTGCCCTCGGTGGCTCATTCGGTAGCGTGTCCGCCTGCTGATTCCGAGATCGCGGGTTCAAACCCGGCCGGGGACGACGGCAACTTGGTGAAAGGGTACAAGGTGCTAAGTTTTCCGCGAGGGACGTAAATGGTGGCGTATCGAGATTTCGGCGCATGATAAAAGAGTGGGCAAAATTAGTCCTGAGACCCGACCACTGTGGCGTCGCTCACGATCGCAGCTGTCTCGAGACGTAAAACCCTGGATTGTTGTTATTATTATTAGTATTATTACACCCTTCTACATGTGGCTTAGCTACCTGTTGAAGGTGGTAATGTCACACCCTTGCTGGGGTGTAACATTGCACCCATAACCAATGGTGTAACTTTACGACATTTTGGACACAACATATGTAGCAGGCCAGTTACTCCTCAAAAGGTCTAAGAACTGGTGGTGCTTTCGGTGCCCTCTCTCTTCACAAAAGTGAAGCGCTACCTTCGTAATAAATTCGTTCGAATAAAATCTACACAGTCTGCAGGGAACGAGATATTTCGTACACATGTTCCTGACATCCCGAAGGTTACGGATGTACCAGGCTCCAACAGCTCCCCATAGAGCCCGTAGTACGAGGGTGGATCAAGGATGAACGGGACTTTCATTTTATATATTTTTATTTGTAGTAAGAAATAAACCAAGTGTGCATTTTTTTCTACATTATCTCTCGATGTAGAAACGCATTTTTCCCTGTGGGTCGGTAGCTTTTTTATCCCCTCTTCATAAAAAGAAGTGGGTTGTGTCAGCAGCCAGTTGCACACAAACTCCTCCACTGCGTCGTCGTCGTCGAATCGTTGACCTGCCAGTGCTTGTTTCAGTGACCGAAACAGGTGAAAGTCACAAGGCGATAAGTCAGTATAAGTATAAGTATAGGGAGGGTGTTTCAGTGGCGTCCAGCCCATTTCCCTTAATTTTGCACATGTGACGGCCGCAGTGTGGGGTCTGGCGTTGTCATGGAGGAGAATCGCTTTACGTGTTGGTTGGTCACGCGTTTTGCTGCGATAAGCGATAAGTTTAACCTCACTAATGGTTCAGAGCAGTATGCAGCATTGATGGTGCGACGATCGTGCAAGAAATCAATGTGCAATATGACGCGCTGGTCCCAAAAAAAAACAGTTGCAAGCACCTGCCAGCAGGCAGCCAAGTCTTGGCTTTGATAGGGGCTTTCGTTTCTAACGTCGTCACAGCCTTCCACAAATTCCTTATGACAGGCAAACACACGCGGCCTTAACAGTGTTTGATTCCCGAATTGTGCCGTCAATCTGTGCAGAATTTCGGTCGGTTTTACGCCCTCACGAGCAAGAAACTTTATAATAATACGTTACGCGTTACGGGTGTACCTCTTTTTCAGACATCGTATGACGGACTACTAAGGAAATGTAACGAGACCGGTTGGGCTTCTACAATAAAATACAAGCGCTCTACAGTAAAAGTGTGGTTTATGTTTGACTACCCTCGTAATCCACACAGCACTGGGCACACGACGAGCGAAACTGCAACATTGTAGATATTATGCATAACCAGTTGGCCAATCAGGAGCCCCAATGTTCATTGTTCAATTCCTAATACCGAGCCAGTCCCATGAGTGCGTGCCATTTCATGATGACCATCTTTTCTATGTTATTTTTTCGCTGCTTGCAGTGCATCATACATTACAGCGAAGCTGAAAGCGCTTGTGTGGCACGTAATTCTGTCTTTGTTGTCAGTCCGCGATATCCGACGGCGCCCGAACTTGTTCTTCACGCTCCAACCGCTCCAACTCAACAGTCCTGTTCCGCAGTTGATAATCTGTTCGTGGGATAATAGTTGTGTTCAGAAACAGCACAACACGCGTTGACTCACATTGACGCACGAATAAACCCGCGAACAAATTTCTACAAACTGTTCCGTCGATTGACACCACGGAACACAGGAGGACGCCGTACCGGCCGTGCTATTTCGAAACTGTGTTGAAACGGCCGAGACGTTGCCCGCACATGCGCGCGTACAAAATGCGATTTCAAAACACTGTCGACCAATTGGAGCGCGCGCACAGTCTCGGCCAATGGGCTTCTAACAATGTGTATTGGCGCAGTGGTACATATTCTGCAGCCGCGTGTGCAGGTACCTGAGGAGGATTGGATATACCACAACCTTTGTGGTGCTTTTGTTGCGGAGTCCCACTTTAAAGCTGACGTAGGCTGATATAACCTTCAAGAGCTTCAATTCGTCGTTATCTGTTAATACTGTGTGTGTGTGCGTGTATGCTCGTCCAAACAGGCATAAAAACGATAAACACTCTTGGAAACCATCTCTCCTTTTTATTGTGTGTTACCACCATGAAACAACCATGACTATATGCGATCAATAGACGTGGGCACATGGGGAATGGATAGCAGGAATGAGTCGGAAACCGGCAGCTAATATGCACCCAGGGCAGACTTCAGGAGGAGCTGTACCGATATCCGTCTGGAAAGACAACCATCTTCCAGTCGTCACGATGACCTTGTAGCATTATCTCGAACAAAAGAATGTTCACTCGGCCAATGCGTTGGGTACTCTCAACCATGTGGTAATTCTTCTAATTCTTGCTAAAAACGTTATGTGTTACATGTGCATTTGAGTTATATTTCAAGCAAACTCTCACCGGAATCGCGGACATGTTTGTGTTTCTGGCGTCCAGGACTCCGAATGTGATGTTCCTGTAGCGTCTTCGCGTCTGTGGTTATACACCTTCCAGGTATTGCTGCGAAGTTCTTGATATGCGCACGTCGGGAGCGACAACAACAAGAACCATTAAAGGAGTACAGAGGGCCATCCAAAAGAATTTCAGGTTAAGACATCTGATGAAAGTGTGTGTGTCAATATACCGAATAGCGCGAAAGGTTTTGATGTGTGCAATTTGTTTA
Source organism: Ornithodoros turicata (assembly GCF_037126465.1). Lineage (NCBI taxonomy): Eukaryota > Metazoa > Arthropoda > Arachnida > Ixodida > Argasidae > Ornithodoros > Ornithodoros turicata. Next base: position 136,218,943 of record NC_088202.1, on the reverse strand, counting down.
CCAGAAAAAAAACTCACATAAACATAGCTCCGCGCCTTCACCCTTAACTCGCCACTCCAGCTATAACGAGGATGAGGAGGTATGATGGAACGTCACCGATGACAGCATAAGGAGACTCGTTCTGGTTTGCTGGTCTGGGGGGGGGGGGGGTCAGCGCCTTGTCCCTTTGCCGCCGTAAACCTGTTTTGGAGCGGCCGAAGCATTACCGAGCAAGGAGAAAGGCTTTATCAGAACCCCGAACAGCCGAGTAGCAGACGACAGCGGAGTAGCAGACAACATTTCTCTAGGCCAATCAGCGAGCGTTCTCCTTATAGCGTCAGCGCGAGGTTCCAGGCAGATCGCAGGCTGGTATACTGCCCTTCGCCGCCGTTGCGCACGGTCGCTTTTTGCGGCGTATTTTAAATGCAATTTCTGCGATAATTATGACTCTGTGGTGTAAATTACTTCGCATGGTGCATCTTACTGGCCTACTTAACAGTTTTATAGGAAGAAAACATGGTGTTAAAACTGACTTCTGTGCTACTTTAAGCGGATGTAATGCAACTTCTACGGTTGCACCGCTCCCGGTGCAAATCTTTCGCTCAACGAAATGTCCTGGAAGAGCCACCTCCAGCGGAATTGCGATTGAAGCGAGAATGATAGCGCTCTCGGCAACTCCGCGGCTGCACCTACGTGACTTTAACGTCTCCCACGTCTCAAAGAAAGAGGAACAGCGCCTAGCGCAGGGGTGGACTGCGCGCCAGCGAACACGTACCTACGTCGCAATAAAAAACTATAAAAACAATTTTTGTAAAATGTGGAATAGAACTGCACGATAAAGACAGGCCGATAACTCTCGAACTGTCTCGAGTAGGGGCCAAAAGCTGATGCGCGTGAAGCAGTTCTACTGTTGTATTAGCATCATTACTGTGAAGCAAGAAGGACTAGACTGCGAGAAACAAGTTTAACCCATTAGAAAACTGAGGGACTCATCATCTCATTGTTTTCGCACACAGTTTGATAAACACAAGAAAGAAGCAAGTTAGAGCCTATAAACCAACCATTGCGTTTCAAATTGGCAAGTATGTAAATTGCGTACTCTGCAATGGCTTCGAAACATGATAGCCGTCAAGAAGGTCAGACAGCGGCGGGGGTCGAACCCGCACCTGGGGATTATCGCTCGAGCGAGCTAACCGATGACGCCAGGCTGACCCAAGTTACCGACGACTCCCAAAGAGGTCTCATTCAACGAATAGGACATCGCACACATCCTCTAAACATTGTCTCCTACATTTTTGTTTTCCACATACACACTCACATACATCGTAGGTCAACACGGGACGATACGGAGCATACCATGAACGTGAGCACATATGAAAGATTACCTAGATAGATTGAGGCTGGTGTCGTGTTTGTCTGTTCGTGTGTTCTAGCCTAAGAACAGTTATTTCCATTGTAAATAGTGACCCGCCATCATTTACTTCGCAAAGAGCTCACCTCAACTCGCCAATACACCCGACACGATTTCTTAGATGTAACAATCGCATGTAACGATTTATGTACAATCCTCCTTAATGGATGCGGCTGCTGTCGCATCCATTAAAGTAGCACCCTTTTAACACCCGTAACACGCATTAAAGTCCCTTTTAACACCCAGTTTTCTTCCTATAAAACTGTTAAATAGGCCAGTAAGATGCACCACACGAAGTAATTCACACCACAGAGTAATAATTATCGCAGAAATTGAATTTAAAATACGCCGCAAAAAGCGATCGTGCGCAACGGTGGTGAAGAGCAGTACCAGGCTGTGATCTGCCTGGAACCTCGCGCTGACGCTATAAGGAGAACGCTCGATGATATGCCCAGAGAAATGTCGACTGCTACTCGGCGGTTCGGGGTTCTGAAAAAGCCTTTCTCCTGGCTCGGTAATGATTCGGAAGCTGCTTCTATCCCCAATTGTCCGGGAGAACTGGCAAAACTGGTTTACGGCGGCAAAGGGACAAGGCGCTGACCCCCACTGAGCCAGAACGCATTCTCCTTATAACGTCGTCGGTGACATGGCATCATACCTCCTCATCCTCGTTACAGCTGGAGTGGCGAGTTAAGGGTGAACGCGCCAAGCCATGTTTATGTGAGTTTTTTTCTGAGAAACGAATTGCACAACTCAAAACCTTTCGCGTTATTCGGTATAATGACACACGCACTTTCATCAGACGTCTTAATCTGAAATTTTTTGGGATGACCCTGTTCACTCCTTTAAGGGATGCAGCGAGCAGCGTTGCGATTTGTCTCTTCACATCAACCAGCTTTTCTTACTGAGTGGCTAAGCTTGCTTGTGAAGTCGGCCCAGAACGCACAATACCCCGAGCAACATTCCGGCCCACCGGCAGGCAGAGCGCTCGGCAATAACGCGCCACCAACCGTCCTTTCACATCAACGCATGCGCAATAGCGCATTCTTTTCTTAAGGAGTCAATTTCGTGAAGATTTTGTCCTGTACGTCGCGTCGTCGAAAACCCAGCGACATGAAGCCACATTACAGATATGACTCTACATTTTACAGTGACAGCTCTCGCTTCCCGCTCGTCACTTGCAACCTCGATATCTCCGACGGAATGCTAGACGAAGCCACAGTCATCCTATAGAACACGTCGAATTTGATGAAGAGGGTCTACCGACGCGCGTGCGGCTTCACTTCGAAGGAGACGCAAAGGGCACATAGACACCTCTGTCACTGCCATTGATTTGATGCCACTGTAACTTGCATCCTATGTGCGAAATTTTCTCTTTCCTATAGGGCGCAACGTTGACGCACAGTGCATTGAGTGTGCGGTGCGTTGACGCATACATTATGCATCAACTTCACGAGCTCGCTTGCTTCCTAGCCATCTTTTCATTGTCCTGTAGTCTTCTTTGTCCATAGATTTACATCCCACGTAACATATTGCATAGCACTTGCCCCTTTTACCAGCGGCATGTCCTAGTATATAAGATCATCCTGTCTTTGCTGGTAGCTTCAAGATCGTGCTGAACAGTCACTGGGAGAGGGGGGTTCGTATCCTGGCACCGGCTGTGCTGTTTGAGGTTTTCGCTTGGTTTCCTGGAAACCCTTCGAGACGAATATCGACGCAGTTCCAGCTGAAGTCGCCCAGGACGCATACTAATCCCCCTGTCTCCCACTCCTTCCTGCTGTCTTCTCTCCAGCTGTCCATGCCCGTACGCCGCTCATAACCACAGTTTCGTCGTACAGCGTTAAAAAGGAATAACAAAACTTCCCCTTTCACCTGCAATACCCATGAAATGTAACAGGTACATTCATGGATAGATAGCATGTTCGTATATCTAGACACATACAGCAGAATCTCTTAATGCGAGGAGCAACAACAGCAGTGACAAAGTTCTCCTTGATCTCTTGATGGTCGTTCTTGTAACCACAGATCGATGGGGGCATGGGACGGAGAGAAGCTGTGGCGCAGATCGTGCTCCGCGATCGCAGTTTGACCCGTACTCTCTGCGGTGAAGCGAAATCGATTGGCGCCCGATGTCCCAAAGTGCCAACTCAGGAGTTCTGGATGGGAAAGAGCGCGGACCCACCGAATGCCCGTAGGCCATTAGCACTGGTGATCCGTTTGAATGCATGCGTAGTACAAGGGTTTCACGTTAATGCTCCGTGTGACGGTTATGAATATAGTAGGGGAGTTATACGTAACGCCTTATGCGAGGTTCGTCTTATCGAGGATCGTTAGTGATACGCGATTATTAACGAGTCCTCAGTGCTGGGTAAATGTATACCTGCTGCATTATGAGCCACGTGTTTTAATCGTAGACTCTGTCGAACAGCTTTTGCGGCAGCAGTTCAGAACAGGTTTTTTTTTACGTGATCTATACAGCGATGTGAAGACGGCAAAAAGAGAAGGGAGGAAAGGAATGAAAGAACTGACATTCTGAGGCTGGAACAACATCGAGGGGACAGGGCTTTGTATGTATTTGTCCCCTCTATGTCGTTCCAGCCTGAGAACATCAGTTCTCTCATGTTCAACAGTTGCCCCTTGCGTCGATCCCGTGGTATGATTGTGTGTATGAGTGAGAAAAATGAAAGAGTGAAAGGGGGATGAGTAAGAGAGTGTGTTTGATTTGTCCCTTCAGATGACGCGCCCTTGGAAGTCGCTGGAGAGGCTCAATTGGTTGAGCCCTGGAACCGGTAATCCAGAAGATGTGGGTTCGCTGGCTAACCTTTTCAGTGACTTCCTTCTTACATAGAGGAAAGAAATGCCTGCGTCCTTGGGAAAACCCTTTTAAATACGGTACCTTTATAGGGCCATCATTGACGGCGAATGCTTCGGCACGTGGTCTTATAAAGCTATGGACGGATATTCGCGGTGGCTGGCCCTATAAAGCTATCGCTTTAAAATGCGACGTGCTAATTCCTTTGGACAATTGTTTTGGTCGGTGTAAAAGCAAGTGACACAAGCGTCTGTGATCAGGATCTAAAATTGGATAAATTGAGTAACTGAGCACAGTTACTCATCCGGATAAGGCGACCGGTGAGCGCGCTAATAGACCTGTTACCGGCGTGGGCTCGGCTTCTATAGGTCATGCTGCTAGGGATAGAGTTTCCAGGCGAGATAAGGTTTGCTGGGTTTGCCTCGGCAAGGTCCTGACTCCTGTTGCACCAAACTGTTTACGTCAGCAATGTCCTTGTTTGTTTGTAGTTAAAGGAACCATCAAGTGAAAAATAACTACGATGTATTCAGATACCGTCATGCACAACTTATTGGCTTGTGATGACACACACGCCATCACCTCTCAATTTTTCATACCTTTAGTACTACTACTTTTAGAAGCTTCACGGTTATGACCTTCTACGTTCCATGAGGGAAACAGTGGGAGCCCGCCTCGGATTGGTGGGCAGGTACAACGTGATATTCGAGTACTACGTAACGCATTTGAGACAGGTTACTAATTACTATTGGACCTGTTTTGAGACTTGGAACTCTTGAGAAGTTTGGTTTAGAGTGTTGCAACCTCTATGAACATATGGACGATGTGCGCCATCTATTGGCCTTTCTCTCTCTCCACGTCTCCGTGTCGTCTGCTCCACTTCCATTACCCTCGGTCACGGCGTGAGTGGAGTGACCAGAAGATGAAAATTGTGAAAGTCGATTGGTATCGCCTTCTGTGTGCACAACCTCGCATCCAGGCGATTTCTACGAACGTCCGGTTTACGTTCTGGTGTTCCAGGATGCACCAACCGTGCGCCTCCGACGACGAAGTGCACATTGCGACTGGCCACGACCCCCAGATGGCTAGCCTAGTTGCTGGCGTTCTCAATAGATGGCGCGCGAGTCGCCTCAGGGTTGCTGCGGCTTGGAGTCCGCAAATTTTGAAATTAGATTGCTAAAAAATGCTTAATTTACAGCAGAGGTATTACGAATCTGAAGCGGCACTTACACGCATAAAGATTGGGGATGTAAAGACAGGAACAACAACCAAAAATATTTAAAAAACTTTTTTTTTTTTCAGCCGCTCAAGAGTTCCAGATGGCGTTCTTCGAGCGCCAACATATTGTGAGGCACCCAAGTTTCGATTTCACATTCAGCCAACAAAATACTTCAATGAGCAGCGCCGAAAGATCGCCGTTGTCATTCATCGTTTTCGCTTTGGCCGCAATGTTCATGGCACTTTTGTAAAATGGTTCGTCTGCTGTCGAACGTATGGAGGCATTTCTCCTTGTGCGAATCGCCAACTCCAGGAAAAGGGCGAGCTGTGTGCAAGTACTGCGAGCCGGATCAAAACGCAGTTGTTCAGAAGTTCTTTGTCGTTTTCATTTCGCATTCATGGAAACGTCAGATTTTGCTCGCGAAATGAACAAGTGAGAAACGAAATTGGCGACGTAATTCGCAGGCGCCAACAAAAACAGATATCGTCTGCTGACTGAAGGACAGGTAAATAACAACGCGGAGACGTCTTTGCCAAAGCGACACGTCGCCGTCTGGGGGAGCCACGTCTCAACAGCCCTTCGTACCACCGTCATCTTGATTGTTTTGAACACGGGGTTCGTACGTTTTGCATCATACCTTTGCACTACCATGCTCAATCCCTTTGAAATCCACAAGGATTGAATGTGCTTCAGAGATTTATATGTAGACAATAACAATGTTTGTATTGCACTGCGCAGGTGGACTTTTATTGTGTAACACCCCGTATGTACATAAAATGGTGTAGATGAATCAATGAGTTTATTGTGGCCAAGAACGGCCGCAAGAGCCTTGGATGCATGCCAGCTGGTGGATAAACCCCATGATAGGCGAGCCTGAGCGATGTGCGAAAAACACGCAAACACGATACCACAGCTCAATGTATATGCAGGGTGTTCCAAATTAAGCTTTCACGAGCCCTACGCAAACACACCGATGACAGGAAACCGGATGATAACTTCACGCTACTTGTGTAAGAAACAGGTGCTGCTAATTATGTAGCACTGGTTTCTTAGTCAAGGAACAGAAAAAGTGGCACCAGTTTTCTTTTGTTCGCCTATTTATAAAGTGCTAGTGAAAGCTTAATGTTGAACACCCTGCATGCACATACACTCCCTGTATATACAAACCGATAAACAAGTTACAGGCTGAACAGTCTCTTCATTATTTTGATTTCTTTTAAAATTTTCAACAACAACAACAACCACAGCAAAAAAAAAAAAAGAAAAGAAAATATGAAAGGAGACTGTTTTCTTTTTTTTTTTCGGGCCACAAATTTTACATCCCTAATAAAGATTGTGAACCGATCCAAAATCAAGACAATGAAGGGGGGACGTTAGGGGGGGGAGGCGAAATTATCATTCCAATACCTAGCATCATTCGGAATTCTCTTTACGCACCACTACGAAGGGCAGGATGCGAATTGCGTCCGAACTACATTATGCAATTGTTTTCCTTGTTAAATAATAATGTTGCGAGAGGCACAGCGTCAGGATGGTAATGATTTAATGCATGAGAATGGATGCGCGTGACATGCACTACATCTTCATCTACCGGCCGTTACATTACTATGGTGAGCTAGAAGGCATTACCACGGCTATGGTATTACCACGGCCACGGTGTAAGGCCTTCTAGCTCACCATAACATTACTCCCCCTCCTTGAAGTGGTGAACCCCGGGCACCACAGCTCGCGAGTCGACGTGGACGAACGGCAGTTGTTGAACGGTGAAAAATGCGGTTGAGCTGACGCTGATGATGACGCTGTGCCGCTCGCTGGAAGGTCGGTGGTCGGAGGGCGGGAGCTGAGCCATCACTGGGTGCTGCTGTCACGGGCGTCGGTTCTCAACGGGGCTGGGGGCTTCTTGTCAGGTCAGGTCGTCTTGGGGCTCATAGTTATGAGAAATGTTAAGAGAAACGGAGGTGACTCAGTCTGTTTATTATCGGGCCAGCACGAGAGGGAAAGACCGCCACCCATGCCAGAGAACGTCTTCGTCCTCTCACACTCGCCTATTACCCGTGACAATATAACCAATATAAAATTGGAAGTGGTGACACCCTGAGGAGGAGGACCTCGATATTCCCGTTTGCGAAATCCCCAATCTCGAAATTCACGTTCTCGAAACAAAGCAAAATCAAGGACCATGCTCGATTGCTTCGTAAGGTGACAAAATGGCGTAGATGTAGACCAACTGGTGGACGAACTCCATAATGTAAAAGCCTGAGTCTGGGCACACAGAAGGACGACACACAACACACGACTCAAAGTCAAGTCGAGTCGAGTCGACACGAGTCGTGTGTTGTGTGTCGTCACTCCCAGTGCCCAGACTCAGGCTTTTACATGATGGGCTTCGTAAGATGGTATGCCGTGTTTAAAAACAGGACATCACTATTTAACCACTCATATTCACGGCTTTTCAATGTCTGTCCAAGTTATCTTAGCCAACGAAAGCCACACTTTAGCAGCCGTAAGGCTTAGCAGTGTGGGCACGACGGAGCAGCATGTTGCTTGGTTTATTATTAGGTTAGTCTGAGTTCGGTGCCTGTATTTTCATGTCCAGGTCAGTCCAAGTTCGCCGTTGCGCATTTTATACCCAGATAGCATTTATTTACAGTAGTTTATTCTTTTTTGCAACGGGGATATCGATCACTTTATTTTGAGAAACACCTTTTTTTAAGATATCTCGCAACGCGACAAAAATAAGCGCAAAATTAAACTAGAGTAATGCAAATTTGAATTGGCCAACTGGATAACTTCTTTCACCTACGTTCTGCGTACCTCATAATACCCCGCAATATATAATATTACGTTGTCATAACGGTGGCATTGGGTTTTAGGAATTTCCTGTTCATGATTGATGGCATACTGCAATAGAAATGCGGCGTACAGCTCACACGTGAGTCTTGGCGATGTCCGTCGGCCGCCAATAAAATCTGCAATGCGGAGGGGCAGTAAAACCATACTGGCTGTTTTCCCAGGTGCGGCGTCAGAAAACTATCAGATAATAGCAGTAAAAGCGTAGTCGTAAAAGCGACCACGCTATTTAATAACGCACGCTCGTATTACGAGCAGGATAAGGTACCAGTCGTGTTTTTGTCCTGCCTATATGGTAAGACCACGACCTACTAGATTATAACGACCATGTCGTAGGCACCCCTCCCCAGCGCCGCATTCTTGAAAGGTAGCGGTGGCGCTAGTCATCGTCCAAGTTATGGCTTCCTCAACTTCTTCAATACTTTGTACTTCAGCTTACCTGAGTATTTCTGTAGCAGCGGCAGATATTCCACAGATGTTTCACTCTGGGGTTCATTATCATCATCATTCTACGCGTTTTCATAGGAGCTATCGCTGTCGTCTGCTACGGTAGTCGTACATGCGCTTCTGCGCGTTCAGAATTCAAATTTCCATCGTCCAATCGTGGTGCTTATCTCGCGTGCCGATGAGCAGCGCCCCTAGCGGATCGTGTAGACGGGCTCCTCACAGGGGTTGCTAATTATGACATGGTCGTTATGACCTAGTAGATCGTGGGTAAGACACATATGAATGGAAGAGCGGTGATAGAGCTGTACGATGCTGCAAGCAAACCGGACGCAAACTAAAGCAAAGTAACGCTCTCACACGCATCTTGTGATGCTCAGGGTCGTCGTGCAAAATATTTCAATTTGCAACAAATTAATTACAATGAAATTTTATAGCCTGTGTTTTGGCTGCAGTGACGTCGCTGCCAGTCGTTCCGGTTTATGTTCCGCCAAGGAATGAAGCGGACGATTCGATCCGAAACTTGCGGATTATATTTGATCATCAATTCACCTTTATGTCGGTCCCATGCGATTGTGACGTCCGCCAAGGAACAGGAGCTCATGCTTGCGTCAGCGGAAAATCGATAACCGAATGTGAGCATGTTGCGTTCGTTTTTGCTCCGAGACTACGACTTTCCGCTGTATGCAAATTTGCATGTGACTGACTCAATGTAACTGACACTCTCAACAGTTACAACTCTAGCTTCGAAATCGCTCGATCGATCCCCAGGCTGTCCAGGAACGTCCTCCTTCTTCTTTTAGCACATTATGAGACTTTAACCTCTGTAGATTCTTTGCAAACGCTGTGACAGAGCTAAGGGAAGCTCTTTATTTGAGAAGCTCCCATATAAAAAAGAAGAAGAAGAATAATGCGGTACCAAGCACCTGCGGAATTCGGAAGTCATATGTTGTGGGGGTTCAGTTCACAAAGAAGTTCAGAAGAAGCTCACCAATGTACAGGTCATATTAGTGGTATACGGAAGCAAAGATAGCCAGTGGGGAAAAAAGCAAAAGCAAACATTACACTAACTTTGTACCAAAACGGCACTGTTTCGATTGGCGCAAACCACTGCTTCCATTCCGCGTAGCGACAGTTTCGCTTGAATTTTTTTTTCTATGTATATGGTAACGTTCCACAATTTCTGCCTCAAGTGCCACTCTCCCTGTCCCATGTCTAAAATCCCTGCCCACTCTCATCTACCCCCGTGTGGGATAATACTATGATGATAGCCAAGCCAAACGTGTGCAATTCATTATGATGACAGTCACAGCAGAGTCCAGACAGTGTACTCATATGGAGCAGGCTTAACTGTAAATAATATGAACCTGAATAGTTAGTGAACATACCTACGTATAGGTCCATATTTCATCTGCGCTTTTAAGCGATTGCATCTTTAATTTTCTCTCTTTTCTTGCGGCTGTCTTCCTTTTGCTTGCTTCTTTGCTTCATCAGCGAGCAAACTCGAACAGTGTCCGCATAGAATATCCTGTCGAAACGAGGCTGATATCTCCAGTATTTAGTGCGCTGTAATTGGAAACGACGCGCGGAGATTTAAAAACAAGAGAGATGGTCGTCGCTGGGGGACGGAAACGTCGTCGTTTAGCATATTTTTAAAATGAAGCCATATGAGAACGGACAAGGCTATTTAATGGAGACATTTTCAATTTTCATTCGATGGAGAGAAGAGAGTTTCCTAGAACGAACGATACTTCTTCTTGATGTGAAAAAAAACGCAAACATCGGAGCGCCCATTGAGCGTCCTTGTATCGTCACTATCACTTCAGAGAAAACGTGATGATGATGATGATGATGATGATGATGGCTGCAATTATTGGCCCACGTCAGAACCATGTGCAACACCGCCGATATCTTCTAATGTTTTTGGAGGCCCTGGTGTATACCAGTTTTCTCTAGAGGCTGTAGTACCCAATCACTCTGTGCTCAATCAGTCATACTCTGACCTTTCCCCTTTCCTTTTTTCTTCTTCTTCAATAAACATATCCCCCCCACCCCCAGTCATTCTCTGTATCCCAATGACCATCGGCGCTTTCGTTCTCTCTCTCTCTCTTTTTTTTTTTTCGGGCATAACTATAACTATAAAGTCGAGGTATAAAGGGGCAGTGGGGATTCTGGAGATTCTGTATTGATAGTACTCGGCGTCTTTAACGTAGACGTATCCAAGACTACCACATTCACTTAACAAGTGTACGAGCAAATGGGATTCGTGCTCCGAAGCGATATCACCCATCCGACGCCCACAGCGTGTGGTTCCACTGGATTCCGGGCCACGTTGGTATCTCGAGGAATGCCGTCGCCAATTCTGCGGCCAGGTGTGCTCGTGCAGCTGGGTTTGTCACTTCCGTCCTGCTTTCCTCGTCTGTCTGCCGGCTAGCCATTCGCAGATGTGAATAGCTCTCAGGCCTTTTCCCAAGACGCTGTCAGGACGAACTCTTTTCTGCGCTCCATTGACCCTACGATGATCCACGCACTCGTAGGCCGCTACCCCAGGGAGGAAGAGTCCTTGCTCCACAGGCTCCGACTGAATGTGGCGCGGACTCCACTGCTCCTCTTCAAGATGGGCCACCTTTCGTCACCCAACTGCGCCACGTGTCATGTTGGAGACCAGGTCCCCCAAACTCACCTCGGAAAAGCGTGCAACGAAGAAGGCCGCCACTAGATACCCCACTGTTGCCGTTCCGGATCACTTCAGCGCGCTAAGTTTAGCGGCAAAATGTTTTTGTTGTTTCTGCGAATGAATCTAGTCTTTATATGTCCAAATAAAACGCGTATAACAACTTTCTCTGTCGTGTTTCACTTTTTGGTCCGTTTTTAAACGTGTTGAGCGATCGGAAGGATCTAGTGCACGGCTGCGTGCATCACATAGCGTACCTGTCGTACCAGGCGCCACAGGCGCTGCAGTCGTCCATTTCTCCTTCGGTGACTTGGCCTGACTTGGATTGTGCTTCAACTGGATCTTTAGCGCGCTACAATCCACGCAAGCCAACGTCTGGTAACAATGGGGTATCTAAGGGCGGCCTCCGGCATTGCACGCATCGGGATAGGAACAAATACATGGGAAAATGGCGACCTTGGGGGACGTGTTGGAGACATTCCGCGCCTGCTGCTCCACTGCACCCGTTACCGCCACCATCGTCTTCTCCTACGGTCGCGCATCGCTCGCCTCAGGATTTCGGACTTTTCCCTAGCTATACGATGCTAGGCCCCACACAACATAGTCAGGTTACAAAGGCACTTGTTCAGTTCCTGCGGATCTGTGCCCTTCTGGGTGAACTGTGATCAATTTCGTGGTTCTTTTCCTTTTATGTCTGTTTTTCTTTCCTTCCTTATTTTTCTACTTTCTTTGCTGGAAATAGCAAGCCGCCGCAGCGCAGGCTAACCTTTCTCTCCTTCTTTCTTTTAATAATAAACATTCCCTCACCCCTCACACCCACCCGATGACGCGCAGCGGCCCCTACGGACTTCGTGATGACTGGACCGAACATGGTATCGGTTCGCCACATCAACATCATCAGCAATCATTTCTCTCACCTAAAGCCATCATTTAGGAACCGATTTTGGGTCTGTTGGTGCAAGGATGAACTCATGTTAAAAGCGTTAAAATTGGACAAAACAGTTGATATGTACGTGTTTCGTGTTTCGTCCCGTCCAATCTTAGCGCTTTTAACATGCGTTCAAAGCCATCATAATTACTGTGTAAATAGAGTGGCGCCAGTATATCGAACGTCTTGTAGGCATTTGAGGTGCTTTATCCTCCATTGACGTCGGAGCTTGTGGTAGTTGGTAGGGTAAGGTGGTCTATGTTGAAGACAGTTGAACAATTTTGTTAATAGCAGTCAGAATAATCGGCTAAATTGTACCATAATTCGTTAACTGAATCCCCAAACCTTTGAGAAATGATCCGCAAATTACTGTGCTGCGAAACCAGATATTTATTCCGTACGAGCCAAAAATGTCAGGCTACATATTTTCATCAACTTACCCCACCCTATGGGTAAGTTGATGACATCAAAAAATTGATGCCGGGTTTAAATTTTGTCTTTTGTTTGGGTCAGCCGAAACGATCAGCCACGAGTATAGTGCATAGTGCACATGGAAACACAGGGCAATGGCACAGCATCATAACGGTGAGGTCATATTTTATAGCCGAGAAGCAGAAATGGGCAAATTGGAAGTCAATGCTCGCGAAAGTTACAGATGGGACAAAAAAAGGCCCCTCTTACCTCGACCACATCCGCAAAAGAGTGTCCTACGTCTTTCTAAAAAGCCACGTGCAGAACGTCAACACGTTACTTCAAAGCCCAGACAACGACCGTGCTCACCCTGGTGCCACAGACGAGGAAAAAACATTGCTAAGAAAATGCCACGCGAAAAACCCAAACTGTCCTCAACTTACCCCCGCCTTCAAGTAGCCCCACTTTAGCCTACACCTTGAAACTACCAAAAAACGGCGCAAGAGCAACGCACGAGAGAAACAACAACACGACGCCGAACTTCCAACAGTGTAATGAAAAAGAACAAGAAAAATAACACACAGCGTGTAAGCCAGCGCCCCGGTGTGGCTTTCAATCAGAGCTATAGGTCAGCATCCTATTAGTTGTAGGTACCGTATCTCTTCCGTACTTATCAAAATCCATGTTGGCAATATGATAAGATTCTAAAATTTCCCTCTATGTGAGCTCCTGAAAGGTACACTCTTAAAAATGAACTTCACCGCATAGCACGCTCCTAGCCAACCATTATCTCGAATGATTTCGTTATCTGCCCTGATTCGTTGAAAACAGGGGGCGTACGCCTTTTCTGTGACAATTATGAACAGCATAAGTGTCACAGAAATGGCGTACGCCCCCCGTTTTCAACAAATCAGGGCAGATAACGATATCATTCGAGATAATGGTTGGCTAGGAGCGTGCTATGCGGTGAAGTTCATTTTTAAGAGTGTACCTGAACACCCGGCTAAGAGAGCATGTGGCTTCGCTCAAATGCAAACCCTCGGAGTTCCCTCCCGGCAATTAATAACCTTTCTGCAAACGTATCACAAGTATTTTAAAAACAAATTTGCAGACCGTCACGGAAAGTGTTGCGACGTTTAGCGGCAACGTCAAACGTTGCGTCAGCATCAGTTAAAGTCACTAACAGCTGCCGCTGAAAAACGCAACCCCTTCCGTGAAAAGTAACTGAATAAAGCTAATGTGGGCTTCAAATAAAGAATCCGAAATTATTTTGCGAACCGATTTTGATTTTATTTGGAGAACGAGAGATGCCACATTGCGCATTTCTTGCTTTTAGCAAGCATTTTGATGTTTATATCAATTAAATTGCGACTAAAGTTAAATGGTTGCTTTAAGTCGAACAACATATATAATTGGAATTGGAAGTTTTATTATCATCTGTGAAATCATTTGTATAATAATAGCAATAATAATAATAATAATAATAATAATAATAATAGTAATAACAATAATAATAATAAAATACTTTATTCAGAAAAATAGTAAAGGAAAGATGCACGGGGCTGCCCAAGCCCGTGGGCTTGGATTGGATTGGATTGGAAAAAGAAAGAAAAATATGGAGAGGTTAGTCCTGACCCAGTCAGAACTGGCTACTCCAAAACGCGTTTGCCGGGGAGCTTGTTTCACAGGAACCCGGTGTCAGCAACAAAAGTGTCTACACTCACCGAGCTAGCCATATAACAGAGCTACAATAAACAGAGTATACAAAAATACAGTAGAAACTAAACAAAACGTTAAGGTGAATCTTATTGCTTAAAGTAATAAAACTCTGAACTGAACAAGTTAATACAATACTATTTCTGCGGTTCACAGGTACGGATAATGTCTGAAGCGTTATAAAATCTGTGTCTTCAGGAACGTTTAGCTGCTTTTGCGAGTGAGTTTCGCCAATATCGGCGGCAATTTCGTTAAATAATAATAATAATAATATTATTATTATTATTATTATTGTTATTGTTATTATTATTCAATTTTGTTCTCAGTTCTCAACATATCATACAGTGCCATGGCCCGCCAAAGCGGAACGGCTTGTGGGCTGAGCCCGGCAATAAGACCGAGAACGCTACAAGAATAAAACAACAACTAACAATAAGAAACAACTTCAAGTGTATAAGAAACTACATTTTAAGCACCTTATACACCGCAGCACAGCCTGTATATAACCGGCAACAAGCTGTACACGAACGCACCGAAACAGCAAAACTGGCATTCAACAAAATACCAAGAAACCTGCGTTATGCGTGAAACCAACATGTATGTACTCTCCCGTGCGCAGTTACAGTTATGTCCTTTTGTATTGCCTGATGGCGATGTAGGGAAATAATAAATAAAAATAAACCATCCGGCGTTAAGACAACGCACTGTAACGAACTTTCACAACAGCAACGACATGAATGGAGAAAACCCCGACTAGAAAATATTGCGATACTCTTGCGTTATGTCTCCGCGTATAGGACGTGACACCAGATTTTATCTCTGCGTAAATTCCACACCTGATGCGCAATACGATGTCTGTGATAGCCACGTACCGTCTCTCCGGCGACGGGGCGCGTCCCCGTAAACTGCGCTCTCTCACACAGGAAGTATGCAAACAATAAAATCTCCCGGCGGTTGCGAGCGGACATACCACCGGCGCTTATGCGAGCTCTTACTTATACCTTGGCGCCGATAAGGAGCGCCAGGATTTACCCACATTATTCCCAATGGGCTTCCAGGACGTCCAACAACGAGATAAGCAGCATTTTCTGCGCATTCTGCGAGGGATCACACCCGCCAGGTTCCATTAGTGATGGACGGCTTCTCGTGCCCAAAAGGTAAGATGCGTGCATATCTCAAATTTCTGAAACAAACTGCGCGTCTTCAGGAAACGATGCAAGGCTGCTATGCAAAGGTAACAGAGCCGTGGGAGGGCGTGTATTAACTTTTTTTGTGTGGGAAAGGGAATAATGATGATGTTTATGAAAATGAGACGTTAGCTAGTAATAGATGATATGCCATAAGGGCAAGCATGCTTTGAAGGAACACTGTCTTTCCGGCTTTGACAATTTTACGTCTGTGTCTTCTGCATCTGTTTTCAGTTGTTTGTGTGTCTTCTCGGCGTTTTTCGTTTCCCCAGACGCAGGCGGGTTTCACACTATGATGTTAGTAAGAAGTTGTAGAGAAATTTATTAGACATCAAGACACGCTAGCATAGACTAGTTAGTAGTAGTAGCTAGTAGCAGTTAGTATATAAGTTAGCGAGGAGAGATGTACAACAAGAAAATAAATAAATGCGCAGGTCGCTGGCATGATGAGCACTAGCTATATACACTGCTACTCCAAGACTGAACCTCCGGAGTACCTGTAGCTACTGTTTTGTGCACACTGTGTTTGGAGGAAACGGAATACTTTTCGGTTTCGACAGGTGCGAACTCTATAATGCTCAAGATCATGGCTCTCTCGAGGCGAAATTCCAGAAATCATGAAATATATAAACGCGCCACCCTGCTTCGAGTAACGAGAAATCCGTTGAGAATGGAATTCGCGATCCGTACCTAACAAAAATGCCTGAGTGAGATTACGAAACAAGAAACCGTTTTCCCTCTCGATCTTCAATTACGTATCTTCGGTGAAACAAATGGCGCCTTAAAAAGAACACGACCAATAGGAAGAGACAAAGAAAAGGAACGACGCGCGGTGACCAGGGAATAACGAAGGGACGTTTGATATTTTCAGGAAAGAAAACAGCGTGGGTGTTTATATGCGCTCTAAAATCGCCGAGCAGAGAAGACAGACCGTGTAAATCATCGTTACGACCCGCAGAGGAGATTCTTTTGTCTTTATTACAAGCCTTTCGGCGTCGCGCAACAGTAAATGCTGACGCGTCGAAGTAAGTAACGAAGAAAGATGCGTCGTGGGCTCTACGTATGCTTCAAGCTGTGATGGGATCTTGTGTCGACGAAGCCTCTGCAGCGCGAATGCAGGGCTCGGTGTTGGTATACGGCAGATAACCAGGGTGCCTCTTATACTGATAAGAGGTATGGGATGTCCAGTGAAAAAGGCGTACAAAATTTTGTTTCGCTTCCGGTTAGCCTATGGTTAGGGCCTGACTTTTTAGGGTTAAACCCGTATCCGCCCGATATTTACCCCCCGAACGAAATCTGTAAAATTCGGGTTTAACCCGAATCTACCCGAAAACATCGGGGTCGCGTGGCACACTCGTAAGCGTGCATTAAAATAAAGTTTGATAACATTGCTAAACATTAGTTCCATGATAAGACAAACTTTTATTAAACAAAAAAAAAATCACCCGAATTTCTGACGACAGAATATGCCGTAACGGGATTTAACCCGAATACACCCGAATTTTCAAATGAAAAATATCACCCGATATTTACCCCCCGAATTTGGCCAAAAATAAAACCCGAAAAAGTCAGGCCCTCCCTATGGTGTGGTACAGAGGGGGCTTTCCACACTCGGTTCAGTTGATTTTGCGAAAATGGCGATTGGAATAATTCAGCGTACCGTACCGCAAGTCCTCCGAGGTTGATGTTTGATTGTGCACAAAAATGCCTTTCACATGAGAACATGTTGGTATGAACCGTAACATATGAGCTATAAAGTGAGCCTAAAATGGGATAAACTCCGGTTCGATGCATGTATTCAGCAGAATTTCGTGTTAACCACAAACACTTCGGATAAAATTTAATTTCTTCATTAAAATGTCTGATTTCAAGGTAAAATGTTCACGCATGTTACGGACAGGGACGCGTAGCAGCAACTTGGTCTAGTGGAACTTGTGAAGATTTACAATCATTTATGTGCAGGGTGTTTTGTTTTTATCTGCTAAATTGGCAGATCCGCCCCTCAGACAACAGGAATTTTTCTGGAAGTGTTGACGAGAAAAAACACGTTTTGTTTGTTTTCAGGAGGAACATAAGGATTGTGAGTGACATCTGGGTAGGTGTCCCTTGAAAGAGAGCAATCCGTGGACAGTGCGTACGAGAATCATCCAAACTGTCATGGAGTCGCTCTCTTTAAAGTGGTGCCGGATTACGACGCTGGAGCAGTTTGAAAGTCGCGCGACCTGGTACAACGGATGTCTATTGACATTGAAGGCCATGGTTCTACTACAGACGTCGCCCGCAGGTAAGGCCTCTTCCAGAAATGCCGTAGAATCTTTTACCCCTGTCCAGTGGTGTAGCCCTCCCGTCCCACCCCCCACCCGCCGTCCGAAGTAAAATATAAAGGTTAGGAGTTTGATTTAATTAATGTGCGTATGGAAATGAGCCGCTCGCTGCTCTGTTCTTGGCTGATGTCTCAGGGATATTCACTGAAAATGAAGCTTTCCGATAGCTCTACCTGTTCACAAATTATTCAGCCGGGGATCCTTCGTGAAACACTCGGTATACCTTATGTCCCTTACATCGGAAGAGTGGAACCGCCTTCCAGGTAACATCACTCACATATATGACCATTCAAAGTTCAATGCTGCACTAATTACTTTACTAGAGTGTTCTAATTGATTGTGATATTTATGGTGTACTGCATAGCAATGTTACTTTTTGTTATTTATGTTGTTCATTGTGACTTATGTGACTTATTTTAGTGTTATTCATCTAATTGCTTTTGTATTTTCTGTACTGTTGTGCTTATTCTGACCTGTATTTATTATCTTTGTATATTGTGTTTGTGTGTAATAACCCACTCCCCTCTGTAATGCCTTCGGGCCTTGAGGAGTAAATAAATAAATAAATAAATAAATAAATATCTTCGGCGCCCTGGTTTGGCCCCGGTGTCTTAATCATCGTGTCTTAAGCATCGACAGCTCGGTGCAAACGAATGAGATTCGGTGCGAATGTCAACTTTTCTGGCATTTAGTGCGAACAACAATCGATGATGACGATGAGATGGGCTGTTATCGGGGTCGGTACGAATGTCATTCACTGGGAATTACTTTGCAGTGTGACAGAGGCCTGCTCTGTTCTACGTTGAAGAAGTTCATAACGACACAAAAATCATCAAACGTCATCATATAAGGAAACACGCAGGATTATACACGAACAGTGTACGGCTTCTTTCATCTAAGGAAGACTGGTATAATTTTGATGTGCCCTGCCGAGGACACCAGCGACTTGGTGGCAGGGTACAAGTTGCTTCGACACGCCGTCATCAGCGAGGGACGTTATATACTGGTGTGCAGTCTGCTGAGCTTCCGGAACCCTCAGGTGCAAAACTAATACACTCACAGTACTCTGTTCACGTAACTTTAAAGTAAATCGTTATTTTTACAGCGACTGTAGGCATAGTCAGCAAAGGACGCATACCAATCCCTATTCCCCTCACTCTAAAAACGAAGCTTCACCGCATAGCCCCTCCTAGCCAATCATCATCCCGAGTGACGAAGTTCCCTTCCTTGATTTGGTGAAAACGGAAGGTAGTACGCCATTTTTGTGGCAATTATCCACTCATCATCATCAAATGGTACGGGGAATGGTGTTCCAGCTACCTCAATGTTATATTTAGTACATCTCTCAAATTTGCAGCTATACCTATAGAGCACGAAAATGCGCTCTGGTAATCCCTGTACATAAATCAGGCTGTGCGATGACGCCCAATAACTATGGGGCTTACTCTCCATCATCAGCAAAATTTCAGAGCACTATGTTTGTGATCAAATATCTAAATCTCTTGAGCAAGGCGGTTTGTTTTGTCAACGGCAACACGGGTTTCGTCGTGTCTGGTCTACCATAGCTCAACTGATCGAGACTGTACAAATATTCTCAGATACACTAAATGTAGGAGGTCACACCGTTGTACTGTTTCTCGATATTTCGAAGGCATTTCACCACGTACGTCATCCGAAGCTACTAAAGAAACTTCATGAAATTCTCCCTAATGTGAACCTGATTAAATGGCAATGAAAAAAAAAAATGTCTAAGAAGCAAGCGAGCTGGTGAAGATGATGCATAATGTAAAAACTTCGAGACTAGGGAACACGACGGACCAGACACAAACTCGATGTCTCAAGACGAGACTTCGTGTTTGTGTCTGTCCCTTCGTGTTCCCTAGTCTCCAGGTTTTTTCATTATGCATGATTACGGTAAATGGATTGAGCTCTACCTTCGTGATAGATCACACTACGTTTCAGTCCAGAATTACCTCTGCACCGTTCTTCTGGTTACCTCTGGCGATCCACAGAGTTCAGTGCTTGTGCCCTTCTTTACTTTTAAATATTGAACAACGATCTTCCAATTTTCTTTATCCGTCCCCTGCCGTCTTTATGCCGACGACTGCATGCTATTTCATGAAAGTAGAAGTAGTTCTGACCTCGAAATGTTGAACTGTTCGCTGATGCACGTACATAGTTGGACTAAAGATTGGCAGATGCAACTAAACATTAGTAAATTACCTATCAGGCTATAACGTATAACTATAGGGTTCCGCGTTTTCTATGTTTATTTTTGGGCGGATTCTGCGTATGTTTTTCGATGTTTATTGATTTTTGCGAAACTGGAGTTTTTCGATGCTTTTCCTTGCGTGTACATGGTTTACTCGTCAGTTATCGGCGAATAGCAATTACAATGTAGTTTCAGCGTTGAGCGCGTCTACGTGGAAAGTGGAGGTGTATGTACTGTCGTAACCTCCCCACTAAACATCTAAAGGCCGGTGACCGAGATTCTTCTTGACGTCACGTCCCTAAAAGGATCACAAACGCAGTGGGGCACCTACAATTGCAGAAGACTTACTGTCAACTTACCTGTCATTGTTCCTGGAATTCGAATCTGTATTCGATGTTTTTCGATTAAAACCGAACGCGGGAAAATTTACCCGGTGTATGTTTTTCGATTAAAACCGAAAACGCAGAACCCTACCTATAACCTTACCTATAACCCTACCTATAACCTTACCTATAATCTTACCTATAACCTTGAGGAGAAATCTACAAAACTACACATATACAAGGGACGGGTGCTCATTCGCCACTGTTTCTGAAGCTAAATATTTGATTCCAATAGTTACGTCTGACGAAAAATGGAACAAACATATATAACTTATTGTTCGTAGGGCCTCTAAAGTTCACGCATCCCCAGTGGGGATGCGTGAACTTTCGCACAGCACAGTATGGCAGATATCGATATACCGTTTCGGCAATTGAAATGCTAGATGGAAGCTGCGTATCATTCCCCATGATTATCAAGTCTTCACTTCCCTTAGGTTGAGGTGCAGTTTAGAAGTTTCAGTAATGCTAGAACCACCTTGTTCGCCCTGGGATTCTCTGCTCATCTTTGGCTTTTTTTTTTTCTTTTTCAGTGTGGAGTAGAATTCTGCGTTACTGCCCTGCAAATTCCCCGGGGGTATCACCGTCTGAGAAGAGATTGCCATGGAAACACAATTTGACCCGAGTTTAGAGTTCGGGGCCACGACAGAGAAAAAGTCTCGAATCCTCTTGGATCAGTAAAATGTAGCGCACATAAAATTGAAAAAAGAAGAACCTAAAGGAGATAGAGATAGCAAGAAGGAACGTAACAGGACCCGGAAAGAAATTCAGTTAAGTGCAAAACATTACGTAGCCGTTTCTCCGCGGCGGTGTTTACTTTGAAGGACAGAAACGGGACGTACAACCTTTTTCGTTACTTCCTCTGTGTGTGTGTGTGTGTGTGTGTGTTGACCCTTGCAGATGCCGCTCACTGCGGTGACCTGGAAGATCTAGAGCACATTCTTCTTCATTGCCCACACTACCACGCCTCACGAACCTTTCCTGGTCTCTCAATCAGCAGGATTTGCGACCCCCCCCCCCCCTTTGCTATATGTCAAGATTGCTTGGTCCGTGACCAAATCCAGCCCACCAGAACTCTGCCTTCAAAGTTCTTCTGACCTTTTCGGATACCGTAGGACTTCGGTTCTCACTGTGAGGTGACTCTTGAGTTGTTGTTGTTGACTAGATATATTACTGGTTCAATTCCACGCCTATGGCGTTTGATCCTCCTAATTCGTGCCGTTTATTGTATTGATTTCTTTGTCCCAGTTTGTGTGGCATTACGTTTGTACAAGCTGTAAAATAAAACATTTGAACTGAACTGAACTGAACTCATTATTCCATTTCCCACATTACCACCAGTAATGGGGCAGAGAATCGCCCCTGGCGATGAAACTCCCCACTCAACACCATCAAATAAAGGTGTTGTTGCTGCACAAAATCGCAAAAAAAAAAAAACAGAAAAAAACGTGAAGAAGACTAAGTACTCTGTGCTAATGAAACCTAGTAAATATTATTAGCTCCGCTCCGATACCAATACAGGAATATTATTAGCAGGCGTGTTTCCCCGCCGCCGCCAGCATTTTGCATTTTACCTAATTAGGTAATTAAATAAGGCTAATTAGCTAACTTTGAAAGTGGTGGTTTGAGGTCCGAGGTGTCAGCTGGAGATTTATAAGACACCTTCAGAAACAAACGGCCGAAGTGTTTCCAACAAGGTACTCTTTTTGTGGACGTTTCCACCGGGCTAAAAAGAAAGCTGTCACGACGCCACCACGCGCCACGTTGTCCCACAAATGTCCCACAAATGTCCCATAACGTAAGTAATCCGTGTAGATGTTGTCCCGTATTGTCTCACAAATATGTGAACTTGTTTTTCGTAACTATGATGACTGCTAGGCAGGCTGCTTCGTAAATGATGTCTGCTAGGCACGTGAGAATATAGTTATTTTAAAACCGAAGCGAATACCAGGTGCGTAAAGATGCATATGCATTCATTTTCATTTCCTTTGTGGGAGTGGCAGAATTCGTCAGGTGACGAATTCAATATCTTCAGTTTTTTTTTCTATAATCAAACTCAAACTCAAACGAAGCGAATGGTTGTATAGCCGAACCGGATGCACATGTAGCTAATCTACGATTAAACATGTGCACGGCATGTATACGCGATATATTCATATGGACCAGAATATGAAGTAGAGCTCCCTTTGTTTTATGCCCTCTCTTTCGTTGTTTTCGGTCTTGCGTGTGCAGCTTACTAACTAGTAAGAACTAGTAATCGAACATATTCACTTTGAAAGGGACATTGATTCCGAATATAGAATTCCGTATTCGATTCGGAAATTGAGCCACGAGTCGAACCGAAATACGAAGCGAAGACTCACATACTCAATGCGACTATAGTTACGTAACCGAATCGAATGCATGTGCAGCATATGTGAGGACACACAGCACATACATGGTGTCTCACATGGCATAACTTCAACAATAATCTTGGCGGTTACCGTGGCACAGGGAGCATCCCAATGAAGACTACTATGGGATGCTCGCATGTTTTCTGTACTGGGTAGTCCTCTTGGACTACCCAAATCCCAGAGCAAGAGGATTCGCACACCACTCCCTCTCCTGTTCCACCATCATCTCTCCCCTCCCTGTTTCACCCTCATCTCCTCTCCCTTCCCTGGCTGCACCGAGCCCCCACTTCAGAACAGGCTGACCGCACTTTCCCATTACATCTCCCCCCCCCCCCATTGTGTCTCACCTAACAACCCCATCACACCTATCATGGTGTGCTCCTGAATGAAGTCGGCTATATTTTACCGTGAGATCCCCTATATAATGCTCATATTTTGTCAAATACTGCCCTCATACCAACCACGACTAAGAACTTCTCATATACTCGCAGTTTTTACTAAATATTACGAAGATTTTTGGTGCATACTCGCAAGCATGTTTCGGGAGTTTTAGTGCTTATTTAGCCGCGCTCTAGTAACAACATTTGGCACACATACGCTAACGAACATTCATAATGTACGTGAACAATGTACAGAAGTGATGTGTGATATATGAAAAAAAAACGTGTGTTCAAGTGTTACATGACAACTAATACAACAATGATGCAAACGCCACCCTATATGAATGTATTATGCACTGTCTAGTCTAATTGTATATTTGTTCATAAGCCAGTCACAGGAACTTCGTTGACTAAAATAAGAGATGAGAGTGAAACTATGAGCTGTTAACGTTAGTGATAATGTCCACCGTCTGGTATACTAGAACAATGACTACACTCAGAGGAAGAAAATTGTAAGGCTAAAAAAAGTGAATTAATTTCACAATATTTCGGTTATCTTTATCAAGACGCATCTTAAATATGAGAAACCAATTGACGTCATCATAGCCCAATAACGTCTCACTGAAACACCTCACCGCGCTGCGTCCCGATCCTTTTTTTTTTTTTTTTTTTTTTCGTGTTAGCGCCACGAATCAACTATGGACGTCCCGATGCTTAGCTATTATTTCAAACACGAGTGCTGGACTAAATTCCCTTTCGAAATTGCATATAGCAGGACACTAAGTAATTGATTGACTACTTCACTGTTCCGTATTCCCACGGTGTGAAAAATTCCTGGCTTTACGTCGCGGGACATCTATGATCAGTGTCAGTTGTCAGATCAGTGGTCGGTTTCTGGATTAATGTTGCCCACCTGAGGGTTCTCTAAAGTGCATTGAAAACTTGGCGAACGGCGTATCTAAGCAACTTGCACCCTTCCACCCACCAAGTCGCTGGTGCCCTCGCCGTGCTCAAGCCCGCTGACTCATCCAGCGAGGCTGGTTCACGATGTGAAGAGAGAGAGAGAGAAAGATGAAAGGGTTCGTTCACTGAATAGGAGACTACGCTGCAGGAGAAAGAATCTGAATGACAAGAAAGCGTGGAGAAAGGTGATCTCACGGGGCTTCCCTAGGAAGCAAGCCGTTGAGACAGCGTCACATCGAACACGCGCAGCATTACTCAGAGATGCGAGCCCATTGTGCTGATCGGGCTTCGGCTCGGCTTGTGGCCGCAGCCAGGCTTCGCTTGCGTGATGGACGAAGAAAAGAATGCATTTTCCGCAAGAGCGATGATTCAGGTGAGACTTCCAGATGCTTCTAAGTAGAAAGGGGATACAATGCCGTAGAAACGTGCCGGGAAAAGTATAAGCCAGCATGTAAGAAGGGCGGTTCTCAATCGCAATATGCGACCATGTAGGAAACTGCACATCATTGCATGCTTTGAGGAGGGTTGGGGAAAGGCAAGACATATCTGGCAGAGGAAGTACTTTGAGCTGCATTGTTCATTTGATGAGCTGAAAAGACGCAACCGGATTTATTAGGCATGCACTCTATATGTTATCATTAACAGACTCGGCTATTAAAATAAGCTTTATTCAACCGCAAAACATTACAAAGGATCTCTTGCAGGGTGCCTAGTACATGAACGTGGACATGAAATTAAAAAGCAAAAACAGAAAGGAGTGAAGAGCAAGAGTGAAAACTCCGAGAGCTCGTAGCGTAGAGGTCACTGCAATGCACACACAAAAAGGAAAGGAAGAAAAAGAAGAAATCAGAGAAAATGAAAGAAAACAGACGCATAATTGAAAGGTTTATTGACGCGACTTATATAACAGGGGCTGACATTTCGTGGACGGTATTCCCCACGTTCGTTCACCCATCAATCCATTAATTAATACATTAATTCATTCATTAATCCCAATGTTCGCGTAAGAGACTATTTCCTCTGTGACAACTGCGCACTCAGCCTCTTGAAAGGACGGTTATGAAACACGGAGCGCAACCGGAAGATTACAATTAAAGCAGTCTATCGGTTTGAGTACCCATTAAATGAGGAACAAGGTCTTCCGCTTACTACTAGTCTTTGCTACTCCCGGAAGGAATGCGGGTCTCCATTTATAGCGATTGATGTGCAGCGATGGCGCCGCATCGGAGGTTGACCTTTAGCAAGATTCATGAATGCTGGGGCACCGGAAGATTTTGGACTTCCTCTCTAACGGAGCGGGGGCTCTTGTTCCCAAGCGCGATATGGAAATACAGGCTTTAAATGAAGGCCTCATTCACTCTTTCATTCCTTAACGCCACTGTGTGGCCTTTGTCATTCAAAGGGGAAGGTGCGAAAACACAACTGTGCGCTAAATCCCAAAGCAAGAGCGCCCAGTACTTGCAGCAAAGTATAGACCTGTACACAGACTTGTACAAAATACTGCGCAAAAGTATTTAAAATAAGATACTAAATACTCTACGGAAAAAGTATTTAAAATAGAGTACAAAATACTCAAAACTGAACGTAATTTGAGTAGAGTACTAAATACTCTAAGAAGTATTTAAGATACTATTTAAAGTACTTTAGTATTAGCAGTAAGTGAAACGCGTATTCTGAACGTGGCCTTACAAATGAAAGGAATAAACTTCATCAGCCATGCATATCTTTCATTTGCAACGTCTTGGTGTCAAGTAATGTTTGGTGAACTTTGGTGAACCCAAGTAAAGTTTGTTGATATGTTCTGACCCAAAACTTCGTAATCCCTCCTGTATGTCGGTTCGGGTCTTTCAACCTCTGGCATGTGTTTATTGCTTTGATGACCAAGTAAATAAATGCCGGGATTATCTTGTACCTAATCCCCTGGTGATTCACATGGCAATATGAATAGGAACGGTTTTCTGACGAAGCTGGCTATTGAGAAGCAAGGCCAGGCTTGGGACCAGCCTATTGTACAAGAGGATAAATGACAGATTCGCGAAGTCCTGAAAAAAGAAAAACAAAGAAAAAGGGGGTTAAATTCCAGTGAGCTGAAAATCTCGGCACGGCGGGAACCGTGCTGGATATGGCTTGACGAGGAAGGAAAGTATTTTGAGTACTGAGTAGCAAATACCGAAAAACCTATTTTAAATACATTAAAAATACTTGTCGCAAAAAGTATTGAGTAGAGTACCAAAATACCGGAAAAAGTATTTAAAATACTGTATTTTGAGTACGCACTCAAGATACGTACAAGTCTGCCTGTACATGTAGCAGAGCAATCGTTTGGACTGGTTTTAATCCTAGACCTGTACGTTGCTCCAAGTACCAGACACCGCTCGGGATGGGATTCAGAATTTCAGCGATGCCAAAATACCAACTTATTTCCCCGATACGGTGTTTCCAACAGGGAAGGATTTTTGAAGGTGTGCGGGTCAGAGTGCACTGCAGGTCACCTGCGCTCGACGCTATCTTTTGCAGGATTTTATTCTTTGCAGCGAAAAACAACAAAAGCAAAAGAAATTGGGGTCACCTTCAGTGCTCCTTTAAGATACTCTTGTATTGCATGCTGCATGTACCTTCATCTAAGTTGTATATGCGGAAGAGAGCGCCACATGCACCTCAAGAGATATTACGAACGGTACCATCAGTTACATGCACGTTTCACAACGAGAAACTCTGACCAACTTAATATGTTATCAACTTATCGTACGACGTGTTTGCGTCTTCCTGAAACCCTTTTAAATGCGGTTAACTTCATAGGAGCACCATCCGATCTCATTCCGTTGCCGTTGAAACTCCCTCCTTTTCTCCCTTCTTTTTCTCTTTCGACGGCGACCACTCAGCTCATACCAAGACAACACATACCTGGACAACTCATACCAGACAACTCGTACCACACTCAACTCATACCAGGACAACCCATATCACACTCAACTCATACCAAGATAACTCATACCAGGACGACACATACCAGGACAACTCATACCGGGACAACTGATATCACACTCAACTCATACCAAGATAACTCATATCAGGGCAACCCATATCACACTCAACTCACACCAAGATAATCCATACCGGGACAACTTATACTAACACGACACATATCAAGACAACTCACACTAAGACAGCTCATACCAGGACAGCTCATACTATACTCAGCATTTTCCTATATTTTTTCGCGGTAAAGGGGTGTTTGTTTTGGGAAGTAGCTCTTCAAACTCAATACTCGTCACGCCGGGATAGACCATTTCAGGAAAAAAATGTCACAGAATTTCACTTACACTGAATGAAATGTAAGAATTCCACAAACGAGATTTACCGAAGCCGGTTGTTCCGGTATGAGTTGGGTGTGGTATGAGTTGTCCTGGTATGCGTTGAGTGTCCTATGAATTTCCCTCATATGATTTGGGTGTGGTATGAGTTGTCTGGTATGAGTCGTCCCGGTATGAGTTGGGTGTGATATAAGTTGTCCTGGTATGAGTTGTCTTGGTAAGAGGTGTCCTGGTAAGAGGTGTCCTGGTATGAGTTGTCCCGGTATGAGTTGTCCCGGTATGAGTTGTCTTCGCATGAGTTGTCTTGGTATGAGCAGTCCTGGTATAAGTTCTCCGGGTATGATTTGGGTGTGGTCTGAGTTGTGCTGGTATAAGTTGTCCCAGTATGACTTGGCTGTGTTGTCTGGTATGAGTTGTCCCACTATCAGTTGTAGTCTCTCACATTGCGTTCAGTTCTTGTGACACAGAAGCTATAGAAATTAAGCAAAACCATGTTTACTCGCGGGTATGAAGGGTAGTTAAACCGTACTACGATGGTTATTGGAAATAGGGAATTTAGAAAAGAAATCAAATCGAAATTGTGCCACATTTTCGTCGTCGTATGAGATCCTAAAACCGCTTCTTCTTTCTGTCTTTTCCTTGTTTTTGTTTTGTATGTGTGCGTTTTTTTCTGTTTTTTTTTTTTTTTTTTCAGAGCACGCATCGTTGCTTGCAAGAATAGGAGGCTTATTTCTCGATTACCTTAATTACGATGGCTCCCCACACTACCCAACAGAGAGTGTGGGGAGATAACAAGTGTGGGGAGATAACACTCCCTACTCTCCAAAGCCAAAATAAAGTTGTTGTTGTTGTTACCTTAATTATGGCTAATCGCGGTGGTCGGGAAGTCGTTCGGGAGGATCGGACCAATTCACTCGAAGTGGAGGCTGTTGTTTAGTTCTTCCTACCGTTCTACTATGTTGTACAACCCACACTGGCCATCATGAAGAATGGGTTCCTAGCCCCTAACAGGCGCCTGTCGTGCCAGGGCATCTCGAAAACAACTCCTGGAGAAGCGTTCCAATGGACACCTTGCGAATAGTACTGTAATGGGCTGGAATACGGATTGAGCCCATTCATCACATCTTCAAAGGATTAGTGTCTTACTGTTCCTTGCAACGACCTATTTCGTTTCTTTAAAAAAACTTTCCCCGTTTCCCGTTACAATGGCACTGCGCTTTGACCATCCTTCAGTGTGCGTCGACAAATGTAATCTGTAGGACTCGTGCACTTCCTTTGGTATAAGTCAGATTCTGTGACATTTTTTTCCTGATGTGACCTTTACCGACATGACTTGTATTTGAATGGTACAAAAAAGCAGCTCCCATAATCAACACACCTTCCCGGAAAAGAGGGAGTGAGTGTGGTATGAATTGTCTTGGAATGAGTTGTCTTCTTAAGAGGTGTAATGGTATCAGCTGTCGTGGTAAAAGTTGTCTTGGTAATAGGTGTCCTGGTATGAGCTGTCCTGGTATGAGTTGAGTGTGGTATGATTTGTCCCGGTATGAGTTGGGTGTGGTATGAGTTGTCCTGGTATGCGTTGAGTGTCCTATGAATTTCCCTCATATGATTTGAGTGTGGTATGAGTTGTCTGGTATGAATCGTCCCGGTATGAGTTGGGTGTGGTATGAGTTGTCCTGGTATGAGTTGTCTTGGTATGAGTTGTCTTGGTAAGAGGTGTCCTGGTAAGAGGTGTCCTGGTAAGAGGTGTCCTGGTATGAGTTGTCCCGGTATGAGTTGTCCCGGTATGAGTTGTCCCGGTATGGGTTGTCTTCGCATGAGTTGTCTTGCTATGAGCAGTCCTGGTATAAGTTCTCCGGGTATGATTTGGGTGTGGTCTGAGCTGTGCTGGTATGAGTTGTCCCAGTATGAGTTGGGTGTTGTCTGGTATGAGTTGTCCCACTATCAGTTGTACTCTCTCACATCGCGTTCAGCTCTTGTGACCCAGAAATTATAGAAATTAAGCAGAACCATGTTTACTCGCGTGCTGATTTGTCCCTTCATTTCCAACATCCCATCTGGCTAAACGGGTACGTCATCTCAGACACCGCTTTTACCATCAGCGACCATCAGGGCCACTTCGTCAACCCATTTATATGCCCTAGAAACCTGGGATTTCATTCACGGTGGCCCAGCCCTAGCGAAGTGCTTTATGCAGAATCGCATGCACGGGGAAGTGTTGTAAAAATTGGGAGAAGGCACATTATCACAAATATGTCATAACAGGTTTATGTATCAACGAAGACATGTGTCTAAGACAGCCATGTCTTGAATAACATATTGCGCATTGCAGATATAACGGCTTTATTGGGGTGAACAGCGACGCCAACTCGTTCTGTACAATAGAGAAGAAGAATTAAGACGACGACGAAGAAGTTTGAGGAACGCTGCAGTGCAATATGAATGGAATGACCCGTGAGTACTTGGTGCCGCTCACCCTTTCTATCCTGATTCAGCTTGGCAGATGGCACGGAGGACATTGCCAGCCCACACCAGATCTGTACACGTCTACCCGTGAACAGACGCAACTGCTGCATACTGAACGCATGGTAACTAAAGCTCTGCAGGAGTACGTCACGCTGGAGGAAGAACGCCTCTCCCGCTTCGAGCGATATTCTGCGCACCTTTTGCACGATTTAGAGGGCTGCAAGATACTATTGCACAATCTGTACGGCGGATCTAGACCCGAAATATCGAGTCGCAACGTGGACAACTTGACCGTCACAGTTTCAGGTACCGTATTTCCGACAAGAACAGACTTGGAAGGTGCCGCAATAGGGCTGTGTCGGCTGCAGAAAATCTACCATCTGAATGTATCTAGTCTAATAGAGATGAGGACACCCCTCTTGCCCCTACCAACTTCAAATGAGATGACTGAGATAGCGTACATGTGCTTGCTAAAGGACTATAAGACTCCCATTGACTGGGTGCAGGAAGCAATGAAAGTAGCCAGAAACAGCAGCAGTGCCAAACATAGCTTTAACGACATCATGGCGCTTTCATTGCTCAAGAGAAAGCAAGTATCTTCCGCTATGGCCTTTGCCAGACAAGTTATTCGGTATCCACCGGAGAGTGTTAACGTATCGGCTACCTTCCGCCAATGGAAGACAAACTCAAGTGCTAAGAAAAACCCGCGTGAACCTGTATCACCCATGGAAGCTGATGCGTACTATTTTGCCAACACTTGTTTACAACGGGAAGATTTGAGTCCGAGAAGAAGCTCTAAGTTGACATGCAGAATGACAACAGCCGGCGGTAACCCAGCAATGCTCCTTCAACCAGTGAAAGTGGAAGTGCTGTCTGCCGATCCGATTATAATCTTATACCATGATCTGTTGAGTAGGGAAGAGTGCGAATCGATGTGCGATGTCACAAAGAACAAGCTAAGTCGTACAACCACAGAGACGTTACCAGCATATCGAGTAGGAAAGGTAAGCATCTAGGGTAAACTAACGCTGGAAGGATAGCACGGCTTGGCAAGATGTACTGCCAAAACCTACTGCTCGTTCTTTCACTGCTTTTCTTCCGTATGTATATTTGTTCTTTTTTGCTTTGTGGAACACAGTGCTTAGTTCGGGCGGCAGAAGTCGTCCTTGAGGTAGCTTATTGGGAAATCAGCGAAATTGGCGCACGCCCACACTGTACGCCACGAGGGGCAACAACAGGGACGAAACGCGTTCACCGTGGGGTGGTAAAACTTCAGCAGTATAGTTCTCGCTCGTCCATACCTTAAAGGGACCATCGTATCCGGAACCGTATGTATGAAACCAATACGGTAACGCTTTCAGCACCTTCAAAGCCCGCTTCAGCACCTTCAGCACCGCTTCAAAGTCTCGTTGGCCAACTTTCTCTTTTGAAAACAGCTTACATATTAGATCAACGTGTTCTAAAGGTTCGCACTCCCTCTGCAGCTAAAGACGTCCCAGCAATAGTAACACGGTGATGACGCAAGGCTGGCACACCAATGGGACTGCGTAGCGCAGGTGATTGTGTCGAAGCTCGTCTGCTTAGCATTCGCACCGCAATATACTCGAAAGTCAAAAGTAATTACGCCGACGCGACCATGTCGCGTGGAACACGCTGCTACGCTCCTGGCTATACAAACACGTCCGAGACCTACAAACACGCTAACCCAGAAGTGACGTCCCACAAGGAAATCACAGACTCTCTGCGACCTGCGAACGCCCTCCCGCAGGTCTCCAAATGTCCTTCTACCGGTCCCTGGTTGTATACTTGTCAGTGCCTGACAGCGAATTCCGGCATGCTCTCAGCAGGTCCCCCAAGGTCGCCATTTTCCCATGTATTTGTTCCTATCCCGATGCGTGCAATGCCGGAGGCCGCCCTTAGATACCCCATTGTTACCAGACGTTGGCTTGCGTGGATTGTAGCGCGCTAAAGATCCAGTTCAAGCACAATCCAAGCCAGGCCAAGTCACCGAAGGAGAAATGGACGACTGCAGCGCCTGCGGCGCCTGGTACGACAGGTACGCTATGTGATGCACGCAGCCGTGCACTAGATCCTTTAACACGTTTAAAACACGTTTAACACGTTTAAAAACGGGACCAAAAAGTGAAACACGACAGAGAAAGTTGTTATACGCGTCTTATTTGGACATATAAAGACTAGATTCATTCGCAGAAACAACAAAAGCATTTTGCCGCTAAACTTAGCGGGCTGAAGTGATCCGGAACGGCAACAGCGGGGTATCTAGTGGCGGCCTTCTTCGTTGCACGCTTTTCCGAGGTGAGTTTGGGGG
The DNA here is from genome assembly GCF_037126465.1 of Ornithodoros turicata. NCBI lineage: Eukaryota > Metazoa > Arthropoda > Arachnida > Ixodida > Argasidae > Ornithodoros > Ornithodoros turicata. Next base: position 136,186,554 of record NC_088202.1, on the reverse strand, counting down.
ACCTGGCTCTCAGCATCCGTCTTCTGCTCTTGCGCAGAAACCACTCCACTATTTCGCATGAGATTTTCGGCGTTATTGCCGGTGATCAACGAGGACTAAAACGGCACTACAGTTTCGGGATCTAACGGGAGGGATATGACAGTCCATTTAATGCGAGTCGCTAAACACTCGCGTTGTGTGGCAGCTGAGATTCCTGCGCGCGCTAAAGAACATTCAGGTCGATAACAAAAGCACCAGCAACAGTCCGACACAGTCTTAAAGCTTACGAGAGGGAACAATACGACACCAATTTATTCAAACACTGACTGACATTTTTTAAGCCTTTGTTACGATGCCAAATGCTCACCGCTGGCTTCAACTGGTCCGTAACGCATCATTCCAGAATTAAAAAAAAAATCAAAGACGATTCATGTAATTAATGCGGAGGAAATGCGTTAGCATTAGATGTACTCTCTTATGTTTTTTGTTTGTTTGTTTACAGCCGATCTACCACCACTATTGAGCACTATGCAACTCTATCCACCTCCGACTATCAGTAACTATCACCAACTGTTACTAACTACCACTAACTACACAGCCACAACAGCGGTGCAAGCGTTATTACTCCCCGGAGAGTTCCCCCTTTGTCGCACTGGCGGAGAGAGATGTCTTCCCTGTACCAGTGCGCATGCGCAGCACGTGGGTGTGGGAGAAGGAAAGGAGGAGGCTCATCAATAGGCTCAATCCGTATTGCAGCCCATTACAATGCTATACTCAATGTGTCCATTGACATGTTTCTCCAGTTGTTTTCGCGATGCGTTGGGGCGTCAGGCACCAGCCAGGGACTAGCAACCCATTCTTCAAGGTCAGGCAGACTTGAACTTCAGTAGAACGGCGGGAAGAACTTCAGTATCAGTGAAGTTCTGTCATTTTTTTAATTTTTTTTTTCCTCATGGCATTTTCGGGCGTGTGCATGAGTTTTGAGTTTGAAAAGCTAATCCCGAAAACAACCCCGCAAAAAAAAAAAAAAAAAAAGGAAAAGAAGAAAAAGTCGAGTGTGGTATGAGTTGTCTTGGTATGAGTTATCCTGGTATGAGTTGAGGAGCGTGGTATGAGTTGTCTTGGTATGAGCTGGGCTGTCGCCGAGGAGGGAGGTTTCCTCCGAGGCTTCCCACCTTCACACGTCCATCGGACGGTCACGATTTTCCAACTTCGAGGTTCGAATGCTACCGCATTAAAATATTAGGTTCTCATAGTACACGCTAATGCTGAATGCTAAATGCATCAACCCTGCAAAAGCGCAGATGAATTCTTGAGCTCGGTGGGCATGATGCATGTCTCTTTCTTCGTTTTGTGAATCCACGCGTAACCTAATCTTGTATTATTGAACCTGTGCAGTTGCTTTGGCTCGACGACGGTGACAACGCGGTCGCTGCGAGGATATCACGACGTATATCAGCAGTTACTGGACTGAGTACTAATAATGCAGAGGCACTTCAGATAGTCAACTACGGACTGGGTGGTCACTACGGACCCCACAACGACAACTGGTATCCAGGAGCTTCACTGGAGGACTACACTGTGCAAAATGACTTCCGTTTAGCAACGGCTCTCCTCTATCTCTCAGACGTGGCAGCCGGTGGCTCTACGGTTTTCCCGAAATTGGACATCGTAGTCAGGCCTAAAGCTGGTCTGGCTCTCTTCTGGTTCAATATGAAGACTCCTGGGGAAAATGAGACTGATTACGTGCGGACATGGAGCGAGACACGCATCAGAGATATGCGGACGTTACATGGCTCCTGCCCAGTCTTGAGAGGCTCCAAATGGATTGCTACGAAATGGCTCGTAGAAAGCGGACAGTACAAAGTTAACTACCAATTACCCCTAAGTGGGTGACGTCGTTTGGAATATGCTTCTATGCCAAAACTAACGTCTCGTTGAATTCCCCTGCTGTGTGTTTCTTTCTTTTTTCTTTCTTTTTTTCTCACTCAATTCAATGATTCTGGGTGTGGATTGAACTGGACAGGTACGCCGTTCTTGCGCTCGAAATTCGAGTGTTCCTGTCTCATGTGTTCACTGTTATGCACTGTTGTCTCTCTGTATATTGTGACTCTGTTGGGACGACTGTTGGATGACTATAACTCTGCTTGCTTGAAGAAACGGCCTGCGTGTTCTTTGGAACGCTTGTCGCGAGAAACGATGAGCAACTCCATAAGGGGCTCCGCCGCACATGAAGCAACGAAATAAGTAATTGTAAAAAAAAAAGATGTCGGTGCCGGGATTTATCGGGGATCATTGTATTCGCTCATCTACTATAGAGCAGCACACATGTAAACGGTACAGTCCCAACCGTAACGGGTGTGCAAGTCAGGGTCTGTACGTCAGTCCACGTTTATTGTAGAACGATACAATGGCTACCCGAACTGGGCACGCGAGATATTACACTTTCTCACGAGGCTCGCAGAGCCTCTTCGTCGTTATAGCACATCTCCCCCCTTTAATGCACTCAGCTAACAAACCTGTCCCCATCACACAAACACACTCATTCAAATCCAACTTTTCTTTTCACTGGCTTCCAACATAGTCTTTTCACTGGCTTCACCACTCTGCCGCTGCGAGTAGTCATTCCTGTTGGGTTATGTGGGGGGTGGTCTCCCGGTTGGTGGCCGGAACTGTCAGACGAACGAGCTTGTGAAACTTCCCCAGACGACGACCACGCGGAGACAGCAAGCTCAGGCCCAGGGCCTGTTCCTCCTCCGGGTTCCTGGGGACGAGAGTCGGACGTGGGAGCTGCCAACGCGTCTGCAGAAGGACCTTTTTGGGGGCAATCAGAGGACGGTGACGGTACAGGTATCAAGTTCCTACGGAGTACACCATCGTCCATCTGAATGTTGTAGGACCGAGGCGCTGCTGCTGGTGCCTGAACCACGCCACTTGATCGGGTGTCCGTTATCCATACCCTCTCGCCTTGCCGTAGGGGTGGTAAGGTTCGCACACCATGTCGCTGGTCATAGTTTCTTTTTTGCATTTCAATGCGACGCTCTTCCCATTGACGCAACTGATTCCGATCTGGTGTCTTGGGACTTAACAGCGACGCGGCGGTAGGAAGCGACGTGCGAAGACGGCGACCCATAAGTAGCTCAGCCGGACTGAAACCATTTCCTAATGGCGTAGCGCGGTAGCTCTGAAGAGCTTTATACGCATCGTCCGACTTTTTGAGACTGAGCTTGATGACACGGACAGCGGCTTCGACGAAGCCGTTGCTTTGTGGAAAACGTGGACTAGAAGTCCTGTGTTCAAATGACCACTCGCGAATGTAGCAAAGTCACTGCCCACTAGTCTCCGAAATTGTGGTCCATTGTCGCTGATGAGTACTTCTGGCGTTCCGTGCCTAGCAAATATGGATTTCAGGTGATCGATGACCGCTGAACTTGTTAAGTTGGTCAAAGGAGCCAGTTCCGGATATCTTGAATAATAATCCGTTACCAGCAGGAACCACTTGCCACTAAGGTAGAAAAGATCGACCGCTACCTTCTGCCATGGGCGCTCTGGGAACGGCGAAGGCATCAAAGGCTCATGCCTATTGGTAGACTCCTGGACACAGCGCGGACATCTTCGAACATCATCCTCGATGTCCTTAGAAATTCCAGGCCACCAAACTGTCTGCCTGGCTCTTTCCCTGCACTTTGTGATCCCGGCATATGCCCTTCATGGGTCTTGTTGAGTATCTCTCTTCTCATGGCGACGGGGATAAGAATTCGGGACCCTTTCATGAGAAGTCCGTCGTCGAGAGAAAGGTTGAACCTCTCTTGCCAGTAGTTCTTACAGCTCGAGTCAACAAGAGCTTTGTCTGGCCAGCCTTGTTGAAGGTAATTCGACAGCATCTGACACGAAGTGTCTTCGTATTGCGCCTTCTTGATTTGGGACAATCTCTGATCTGTCGCAGGAAAGTAGGTGACAATTCCCCTGACGTAAGCCGCCAGCTCATCCTCCAACCCATTGTCTTCAATGTCCGGCAGTGGGCTTCGCGAGAGAACGTCGGCCGCTACTAGAGATTTTCCTGGGACATGAACCAAATCACAAGAGTGCCGCATCAGCTTCAGCTTCATCCTTTGTAGACGAGGGGTTATGTCGTCCAAAGGTTTGTTCATGAAGATTGGAATTAAGGGCTTGTGATCGGTCTCGATAGTGATGTGCATCCCCGTGATGTAATCCCGAAACATATCGCATGCCCACACAATGGCGAGTCCCTCCTTTTCTATCTGAGCATACTTCTTCTCCGTGTCCGTGAGACTTCGTGAAGCATATGCGACAGGTCGATACGTCCCATCAGGTTGCAACTGTCGAAGAATCGCCCCAAGTCCATATGACGAAGCATCAGCGGAAACAACTGTCTTTTTCTTCGGATCGAAGAAGACCAGAACCGGACTTGTCGTTAGCAACGTCTTGACGGTCTTGAATGCTCGCTGTTGTGCTTCTGTCCAAACCCACTGCGACTTGGAACTTAATAAAGCGTTTAACGGGCTCACAACATCAGCCAGATGAGGAATAAACTTTCCGAGGTAGTTCACCATTCCAAGAAAACTTTTTAGTTCCGTAAGAGACGTAGGAGGCTTCATGTCTTGAATGGCCTTCACTTTTGTGTCATCTGGATGGATTCCTTCTTGGTCGATGATATGACCCAAGAACTTTACTCGTTGAACACCGAAGACGCACTTGTCTTTGTTCAAGGTCAACCCATAGTCTTGCAATCGAGCGAGAACCTTGCGTACTCTGTCATCGTGCTCTTCTCTTGTCTTCGCGTGAACAAGGATGTCATCCATGTTGCAGACGACTCCATTTAAACCCGAGACGATATGAGCCATCTTCTTCTGAAAAAAACTCGGGTGCTGATGATATCCCAAACGGTAACCTTGTGAACTTGAAGCGACCAAAGGGAGTAATGAAGGTCGTAAGTAATTGCGACTCTTCGGTAAGTTGAAACTGCCAGTAGCCAGAATTCGCATCCAACTTTGAGAAGTACTTGGAGACGCCTATCTGAGCGATGACATGGTCTGTGACTGGCATAGGATGAAGTTCCCTTTCTACGAATTTGTTCAACGGTGTGTAGTCAACACAAATTCGGTAAGTTCCATTTGGCTTTTTCACAATTACCATGCCGCAGCACCATTCCGTAGGCTCATCTACCGGTACGATGACACCCTGTGCGACCATGTGGTCAATTTCCTTCTTTATCGTTTCCATGAGAGGAAGGGGTACTCTGCGCGGGGCTGAAAGCGCAAAGGGTACGGCGTACGGTTTCAAACGTACATGATAGGGTACCTTGACACAGCCTAGTCCTTGGAATAGCTTTGGGAATTCTCTTACAGGTTGAAGACTAGATTCCGTCGCCGATTCTATCGCCGTAACTTCGAAGAGTCTTTTCACAAGACCAAGGGCTTCGCTAGCTTCGCTAGACAATAGGGGTTCTTCTAGACCTCTAATTACAAAAACATCCGTGGACAGCTTCTTCAGCCGGTATTCGAGTTCAGCTTTTATTACGCCCAGGACTTGAAGCTTGCTCCTATTCGGCCCTTTCAGTATTCTGCTTGGCTTGTTTAACGGAATCGTCGATAAATATGTACGATATGTCTCCTCAGAGACTACAGTTACATCGGCTCCCGTGTCGACTTTAAAATCCAGCGTAGCTCCGCAAAGGTTTATTGGCGCTAGCCAACGCTTGGGCCCTTCGACGTTTATTGTGCCGAGAAACGCGGGTTCTTCTGAAACCACCCTGACTGCTGCAGCACTTAAACATACTCGGGAGTAATGCCCCATTTTGTTGCAGTTATTGCATTTTGCATTTCTTGCTGGGCAACTATCTCTGCGATGTGGAGAACGACCACACTTCCGACAGAAATTCCCGCTTCGCGAGTTAGCAGAATGCCCTGTCCTTCCATTGTTGGTTGCAGATTTATGTGCGTGCCCAGCAGCGCTCTTCTGCACCAATAACTTGGAACTTTTGACTCGTTGAACCTTGTGTTCAGGACCTGGCTGCAACGACGCTTGTTGCTTCTTAACCGTTTCCGTCTGTCGAGCCATAGTCGTGGCTTTCTCCAGCGTAAGGTCAGGATTCAATTGCATCTTTTCCGAGAGAACTCTGTCTTTTACTCCAACAACAATTCTGTCCCGAATCAGCTCATCGCGTAGGGACCCAAATTTGCAATGTTCGGCAAGAGCATGCAGATCCGTTATGAACTCTTCGACGGGCTCTCCCTCTTTTTGAGAACGGGAGTTAAACTTTGCTCGTTCATAGGTGATATTGCGCTTGACCACAAAATGCTTGTCAAAAGCGGCTACAACGGTCTCGTAGTTCGTCATGTCAGCTTCGCTTAACGTCAAAGACAACAGTACATCTTCGGCCTTATCTCCCATAACATATATGAGGGCGTTGGCCTGTTCTTCGTGAGGCTTTAAATTCAGCCCGCTGACCACGCGGTATCTTCCGAAGCGTCTGATCCACTTAGGCCATTCTTCAGGGCAACTAAAATTGAATTGCTCTGGGGGCTGACAATGCGTTAGGGCCACGGCAACCCCGGGGGTTGAACTCTGCCCCAAACTAGACTCTGGAGACAACATGGCGTTTGATCGGCAGAACGGAACTTCTACTCACGTCCTATAGTCGAGGCTTTCCCTGAGTATCCCACTTCTGACACCATGTGCAAGTCAGGGTCTGTACGTCAGTACACGTTTATTGTAGAACGATACAATGGCTACCCGAACTGGGCGCGCGAGATATTACACTTTCTCACGAGGCTCGCAGAGCCTCTTCGTCGTTATAGCACAACGGGAACGCTAGTCCGGTAAGAGGACGGTCTCGTGGCACACGAACAAACCAGAAAAAAAGTCCGTGTATAACGATGCGACAGCGGTCTCCATTCGAATGCGTGTACAGGTCGTGCAGATAAACTCCAGTGGCTCATGTATACGTGTGCAAATGCCACTGGAGTTCATCTGCACACACCCTGTACGTTACCACAATCCGGAGTTGTACAGGGCAAAAAAGAGTAAAGTTACGGACACACAGACACTCTGACCCATTCTCTCTCACTCATTTTTCTTCCATGCGTACTCACATTGACACACAGACGAACATTGCTTCCAGCACCGTGTGTCGGAGATTTCCGGCGCACGTCAAAAGAACCCCAGGTGGTCGAAATTATCCGCAGTCCAACCCTGCACACGTGGAGCATGTCGCCACACTAGGCAGACAAACCTTACGTGTAATATCACGACACCATTATTATTTATTATTATCTGCTGACTGCAGCGCTACCGCTAGAGTGTGACGTAATGCAGGCTGAAGGCTGCGAAGTGTCAATGGAATCCGGATGTGCTTTCTGAGCTTTGCTCCAGGTTTTCTGACAGGCTTTCCAGAAGTCATTAGAACAGTTATCCGTGAGATGGAACCAGGATGCCATAATAAATAATAAATTCCCTTTACTTTCCTGTCCTCTTCTCCTGCACGCATATCTTTAAACCTATCATAGTCACATTTGCTTCACGGTGGTAACTAGGGTTCCGAAGCGAACCGAAAACGTAAACCCAAAACCGAGAGAGAGAGAGAGAGAGAGGGGAAAAAAAAGCGTTATTTTTGGGCGAACCCGAACAAAACGGAAGCCGAAACAAAATTTTATGCTCTGGAGGGAAACCGAAACCATGTTTTCGGTTCTAATGGAAAATTGGACTGTTTGACCCTCAAGGATACGTAACGCAGGACCTCAAGTAAACAATACATGGCATCCATCGGTGTTTGGGTAGGAAACTCCAGAAACCTCACATTACAACAATGTGCCAGAGCGCAAGACGGACTCCTTGTTTTTTGTCTATAAGTTACATGGTAGGATCTTGTACCCTGTCTCTTTATTTGTCTTTCTGTTGCAAACAATAAAGGACTTGGGATCCTGGACGTGGATTTCCTGTTTGGATTTGTTACACTCGATTTGATCGTAGCATGTCCTGTTATCGTATCTTTGAGCGTGGGCAAGGTTCATGGTCCTTTTTGTTGGTTATACTGATCTCAATTCTTTTGCCTTCTTACTTTGAGATATCTGAAGGCACTGAATACACCATCGAGGAAGAACTTCTGGCTTTATGGGACATCAGCTCGAATGCTCTGGACGTCCCTCAGCAAATGTCTCAAGACCTGAAGACAAGAACTATTCTACGAAGAAGTAAAACACGTCATTTGAAGAACTATTCCTTTGCACACGCTACGTCGCTGGTCGATATTTTGAACTGTATCATTCTGTACTTTTAACATGCGGGTCGTGTGAACGACAGTGTCATCCCATTATCACTTCCACTTCCACAGGCTCATCAACATCGTGGCAGCAACGGGCAAAAGCAACGATCGCCACGCAAGCTCTGGAGTTCATCGCTGCATAGTCGGCGTCTAAACATATTCCATTAACTCTTAATTCGGCCCTTCACCACCCAAAAAGCCTTAATAAACCTCTGTCTTGCCTTTCTTCGACTCTCCTGCTGATTTGTTCCATCATGCTCAACATCTCGACTCACTAAACGCGTATATCCTCTCTGACCAGCTTGTGTGGTTATGTGGTTAGCGCGCTGGCCATGCCACGTCGAGACAGGGAAATAAGAGGGTTCGAATCCTGGTGCTGGCTGTGATGTCTGGGGTTGTTCCTGGGTTTTGCTCAGACGTTGTCAGACATATGTTAATGAAAAAATGGCTAGGAAGCAATCGAGCTGGAGAAGATGATGCATAATGTAAAACCCCCGAGACTAGGCACAGTTCTCTTTTAGAAGTCGGCCCCGGACGCACATTCCCCCTAGAGCGTTAGTCGTGACGTTGCTCATCTCTGCGAGGCCGACAACGGCGAGCTTGTTCACTAGCACCGTGGTGGTGGCGGTGGTGATAGGGCTTGCCGTTGTCGGCCTCACGTATGTGGGCAACGTCACGACTCACGCCCTGGGGGAATGTGCGTCCTGGGCCGACTTCTAAGGGAACTGTACCGACATATGTCTGAAAGCGTCTGAGGAAAACCCAGGAAAAACCACAGACAGCACAGCACAGCACCGGGATTCGAACCCGGGTACCTCCCAGTCTCGACGTGGTTCACTAGCACCACCTGCACCATCTCAGCCACCGCTTTTACCTATCAGCGACCAGCCGGGCCACGTTGTCATATCTCGCTTGTGCCTGACAAACCTGAGATTTTGTTCAAGTTGGCCTCAGACCCAGGGCAGTGGTTATGCGCAATCGCATGCGCAGGAAAGTGCTGCGAAAATTGGGAGGATTGGGGATATCGACAAGCATATGGGGGTGTTGCGGTAACTGGATAAATCAGTACCCTATAGGGGTGACAGCTTAACTTTCATCTACGATTTGCAAGTAGCACCGATAGCAATTGCGGCATCTTTATCAGTTGTCGCACTCGAATAATGCCCTCGTTAGGTTTTCAAGGATCTCTTCCGAAAAGTCTTTTTTTTAATGGTTTGTGGGCAGTCATTTACGGTGGGTCTTCTTATCCTGTCAATCGAAAGCAGCGTCCGGTCTACATTAGATCGCACTGCATGTTGGAATAGCCTGTCTTTCCTACTGTAACGTGCATGTGTTGCCGCTGTCACGTCTCTGTGAGACAAAGAAATATACTAATGTTGGGAGTAGACACTTCTACTTTTAGCACAGTGCACGTTGAGCACATTACGCGTAAAGTAAAACGTAAAATCTTGCATCTACCTAATCGTGTTGTTGAACTTCCGTTACCCCTCAAACCTTTGATGACGGCTTTGTGCGGGTACCGAGGGAGCGATGACGCGTTCTCTACATTAGAGAAGAAGAAGAAGAAGATCGAGGAACGCTACAGTCCAAAATGAATGCAATGTTCCCCGAGTACTTGGTGCCGATCGCCTTTTATATCCTGATTCAGCTTGGCGGATGGCACGGAGGAGATTGCGAACCCACACCGGATCTGTACACGTCTACCCGTGAACAGACGCAACTGCTGCATACTGAACGCATGGTAACTAAAGCTCTGCAGGAGTACATCACGCTGGAGGAAGGACGCCTCTCCCGCTTCGAGCGATATTCTGCGCACCTTTTGCGCGACTTAAAGGGCTCTCAGATACTGTTGCACAATGTCTACGGCGGATGTAGGTCCGAAATGTCAAGCCGCAACGTGAACAACTTGACTGTCGCCGTTTCAGGTAGCGTATTTCCGACAAGAACAGACTTGGAAGGTGCCGCAATAGGGCTGTGTCGGCTGCAGAAAATCTACCATCTGAATGTATCTAGTCTAATAGAGATGAGATCACCCCTCTTGCCCCCACCAACTTCAAATGAGATGACTCAGATAGCGTACATGTGCTTGATAAAGGACTATAAGACTCCCATTGACTGGGTGCAGGAAGCGATGAAAGCAGCCAGAAACAGCAGCAGTGCCAAACATAGCTTTAACGACATCATGGCGCTTTCATTGCTCAACAGAAAGCAAATATCTTCCGCTGTGGCCTTTGCCAGACAAGTTATTCGGTATCCACCAGAGAGTGTCAACGTATCGGCTATCTTCCGCCAATGGAAGACAAACTCAAGTGCTAAGAAAGACCCGCCTGAACCTGTTTCACCTATGGAAGTTGATGCGTACTATTTTGCCAACACTTGTTTACAACGGGAAGATTCGAGTCCGAGAAGAAGCTCTAAGTTGACATGCAGAATGACAACAGCCAGCGGTAACCCAGCAATGCTCCTTCAACCAGTGAAAGTGGAAGTGCTGTCTGCCGATCCGATTATAATCTTATACCATGATCTGTTAAGTAGGGAAGAGTGCGAATCGATGTGCGATGTCACAAAGAACAAGTTAAGTCGTACAACGACAGAGCCGTTACCAGCATATCGAGTAGGAAAGGTAAGCACCTACAGTAAACTAAGTTTGGAAAGATAGCACGGGGTGACAAGGTTTACTGCAAAAACCTACTGCTCGTTCTTTCACTGCTCTTATTCCGTATGTATATATTTTTTTTCTTATTGCTTCGTAGAACACGTATGCCCGTATTCACCAGTCCCACTTAGCCACTGGTTTAGTGACGTCTGGTTTAAGTTGATCACGTGAGTACTCCGTCCGCCAATCACGAACAACCACCCCGCTGGTCTAACCCTAAGATAGCATGGCGTGGCAAGAGGTACTGTCAAAACCTACTGCTCGTTCTTTCACTGCTTTTATTCCGCATGTATGTAGTTCTCACTCAAAGCTGATCAAGTCAGGTGTCATCATGTCCCTCTTGCGTTCGGCCGTCGAAAAGTCCTGCTGTCACTTTGGTTTTGAAAGTATTGGTTGCCAAGTGAGCCGTTTGCAGAAAGCTGGTTACGGCTATTGCCTATATCGGAAGTTGTTAGATTTTGCTAATGGTTTCGCTCGGCCACCTGTTTCTCAGAAAGAAAAATTGCCGCGTGTTTGTATCCCGTACTATCATTCCGTATCACACAACATTTTGGCTGCCGCACGTAGATTTAACATTCAGGTTGTTTTCTCAAATGTATGTCGTCTCTCAAAACTTGCCCCTTTCCTCTCACAGAACTCCGGCTGTGGTATTTCTCACAAAAATGCTTTCGTGACCTGTGCAAACAATGTGGTGTATTGTATACCGCTTGGTTGTGGGTTTTGCTATGTAGGTCAGACTGGACGGTGTCTAAACACTCGGCTCAGCGAACACAAGAGAAATGCGGAGTCGTTGTCTGGGAATTCCGAACTTGTCGCCCATCTTAGACTTTGTAATAATTGTTCCCCAGCCTTCGACGAGACAAGTGTCCTAGATCCTGTTCGGGACCCTGTGGCCAGACTGTTAAAGGAGTACAAAGAGATTGTCACGAGGGGAAATTGTGTAAGTGTGGCGTCGGTTGCCCCTTCGCCACCAATACGGAAGTTGTTGGGTACGTAGGTGTTGCTGTTATTAAAGGGTTTGCTGTGTTCGAGAACGTGTCGTGTTGTCCCTCCTCTGTCCCTTTCTCGGGTTCCAAATGTTTTCACCATGTACCAGCTGGCCTGCACCCTTGCCCTTTTGCCGCATGTATACTTCCGTAGTGCTTAGCTCGGACTTAGGAAGTCGTGCATCAGGTAGCTTGTAGGGAAATCGGCAAAATTGACGCACGCCCTCGCTGTACGCCACGAAGGGTAACGACAGGTATGAAAGAAATTCACCGTGGGGTGTGGTAAAAATTCAACAGTATAGTTCTCTCTCGTCCATACTTCAAAGGGATTATCGTATCCGGAACCGTACGTATGAGACCGATACGGTAACGTTCGGTTGTAGTAACGGTGTAGTTGGCCAAGTTTCTCTTTTGAGAACAGCTTACATATTAAAACGTGTTCTAAAGGTTCGCACTCCCTCCGTAGCTAGGAGCGCCCCAGAAATAGTAACATCGTGATGACGTAAGGCTGGCACACCAATAGGAGTGTATAGAGCAGGTAATTGTCTCGGAGCTCGTCTGCTTCCGCAATATACTCAAAAGTCATCACTAAATACGGCAACTTTCGCTTACCAGAGGGAGTTCTGACGCGGCTATGTCGCGTGGAACTTCTGGCTGGAGCTTCTGGAGCTTCTGGCTGTACGAACACGTCCGATCCTAAGAAGTGACATTCCACAAGCCGATCACAGACTCTCTCCGACCTGCAGACGCCCTCCCACTCGCCCGTAGGTGTCCAAATGCCCTTCTACCGGTCCCTGATTGTATACTTGGCAGCGCAAAAGGGCGTTTCCTGATTGGCGATGTCCGAGGATGGGGCGGAAATGCGTGAGCATTAGAGGTCATATGTTTCTTTTTTTTTTCTCTACAGCCTACGACCCACCACCCACCCATTACCACTAACTACCACTATCACCAACTGTTACCAACTCCCACTTACTACACAGCCACAACAGTGGCGCAGTTATCTTACTCCCCGGCGGGTTGCCCTTTCGTCGCGCTACCGGAGAGAGTGAGTGAAAGAGAGAGAGCGAGAGGTCTTCCCTGTAGCAGTGCGCATGCGCCGCACGCTGGTATGGGAAGAGGAAGGGTGGAGAGAGGTTTTTTCGAGGCTTCACACCTTCAGACGCCCATCAGACGGTCACGACTTTCCAAGTTGAGGATTCTAAATCTAAAGCATTAAAATATTAGCTTCTGGTACTAGATGTTAGTGCTGAACGCAAAATGCATCAACTTTGCACAAGCCCAGCTCAATTCTGAACCATGGTCGGTGTGATGATGCATGGCTTTTTCTTCGTTTTGTCAACCCACGTGTTTCTTAATCTTGTATTATTGAACGTGTGCAGTTGCTTTGGCTCGACGACGGTGACGACGCAGTCGCTGCGAGGGTATCACGACGTATCTCAGCAGTTACTGGACTGAGTATTAATAATGCAGAGCCACTTCAGATAGTCAACTACGGACTGGGCGGTCACTACGGACCCCACAACGACAATGGTAATCCAGGAGACGCACTGGAGGACTACACGGTACAGAAGGGCTTCCGTGTAGCAACGGCACTCCTCTATCTATCAGACGTGGCAGCCGGTGGCTCTACGGTTTTCCCGAAATTAGACATCGAAGTCAGGCCTAAAGCTGGTCTGGCTCTCTTCTGGTTCAATATGAAGACTCCGGGAGAAAGTGAGACGGATTACGTCCAGACATGGGGCGAGACGCGCACCAGAGATATGAGGACGTTACATGGCTCATGTCCCGTCTTGAGAGGCTCCAAATGGATTGCTACGAAATGGATCCGAGAAAGCGGACAGTACAAAGTGAACTACCAATTACCCCTACATGGGTAATGTCGTTTAGAATATGTTCGTATGCAACAACTAACGTTAAATTTTGCTGCGTGTTCTATTTTTTTTTTTTTTTTTGCCACTCAACTGATTCCGGATTGAATTGGATGTGAACTGGACGGGTACGCCGTCGTTGCGCTCGAAATTCAGTGTTTTTGCATCATGTGTTCACTCTGTTAGGCATTGTTTATCTGTACATTGTGACTTTGTATTGGGACGATTGTTGGGACGAATGTTGGGAGTGTGCACGCTTGAAGAAATGGCATGCGTGCTCCTTGGGATGCTTGTTGCGAGAATGACTAGTAAATAACTCCATCTACACAGACCCCGCTGGCATACTGGTCTCCGCCGCTCATGCATCGATGAAGTCAGTAATAAGTAATTCACACACACACACACAAAAAAAACATTCTCTGCAAACAATGGTTTAGTAAGGGGATGGTCTCGTGGCCCATGAAAAAAGATCGGCACAAAAAATCGAAATTTCCATGAATAATTCCGCGACAGTGGCAGCCATAGGAATCCATATACGTTACAATAATCTGAAGTTGTGCAGGGTAAAAAAAAAGCACACAAAAGTGTCAGTTGTCAATCGTTGTCGGACGAGAGGAGGTTGGGAACCAGCCCAGCTTGGATTGGTAAGGTTGGAGATCAGCTTCAGGTGCTGCACGATCTTTAATATATACGTCCAGTCGCCAAAGACTCTTCGTGGCGTGCATGGACCACAGCACTCAACGTCCCTCAGCCCCCAGGTGCCTCCTTCCTCTTCTCCTCTTGTCTTCAATTCTTACTCATTATCATCTGCCTCCGAGTCCTGCCTCTTCATTAAAGCATGGTCCCTTGATAGCTATCAAGGGACCGTGATTAAAGTGTACTTCAAATGCCACCGTCCCATTTTTTTCTCACTTCTTAACACCGCGACCACTCCACAGATACCTCCTACCACCGGCTGTGCACCTGAGATTTCTCCTGGGCTTTCAGAAGACTTTTTAGACGAATGTCGACACAGTTCCCCCTGAAGCCGGCCCACGACGCGTACTCACCCCCCCCCCCCCCCCCAGTCTCCGACTCGTTCCTGCTGTCCTCTCGCCATCTGTCCATGTCTGTATACGCCTCTCATAGTCACAGTTGCCCTGTGGCGCAAACATTAAAATTAAAGAAAAAAAGTACATATAATATTAGAGTGTTTCGCTGTTACGTCAGTGATATCGTGGGCGGCAGGAGGGAGTGTCGTCTAACCATCCTGTTCAACACTGGACGATGGTACGCGGTGTAGGATATGTAATCCAGGCATCCAACGCTGATGTTGCGTGTAGACGTGAGATCTGGACAAGTATTGCGAAGAGTTGTACCCGACGTCACCCGTGTGGAGCAATCGATGTCTAGCATATGTCCTTCATTGAAGTGACGAAGTGCGTGTTCTGCACTATGTCCGCATTGAAGTCGCCACATAGGACCATCGGTATGTCTGCGTTCGCCTGGAGAAGCGGATGAGGGCTGCTGCTGGGGATGAAAGGCGATAATGGTTGAAATAAGAGCATTCCGATGTCATGCGACGACGAACCGCGATGTTTATGTAGACCGAGGCCCGGACGAACCGAAGGGTAGGGTCGACTGTTATTTCTGCAATGCCACACTCGCGGGCGCCATTTAGTTGTAGACTTCCCTCACTAGCACTTCACCCTTTTACTGAGACCGACGTCGCTGGCAGACGCGTAAACTCTTTTGCCTACGCATGCGTAGACGCAACTCGAGTGTACTGTACGCGGGATATATTTTATAACGTTTCAAAATATTTCCTATTTTAGTGACGCCCAACTGAACGCTCAGGTTGCCAAAAATTGATCAGAGACCAACCACTGTGGCGTAGCTCATGATCATAGTTGCCTCGCAACGTAAAGCCAGGAATTAAAGGGGCAAATTAAGTGACGCCCAACTTTCTTAACTGGCATTCCGACTTATAACACGCCACTCACCTCAAAATGAACCGGAGAATCACAGCAAAAACTTGGAAAGAAAAATGGGAGACTTTGATGTCAAACCTCACAATGGAATTGAATCGTTTTATTTATGTCCTCGAGAAAGAGGGAGGACTTGCCAAATAATTTTCGAACGTACTTGTACATCTTTCCATTTTGTTCGGTCCATCTCCTTCGTCATCCAGTCAGTCACTTTCTCGAGGAAGCGAGAGTCTAAGGACTAGTTTTGAGACGAGTTTAATTTGTTAACTTACTGTTAATTTAACTCCTTCCCAGTTTTGTCTTTTGTGAAGCTGCAACCTTAACATGGTCAGCCATGCTCCTCTGTGTTAGGAACACTAGTCTCGTGAAAAAGACAGAGGCGCATTTTGTATTCCTGCTTCAGATACATGTCGCCATTATTTCATAAACCTGTTCTTACGTGTTTGCGATAATGCTAGCATTCTCATTAATGGGACTAGTGTTTTCAACCCTAACTGCTCGTTTCTTCTTAATCAAAGGAGTTGTGTTTCTTGCGTCATTGCAGGGCATTTTTGCGGTGGCTAAACAGTGTTTCACCAGCATTGAACGTCCAGTTATTGACGTTCTTTTTTTTTTTTTTTGCGTTTAGTACTAACTGCACAGAATAGTACTAGCCTAACATTGTTGTGTTCCACCTGAAGCGTAAGGAGACAGTTTCTGTGTAATCTTTTGTCTCAGTTCCGTTGACGCTTTCTAGATTCTCTTTTGCCTGCTCTAGCAAGACCAAGAGATTTAGCTTTGTCATGCAGTAAATCATTCTTATTTGTCATTACTTCCAAGCTGGCGTAGCACTCGCGTAGCCTTGTTAGCGTAGCGTGTCTTGCGAGTTTCGGACTCGGATTCCCTGTTTGGATCTGCTACACTCCCTGTGATCGTAGCATGTCCTGTTATCGTAGCATGTGTTTGAGTGCGGGCAAGGTGCATGGTCCTTTCTGTTGGTTCTACTGAACTTCATTTTTCGCCTTCTTCCATTGAAATATCTGAATTCACTGAATCCACCATCGAGGAAGAACTTCCGGCTTTATGGGACTCAGCTCGAATGCTTAGCACATCCATCAGCAGATGCCTCAAGGCCTGAAGACAATAATTCTTTTACGAAGAAGTAAAGCCCTTCATTTGAAGCATTATTCCTTGGCACACGCTATACGTTGGTGACCGATATTCTGAAGTGTACCATTGAGGAAAACTTACACACACTGGCTTGACGTAACAATGAAACAAAATGTAATATGACGTTTCGATGCCTGTTCGGGCATCATCATCACCAGAATGAAACAAGAAACAGTACGCCATCCGAGTTCTACTTACAGCTTAGTCATGACCTTGTAGCAATCAGGTAGTGGCCCTTTGTGACTGTTACATGCGTTTCATTACGGGTAATATGCCAAGATTCAAAAAATTTTCTTACACCTCCATCTATGCTCGTGTGCCATGGTCTTTGCATTGTGAAAGTCAAAAGAATGACCTGCTTATAGCACGTGCTCGACAAGTTCTGTACGGTGATTCACTGCCGGTGGTTTTGATATCTGTTGCTGATGTTCTTTCAGTCTCGTGGCTTTTTTTCTTCCAGTTTCTCCCACGTAGCAGGCACTGCATTGTTCACATTCCAACCTGTATAAAACACCAGATTCTTCCATGTGGGGCACAGGGTCTTTGGGGTGACATAAAATATTATACAGTGTTTTGACGGGTTTAAAGGCTGTGTGTATATACCAAGTGGTTTTAAAATTCTTCGCACAGCTTCTGATAGGCCCAGAACATAGGGAATGCATACAATGTTTTCAGGTGTGGGGTTCTTCTCATGAACATCAGACATTCTAGAAATGGTACTCTTGACGATGTCGACAGGGTAATGGTTCTTGGTGAGGATGTCACTTGATAGCTTACGTTCGGGTTCTCTTGCTCGGCGAGTGCATGAAACTGCATCTAGACGTTTGTAAAGGCTTCTGACAACATCATGTTTGGAATAATTAATTAATTAATTAATTTTTGGAATGTTGGCACATTCACCGTAATGATAACGCATGTAACAGTCACATAGGACCACTACGTGATTGCTACAAGGTCATGACTAAGCTATAAGTAGAACTCGGAT
Source organism: Ornithodoros turicata (assembly GCF_037126465.1). Lineage (NCBI taxonomy): Eukaryota > Metazoa > Arthropoda > Arachnida > Ixodida > Argasidae > Ornithodoros > Ornithodoros turicata. The sequence goes on along the minus strand of NC_088202.1, from coordinate 136,168,677 downwards.
GGCGTACTGTTTCTTGTTTCATTATGATGATGATGCCCGAACAGGCATCGAAACGTCATATTACATTTTGTTTCATTGTTACGCCAAGCCAGTGTGTTTTCCTCATGATGTCCCCTGGCTTTTGGTCTATCTTCGAACTGTATAGCTTAATTACGTGAATGTAAACTAGCGTATTTTTCACCCGAACTGAGTACAGTTCTACTTTTAAAATGAGAGTCGTGTGAACGCCAGTGTGATCACTATCTCCCCCGCAGACCCATCAACATCGTGGCAGCAACGGGCAAAAAGCGACGATCGCCACGCAATTCCTGGAGTTCACCGGGCATCGTCGACGACTAAATATCTTCCATGAACTCTTAATTCGGCCCTTCACCGCCCCAAAAAGCCTTAATAAACATTTATCTTTCCTTTCTTCGACTCTCCCGCTGATTTGTTCCTTCATTCTCAACATCTCGTCTGACTAAACGGGTACGTCCTCTCGGACCAGCTCGTGTCGCTGAGTGGGTAGCGTGCAGGCCATGCAACGTCGAGACTCGGAGGTAACAGGGCTCGTATCCCGGTGCCGGTTGTGCTGTCTGGGGTTATTCCTGGGTTTTCCCCAGACGCCGTCAGACATATGTCGTCACAGTTCCCTTGGAAGTCGGCCCAGGACGCACATTCCCCCCAGAGCCTTAGTCGTGACGTTGCTCACCTCTGCGAGGACGACAACGGTGACTCGTTCACTAGCACCACCAGCTACGTCACCTCGGCCACCGCTTTTACCCACACTGTAAAAAATTTCACCGTAAAAAAAACGGGCAAATGCATGGAAAGTTGGCTGCCAAACATTGGCCGTTTTTTTTACGGTGGCCCCGTATAAGTTGTGCCCGTGAAAAAATACTGCATTGGCCAGTAATTTTAACAGGCATACGACGTGTAGCATTACTGTGCTGTGGTCGTTAAAAGAACTGCATTGGCCAGTAATTTTAACTGGCATATGCCGCGTACCCCTATCGTGCTGTGCCCGTCCCTGGAGCCCCTCTTTTTTTTTTTTTTTCTACATATAGTCGTAGCAATGAGAGCAGTTTAAGCAATGACCATGCGCAACAGATTGTGATGTTTGTCACATTGTGATTTATTTTCTATGTACATAGTGATGAAAATGCGCCAGTCACCTCTGGCATCAAAACCCTGCAAAGAGAAAGGGAACTGTTACAGGGAGCCGAGCAACTGACATGCAATTATACTCACCATTTATTTTTTCAAAGGAAGAACATACGAAGGAACCATGCGCACCCATCAGTCAGCTCTGCCATCAAAACACTGCAAAGACAAAGGAAATTGTTACACGGAGCAGGGCAACTGACATGCACTTATACTCACCGTTTATTTTTTCAAAGGAACCACGTGAACCCATCAGTCAGCTCTGGCATCAAAACCCTGCTAAGAGAAAGGAAATTATACTCACCGTTTTATTTTTTCAAAGGAAGAACATAAGAAGGTGCACACGAAACGCGGAGGTGGCACGGAACTTCTTCTGGCAGCGTTCATAAGGATATCTGATCATGGCCCTCTCGTATGTGCTGCTTCATATGTGACAGTATCTCTATATTTGTAGTGAACAGACGGGAGCACGAATGGACGTGACATACTTTCGTGGTTTCGGAGAGCAAATCGATTCGAGGCGACCGTCCTGGTGTGTTCTTGTAACGTCCCAAAATGTGACATCTGAGTGTTGCATAGTTCGCCCCCGTACAGTGGTCAACGTAGCCCATAAGAGTGTTAAAAACACAAGGGCACCTTCCGCAACGATACATTACAATAGGAGCGCCTTGATGACCCTACGAACCAGGACGCATGACACACGGAGATCTGAACTAGGGAGACGCTTCACAGCAAACGCGAGCCACGATTAACTGGTGTCCCATAAGTTGAACAAAAACCAGGCATACGGTGCACCACGCTCAAACCGTAAAGAACAGGGTGTGCGAACAGAAATGTGCTTACCTGACTACGTGCATTCACGAGATTTACAACGACCACTTCGTCCTCCTTCATCAACGATCGTCCGCGCACGATGTTCCGCTTCCGGCGGTTGCGAATGACGGCAGTGTGCCGTACTTGGCTTGGCCTTGCCTCCGCATTCAACTTTTTGGCTGGCGCATGATGGATGGCGCCACCGTGTTACGTAGTTTTCGCAGTATTTGTGTTTACGGTAACACGCCGTCGTCAAATACTATTAAACGCCCGTAGAAATCACAGTATTTTTTTACAGTGCATCAGCGACCAGCCGGGCCGCGTTGTCATCTCGCTTATGCCTGACAAGCCTGAGATTTTGTTCAAGTTGGCATCAGCCCCAGGGCAGTGGTTGATGCAGAATCGCATGCACATCGCAGATACGTGAGAACAAGTTTTATGTATCAATGTGGACATGTGTCTAAAGCAGAAGTACCAAAAGCCGCTCTGTAGTCGTTGCACAGGAAATAAAGGGCGGGGGATGTCGGCAAGCGTATATGAGTGTGTTGCGGGGGCTGGGTAAATCAGAACCCTATACGTGTAACAGCTTAACTTCATCTTACCTTCATCAGCGATAGCAATTCGGACATCTTTAACAGTTATCGCACTCGAATAGTATGTGTATGTATGTATTTGTATGTATGTATTTGTTATTTTTTGGGATTTTTTTTTAAAGATTTTAAGGATTTTTATGATTTTTTAAGGATAAGGACGATTTTTAAGGATAACTTCAGGGCAGTGTTTTGTTAATGGTTTTTCGGTATAGTCATTTACTGCGCCTTTTTTATCCTAACAACTCTTTTATCCGGTCAACAGGGTAAATAATACCGTGATCGAATTTTCTATTCAAAATTTACAAGGGCACACTTGGATCTCTACGACAGCTTCGTGTCTTTGACCGCGCGCAAAATCCGCGACGACGGAGGAGAAATGGACGAGAAAGATGTCGTGTTCCCAATAGACCATCTGTTGAGCGGCATGGTCGCCGTTTATGCGAACAACAAGCTCGCCAGCTCCAACGAGTTGTACGCCTACCGCAATATTTTGGACGTCGTGCTTCATTCCAAAGCAGCGCCCAGTATGCACTAGATCGCACTGCATGTTGGAACAGCCCGTCTTTGCTACTATAACGTGTCTTGTCTCTGTCACGTCTCTGTGAGACGAACAAATTTACGCATGTTGGGAGTATACACTTCTACTTTACAGGACTACAGAGGGCTATTCAAGAAAAAATTGAGATTAAGACGTCTGATGAAAGTGTGTGTTTCATTTTACAGCATAGCGCGAAAGGTTTTGATGTGTGCCAATTTGTTTCCCAGAAAAAAAAAAAAACTCACATAAACATGTCTCCGCCCATTCACCGTTAACTCGCCACTCCGAGTATAACGAGGAGAACTACGATGCCACGTCACCGATGACGTTACAGGAGCAAGGATGGGGATAGAAGGAGCGGCCGAATCATGGCCGACCCAGGAGCAATGCTTTTTCAGAATCCCGAACAGCCCAGTAGCAGACGACACCTGAGTTAGCTGAGTAGCAGACAACATTTCTCTGGACCAATCAGCGAGCGTGGCCCTTGCACAGGGATGTAACAGGCTGGTACTGCTCTCTCCACCGCCGCTGCGCACCGTCGCCTTTTGCGGCGTGCTTTAAACTCAATTTCTGCGATAATTATGACTCTGTGGGGTGAATTACTTCTCATGGTGCATTTTACTGGCCTGCTTAGCAGTTTTATACAAAGAAAACAGGGTGTTAAAAATGACTTCTGTGCTACTTTAAGCACAGTGCGCGTAAAGTAAAATTTTGCATCTGCCTAATCGTGTTGATAAATTTCCGTTAGCCCCAAAACCTTTTATAACGGCTTTGTACGGGTATACCGAGAAAGCGACAACACGTTCTCTACAATAGAGAAGAAGCAGAAGAAGAAGCAGATTGAGGAACACTACAGTTCAAAATGAATGGAATGACCCCTGAGTACTTGGTGCCACTCGCCCTTTCTATCCTGATTCAGCTTGGCAGATGGCACGGTGGACATGGCCAGCCCACACCAGATCTGTACACGTCTACCCGTGAACAGACGCAACTGCTGCATACTGAACGCATGGTAACTAAAGCTCTGCAGGAGTACGTCACGCTGGAGGAAGAACGCCTCTCCCGCTTCGAGCGATATTCTGCGCGCTTTTTGCACGATTTAGAGGGCTGCAAGATACTATTGCACAATCTGTACGGCGGATCCAGACCCGAAATATCGAGTCGCAACGTGGACAACTTGGCCGTCACCGTTTCAGGTAGCGTATTTCCGACAAGAACAGACTTGGAAGGTGCCGCAATAGGGCTGTGTCGGCTGCAGAAAATCTACCATCTGAATGTATCTAGTCTAATAGAGATGAGGTCACCCCTCTTGCCCCCGCCAACTCCAAATGAGATAACTGAGATAGCGTACATGTGCTTGCTAAAGGACTATAAGACTCCCATTGACTGGGTACAGGAAGCAATGAAAGTAGCCAGAAACAGCAGCAGTGCCAAACATAGCTTTAACGACATCATGGCGCTTTCATTGCTCAAGAGAAAGCAAGTATCTTCCGCTATGGCCTTTGCCAGACAAGTTATTCGGTATCCACCGGAGAGTGTCAACGTATCGGCTATCTTCCGCCAATGGAAGACAAACTCAAGTGCTAAGAAAAACCCGCATGAACCTGTATCACCTATGGAAGCTGATGCGTACTATTTTGCCAACACTTGTTTACAACGAGAAGATTCGAGCCGGAGAAGAAGCTCTAAGTTGACATGCAGAATGACAACAGCAACTGGTAACCCAGCAATGCTCCTTCAACCAGTGAAAGTGGAAGTGCTGTCTGCCGATCCGATCATAATCTTATACCATGATCTGTTGAGTAGGGAAGAGTGCGAATCGATGTGCGATGTCACAAAGAACAAGCTAAGTCGTACAACCATAGAGACGTTACCAGCATATCGAGTAGGAAAGGTAAGCATCTACGGTAAACTAACTTTGGAAGCATAGCACGGCTTGGCAAGGTGTACTGCCAAAACCTACTGCTCGTTCTTTCACTGCTTTTCTTCCGTATGTATATTTTTCTTTTTTTCTTTGTGGAACACAGTGCTTAGTTCGGGCGGCAGAAGTCGTCCATGAGGTAGCTTATTGGGAAATCAGCGAAATTGGCGCACGCCCACACTGTACGCCACGAGGGGCAACACCAGGGACGAAACGCGTTCACCGTGGGGTGGTAAAAATTCAGCAGTATAGTTCTCTCTCGTCCATACCTTAAAGGGACCATCGTATCCGGAACCGTACGTACGAAACCGATACGGTAACCTTCAGCACCGCTTCAAGGTCTCGTTGGCCAACTTTCTGTTTTGAAAACAGCTTACATAAGGTTCGCACTCCCTCTGCAGCTAAAGACGCCCCAGCAATAGTAACATCGTGATGACGTAAGGCTGGTACACCAATGGGAGTGTAGCGCAGGTGATTGTGTCGAAGCTCGTCCGCGTCGCTTTCGCACCGCAATATACTCAAAAGTCATCAGTAAATACGCCGACGCGACCATGTCGCGTGGAACACGGTGCCACGCTCCTGGCTGAACAAACACGTCCGACGCTAACCCAGAAGTGACGTTCCACAAGCAAATCATAGACTCTCTGCGATCTGCAGACGCCATCCCACTCGCACGAAGGTCTCCAAATGTCCGGTCCCTGTCCGGTCCTACCGGTCCCTGGTTATATACTTGTCAGCGCCTGACATCCGCGCCCGAATTCCGGCATGCTCTCAGCATCCGTCTCCTGGTCTTGCGCAGAAACCACTCCACTATTTCGCATGAGATTTTCGGCGTTATTGCCGGTGATCAACGAGGACTAAAACGGCACTACAGTTTCGGGATCTACCGGGAGGGATATGACAGTCCATTTAATGGCAGTCGCTAAACACTCGCGTTGTGTGTCAGATGAGATTCCTGCGCGCGCTAAAGAACATTCAGGTTGATAACAAAAGCACTAGCAGCAGTCCGACATAGTCTTAAAGCTTACGAGAGGAAACAATACGACACCAATTTATTCAAACACTGACTGACATTTTTTAAGCCTTTGTTACGATGCCAAATGCTCACCGCTGGCTTCAACTGGTCCGTAACGCATCATTCCAGAATTATTTAAAAAAAAACGAAAGACGATTAATGCAATTAATGCGGCGGAAATGCGTTAGCATTAGATGTATTCTCTTATGTTTTTCTGTTTGTTTGTTTACAGCCGATCTACCACCACTATTGAGCACTATGCAACTCTATCCACCTCCGACTATCAGTAACTATCACCAGCTGTTACTAACTACCACTAACTACACAGCCACAACAGCGGCGCAACCGTTATTACTCCCCCGGAGAGTTCCCCCTTTGTCGCACTGGCGGAGAGAGATGTCTTCCCTGTACCAGTGCGCATGCGTAGCACGTGGGTGTGGGAGAAGGAAAGGAGGAGGGGGCTCTACCCCAGCTGATACCGAGACAACTCATACCAGGAAAACTCATAGCAGACAACTCATACCGGGACAACTTATACCATACACAACTCATACCAGGACAACTCATACCAAGACAACTCATACTAAGACAAACAATACCAGGCAAGCTCATACCTGGACAACTCATACCAAGACAACTCATATACCACACTTAACTGTGTTTTCTGTTTAGTTTTTTTTTTTTTTTTGCGAGAAACATGTTATTTTTATTTATTTATTTATTTTTGTCTTGCGGGAAGGGATGTTGATTATGGGAGTAGCTTTTTTGTACCATTCAAATTCAAGTCACGCAGGGAAAGGCCCCCATATCAGGAAAAAAATGTCGCAGAATGTGACTTATACTGAAGGAAATGCAGCATTCCTACAGATGACAATTACCGACGCACAATGAAACATAGTTAAAGCACACTGCAGCTGTACTGAGAAATGGGGAGTTTTTTTTTTTTTCTAAAGAAGCCAAATCGAGAATGTCCCACATTTCCATTGTCGCACGGAACACTAAAATACTAGTTCTTTGAATACGTCATCAATAGGCTCAATCCGTATTGCAGCCCATTACAATGCTATACTCAATGTGACCATTGACATGTTTCTCCAGGCGTTGTTTTCGCGATGCGTTGGGGCGTCAGGCACCAGCCAGGGACTAGCAACCTATTCTTCATGGTCAGGCAGACTTGTTGAACTTCAGTAGAACGGCGGGAAGAACTTCAGTATCAGTGAAGTTCTGTCATTTTTTTTTTAATTTTTTTTTTCCTGATGGCATTTCCGGGCGTGTGCATGAGTTTTGAGTTTGACAAGCTAATCCCGAAAACAACCCGTCGTCCCGCAAGAAAAAGAAGAAAAAGTCGAGTGTGGTATGAGTTGTCTTGGTATGAGTTATCCTGGTATGAGTTGTCCTGGTATGAGTTGTTTTGGTATGAGTTGTCCTGGTATGAGTTGAGGAGCGTGGTATGAGTTGAGTGTGGTATGAGTTGTCTTGGTATGAGCTGGGCTGTCGCCGAGGAGGGAGGTTTCCTCCGAGGCTTCACACCTTCACACGTCCATCGGACGGTCACGATTTTCCAACTTCGGGGTTCTAATGCTGACGCATTAAAATATTACGTTCTCATAGTACACGCTAATGCTGAATGCTAAATGCATCAACCCTGCAAAAGCCCAGCTGAATTCTTGAGCTTGGTGGGCATGATGCATGTCTCTTTCTTCGTTTTGTGAATCCACGCGTAACCTAATCTTGTATTACTGTGCAGTTGCTTTGGCTCGACGACGGTGACAACGCCGTCGCTGCGAGGATATCACGACGTATCTCAGCAGTTACTGGACTGAGTACTAATAATGCAGAGGCACTTCAGATAGTCAACTACGGACTGGGTGGTCACTACGGACCCCACAACGACAACTGGTATCCAGGAGCTTCACTGGAGGACTACACTGTGCAAAATGACTTCCGTTTAGCAACGGCTCTCCTCTACCTCTCAGACGTGGCAGCCGGTGGCTCTACCGTTTTCCCGAAATTGGACATCGTAGTCAGGCCTAAAGCTGGTCTGGCTCTCTTCTGGTTCAACCTGAAGACTCCTGGGGAAAATGAGACGGATTACGTGCGGACATGGAGCGAGACGCGCACCAGAGATATGCGGACGTTACATGGCTCCTGCCCCGTCTTGAGAGGCTCCAAATGGATTGCTACAAAATGGCTCGTAGAAAGCGGACAGTACAAAGTTAACTACCAATTACCCCTACGTGGGTGACGTCGTTTGGAATATGCTTCTATGCCAAAACTAACGTGTCGTTGAATTCTGCTGTGTGTTTCTTTCTTTTTTTTCTTTTTTTTTTCTCACTCAATTCAATGATTCTCGGTGTGGATTGAACTGGACGGGTACGCCGTTCTTGCGCTCGAAATTGAGTGTTCCTGTCTCATGTGTTCACTCTGTTATGCACTGTTGTCTATCCGTATATTGTGACTCTTTGTTGGGACGACTGTTGGATGACTACAACTCTGCTTGCTTGAAGAAACAGCCTGCGTGTTCTTTGGAACGCTTGTCGCGAGAAACGATGAGCAACTCCATAACGGGCTCCGCCGCACATGAAGCAATGAAATAAGTAATTGTAAAAAAAAAAAAAAAAACGTCGGTGCCGGGACTTATCGGGGATCATTGTATTCGCTCATCTACTATGGAGCAGCACACATGTAAACGGTACAGTCCCAACCGTAACGGGAACGCTGGTCTGGTAAGTGGACGGTCTCGTGGCACACGAACAAACCAGAAAAAAAGTCCGTGTATAATGATGCGACAGCGGTCTCCATTCGAATGCGTGTACAGGTCGTGCAGATAAACTCCAGTGGCTCATGTATACGTGTGTAAATGCCACTGGAGTTCATCTGCACACACCCTGTACGTGACCACAATCCGGAGTTGTACAGGGCAAAAAAGAGTCAGTAAAGTTACGGACACACAGACACTCTGACCCATTATCTCTCACACATTTTTCTTCCATGTGTACTCACATTGACACACAGACGAACATTGCTTCCAGCACCGTGTGTCGGAGATTTCCGGCGCACGTCAAAAGAACCCCAGGTGGTCGAAATTATCCGCAGTCCTTCCCCTGCACACGTGCAGCATGTCGCCACACTAGTCAGACAAACGTTACGTGTACCATCACGACACCATTATTATTCATTATTATCAGCTGACTGCAGCGCTACCGCTAGAGTGTGACGTAATGCAGGCTGAAGGCTGCGAAGTGTCAATGGAATCCGGATGTGCTTTCTAAGCTTTACTCCAGGTTTTCTGATGGGCTTTCCAGAAGTCATTAGCACAGTTATCCGTGAGGCGGAACCAGGATGCCATAATAAATAATAAATTTCCTTTATTTTCCTGTCCTCTTCTCCTGCACACTGTAAACTGAAAAGCACCCTTATGGGTGTAAATGGCCTGTCCTATAACTCGCACTACTTTTTACACCGTATGGTCTGGAACACCCTTTTTTGAGGGTGTATTCTATGTAGAACACTCTTTGAAATGGTGCTTTTGCTTGAAAATGCCTTCTTTTGCACCCTTTAAACACCCTTTTTTACAAGGTGTAAGATTGTTAAACACCCTCATGAAAGGGTGCATAAAGGGTTCAAATTACGGCGTTTTCCAGGAAAAGCACCATTTTAAAGGGTGTTTTACACAGAATACACCCTCAAAAATGGCGTTCCAGACCATACGGTGTAAAAAGTAGTGAGTTATAGGACAGGCCATTTACACCCATAAGGGTGTTTTTCAGTTTACAGTGCACGCATATCTTTAAACCTATCGTTCAGAGTCACATTTGCTTCACGGTGTTAACCAGGGTTCCGAAGCGAACCGAAAACGTAAACCCAAAACCGAGAGAGAGAGAGAGAGAGGAAAAAAAGCGTTATTTTTGGACGAACCCGAACAAAACGGAAGCCGAAACAAAATTTTATGCTCTGGGGGGAAACCGAAACTATGTTTTCGTTTCTAATGGAAAATTGAACTGTTTGACCCTCAAGGATACGTAACGCAGGACCTCAAGTGAAGAATACATGGCATCCATCGGTGTTTGGGTAGGGAACTCCAGAAACCTCACATTACAACAATGTAACAATGTGCCGGAGCGCAAGACGGGCTCCTTGTTTTTTGTCTATAAGTTACATGGTAGGATCTTGTACCCTGTCTCTCTATTTCTCTCTCTGTTGCAAAGATTAAAGGACTTGGAATTCTGGACTTGGATTTCCTGTTTGGATTTGTTACACTCGATTTGATCGTAGTATGTCCTGTTATCGTATCTTTGAGCGTGGGCAAGGTTCATGGTCCTTTTTTTTGGTTATACTGATCTCAATTCTTTTGCCTTCTTACTGGGAGATATCTGAAGGCACTGAATCCACCATCGAGGAAGAACTTCTGGCTTTATGGGACACAGCTCGAATGCTCAGGACGTACCTCAGCAAATGTCTCAAGACCTGAAGAAAAGATCTATTCTACGAAGAAGTAAAACACATCATTTGAAGAATTATTCCTTTGCACACGCTACGCCGCTGATCGATATTTTGAACTGTATCATTCTGTACTTTTAACATGCGGGTCGTGTGAACGACAGTGTCATCACCATATCACTTCCACTTCCACAGGCTCATCAACATCGTGGCAGCAACGGGCAAAAGCAACGATCGCCACGCAAGCTCTGGAGTTCATCGCTGCATAGTCGGCGTCTAAACATCTTCCATTAACTCTTAATTCGGCCCTTCAGCACCCAAAAAGCCTTAATAAACCTCTGTCTTGCCTTTCTTCGACTCTCCTGCTGATTTGTTCCATCATGCTCAACATCTCGACTCACTAAACGCGTACGTCCTCTCTGACCAGCTTGTGTGGTTATGTGGTTAGCGCGCTGGCCATGCCACGTCGAGACAGGGAAATAAGAGGGTTCGAATCCTGGTGATGGCTGTGCTGTCTGGGGTTGTTCCTGGGTTTTGCTCAGACGCTGTCAGACATATGTTAATGAAAAAATGGCTAGGAAGCAATCGAGCTGGAGAAGATGATGCATAATGTAAAAACCCCGAGACTAGGCACAGTTCTCTTTTAGAAGTCGGCCCCGGACGCACATTCCCCCTAAGCGTTAGTCATGACGTTGCTCATCTCTGCGAGGCCGACAACGTCGAGCTTGTTCACTAGCACCACCTGCACCATCTCAGCCACCGCTTTTACCTATCAGTGACCAGCCGGGCCACGTTGTCATATCTCGCTTGTGCCTGACAAACCTGAGATTTTGTTCAAGTTGGCCTCAGACCCAGGGCAGTGGTTTATGTGCAATCGCATGCGCAGGAAAGTGCTGCAAAAATTGGGAGGATTCGGGATATCGACAATCATATGGGGGTGTTGCGGTGACTGGATAAATCAGTACCCTATAGGGGTAACAGCTTAACTTTCATCTACGATTTGCAAGTAGCACCGATAGCAATTGCGGCATCTTTATCAGCTGTCGCACTCGAATAATGCCCTCGTTAGATTTTCAAGGATCTCTTCCGAAAAGTCTTTCTTTTTAATGGTTTGTGGGCAGTCATTTACGGTGCGTCGTCTTATCCTGTCAATCGAAAGCAGCGTCCAGTCTACATTAGATCGCACTGCATGTTGGAACATAGATGGGTAGAAATCCAGCGAACCGGTAGAGATGTAGGAAGGAAGTTGCCTCAGGACAGAAGCCGCCGATATTTCGAACAGAGACTGTTCTTCTTCTGGGCCGCCCAGAAGAAGAACAGTCTCTGTTCGAAATATCGGCGGCTTCTGTCCTGAGGCAACTCCCTTCCTGCATGTTGGAACAGCCTGTCTTTCCTATACTGTAACGTGCACGTGTTGCCGCCGTCACGTCTCTGTGAGATAAAGAAATGTACTAATGTTGGGAGTAGACACTTCTACTTTTAGCACAGTGCACGTTGAGCACATTACGCGTAAAGTAAAACGTAAAATCTTGCATCTACCGAATCGTGTTGTTGAACTTCCGTTACCCCTCAAACCTTTGATGACGGCTTTGTGCGGGTATCGAGGGAGCGTGACGCGTACTCTACATTAGAGAAGAAGAAGAAGAGGAAGAGGAAGAAGGTCGAGGAACGCTAGAGTCCAAAATGAATACAATGTTCCCCGAGTACTTGGTGCCGATCGCCTTTTATATCCTGATTCAGCTTGGCAGATGGCACGGAGGACATTGCGAACCCACACCAGATCTGTACACGTCTACCCGTGAACAGACGCAACTGCTGCATACTGAACGCATGGTAACTAAAGCTCTGCAGGAGTACGTCACGCTGGAGGAAGAACGCCTCTCCCGCTTCGAGCGATATTCTGGGCACCTTTTGCGCGACTTAGAGGGCTGCCAGATACTGTTGCACAATGTCTACGGCGGATTTAGATCCGAAATGTCGATCCGCAACGTGGACAACTTGGCCGTCACCGTTTCAGGTAGCGTATTTCCGACAAGAACAGACTTGGAAGGTGCCGCGATAGGGCTGTGTCGGCTGCAGAAAATCTACCATCTGAATGTTTCTAGGCTAATAGAGATGAGGTCACCCCTCTTGCCCCCGCCAACTTCAAATGAGATGACTCAGATAGCGTACATGTGCTTGCTAAAGGACTATAAGACTCCCATTGACTGGGTGCAGGAAGCGATGAAAGTAGCCAGAAACAGCAGCAGTGCCAAACATAGCTTTAACGACATCATGGCGCTCTCATTGCTCATGAGAAAGCAAGTATCTTCCGCTATGGCCTTTGCCAGACAAGTTATTCGGTATCCACCGGAGAGCGTCAACGTATCGGCTACCTTCCGCCAATGGAAGACAAACTCAAGTGCTAAGAAAACCCCGCATGAACCTGTATCACCTATGGAAGCTGATGCGTACTATTTTGCCAACACTTGTTTACAACGAGAAGATTCGAGCCGGAGAAGAAGCTCTAAGTTGACATGCAGAATGACAACAGCAAGTGGTAACCCAGCAATGCTCCTTCAACCAGTGAAAGTGGAAGTGCTGTCTGCCGATCCGATTATAATCTTATACCATGATCTGTTAAGTAGGGAAGAGTGCGAATCGATGTGCGATGTCACAAAGAACAAGCTAAGTCGTACAACGACAGAGCCGTTACCAGCATATCGAGTAGGAAAGGTAAGCACCTGCAGTAAACTAAGTTTGGAAAGATAGCATGGCGCGGCAAGAGGTACTGTCAAAACCTACTGCTCGTTCTTTCACTGCTTTTATTCCGCATGTATAGTTCCGTAGTGCTCAGCTCGGACTTAGGAAGTTATGCATCAGGTAGCTTGTAGGGAAATCGGCAAAATTGACGCACGCCCTCGCTGTACGCCACGAAGGGTAACGACAGGTATGAAACAAATTCACCGTGGGGGGTGGTAAAAATTCAGCAGTATAGTTCTCTCTCGTCCTTACTTTAAAGGGATTGTCGTATCCGGAACCGTACGTATGAGACCGATACGGTAACGTTCAGCACCGCTGAAGGGTGTAGTTGGCCAAGTTTCTCTTTTGAGACCAGCTTACATATTAAAACGTGTTCTAAAGGTTCGCACTCTCTCTGTAGCTAGGGACGCCCCAGAAATAGTAACATCGTGATGACGTAAGGCTGGCACACCAATGGGAGTGTATAGCGCAGGTAATTGTCTCGGAGATCGTCTGCTTCCGCAATATACTCAAAAGTCATCAGTAAATACGGCAACTTTCGCTTACCAGAGGGAGTTCTGACGCGCCTATGTCGCGTGGAACACTGTGCTACGCTTCTGGCTGTACAAACACGTCCGACGCTAAGAAGTGACATTCCACACGCCGATCGCAGGCTCTCTGCGACCTGCAGACGCCCTCCCACTCGCCCGTAGGTCTCCAAATGCCCTTCTACCGGTCCCTGATTGGATACTTGCCAGCGCAAAAGGGCGGTCCCTGATTGGCGTTGTCCGAGAATGGGGCGGAAATGCGTTAGCATTAGAGGTATTCTCTTATGTATCTTTTTTTTTTCTTTACAGCCTACGACCCACCACCCACCCATTACCACTAACTACCACTATCACCAACTGTTACTAACTCCCACTAACTACACAGCCACAACAGTGGCGCAGTTATCTTACTCCCCGGCGGGTTGCCCTTTCGCAGCGCTACCGGAGAGAGTGAGTGAAAGAGAGAGAGAGAGAGAGGTCTTCCCTGTAGCAGTGCGCATGCGCAGCACGCTAGTATGGGAACAGGAAGGGTGGAGAGAGGTTTGTTCGAGGCTTCACACCTTCAGACACCCATCAGACGGTCACGACTTTCCAAGTTGAGGGTTCTAAATCTAAAGCATTAAAGGGGCCGTAAACAGGCCACCAAACATTTCTGAAATAATGATACCCCATGAAAGAACGCAGATCATAATACCCAAATATACATTTCGTTCGGCTCGTGCCAGCTCATTGACCCATGTAACTGCTTTCAAAGATGAGTAACCAGCGAGCCTCTCTCCACCACGCATACGTCACATAGCTACGTAGCGTTTTGCCGTCCAATCGGGGGGCCGAGCTGCGCACATGACGTTTCAAATTACCAGCCAATAAACATACTTCGTTATCAGCTGTGAGTCGGAGTGCTCAGTTTGTTTGTGTAAAACGACGTTTTGCGCTCCGTGGTTCCGAAATTCAACGTCATGACATCTTCAACGTCTCCGGCTGGCGCAAACGTCAACAGTTGGGCTGCTGTCACATGACGAGATTCGAACCCGGGTTCCTCCCAGTCACGACGTGACATGGCCAGCATGCTATCCACTGTACCACGCGAGCTGGTGACTCGATGCAGCGTGGGTCAATCCAAAGTACGGCAGCCCAGTTGTCGGAACCATTCGAAGATGACGAAGATGTTCCATCGCGCACCTACCTAAGATTCCGGAACTGTAATCCCGGATATTCATTCGCGCTCGTGGTGTGCTACGTGCTGCTGCCCAGAAAACTTAGTGCGCGTATGATACCTAAATTAAACGCATTTCTTTTTGTTTGAGGCTGTAACTGTTTAGATTTTGAATAGAAGAGGATTCACGTTGATCTAGTCCACTTCCGCATTTGAAATAAAATCATACGTGGAACACTCGATCGTAATTGGTGAGGAAAGCGCTACGTCAAAATGACGAAAAGTTAGCTAAATTGCGAAAAAAAACGGAGCTAAATTGCGAAAGAGTGCAGTGAATATTTCTTCCGCATGCAAGCGCTTTTTGTTTTTGAGCGTTAGTAATTGCAAGGAGTTTTCACTGCCTAAGTTTCAATAATATAACACAAAGAAGTGTGCACCTTTTGTACCTGTTTACGGCCCCTTTCAAATATTAGCTTCTGGTACTAGACGTTAGTGCCCAACGCAAAATGCATCAACTTTGCAAAAGCCCAGCTCAATTCTGAACCATGGTCGGTGTGATGATGCATGGCTTTTTCTTCGTTTTGTCAACCCACGCGTTACTTAATCTTGTATTATTGAACCTGTGCAGTTGCTTTGGCTCGACGACGGTGACGACGCAGTCGCTGCGAGGGTATCACGACGTATCTCAGCAGTTACTGGGCTGAGTATTAATAATGCAGAGCCACTTCAGATAGTCAACTACGGACTGGGCGGTCACTACGGACCCCACAACGACAATGGTAATCCAGGAGACGCACTGGAGGACTACACGGTACAGAATGGCTTACGTGTAGCAACGGCACTCCTCTATCTATCAGACGTGGCAGCCGGTGGCTCTACGGTATTCCCCAAATTGGACATCGAAGTCAGGCCTAAAGCTGGTCTGGCTCTCTTCTGGTTCAATATGAAGACTCCGGGAGAAAGTGAGACGGATTACGTCCAGACATGGACCGAGACGCGCACCAGAGATATGAGGACGTTACATGGCTCCTGTCCCGTCTTGAGAGGCTCCAAATGGATTGCTACGAAATGGATCCGAGAAAGTGGACAGTACAAAGTGAACTACGAATTACCCCTACATGGGTAGCGTCGTTTAGAATATGGTTCTATGCCAAAACTAACGTGTCGTTGAATTCCTGCTGGATGATTTTTTTTTCTTTCTTTCTTTTATCACTCAACTGATTCAGGATGGGATTGAATTGGAAATGAACTGGACGGGTACGTCGTTGTTGCGCACGAAATTCGAGTGTTCCTGTCTCATGTGTTCCCTCTGTTATGCACTGTTGTCTGTTTATATTGAGACTCTGTATTGGGACGACTTTTGGAGGACTCTGCTTGCTTGAAGCAACGACCTGCGTGTTCTTTGGAACGCTTGTTGTGTGTTGTGGAACTCCATAACGGGCTCCGCCGCTCAGATTTCGCAAAAAAAAAAAAAAGAATCAAAGAATGTCGGCGCTGGAAAGCTCAAGCATACAGGCTTCATTGTATATCACTCATGTACTATTGAGCGGCACACATGTGAACAGGACGGTCACGTGGCACTCTAAGACAAAAAAAAGTTCGTGTATAATGATGCAACAGTGGTCGCAATACGAATGCATGTTCAAGGGCGCGCAGACAACCTGTAAGTTACCACAACGAGTGCCGGTGGCGAGAATCGAACCTACACCTCTCTGATATCCGAACAGGTGTGCTACCAGTTACGCCACCCGGACATCAACAAACCGACATCGATCATTCCAACAACCACATACCAATGCTGCTTTCAGTAAAGTTACGGACACACACTCACTGTGGGGCATTCTCTCTCACACCTCTCTCTCACTCATTTCTCTTCCATGTGCACTCACATTCACACGCAGAGGAACAGACAGATGCAGACAGACGTCTGCCGTCAGCTGCCGTCCTGCAGATCATCGATTCTGCGTTGGTGACGCTTAAATGTTATGTTGACCAGATTATTGTTCATCCAGCATCTACAATTTATATATAAAAGCAGTAGAGTATTGCTAATAAATAAATAAAATAGCGCTGTCGCTGACTAGAATATTATGAAATTCGTGATTTATATTTCTTTCGCAAAAAATCTTTAAATATATTCATTCCCGGTGGGGACTACAAGAAAGGTGTGGTGTATCTGTAATTAGAGCAGCCGTTAACTTTCAAAATTAATCTTTATAATTAGCGAAAATAGGTTGATTGCGTCATTGCGAAGTCGTGGGGAAGGGGGGCCTATCCCAGGCAGCACAATGTACTGAAAGTCGAGTGCAATAGTGGTGGACGCGTAGGTGGAAAGCCTTGAACACACTCGTGAAACTAAAGAGCATTGATAAGACGCATACCGTCCACCCCTATTGCACTCGACTTTCAGTACATTGTGCTGCTTGGGACGTTACCGCCAAAACGTGGCCTTTTTGTTCCCACCTTATCTGGTTTGATCTGCTCAACTCCCCCCCCCCCCCCCCCAAGACACAGTTCGCAGTTTCATGTGATAAATGTTACGCAATAAAACCTCTAACCCATTACTTCCGAAGACCACGCAGATAACAAAAATCACTGATTCCGCTGCTCGATAAGTCCGTACGGTTTACCATGTTTTAACAAAACAAAATTGACGGTATTGACCAGGAGGATGGGAAGCGGAGGTGCCCCATGCTTTGAGGAATACAGACTGATATCAGTTGGAAATGGCCCCAGCAGCACAATGTACCGAAAGTGTGAAAGAGTGCAATAGGGGTGTACGGGTAGGTGGAAGGCCTTGAAGAGACTCGTGGAACTAAAGAACATTGATAAGACACATACCGTCCACCCCTATTGCACCCGACTTTCAGTACATTGTACTGCTTGGGGGGTGACAACAAGAGAGCGAGAGGAAAAAAGTGGCCGCCGACTCCGCGCAACGCTCGAAAATAATGCATGTTCGCATATTTTTTACAAGGCGTAGAAAGGCACTGCGGTTTCGATTCTAGCGGACTAGAATCCTCAGGCTTGTGCTCTACAACTTTGCAATTGACAAAGTAAACGTATTTTCACTCATGATGAAGATTAATAATGAAAGCTAATTACCGACCGCGCTGGCCAGCTCGCGTGGCTCAGTGGTTAGCGTGCTGGCCCATGTCACGTCGAGACTGGGAGATATCCGGGTTCGAATCCCGGTGCCGGCTGTGCCTGGGTTTTTTTTCCTGGGTTTTCGTCAGACGCTTTCAGACATATGTCGGCACGGTTCCCCTAGAAGTTGGCCCAGGACGCACATTCCCACCTATGTGGGGCCGACAACGGCAAGACCTTTCACCACCACCACCACGGCTGCGCTACTTCCTGGTATGCCCTACCGCCCCTGAGTAGGCCACGTCAGGAACAGATATATAAACCTCTACCCGAGAAACGTCATCATGACGTTGGTAGACTTACCGAAACCAAAACAGATCGGAAGGGGAGAGCTGCGTTCCACGAATGGGCAATTGTTCGCTGCCTCCTATTGAAAGAAAACTAGGACCGAAGGTCGCGTCCTTTTCAGAGACCATCGTAATCCCCTCAAGACCGTGGCTTTCGGGCGCGACCTTGTTCGCCACTAGCATTGAACGTAGTTCAACTCTACCAAACTCGTGGCGCTGTCGAACATTATGACGTCTTTTGTTTACAAACAGGTAGAGGTCTATTCGACGACATTTCCCATAGAAAAACAAACAGCGATTTTAATAAAATTGACGCGACGCAAGAGAACATCCCATTGAATTATAATAAAAAACTACACCACCTAGAATCATGCGGGCAACGGCATTTGTTCTTACTAGGTTTTTTCCACCGCCTGATGTGAATGTCATGTAATGTAAGTTTAATAAAACCTCTACCCAAGGAACGTCATCATGACGTTGGTAGACAGACTGAAACCGAAACAGATCGGAAGGAGAGAGCTGGGTTCCAAGAATGGGCGTTTGTTCGCTGCCTCCTATTGAAAGAAAACTAGGACGGAAGGTCGCGTCCCTTTCAGAGACCATCAAAATCCCCTCAAGACCGTGGCTTTCGTGCGCGACCTTGTTCGCCACTAGCTTTGAGCGTAAGTTCAACTCTATACCAAATTCGTGGCGCTGTCGAACACTATGACATCATTTGTTCACAAACAGGTAGAGGTCTATTAGGTACATTTTTGCGAATTGAGCTCGGCAATTTGCTAAGTAAAAGTCACTTTTTACCACGGCAATGTGAACAGCGTGCCGAATTTACTCAAATTAATGAGAATTGACAAGGATCTTGAGGATAGTGACGAAAAAATAGTCGAACGTCACGCTCTATGGAGCCCCCAGGGGATAGTGCGCGACGAATTTTTCACCGCAATCGTTGTCAGTCGGACGAGAGGAGGTTGGGAACCAGCCCAGCTTGGATTGGAACTCTGAAGGTTGGAGATCAGCTTCAGGTGCTGCACGATCTTTAATATGTACGTCCAGTCGCCAAAGACTCTTCGTGGCGTGCATGGACCACAGCACGCGTCCCTCAGCCCCCAGGTGCCTCCTTCCTCTTCTCCTCTTGTCTTCAGTTCTTACTTATCATCATCTGCCTCCGAGTCCTGCCTCTTCATTAAAGTGTACTTCAAATGCCACCGTCCCATTTTTATCTCACTTCTTAACACCGCGACCACTCCACAGATACCTCCTACCACCGGCTGTGCACCTGAGATTTCCCCTGGGCTTTCAGAAGACTTTTTAGACGAATGTCGACACAGTTCCCCCTGAAGCCGGCCCACGCCGCATACTCACCCCCCCCCCCCCCAGTCTCCGACTCGTTCCTGCTGTCCTCTCGCCATCTGTCCAAGTCTGTATACGCCTCTCATAGTCACAGTTGCCCTGTGGCACTAACAATAAATTAAAGAAAAAAAAGTACGTATAATATTAGAGTGTTTCGCTGTTACGTCAGTGATATCGTGGGCGGCAGGAGGGAGTGTCGTCTAACCATCCTGTTCAACACTGGACGATGGTACGAGGTGTAGGATATGTAATTCAGGCATCCGACGCTGATGTTGCGTGTAGACGTGAGATCTGGACAAGTATTGCGAAGAGTTGTACCCGACGTCACCCGTGTGGAGCAATCGATGTCTAGCATATGTCCTTCATTGAAGTGACGAAGTGCGTGTTCTGCACTATGTCCGCGTTGAAGTCGCCACATAGGACCATCGGTATGTCGGCGTTCGCCTGGAGAAGCGGATGAGGGCTGTTGCTGGGGATGAAAGGCGATAATGGTTGAAATAAGAGCATTCCGTTGTCATGCGACGACCAGCCGGGATGTTTATGTAGACCGAGCCCCGGACGAACCGAAGGGTAGGGTCGACTGTTATTTCTGCAATGCCACACTCGCGGGTGCCATTTAGTTGTAGACTTCCCTCACTAGCACTTCGCCCTTTTACTGAGACCGATGTCGTTGGCAGACGTGTAAACTCTTTTACCTACGCATGCGTATACGCAACTCGAGTGTACTGTACGCCGGATATATTTTATAACGTTTCAAAATATTTCCTATTTTAGTGACGCCCAACTGAACGCTCAGGTTGCCAAAAATTGATCAGAGTCCTACCACTGTGGCGTAGCTCATGATCATAGTTGCCTCGCAAAGTAAAGCCACGAATTAGAGGGGCAAATTAAGTGACGCCCAACTTTCTTAACTGGCATTCCGACTTATAACACGCCATTCACCTCAAAATGAACCGGAGAATCACAGCAAAAACTTGGAAAGAAAAATGGGAGACGTTGATGTCAAACCTCATAATGGAATTGAATCGTTTTATTTATGTCCTTGAGAAAGAGGGAGGACTTGCCAAATAATTTTCGAACGTACTTGTGCGTCTTTCCATTTTGTTCGGTGCACGTTTTTCCATCTCCTTAGTCATCCAGTCAGTCACTATCTAGTGGAAGCGAGAGTCTAAGGATCAGTTTTGAGACGAGTTTAATTTGTTAACTTACTGTTAATTTACCTCCCTCCCAGTTTTGTCTTTTGTGAAGCTGCAACCTTAACATGGTCAGCCATGTTCCTCTGTGCTAGGAACACTAGTCTCGTGAAAGAGACAGAGGGGCATTTTGTATTTCTGCTTCAGACACATGTTGCCATTAATGGGACTAGTGTTTTCAACACTAACTGCTCGTTTCTTCTTAATCAAAGGAGTTGTGTTTCTTGCGTCATTGCAGCGCATTTTAGCGGTGGCTAAACAGTGTTTCACCAGCATTGAACGTCCAGTTATTGACGTTCTTTTTTCTTTCTTTTTTTTTGCGTTTAGGACTAACTGCACAGAATAGTACTAGCCTAACATTGTTGTGTTCCACCTGAAGCGTAAGGAGATAGTTACTGTGTAACCTTTTGTCTCAGTTCCGTTGACGCTTTCCAGAATCTCTTTTGCCTGCTCTAGAAAGACCAAGAGATTTAGCTTTGTCATGCAGTAAATCATTGTTATTTGTCATTACTTCCAAGCTCGCGTAGCACTCGCGTAGCCTTGTTAGCGTAGCGTGTCTTGCGAGTTTCGGACTCGGATTCACTGTTTGGATCTGCTACACTCCATGTGATCGTAGCATGTCCTGTTATCGTAACATGTGTTTGAGTGCGGGCAAGGTACATGGTCCTTTCTGTTGGTTCTACTGAACTTCATTTTTCGCCTTCTTCCTTTGAGATATCTGAATTCACTGAATCCACCATCGAGGAAGAACTTCCGGCTTTATGGGACTCAGCTAGAATGCTCAGCACATCCATCAGCAGATGCCTCAAGGCCTGAAGACAAGAATTCTTCTACGAAGAAGTAAAACCCGTCATTTGAAGCATTATTCCTTAGCACACGCTACGTCGGTGACCGATATTCTGAAGTGTACCATTGAGGAAAACTTACGCACACTGGCTTGACGTAACAATGAAACAAAATGTAATATGACGTTTCGATGCCTGTTCGGGCATCATCATCATCAGAATGAAACAAGAAACTGTACGTCATCCGAGTTCTACTTATAGCTTAGTCATGATCTTGTAGCAATCAGGTAGTGGCCCTTTGTGACTGTTACATGCGTTATCATTACGGGTATTGTGCCAAGATTCTAAAAATTTTCTTACACCCCCATCTATGCTCGTGTGCCATGGTCTTTGCATTGTGAAAATCAAAAGAATGACCTGCTTATAGCACGACACTTACGTGCTCGACAAGTTCTGTGCGGTGATTCACTGCAGGTGGTTTTGATATCTGTTGCTGATGTTAATAAACATTTATCTTTCTTTTCTTCGACTCTCCTGCTGATTTGTTCCTTCATTCTCAACATCTCGCCTGACTAAACGGGTACGTCCTCCCGGACAAGCTCGTGTGGTTGAGTGGCTAGCGTGCAGGCCATGCCACGTCGAGACTCGGAGGTAACAGGGTTCGTATCCCAGTGCCGCTTGTGCTGTCTGGGGTTATTCCTGGGTTTTCCCCAGACGCCGTCAGACATATGTCGGCACAGTTCCCTTGGAAGTCGGCCCAGGACGCACATTCCCCCCAGAGCCTTAGTCGTGACGTTGCTCACCTCTGCGAGGACGACAACGGCGACTCGTTCACTAGCACCACCAGCTACGTCACCTCGGCCACCGCTTTTACCCATCAGCGACCAGCCGGGCCGCGTTGTCATCTCGCTTATGCCTGACAAGCCTGAGATTTTGTTCAAGTTGGCATCAGCCCCAGGGCAGTGGTTGATGCAGAATCGCATGCACATCGCAGATACGTGAGAACAAGTTTGATGTATCAAAGTGGACATGTGTCTAAAGCAGAACTACCAAAAGCCGCTCTGTAGTCGTTGCACAGGAAATAAAGGGCGGGGGATGTCGGCAAGCATATATGAGTGTGTTGCGGGGGCTGGGTAAATCAGAACCCTATACGGGTAACAGCTTAACTTCATCTTATCTTCATCAGCGATAGCAATTCCGACATCTTTAACAGTTATCGCACTAGAATAATGCCCTCGTCAGATTTTTAAGGATCACTTCAGGGCAGTTTTTTGTTAATGGTTTGTCGGTATAGTCATTTACTGCGCATTCTTTTATCCTAACAACTCTTTTATCCGGTCAACAGGGTAAATAATACCGTGAAAGAATTTTCTATTCAAAATTTACAAGGGCACACTTGGATCTCTACGACAGCTTCGTGTCTTTGACCGCGCGCAAAATCCGCGACGACAAAGGAGAAATGGACGAGAAAGATATCGTGTTCCCAATAGACCATCTGTTGAGCGGCATGGTCACCGTTTATGCGAACAACAAGCTCGCCACCTCCAACGAATTGTACGCCGTACCGTAATATTTTGGAAGTCGTGCTTCATTCCAAACCAGCGCCCAGTGTGCATTAGATCGCACTGCATGTTGGAACAGCCCCTCTTTGCTACTATAACGTGTCTTGTCTCTGTCACGTCTCTGTGAGACAAACAAATTTACGCATGTTGGGAGCATACACTTCTACTTTAAAGGACTACAGAGGGCCATTCAAGAAAAAATTCAGATTAAGACGTCTGATAAAAGTGTGTGTTTCATTTTACAGCATAGCGCGAAAGGTTTTGATGTGTGCCAAGTTGTTTCCCAGAAAGAAAAAAAAGAACTCACATAAACATATCTCCGCCCGTTCACCGTTAACTCTCCACTCCGAGTATAACGAGGAGAAGCACGATGCCACGTCACCGATGACGTTACAGGGGCAAGGATGGGGATAGGAGGAGCGGCCGAATCATGACCGACCCAGGAGCAATGCTTTTTCAGAATCCCGAACAGCCCAGTAGCAGACGACAGCTGAGTTAGCTGAGCAGCAGACAACATTTCTCTGGACCAATCAGCGAGCGTGGCCCTTGCACAGGGATGTAACAGGCTGGTACTGCTCTCTCCACCGCCGCTGCGCACCGTCGCCTTTTGCGGCGTGCTTTAAACTCAATTTCTGCGATAATTATGACTCTGTGGGGTGAATTACTTCTCATGGTGCATTTTACTGGCCTGCTTAGCAGTTTTATACAAAGAAAACAGGGTGTTAAAAATGACTTCTGTGCTACTTTAAGCACAGTGCGCGTAAAGTAAAATTTTCCATCTGCCTAATCGTGTTGATAAATTTCCGTTAGCCCCCAAACATTTTATAACGGCTTTGTACGGGTACCGAGGGAGCGACAACGCGTTCTCTACAATAGAGAAGAAACAGAAGAAGAAGCAGATTGAGGAACACTACAGTCCAAAATGAATGGAATGACCCCTGAGTACTTGGTGCCGCTCGCCTTTTCTATCCTGATTCAGCTTGGCAGATGGCACGGAGGACATTGCCAGCCCACACCAGATCTGTACACGTCTACCCGTGAACAGACGCAACTGCTGCATACTGAACGCATGGTAACTAAAGCTCTGCTGGAGTACATCACGCTGGAGGAAGAACGTCTCTCCCGCTTCGAGCGATATTCTGCGCTCCTTTTGCGCGATTTAGAGGGCTGCAAGATACTACTGCACAATCTGTACGGCGGATCCAGACCCGAAATATCGAGTCGCAACGTGGACAACTTGACCGTCACCGTTTCAGGTAGCGCATTTCCGACAAGAACAGACTTGGAAGGTGCCGCAATAGGGCTGTGTCGGCTGCAGAAAATCTACCATCTGAATGTTTCTAGTCTAATAGAGATGAGGTCACCACTCTTGCCCCCGCCAACTCCAAATGAGATAACTGAGATAGCGTACATGTGCTTGCTAAAGGACTATAAGACTCCCATTGACTGGGTGCAGGAAGCGATGAAAGTAGCCAGAAACAGCAGCAGTGCCAAACATAGCTTTAACGACATCATGGCGCTTTCATTGCTCAAGAGAAAGCAAGTATCTTCCGCTATGGCCTTTGCCAGACAAGTTATTCGGTATCCACCGGAGAGTGTCAACGTATCGGCTACCTTCCGCCAATGGAAGACAAACTCAAGTGCTAAGAAAAACCCGTATGAACCTGTATCACCCATGGAAGCTGATGCGTACTATTTTGCCAACACTTGTTTACAACGGGAAGATTCGAGTCCGAGAAGAAGCTCTAAGTTGACATGCAGAATGACAACAGCCGGCGGTAACCCAGTAATGCTCCTTCAACCAGTGAAAGTGGAAGTGCTGTCTGCCGATCCGATTATAATCTTATACCATGATCTGTTGAGTAGGGAAGAGTGCGAATCGATGTGCGATGTCACAAAGAACAAGCTAAGTCGTACAACCACAGAGACGTTACCAGCATATCGAGTAGGAAAGGTAAGCATCTACGGTAAACTAACGCTGGAAGGATAGCACGGCATGGCAAGATGTACTGCCAAAACCTACTGCTCGTTCTTTCACTACTTTTCTTCCGTATGTATATTTTTTCTTTTTTGCTTTGTGGAACACAGTGCTTAGTTCGGGCGGCAGAAGTCGTCCTTGCGGTAGCTTATTGGGAAATAAGCGAAATTGGCGCACGCACACACTGTACGCAACGAGGGGCAACAACAGGGACGAAACGCGTTCACCGTGGGGTGGTAAAAATTCAGCAGTATAGTTCTCTCTCGTCCATACTTTAAAGGGACCATCGTATCCGGAACCGTATGTACGAAACCAATACGGTAACGTTTCTGTTTTGAAAACAGCTTACATATTAAATCAACGTGTTCTAAAGGTTCGCACTCCCTCTGCAGCTAAAGACGTCCCAGCAATAGTAACACGGTGATGACGCAAGGCTGGCACACCAATGGGACTGCGTAGCGCAGGTGATTGTGTCGAAGCTCGTCTGCTTAGCATTCGCACCGCAATATAGTCGAAAGTCATCAGTAATTATGCCGACGCGACATACGGTGCTACGCTCCTGGATGTACAAACACGTCCGAGACCTACAAACACGCTAACCCAGGCCAGAAGTGACGTTCCACAAGCAAATCACAGACTCTCTGCGGCCTGCGAACGCCCTCCCACTCGCCCGCAGGTCTCCAAATGTCCTTCTACCGGTCCCTGGTTGTATACTTGTCAGCGCCTGACAGCGAATTCCGGCATGCTCTCAGCATCCGTCTTCTGCTCTTGCGCAGAAACCACTCCACTATTTCGCATGAGATTTTCGGCGTTATTGCCGGTGATCAACGAGGACTAAAACGGCACTACAGTTTCGGGATCTAATGGGAGGGATATGACAGTCGATTTAATGCGAGTCGCTAAACACTCGCGTTGTGTGTCAGCTGAGATTCCTGCGCGCGCTAAAGAACATTCAGGTTGATAACAAAAGCACCAGCAACAGTCGGACACAGTCTTAAAGCTTACGAGAGGAAACAATACGACACCAATTTATTCAAACACTGACTGACATTTTTTAAGCCTTTGTTACGATGCCAAATGGTCACCGCTGGCTTCAACTGATCCGTAACGCATCATTCCAGAATTTTAAAAAAATGAAAGACGATTAATGTAATTAATGCGGCGGAAATGCGTTAGCATTAGATGTATTCTCTTATGTTTTTTTTGTTTGTTTGTTTAGAGCCGATCTACCACCACTATTGAGCACTATGCAACACTATCCACCTCCGACTATCAGTAACTATCACCAACTGTTACTAACTACCACTAACTACACAGCCACAACAGCGGCGCAAGCGTTATTACTCCCCGGAGAGTTCCCCCTTTGTCGCACTGGCGGAGAGAGATGTCTTCCCTGTACCAGTGCGCATGCGCAGCACGTGGGTGTGGGAGAAGGAAAAAAGGAGAGGGCTCTACCCCAGCTCATACCGAGACAACTCATACCAGGAAAACTCATAGCAGACAACTCATACCGGGACAACTTATACGATACACAACTCATACCAAGACAACTCATACTAGGACAAACAATACCAGGCAAGCTCATACCTGGACAAGTCATACCAAGACAACTCATACCACACTTAACTGTGTTTTCTGTTTAGTTTTTTTTTTTTTTTGCGAGAAACATGTTATTTTTATTTATTTATTTATTTTTGTCCTGCGGGAAGGGATGTTGATTATGGGAGTAGCTTTTTTGTACCATTCAAATTCAAGTCACGCAGGGAAAGCCCCCCCCCCCCCCCCATATCAGGAAGAAAATGTCGCAGAATGTGACTTATACTGAAGGAAATGTAGCATTCCTACAGATGACAGTTACCGACGCACAATGAAAAATAGTTAAAGCACACTGCAGCTGTACTGAGAAATGGGTTTGTTTTTTTTTTCTAAAGAAGCCAAATCGAGAATGTCCCACATTTCCATTGTCGCACGGAACACTAAAATACTAGTTCTTTGAATACGTCATCAATAGGCTCAATCCGTGTTGCGGCCCATTACAATGCTATACTCAATGTGTCCATTGACATGTTTCTCCAACGAAAGATGAAAGTCAATGAAAAGGTTAGCCAGCTGTAGGGATCGAACCCATATCTTCTGGATGCGTTGTTTTCGCGATGCGTTGGGGCGTCAGGCACCAGCCAGGGACTAGCAACCCATTCTTCATGGTCAGGCAGACTTGTTGAACTTCAGTAGAACGGCGGGAAGAACTTCAGTATCAGTGAAGTTCTGTCATTTTTTTAAATTTTTTTTCTTTCCTGATGGCATTTCCGGGCATGTGCATGAGTTTTGAGTTTGAAAAGCTAATCCCGAAAACAACCCCTCGTCCAGCAAAAAAAAAAAAAAAAGAACAAAAAGTCGAGTGTGGTAAGAGTTGTCTTGGTATGAGTTATCCTGGTATGAGTTGAGGAGCGTGGTATGAGTTGAGTGTGGTATGAGTTGTCTTGGTATGAGCTGGGCTGTCGCCGAGGAGGGAGTCTTCCTCCGAGGCTTCACACCTTCACACGTCCATCGGACGGTCACGATTTTCCAACTTCGGGGTTCTAATGCTAACGCATTAAAATATTAGGTTCTCATAGTACACGCTAATGCTAAATGCTAAATCCATCAACCCTGCAGAAGCCCAGCTGAATTCTTGAGCTTGGTGGGCATGATGCATGTCTCTTTCTTCGTTTTGTGAATCCACGCGTAACCTAATCTTGTATTACTGTGCAGTTGCTTTGGCTCGACGACGGTGACAACGCCGTCGCTGCGAGGATATCACGACGTATCTCAGCAGTTACTGGACTGAGTACTAATAATGCAGAGGCACTTCAGATAGTCAACTACGGACTGGGTGGTCACTACGGACCCCACAACGACAACTGGTATCCAGGAGCTTCACTGGAGGACTACACTGTGCAAAATGACTTCCGGTTAGCAACGGCTCTCCTCTATCTCTCAGACGTGGCAGCCGGTGGCTCTACGGTTTTCCCCAAATTGGACATCGTAGTCAGGCCTAAAGCTGGTCTGGCTCTCTTCTGGTTCAACCTGAAGACTCCTGGGGAAAATGAGACTGATTACGTGCGGACATGGAGCGAGACACGCATCAGAGATATGCGGACGTTACATGGCTCCTGCCCAGTCTTGAGAGGCTCCAAATGGATTGCTACGAAATGGCTCGCAGAAAGCGGACAGTACAAAGTTAACTACCAATTACCCCTAAGTGGGTGACGTCGTTTGTAATATGCTTCTATGCCAAAACTAACGACTCGTTGAATTCTGCTGTGCGTTTCTTTCTTTTTTTCTCACTCAATTCAATGATTCTGGGTGCGGATTGAACTGGATGTGAACTGGACGGGTACGCCGTTGTTGCGCACGAAATTCGAGTGTTCCTGTCTCATGTGTTCACTCTGTTATGCACTGTTGTCTCTCTGTATATTGTGACTCTCTTGGGACGACTGTTGGATGACTATAACTCTGCTTGCTTGAAGAAACGGCCTGCGTGTTCTTTGGAACGCTTGTCGCGAGAAACGATAAACAACTCCATAACAGGCTCCGCCGCACATGAAGCAACGAAATAAGTAATTGTAAAAAAAAAAAGAATGTCGGTGCCGGGACTTATCGGGGATCATTGTATTCGCTCATCTACTATGGAGCAGCACACATGTAAACGGTACAGTCCCAACCGTAACGGGAACGCTGGTCTGGTAAGTGGACGGTCTCGTGGCACACGAACAAACCAGAAAAAAAGTCCGTGTATAATGACGCGGCAGCGGTCTCCATTCGAATGCGTGTACAGGTCGTGCAGATAAACTCCAGTGGCTCATGCATACGTGTGCAAATGCCACTGGAGTTCATCTGCACACACCCTGTACGTTACCGCAGTCCGGAGTTGTACGGGGCAAAAAAGAGTCAGTAAAGTTACGGACACACAGACACTCTGACCCATTATCTCTCACACATTTTTCTTCCATGTGTACACACATTGACACAGAGACGAACATTGCTTCCAGCACCGTGTGTCGGAGATTTCCGGCGCACGTCAAAAGAACCCCAGGTGGTCGAAATTATCCACAGTCCTACCCTGCACACGTGCAGCATGTCGCCACACTAGGCAGACAGACCTTACGTGTACCATCACGACACCATTATTATTTATTATTACCTGCTGACTGCAGCGCTACCGCTAGAGTGTGACGTAAGTGTCAATGGAATCCGGATGTGCTTTCTGAGCTTTGCTCCAGGTTTTCTGACAGGCTTTCCAGAAGTTAGCACAGTTATCCGTGAGATGGAACCAGGATGCCATAATAAACAATAAATTCCCTTTACTTTCCTGTCCTCTTCTCCTGCACGCATATCTTTAAACCTATCATAGTCACATTTGCTTCACTGTGGTAACCAGGGTTCCGAAGCGAACGGAAAACGTAAACCCAAAACCGAGAGAGAGAGAGAGAGAGAGAGGAAAAAAAGCGTTATTTTTGTGCGAACCCGAACAAAACGGAAGCCGAAACAAAATTTTATGCTCTGGAGGGAAACCGAAACTATGTTTTCGGTTCTAATGGAAAATTGAACTGTTTGACCCTCAAGGATACGTAACGCAGGACCTCAAGTGAACAATACATGGCATCCATCGGTGTTTGGGTAGGAAACTCCAGAACTTCCTCACATTACAACAATGTGCCGGAGCGCAAGACGGGCTCCTTGTTTTTTGTCTATAAGTTACATGGTAGGATCTTGTACCCTGTCTCTCTATTTCTCTCTCTGTTGCAAAGAATAAAGGACTTACACTTAGGTTACACTCGATTTGATCGTAGTATGTCCTGTTATCGTATCTTTGAGCGTGGGCAGGGTTCATGGTCCTTTTTGTTGGTTATACTGATCTCAATTTTTTTGCCTTCTTACTTTGAGATATCTGAAGGCACTGAATCCACCATCGAGGAAGAACTTCTGGCTTTATGGGACATCAGCTCGAATGCTCTGGACGTCCCTCAGCAAATGTCTCAAGACCTGAAGACAAGAACTATTCTACGAAGAAGTAAAACACATCATTTGAAGAATTATTCCTTTGCACACGCTACGTCGCTGGTCGATATTTTGAACTGTATCATTCTGTACTTTTAACATGCGGGTCGTGTGAACGACAGTGTCATCACCATATCACTTCCACTTCCACAGGCTCATCAACATCGTGGCAGCAACGGGCAAAAGCAACGATCGCCACGCAAGCTCTGGAGTTCATCGCTGCATAGTCGGCGTCTAAACATCTTCCATTAACTCTTAATTCGGCCCTTCACCACCCAAGAAGCCTTAATAAACCTCTCTCTTGCCTTTCTTCGACTCTCCTGCTGATTTGTTCCATCATGCTCAACATCTCGACTCACTAAACGCGTATGTCCTCTCTGACCAGCTTGTGTGGTTATGTGGTTAGCGCGCTGGCCATGCCACGTCGAGACAGGGAAATAAGAGGGTTCGAATCCCGGTGCTGGCTGTGCTGTCTGGGGTTGTTCCTGGGTTTTGCTCAGACGCTGTCAGACATACGTTAATGAAAAAATGGCTAGGAAGCAATCGAGCTGGAGAAGATGATGCATAATGTAAAAACCCCGAGACTAGGCACAGTTCTCTTTTAGAAGTCGGCCCCGGACGCACATTCCCCCTTGAGCGTTAGTCGTGACGTTGCTCATCTCTGCGAGGCCGACAACGGCGAGCTTGTTCACTAGCACCGTGGTGGTGGCGGTGGTGATAGGGCTTGCCGTTGTCGGCCTCACGTATGTGGGCAACGTCACGACTCACGCCCCTGGGGGAATGTGCGTCCTGGGCCGACTTCTAAGGGAACTGTACCGACATATGTCTGAAAGCGTCTGAGGAAAACCCAGGAAAAACCACAGACAGCACAGCCGGCACCGGGATTCGAACCCGGGTACCTCCCAGTCTCGACGTGGTTCACTAGCACCACCTGCACCATCTCAGCCACCGCTTTTACCTATCAGCGACCAGCCGGGCCACGTTGTCATATCTCGCTTGTGCCTGACAAACCTGAGATTTTGTTCAAGTTGGCCTGAGACCCAGGGCAGTGGTTTATGCGCAATCGCATGCGCAGGAAAGTGCAGCCAAAATTGGGAGGATTGGGGATATCGATAAGCATATGGGGGTGTTGCGGTGACTGGTTAAATCAGTACCCTATAGGGGTAACAGCTTAACTTTCATCTACGATTTGCGAGTAGCAGCGACAGCAATTGCGGCATCTTTATCAGTTGTCGCACTCGAATAATGCCCTCGTTAGATTTTCAAGGATCTCTTCCGAAAAGTCTTTTTTTTAATGGTTTGTGGGCAGTCGTCTTCTTATCCTGTCAATCGAAAGCAGCGTCCAGTCTACATTAGATCGCACTGCATGTTGGAATAGCCTGTCTTTCCTACTGTAACGTGCATGTGTTGCCGCTGTCACGTCTCTGTGAGACAAAGAAATATACTAATGTTGGGAGTAGACACTTCTACTTTTAGCACAGTGCACGTTGAGCACATTACGCGTAAAGTAAAACGTAAAATCTTGCATCTACCTAATCGTGTTGTTGAACTTCCGTTACCCCTCAAACCTTTGATGACGGCTTTGTGCAGGTATCGAGGGAGCGTGACGCGTACTCTACAGGTTCAGGTTCAGGTTCAGGGTAGCCTCGTCCCCTTTAGAGAAGGAGAAGAAGAGGAAGAAGGTCGAGGAACGCTACAGTCCAAAATGAATGGAATGTTCCCCGAGTACTTGATGCCGATCGCCTTTTATATCCTGATTCAGCTTGGCAGATGGCACGGAGGACATTGCGAACCCACACCAGATCTGTACACGTCTACCCGTGAACAGACCCAACTGCTGCATACTGAACGCATGGTAACTAAAGCTCTGCAGGAGTACGTCACGCTGGAGGAAGAACGCCTCTCCCGCTTAGAGCGATATTCTGCGCACCTTTTGCGCGACTTTAGGGGCTCTCAGATACTGTTGCACAATGTCTACGGCGGATGTAGATCCGAAATGTCAAGCCGCAACGTGAACAACTTGACTGTGGCCGTTTCAGGTGCCGTATTTCCGACAAGAACAGACTTGGAAGGTGCCGCAATAGGGCTGTGTCGGCTGCAGAAAATCTACCTTCTGAATGTATCTAGTCTAATAGAGATGAGGTCACCCCTCTTGCCCCCGCCAACTCCAAATGAGATGACTGAGATAGCGTACATGTGCTTGATAAAGGACTATAAGACTCCCATTGACTGGGTGCAGGAAGCGATGAAAGTAGCCAGAAACAGCAGCAGTGCCAAACATAGCTTTAACGACATCATGGCGCTTTCATTGCTCAAGAGAAAGCAAGTATCTTCCGCTATGGCCTTTGCCAGACAAGTTATTCGGTATCCACCGGAGAGTGTCAACGTATCGGCTATCTTCCGCCAATGGAAGACAAACTCAAGTGCTAAGAAAGACCCGCCTGAACCTGTTTCACCTATGGAAGTTGATGCGTACTATTTTGCCAACACTTGTTTCCAACGAGAAGATTCGAGACCCAGAAGAAGCTCTAAGTTGACATGTAGAATGACAACAGCAAGTGGTAACCCAGCAATGCTCCTTCAACCAGTGAAAGTGGAAGTGCTGTCTGCCGATCCGATTATAATCTTATACCATGATCTGTTGAGTAGGGAAGAGTGCGAATCGATGTGCGATGTCACAAAGAACAAGCTAAGACGTACAACGATAGAGCCGTTACCAGCATATCGAGTAGGAAAGGTAAGCACCTACAGTAAACTAAGTTTGGAAAGATAGCATGGCGTGGCAAGAGGTACTGTCAAAACCTACTGCTCGTTCTTTCACTGCTTTTATTCCGCATGTATAGTTCCGTAGTGCTCAGCTCGGACTTAGGAAGTTATGCATCAGGTAGCTTGTAGGGAAATCGGCAAAATTGACGCACGCCCTCGCTGTACGCCACGAAGGGTGACGACAGGTATGAAACAAATTCACCGTGGGGGGCGGTAAACATTCAGCAGTATAGTTCTCTCTCGTCCTTACTTTAAAGGGATTGTCGTATCCGGAACCGTACGTATGAGACCGATACGGTAACGTTCAGCACCGCTGAAGAGTGTAGTTGGCCAAGTTTCTCTTTTGAGACCAGCTTACATATTAAAACGTGTTCTAAAGGTTCGCACTCTGTCTGTAGCTACCCAGGCAGCACACGACATCGGGCCGATATCGGCAGCAAGTTGGGCGTGTCGGCCCAACATATCCCCGACACTGCCAACTTGTGACCGATGTACGACATAAGTTGGCAATGTCGGCTCGATGTTGATGGAAAAAACGCGACATCTAGCCGACACTGCCAACTTGCGACCGATATCACGCTGAAGTTGGCAATGTCGGCTCGGTGTTGACCGAAACAAGTGGCATGTAGCCGGCAATGCCAACATCCGACCGATATCACTTTGAAGTTGGCAATGTCGGCTCGATGTTGATGGGAAAACGCGACATCTAGACGACACTGCCAACTTGCGGCCGATATCACACTGAAGTTGGCAATGCCGGCACAGTGTTGACGGAAATATGCGACATGTAGCCGACAATGCCAACTTGTGACCGATATCACTTTGAAGTTGGCAATGCCGGCTTGATGTTGACCGACACCAGCGAGAAGACGCTGACAATGCCAACTTGCGATTGACATCCCATAGAGATTGACAATGTCGCCTTGATTATCATAGAAACCAGAGACATGACGCCGACATTGCCAACTTGCGACCAACATCCCACTGAAGTTGGCAATGTCGGCTCGATGTTGACCGAAGCCAACGACATGACGCTGACACTGGCTTTCCATAGACTGACTTGTGTCCCGCGCCAAAAGCAAGTAGCAAACACATTCGTTACGTTGATGTCGAGTTAATATTCGAAGCAATTCCTCACTTGAGCCTTGTTTGTATGCTTGAGCGAATTAAACTGAGACACGACACCTCCACCATTTTGATTCCGAGACTAACAGGGCACTCGAATTTGCGGAAGCTCGTAAGACATGAAATATATAGTATCTGTTTTCGCTTCGAAAGGAATGCCGGTACCTTTTGAAAGCTTCTTACACTTCGTGGTCCTAGGAGCTTTGAAACTTTTTTTCGTCTTGCTTTTTGTAACGCCGTGCTCATTGCCCGTCATGGGAAATACGAGGAATAAAAGAAACCATCAGAAAATGAAACGAGTAAGAAATAATGGCTGAAATAAAATGTTGTTTCCTAGCAAATAACAGTCTAACTTTGTTTTTGTAGTTACGATTGCCGACACACGAATATAAATGAAAAATTATGTTCGCGCAACATCGGTCACAAATCGGTAGCATGTCGGTAACATGTCGAAATGACATCGGCAGCATGTCCAAATGATATCGGGCCAATATCCTGACCCGACATCGGCCCAACTCTGGGCGGTGTTGCAAAGTGTACGTTGGGCCGATATCGGGGGTGTCGGCAGGAGCACATCGGGCCGATGTCGGCCCGATATCGGGGTGCTGCTTGGGTAGGAGCGCCCCAGAAATAGTAACATCGTGATGACGTAAGGCTGGCACACAAATGGGAGTGCATAGCGCAGGTAATTGTCTCGGAGATCGTCTGCTTCCGCAATATACTCAAAAGTCAACAGTAAATACGGCAACTTTCGCTTACCAGAGGGAGTTCTGACGCGCCTATGTCGCGTGGAACACTGTGCTACGCTTCTGGCTGTACAAACACGTCCGATGCTAAGAAGTGACATTCCACAAGCCGATCACAGACTCTCTGCGACCTGCAGACGCCCTCCCACTCGCCCGTAGGTCTCCAAATGCCCTTCTACCGGTCCCTGATTGTATACTTGCCAGCGCAAAAGGGCGGTCCCTGATTGGCGTTGTCCGAGAATGGGGCGGAAATGCGTTAGCATTAGGGATATTCTCTTATGTATCTGTTTTTTTTTTTCTTTACAGCCAACCCACCACCCACCCATTACCACTAACTATCACTATCATCAACTGTTACTAACTCCCACTAACTACACAGCCACAACAGTGGCGCAGTTATCTTACTCCCCGACGAGTTGCCCTTTCGCCGCGCTATCGGAGAGAGTGAATGAAAGAGAGAGAGAGAGAGAGGTCTTCCCTGTAGCAGTGCGCATGCGCAGCACGCTGGTATGGGAAGAGGAATGGTGGAGAGAGGTTTGTTCGAGGCTTCACACCTTCAGACGCCCATCAGACGGTCACGACTTTCCAAGTTGAGGGTTCTAAATCTAAAGCATTAAAATATTAGCTTCTGGTACTAGACGTTAGCGCTGAACGCAAAATGCATCAACTTTGCAAAAGCCCAGCTCAATTCTTAACCATGGTCGGTGTGATGATGCATGGCTTTTTCTTCGTTTTGCCAACCCACGCGTTACTTAATCTTGTATTATTGAACCTGTGCAGTTGCTTTGGCTCGACGACGATGACGACGCAGTCGCTGCGAGGGTATCACGACGTATCTCAGCAGTTACTGGACTGAGTATTAATAATGCAGAGCCGCTTCAGATAGTCAACTACGGACTGGGCGGTCACTACGGACCCCACAACGACAATGGTAATCCAGGAGACGCACTGGAGGACTACACGGTACAGAATGGCTTCCGTATAGCAACGGCACTCCTCTATCTATCAGACGTGGCAGCCGGTGGCTCTACGGTTTTCCCGAAATTAGACATCGAAGTCAGGCCTAAAGCTGGTCTGGCTCTCTTCTGGTTCAATATGAAGACTCCGGGAGAAAGTAAGACGGATTACGTCCAGACATGGAGCGAGACGCGCACCAGAGATATGAGGACGTTACATGGCTCATGTCCCGTCTTGAGAGGCTCCAAATGGATTGCTACGAAATGGATCCGAGAAAGAGGACAGTACAGAGTTAACTACCAATTATCCCTACATGGGTAACGTTGTTTAGAATATGTTGTATGCCAAAACTAGCGTGTCGTTGAATTTTGCTGCGTGTTTTTTCTTTCTTTTTTTTTCTTTGTCACTCAACTGATTCCGGATTGAATTGGATACGAAGTGGACGGGTACGCCGTCGTTGCGCTCGAAATTCAGTGTTTTTGCGTCATGTGTTCACTCTGTTATGCACTGTTTATCTGTACATTGTGACTTTGTATTGGGACGACTGTTGGATGACTATAAGTCTGCATGCTTGAAGCAATGACGTGCGTGCTCCTTGGGATGCTTGTTGCGAGAAAGAAGAGTAAATAACTATCTACACAGACCCCGCTGGCATACTGGTCTCCGCCGCTCATGCATCGATGAAGTCAGTAATAAGTAATTCACAAAACAAAAAAAAAAAAAAAAACATTCTCTGCAAACAATGGTTTAGTAAGGAAATGGTCTCGTGGCCCATGAAAAAAGATCGGCACAAAAAATCAAAATTTCCATGAATAATTCCGCGACAGTGGCAGCCATAGGAATCCATGTACGTTACAATAATCTGAAGTTGTGCAGGGTAAAAAAAAAAGCACACAAAAGTGTCAGTTGTCAATCGTTGTCGGACGAGAGGAGGTTGGGAACCAGCCCAGCTTGGATTGGTAAGGTTGGAGATCAGCTTCAGGTGCTGCACGATCTTTAGTATATACGTCCAGTCGCCAAAGACTCTTCGTGGCGTGCATGGACCACAGCACTCAACGTCCCTCAGCCCCCAGGTGCCTCCTTCCCCTTCTCTTGTTTTCAATTCTTACTCATCATCATCTGCCTCCGAGTCCTGCCTCTTCATTAAAGTGTACTTCAAATGCCACCGTCCCATTTTTTCTCACTTCTTAACACCGCGACCACTCCACAGATACCTCCTACCACCGGCTGCGCACCTGAGATTTCCCCTGGGCTTTCAGAAGACTTTTTAGACGAATGCCGACACAGTTCCCCCTGAAGCCGGCCCACGACGCATAATCACCCCCCCCCCCCCAGTCTCCCACTCGTTCCTGCTGTCCTCTTGCCATCTGTCCATGTCTGTATACGCCTCTCATAGTCACAGTTGCCCTGTGGCGCTAACATTAAAATTAAAGAAAAAAAAAGTACGTATAATATTAGAGTGTTTCGCTACTACGTCAGTGATATCGTGGGCGGCAGGAGGGAGTGTCGTCTAACCATCCTGTTCAACACTGGACGATGGTACGAGGTGTAGGATATGTAATTCAGGCATCCGACGCTGATGTTGCGCGTAGACGTGAGATCTGGAGAAGTATTGCGAAGAGTTGTACCCGACGTCACCCGTGTGGAGCAATCGATGTCTAGCATGTCCTTCATTGAAGTGACGAAGTGCGTGTTCTGCACTATGTCCGCATTGAAGTCGCCACATAGGACCATCGGTATGTCGGCGTTCGCCTGGAGGAGCGGATGAGGGCTTTTGCTGGGGATGAAAGGCGATAATGGTTGAAATAAGAGCATTCCGTTGTCATGCGACGACGAGCCGCGATGTTTATGCAGACCGAGCCCCGGACGAACAGAAGGGTAGGGTCGACTGTTATTTCTGCAATGCCACACTCGCGGGTGCCATTTAGTTGTAGACTTCCCTCACTAGCACTTCACCCTTTTACTGAGACCGATGTCGTTGGCAGACGCGTAAACTCTTTTGCCTACGCATGCGTATACGCAACTCGAGTGTACTGTACGCGGGATATATTTTATAACGTTTTCAAAATATTTCCTATTTTAGTGACGCCCACCAACTGAACGCTCAGGTTGCCAAAAATTGATCACAGACCTACCACTGTGGCGTAGCTCATGATCATATAGTTGCCTCGCAACGTAAAGCCCCGAATTAAAGGGGCAAATTAAGTGACGCCCAACTTTCTTAACTGGCATTCCGACATATAACGCGCCATTCACCTCAAAATGGACCGGTGAATCACAGCAAAAACTTGGAAAAAAAAATGGGAGACGTTGATGTCAAACCTCGTAATGGAATTGAATCGCTTTATTTATGTCCTTGAGAAAGAGGGAGGACTTGCCATATAATTTTCGAACGTACTTGTACGTCTTTCCATTTTGTTCGGTCCACGTTTTTCCATCTCCTTCGTCATCCAGCCAGTCACTTTCTCGGGGAAGCGAGAGTCTAAGGACTAGTTTTGAGACGAGTTTAATTTGTTAACGTATTGTTAATTTAACGCCTTCCCAGTTTTGTCTTTTGTGAAGCTGCAACCTTAACATGGTCAGCCATGCTCCTCTGTGTTAGGAACACTAGTCTCGTGAAAGAGACAGAGGGGCATTTTGTATTCCTGCTTCAGATACATGTCGCCATTATACATAAATCTGTTCTTACGTATTTGCGATAATGCTAGCATTCTCAATAATGGGACTAGTGTTTTCAACCCTAACTGCTCGTTTCTTCTTAATCAAAGGAGTTGTGTTTCTTGCGTCATTGCAGCGAATTTTTGCGGTGGCTGAACAGTGTTTCACCAGCATTGAACGTCCAGTTATTGACGTTCTTTTTTTTTTTGCGTTTAGGACTAACTGCACAGAATAGTACTAGCCTAACATTGTTGTGTTCCACCTGAAGCGTAAGGAGATAGTTACTGTGTAATCTTTTGTCTCAGTTCCGTTGACGCTTTCCAGAATCTCTTTTGGCTGCTCTAGCAACACCAAGACATTTAGCTTTGTCATGCAGTAAGTCATTGTTATTTGTCATTACTTCCAAGCTCGCGTAGCACTCGCGTAGCCTTGTTAGCGTAGCGTGTCTTGCGAGTTTCGGACTTGGATTCCCTCTGTGGATCTGCTACACTCCATGTGATCGTAGCATGTCCTGTTATTGTAACATGTGTTTGAGTGGGGACAAGGTACATGGTCCTTTCTGTTGGTTCTACTGAACTTCATTTTTCGCTTTCTTCCTTTGAGATATCTGAATTCACTGAATCCACCATCG
The DNA here is from genome assembly GCF_037126465.1 of Ornithodoros turicata. Classification (NCBI taxonomy): domain Eukaryota; kingdom Metazoa; phylum Arthropoda; class Arachnida; order Ixodida; family Argasidae; genus Ornithodoros; species Ornithodoros turicata. Next base: position 136,129,567 of record NC_088202.1, on the reverse strand, counting down.
AGGAAGAACTTCCGGCTTTATGGGACTCAGCTCGAATGCTCAGCACATCCATCAGCAGATGCCTCAAGGCCTGAAGACAAGAATTCTTCTACGAAGAAGTAAAACCCTTCATTTGAAGCATTATTCCTTGGCACACGCTATACGTTGGTGACCGATATTCTAAAGTGTACCATTGAGGAAAACTTACACACACTGGCTTGACGTAACAATGAAACAAAATGTAATATGACGTTTCGATGCCTGTTCGGGCATCATCATCATCAGAATGAAACAAGAAACAGTACGTCATCCGAGTTCTACTTATAGCTTAGTCATGATCTTGTAGCAATCAGGTAGTGGCCCTTTGTGACTGTTACATGCGTTATCATTACGGGTATTGTGCCAAGATTCTAAAAATTTTCTTACACCCCCATCTATGCTCGTGTGCCATGGTCTTTGCATTGTGAAAATCAAAAGAATGACCTGCTTATAGCACGACACTTATATGCTCGACAAGTTCTGTGCGGTGATTCACTGCAGGTGGTTTTGATATCTGTTGCTGATGTTAATAAACATTTATCTTTCCTTTCTTCGACTCTCCTGCTGATTTGTTCCTTCATTCTCAACATCTCGCCTGACTAAACGGGTACGTCCTCCCGGACCAGCTCGTGTGGCTGAGTGGCTAGCGTGCAGGCCATGCCACGTCGAGACTCGGAGGTAACAGGGTTCGTATCCCGGTGCCGGTTGTGCTGTCTGGGGTTATTCCTGGGTTTTCCTCAGACGCCGTCAGACATATGTCGGCACAGTTCCCTTAGAAGTCGGCCCAGGACGCACATTCCCCCTAGAGCCTTAGTCGTGACGTTGCTCACCTCTGCGAGGACGACAACGGCGACTCGTTCACTAGCACCACCAGCTACGTCACCTCGGCCACCACTTTTACCCATCAGCGACCAGCCGGGCCGCAAAGAACAGGGTGTGCGAACAGAAATGTGCTTACCTGACTACGTGCATTCACGAGATTTACAACGACCACTTCGTCCTCCTTCATCAACGATCGTCCGCGCACGATGTTCCGCTTCCGGCGGTTGCGAATGACGGCAGTGTGCCGTACTTGGCTTGGCCTTGCCTCCGCATTCAACTTTTTGGCTGGCGCATGATGGATGGCGCCACCGTGTTACGTAGTTTTCGCAGTATTTGTGTTTACGGTAACACGCCGTCGTCAAATACTATTAAACGCCCGTAGAAATCACAGTATTTTTTTACAGTGCATCAGCGACCAGCCGGGCCGCGTTGTCATCTCGCTTATGCCTGACAAGCCTGAGATTTTGTTCAAGTTGGCATCAGCCCCAGGGCAGTGGTTGATGCAGAATCGCATGCACATCGCAGATACGTGAGAACAAGTTTTATGTATCAATGTGGACATGTGTCTAAAGCAGAAATACCAAAAGCCGCTCTGTAGTCGTTGCACAGGAAATAAAGGGCGGGGGATGTCGGCAAGCATATATGAGTGTGTTGCGGGGGCTGGGTAAATCAGTACCCTATACGGGTAACAGCTTAACTTCATCTTATCTTCATTAGCGATAGCAATTCCGACACCTTTAACAGTTATCGCACTCGAATAATGCCCTCGTCAGATTTTTAAGGATCCCTTCAGGGAAGTTTTTTGTTAATGGTTTGTCGGTATAGTCATTTACTGCGCCTTTTTTTATCCTAACAACTCTTTTATCCGGTCAACAGGGTAAATAATACGTGATCGAATTTTCTATTCAAAATTTACAAAGGGCACACTTGGATCTCTACGGCAGCTTCGTATCTTTGACCGCGCGCAAAATCCGCGACGACGGAGGAGAAATGGACGAGAAAGATGTCGTGTTCCCAATAGACCATCTGTTGAGCGGCATGGTCACCGTTTATGCGAACAACAAGCTCGCCACCTCCAACGAGTTGTACGCCTACCGTAATATTTTGGACGTCGTGCTTCATTCCAAAGCAGCGCCCAGTGTGCATTACATCGCACTGCATGTTGGAACAGCCCGTCTTTGCTACTATAATGTATCTTGCCTCTGTCACGTCTCTGTGAGACAAATAAATTTACGCATGTTGGGGGTATACACTTCTACTTTAAAGAACTACAGGGCCATTCAAGAAAAAATTCAGATTAAGACGTCTGATCAAAGTGTGTGTTTCATTTTACCGCATAGCGCGAAAGGTTTTGATGTGTGCCAAGTTGTTTCCCAGAAAAAAAAAAAAAAAAAAAAACTCACATAAACATATCTCCGCCCGTTCACCGTTAACTCGCCACTCCGAGTATAACGAGGAGAAGTACGATGCCACGTCACCAATGACGTTACAGGGGCAACTCGAACCTGGTTCGCTGGTCAGTCGGGCTTAGCGCCCTGTCCCTTTGCCGCCGTAAACGAATTTTGCCGGTTCTCCCTGAGAATTGGGGATAGAAGGAGCGGCCGAATCATGACCGACCCAGGAGCAACGCTTTTTCAGAATCCCGAACAGCCCAGTAGCAGACGACAGCTGATTTAGCTGAGTAGCAGACAACATTTCTCTGGACCAATCAGCGAGCGTGGTCCTTGTAGCATCAGCGCAAGGTCCAGGCTGGTACTGCTCTCCACCGCCGTTGCGCACGGTCGCTTTTTTCGGCGTGCTTTAAATTCAATTTCTGCGATAATTATGACTCTGTGGTGTGACTTACTTCTCATGGTGCATTTTACTGGCCTGCTTAGCTGTTTTATACAAAGAAAACAGCGTGTTAAAAATGACTTCTGTGCTACTTTAAGCACAGTGCACGTAAAGTAAAATTTTCCATCTGCCTAATCGGGTTGATAAATTTTCCTTAGCCCCCAAACCTTTTATAACGGCTTTGTACGGGTACCGAGGGAGCGACAACGCGTTGTCTACAATAGAGAAGAAACAGAAGAAGAAGCAGATTGAGGAACACTACAGTCCAAAATGAATGGAATGACCCCTGAGTACTTGGTGCCGCTCGCCCTTAATATTTTGATTCAGCTTGGCAAATGGCACGGAGGACATTGCCAGCCCACACCAGATCTGTACACGTCTACCCGTGAACAGACGCAACTGCTGCATACTGAACGCATGGTAACTAAAGCTCTGCAGGAGTACATCACGCTGGAGGAGGAACGCCTCTCCCGCCTCGAGCGATATTCTGGGCACCTTTTGCGCGACTTAGAGGGCTGCCAGATACTGTTGCACAATGTCTACGGCTCCGAAATGCGGATCCGCAACGTGAACAACTTGACTGTCGCCGTTTCAGGTAGCGTATTTCCGACAAGAACAGACTTGGAAGGTGCCGCAATAGGGCTGTGTCGGCTGCAGAAAATCTACCATCTGAATGTATCTAGGCTAATAGAGATGAGGTCACCCCTCTTGCCCCCACCAACTTCAAATGAGATAACTGAGATAGCGTACATGTGCTTGCTAAAGGACTATAAGACTCCCATTGACTGGGTGCAGGAAGCGATGAAAGTAGCCAGAAACAGCAGCAGTGCCAAACATAGCTTTAACGACATCATGGCGCTTTCATTGCTCAAGAGAAAGCAAGTATCTTCCGCTATGGCCTTTGCAAGACAAGTTATTCGGTATCCACCGGAGAGTGTCAACGTATCGGCTATCTTCCGCCAATTTAAGACAAACTCAAGTGCTAAGAAAAACCCGCATGAACCTGTATCACCTATGGAAGCTGATGCGTACTATTTTGCCAACACTTGTTTACAACGAGAAGATTCGAGCCGGAGAAGAAGCTCTAAGTTGACATGCAGAATGACAACAGCCGGCGGTAACCCAGCAATGCTCCTTCAACCAGTGAAAGTGGAAGTGCTGTCTGCCGATCCGACTATAATCTTATACCATGATCTGTTGAGTAGGGAAGAGTGCGAATCGATGTGCGATGTCACAAAGAACAAGCTAAGTCGTACAACCACAGAGCAGTTACCAGCATATCGAGTAGGAAAGGTAAGCATCTACAGTAAACTAACTTTGGAAAGATAGCATGACGTGGCAAGAGGTACTGTCAAAACCTACTGCTCGTTCTTTCACTGCTTTTATTCCGCATGTATAGTTCCGTAGTGCTCAGCTCGGACTTAGGAAGTTATGCATCAGGTAGCTTGTAGGGAAATCGGCAAAATTGACGCACGCCCTCGCTGTACGCCACGAAGGGTAACGACAGGTATGAAAGAAATTCACCGTGGGGGGTGGTAAAAATTCAGCAGTATAGTTCTCTCTCGTCCATACTTTAAAGGGATTGTCGTATCCGGAACCGTACGTATGAGACCGATACGGTAACGTTCAGCACCGCTGAAGAGTGTAGTTGACCAAGTTTCTCTTTTGAGACCAGCTTACATATTAAAACGTGTTCTAAAGGTTCGCACTCCCTCCGTAGCTAGTGACGCCCCAGAAATAGTAACATCGTGATGACGTAAGGCTGGCACACCAATGGTAGTGTATAGCGCAGGTAATTGTCTCGGAGGTCGTCTGCTTCCGCAATATACTCAAAAGTCATCAGTAAATACGGCAACTTTCGCTTACCAGAGGGAGTTCTGACGCGCCTATGTCGCGTGGAACACTGTGCTACGCTTCTGGCTGTACAAACACGTCCGATGCTAAGAAGTGACATTCCCCAAGCCGATCACAGACTCTCTGCGACCTGCAGACGCCCTCCCACTCGCCCGTAGGTCTCCAAATGCCCTTCTACCGGTCCCTGATTGGATACTTACCAGCGCAAAAGCGCGTTTCCTGATTGGCGATGTCCGAGAATTGGGCGGAAACGCGTTAGCATTAAAGGTATTCTCTTATGTATCTTTTTTTTTCTTTACAGCCTACGACCCACCACCCACCCATTACCACTAACTATCACTATCACCAACTGTTACTAACTCCCACTAACAACACAGCCACAACGGTGGCGCAGTTATCTTACTCCCCGGCGAGTTGCCCTTTCGCCGCGCTACCGGAGAGAGTGAGTGAAAGAGAGAGAGAGAGGGGGGGCTTCCCTGTAGCAGTGCGCATGCGCAGCACGCGGGTATGGGAAGAGGAAGGGTGGAGAGAGGTTTGTTCGAAGCTTCACACCTTCAGACGCCCATCAGACGGTCACGACTTTCCAAGTTGAGGGTTCTAAATCTAAAGCATTAAAATATTAGTTTTAGTTTTAGCTGGTATTAGACGTTAGTGCTGAACGCAAAATGCATCAACTTTGCAAAAGCCCAGCTCAATTCTGAACCATGGTCGGTGTGATGATGCATGGCTTTTTCTTCGTTTTGTCAACCCACGCGTTACTTAATCTTGTATTATTGAACCTGTGCAGTTGCTTTGGCTAGACGACGGTGACGACGCACTCGCTGCGAGGGTATCACGACGTATCTCAGCTGTTACTGGACTGAGTATTAATAATGCAGAGCCACTTCAGATAGTCAACTACGGACTGGGCGGTCACTACGGACCCCACAACGACAATGCTAATCCAGGAGACGCACTGGAGGACTACACGGTACAGAATGGCTTCCGTATAGCAACGGCACTCCTCTATCTATCAGACGTGGCAGCCGGTGGCTCTACGGTTTTCCCGAAATTAGACATCGAAGTCAGGGCTAAAGCTGGTCTGGCTCTCTTCTGGTTCAATATGAAGACTCCGGGAAAAAGTGAGACGGATTACGTCCAGACATGGAGCGAGACGCGCACCAGAGATATGAGGACGTTACATGGCTCATGTCCCGTCTTGAGAGGCTCCAAATGGATTGCTACGAAATGGATCCGAGAAAGCGGACAGTACAAAGTGAACTACCAATTACCGCTACATGGGTAACGTCGTTTAGAATATGCTTGTATGCCAAAACTAACGCGTCGTTGAATTCTGCTGCGTGTTTTTTTTTTCTTTTTTCACTCAACTGATTCTGGATTGAATTGGATGTGAACTGGACGGGTACGCCGTCGTTGCGCTCGAAATTCGAGTGTTTCTGCGTCATGTGTTCACTCTGTTATGCACTGTTTATCTGTACATTGTGACTTTGTATTGGGACGACTGTTGGATGACTATAAGTCTGCATGCTTGAAGCAATGACGTGCGTGCTCCTTGGGATGCTTGTTGCGAGAAAGAATAGTAAATAACGTCATCTACACAGACCCCGCTGGCATACTGGTCTCCGCCGCTCATGCATCGATGAAGTCAGTAATAAGTAATTCACAAAAAAAAAAACATTCTCTGCAAACAATGGTTTAGTAAGGGGATGGTCTCGTGGCCCATGAAAAAAGATCGGCACAAAAAATCAAAATTTCCATGAATAATTCCGCGACAGTGGCAGTCATAGGAATCCATATACGTTACAATAATCTGAAGTTGTGCAGGGTAAAAAAAAAAAAAACACACAAAAGTGTTAGTTGTCAATCGTTGTCGGACGAGAGGAGGTTGGGGACCAGCCCAGCTTTGATTGGTAAGGTTGGAGATCAGCTTCAGGTGCTGCACGATCTTTAATATATACGTCCAGTCGCCAAAGACTCTTCGTGGCGTGCATGGACCACAGCACTCAACGTCCCTCAGCCCCCAGGTGCCTCCTTCCTCTTCTCCTCTTGTCTTCAATTCTTACTCATCATCATCTGCCTCCGAGTCCTGCCTCTTCATTAAAGTGTACTTCAAATACCACCGTCCCATTTTTTTCTCACTTCTTAACACCGCCACCATTCCACAGATACCTCCTACCACCGGCTGTGCACCTGACATTTCCCCTGGGCTTTCAGAAGACTTTTTAGACGAATGTCGACACGGCTCCCCCTGAAGCCGGCCCACGACGCATACTCACCCCCCCCCCCCCTCAGTCTCCTACTCGTTCCTGCTATCCTCTCGCCATCTGTCCATGTCTGTATACGCCGCTAATAGTCACAGTTGCCCTGTGGCGCTAACATTAAAATTAAAGAAAAAAAAGTACGTATAATATTAGAGTGTTTCGCTGTTACGTCAGTGATATCGTGGGAGGCAGGTACGAGGTGTAGGATATGTAATTCAGGCATCCGACGCTGATGTTGCGTGTAGACGTGAGATCTGGACAAGTATTGCGAAGAGTTGTACCCGACGTCACCCGTGTGGAGCAATCGATGTCTAGCATGTCCTCCATTCAAGTGACGAAGTGCGTGTTCTGCACTATGTCCGCATTGAAGTCGCCACATAGGACCACCGGTATGTCGGCGTTCGCCTGGAGAAGCGGATGAGGGCTGTTGCTGGGGATGAAAGGCGATAATGGTTGAAATAAGAGCATTCCGATGTCATGCGACGACGAGCCGGGATGTTTATGTAGACCGAGCCCCGGACGAACCGAAGGGTAGGGTCGACTGTTATTTCTGCAATGCCACACTCGCGCGGGTGCCATTTAGTTGTAGACTTCCCTCACTAGCACTTCACCCTTTTACTGAGACCGATGTCGTTGGCAGACGCGTAAACTCTTTTGCCCACGCATGCGTATACGCAACTCGAGTGCACTGTACGCGGGATATATTTTACAACGTTTCAAAATATTTCCTATTTTAGTGACGCCCAACTGAACACTCGGGTTGCCAAAAGTTGATCAGAGACCTACCACTGTGGCGTAGCTCACGATCATAGTTGCCTCGCAATGTAAAGCCACGAATTAAAGGGGCAAATTAAGTGACGCCCAACTTTCTTAACTGGCATTCCGACTTATAACGCGCCATTCACCTCAAAATGGACCAGTGAATCACAGCAAAAACTTGGAAAGAAAAATGGGAGACGTTGATGTCAAACCTCATAATGGAATTGAATCGCTTTATTTATGTCCTTGAGAAAGAGGGAGGACTTGCCAAATAATTTTCGAACGTACTTGTACGTCTTTCTATTTTGTTCGGTCCACGTTTTTTCATCTCCTTCGTCATCCAGTCAGTCACTTTCTCGGGGAAGCGAGAGTCTAAGGACTAGTTCTGAGACGAGTTTAATTTGTTAACCTACTGTTAATTTAACTCCTTCCCAGTTTTGTCTTTTGTGAAGCTGCAACCTTAACATGGTCAGCCATGCTCCTCTGTGTTAGGAACACTAGTCTCGTGAAAGAGACAGAGGGGCATTTTGTATTCCTGCTTCAGATACATGTCGCCATTATACATAAACCTGTTCTTACGTATTTGCGATAATGCTAGCATTCTTATTGATGGGACTAGTGTTTCCAACCCTAACTGCTCGTTTCTTCTTAATCAAAGGAGTTGTGTTTCTTGCGTCATTGCAGCGCATTTTTGCGGTGGCTAAACAGTGTTTCACCAGCACTGAACGTCCAGTTATTGACGTTCTTTTTTTTTTTTGCGTTTAGCACTAACTGCATAGGATAGTACTAGCCGATATTCTGAAGTGTACCATTCAGGAAAATTTTACACATACTGGCTTGACGTAACAATGAAACAAAATGTAATATGACGTTTCGATGCCTCTTCGGGCAATCATCATAAGAATGAAACAAGAAACAGTACGCCATCCGAGTTCTACTTATAGCTTAGTCATGACCTTGTAGCAATCAGGTAGTGGCCCTTTGTGGCTGTTACATGCGTTATCATTACGGGTAATGTGCCAAGATTCCAAAAATTTTCTTACACCCCCATCTATGCCCGTGTGCCATGGTCTTTGCATTGTGAAAGTCAAAAGAATGACCTGTTTTTAGCACGTGCTCGACAAGTTTTGTGCGGTGATTCACTGCCGGTGGTTTTGATATCTGTTGCTGATGCTCTTTCAGTCTCGTGGCTTTTTTTCTTCCAGTTCCTCCCACGTAGCAGGCACTGCATTGTTCACATTCCAACCTGTATACAACACCATATTCTTCCATGTGGGGCACAGGGTCTTTGGGGTGACATAAAATATTATACAGTGTTTTGATGGGTTTAAAGGCTGTGTGTATATACCAAGTGGTTTTAAAATTCTTCGCACAGCTTCTGATAGGCCCAGAACATAGGGAATGCATACAATGTTTTCAGGTGTGGAGTTCTTCTCATGCACATCAGACATTCTAGAAATGGTACTTTTGACGATGTCGACAGGGTAATGGTTCTTGGTGAGGATGTCACTTGATAGCTTACGTTCCGTTTCTCTTGCTCGGCGAGTGCTTGAAACTGCATCTAGACGTTTGTAAAGGCTTCTGACAACAGCATGTTTGGAATAATTAATTAATTAATTAATTTTTGGAATCTTGGCACATTCGCCGTAATGATAACGCATGTAACAGTCACAAAGGGCCACAACGTGATTGCTACAAGGTCATGACTAAGCTATAAGTAGAACTCGGGTGGCGTACTCTTTCTTGTTTGATTATGATGATGATCCCCTAACAGGCATCGAAACGTCATATTACATTTCGTTTCATTGTTACGCCAAGTCAGTGTGTTTTCCTCATGATGTCCCCTGGCTTTTGGTCTCTCTTCGAACTGTATAGCTTAATTCCGTGGATGTAAACTAGCGTATTTTTCACCCGAACTGAGTACAGTTCTACTTTTAAAATGAGAGTTGTGTGAACGCCAGTGTGACCACTATCTCCCCCGCAGACCCATCAACATCGTGGCAGCAACGTGCAAAAAGCGACGATCGCCACGCAATTCCTGGAGTTCATCGGGCATCGTCGACGACTAAATATCTTCCATGAACTCTTAATTCGGCCCTTCACCGCCCAAAAAGCCTTAATAAACATTTATCGTTCCTTTCGTCGACTCTCCTGCTGATTTGTTCCTTCATTCTCAACATCTCATCTGACTAAACGGGTACGTCCTCCCGGACCAGCTCGTGTGGCTGAGTGGCTAGCGTGCAGGCCATGCCACGTCGAGACTCGGAGGTAACAGGGTTCGTATCCCGGTGCCGGTTGTGCTGTCTGGGGTTATTCCTGGGTTTTCCTCAGACGCCGTCAAACATATGCCGGCACAGTTCCCTTAGAAGTCGGCCCAGGACGCACATTCCCCCCAGAGCCTTAGTCGTGACGTTGCTCAGCTCTGCGAGGACGACAACGGCGACTCGTTCACTAGCACCACCAGCTACGTCACCTCGGCCACCGCTTTTACCCATCAGCGACCAGCCGGGCCGCGTTGTCATCTCGCTTATGCCTGACAAGCCTGAGATTTTGTTCAAGTTGGCATCAGCCCCAGGGCAGTGGTTGATGCAGAATCGCATGCACATCGCAGATACGTGAGAACAAGTTTTATGTATCAATGTGGACATGTGTCTAAAGCAGAAGTACCAAAAGCCGCTCTGTAGTCGTTGCACAGGAAATAAAGGGCGGGGGATGTCGGCAAGCATATATCAGTGTGTTAAGGGGGCTGGGTAAATCAGAACCCTATACGGGTAACAGCTTAACTTCATATTATCTTCATCAGCGATAGCAATTCCGACATCTTTAACAGTTATCGCACTCGAATAGTGCCCTCGTCAGATTTTTAAGGATCCCTTCAGGCAAGTTTTTTGTTAATGGTTTGTCGGTAGTCATTTACTGTACCTTTTGGTATCCTACCAATTCTTTTATCCGGTCAACAGGGTAAATAATACCGTGATCGAATATTCAAAATTTACAAAGGGCACACTTGGACCTCTACGGCAGCTTCGTGTCTTTGACCGCGCGCAACATCCGCGACGACGGAGGAGAAATGGACGAGAAAGATGTCGTGTTCCCAATAGACCATCTGTTGAGCGGCATGGTCACCGTTTATGCGAACAACAAGCTCGCCAGCTCCAACGAGTTGTACGCCTACCGTAATATTTTGGACGTCGTGCTTCATTTTAAAGCAGCGCCCAGTGTGCATTACATCGCACTGCATGTGGGAACAGCCCGTCTTTGCTACTATAACGTGTCTTGTCTCTAATTGTAAAATTCCGTAATAAATTCCGTACTATGTAAAAACAAATTTACGCATGTTGCGAGTATACACTTCTACTTTAAAGAACTACAGAGGGCCATTCAAGAAAAAATTCAGATTAAGACGTCTGATGAAAGTGTGTGTTTCATTTTATAGCATAGCGCGAAAGGTTTTGATGTGTGCCAATTTGTTTCCCAGAAAAAAAAAAAAACTCACATAAACATATCTCCGCCTCCCGTTCACCGTTAACTCGCCACTCCGAGTATAACAAGGAGAAGTACGATGTCATGTCACTGATGACGTTACAGGGGCAACTCGAACCTGGTTCGCTGGTCAGTCGGGCTCAGCGCCCTGTCCCTTTGCCGCCGTAAACGAATTTTGCCGGTTCTCCCTGAGAATTTGGGATAGGAGGAGCGGCCCAAACATGACCGACCCAGGAGCAATGCTTTTTCAGAATCCCGAACAGCCCAGTAGCAGACGACAGCTGAGTTAGCTGAGTAGCAGACAACATTTCTCTGGACCAATCAGCGAGCGTGGCCCTTGCACAGGGATGTAACAGGCTGGTACTGCTCTCCGCCGCCGCTGCGCACTGTCGCCTTTTGCGGCGTGCTTTAAACTCAATTTCTGCGATAATTATGACTCTGTGGGGTGAATTACTTCTCATGATGCATTTTACTGGCCTGCTTAGCAGTTTTATACAAAGAAAACAGGGTGTTAAAAATGACTTCTGTGCTACTTTAAGCACAGTGCGCGTAAAGTAAAATTTTCCATCTGCCTAATCGTGTTGATAAATTTTCGTTAGCCCCCAAACCTTTTATAACGGCTTTGTACTGGTACCGAGGGAGCGACAACGCGTTCTCTACAATAGAGAAGAAACAGAAGAAGAAGCAGATTGAGGAACACTACAGTCCAAAATGAATGGAATGACCCCTGAGTACTTGGTGCCGCTCGCCCTTTATATCCTGATTCAGCTTGGCGGATGGCATGGAGGACATTGCCAGCCCACACCAGATCTGTACACGTCTACCCGTGAACAGACGCAACTGCTGCATACTGAACGCATGGTAACCAAAGCTCTGCAGGAGTACATCACGCTGGAGGAAGAACGCCTCTCCCGCTTCGAGCGATATTTTCGGCACCTTTTGCGCGATTTAGAGGGCTGCAAGATACTACTGCACAATCTGTACGGCGGATCTAAACCCGAAATATCGAGCCGCAACGTGGACAACTTGACCGTCACCGTTTCAGGTAGCGTATTTCCGACAAGAACAGACCTGGAAGGTGCCGCAATAGGGCTGTGTCGGCTGCAGAAAATCTACCATCTGAATGTACCTAGTCTAATAGAGATGAGGTCACCCCTCTTGCCCCCGCCAACTTCAAATGAGATAACTGAGATAGCGTACATGTGCTTGATAAAGGACTATAAGACTCCCATTGACTGGGTGCAGGAAGCGATGAAAGCAGCCAGAAACAGCAGCAGTGCCAAACATAGCTTTAACGACATCATGGCGCTTTCATTGCTCAAGAGAAAGCAAGTATCTTCCGCTATGGCCTTTGCCAAACAAGTTATTCGGTATCCACCGGAGAGTGTCAACGTATCGGCTACCTTCCGTCAATGGAAGACAAACACAAGTGCTAAGAAAAACCCGCATGAACCTGTATCACCTATGGAAGCTGATGCGTACTATTTTGCCAACACTTGTTTACAACGGGAAGATTCGAGTCCGAGAAGAAGCTCTAAGTTGACATGCAGAATGACAACAGCCGGCGGTAACCCAGCCATGCTCCTTCAACCAGTGAAAGTGGAAGTGCTGTCTGCCGATCCGATTATAATCTTATACCATGATCTGTTGAGTAGGGAAGAGTGCGAATCGATGTGCGATGTCACAAAGAACAAGCTAAGTCGTACAACCACAGAGACGTTACCAGCATATCGAGTAGGAAAGGTAAGCATCTACAGTAAACAAAGTTTGGAAAGGTAGCACGGGGTGACAAGGTTTACTGCCAAAACCTACTGCTCGTTCTTTCACTGCTTTTCTTCCGTATGTATATTTTTTTCTTTTTCGCTTTGTGGAACACAGTGCTTAGTTCGGGCGGCAGAAGTCGTCCTTGAGGTAGCTTATTGGGAAATCAGCGAAATTGGCGCACGCCCACACTGTACGCCACTAGGGGCAACAACAGGGACGAAACGCGTTCACCGTGGGGTGGTAAAAATTCAGCAGTATAGTTCTCTCTCGTCCATACCTTAAAGGGACCATCGTATCCGGAACCGTACGTACGAAACCGATACGGCAACCTTCAGCACCGCTTCAAAGTCTCGTTGGCCAACTTTCTCTTTTGAAAACAGCTTACATATTATACAACGTGTTCTAAAGGTTCGCACTCCCTCTGCAGCTAAAGACGCCCCAGCAATAGTAACATCGTGATGACGTAAGGCTGGTACACCAATGGGAGTGTAGCGCAGGTGATTGTGTCGAAGCTCGTCCGCGTCGCTTTCGCACCGCAATATACTCAAAAGTCATCAGTAAATACGCCGACGCAACCAAGTCGCGTGGAGCACGGTGCCACGCTCCTGGCTGAACAAACACGTCCGACGCTAACCCAGAAGTGACGTTTCACAAGCAAATCATAGGCTCCCTGCGATCTGCAGACGCCATCCCACTCGCACGAAGGTCTCCAAATGTCCTTCTACCGGTCCCTGGTTATATACTTGTCCGCGCCTGACATCCGCGCCCGAATTCCGGCATGCTCTCAGCATCCGTCTTCTGCTCTTGCGCAGAAACCACTCCACTATTTCGCATGAGATTTTCGGCGTTATTGCCGGTGATCAACGAGGACTAAAACGGCACTACAGTTTCGGGATCTAACGGGAGGGATATGACAGTCCATTTAATGCGAGTCGCTAAACACTCGCGTTGTGTGTCAGCTGAGATTCCTGCGCGCGCTAAAGAACATTCAGGTTGATAACAAAAGCACCAGCAACAGTCCGACACAGTCTTAAAGCTTACGAGAGGAAACAATACGATAGCAATAGAGGATACAATACAATACCAATTTATTCAAACACTGACTGACATTTTTTAAGCCTTTGTTACGATGCCGAATGCTCACCGCTGGCTTCAACTGGTCCGTAACGCATCATTCCAGAATTTAAAAAAAAATGAAAGACGATTAATGTAATTAATGCGGCGGAAATGCGTTAGCATTAGATGTATTCTCTTATGTTTTTTGTTTGTTTGTTTAGAGCCGATCTACCACCACTATTGAGCACTATGCAACTCTATCCACCTCCGACTATCAGTAACTATCACCAACTGTTACTAACTACCACTAACTACACAGCCACAACAGCGGCGTAAGCGTTATTACTCCCCGGAGAGGTTCCCCCTTTGTCGCACTGGCGGAGAGAGATGTCTTCCCTGTACCAGTGCGCATGCGCAGCACGTGGGTGTGGGAGAAGGAAAGGAGGAGGGGGCTCTACCCCAGCTCATACCGGGACAACTCATACCAAGACAACTCGTACTAGGACAAACAATACCAGGCAAGCTCATACCTGGACAACTCATACCAAGACAACTCATACCACACTTGCTGTGTTTTCTGTTTAGTTTTTTTTTTTTTTTTGCGAGAAACATATTATTTTTATTTATTTATTTATTTTTGTCTTGCGGGAAGGGATGTTGATTATGGGAGTAGCTTTTTTGTACCATTCAAATTCAAGTCACGCAGGGAAAGCCCCCCCCCCCCCCCCCCCCCCCCCCCCATATCAGGAAAAAATGTCGCAGAATGTGACTTATACTGAAGGAAATGTAGCATTCCTACAGTTGACAGTTACCGACGCACAATGAAAAATAGTTAAAGCACACTGCAGCTGTAATGAGAAATGGGGAGTTTTTTTTTTTTTTTTCTAAAGAAGCCAAATCGAGAATGTCCCACATTTCCATTGTCGCACGGAACACTAAAATACTAGTTCTTTCAATACGTCATCAATATGCTCAATCCGTATTGCAGCCCATTACAATGCTATACTCAATGTGTCCATTGACATGTTTCTCCAGGCGTTGTTTTCGGGATGCGTTGGGGCGTCAGGCACCAGCCAGAGACTAGCAACCCATTCTTCATGGTCAGGCAGACTTGTTGAACTTCAGTAGAACGGCGGGACGAACTCCAGTACCAGTGAAGTTCTGTCATTTTTATTTTTATTTTTTTCCCCTGATAGCATTTCCGGGCGTGTGCATGAGTTTTGAGTTTGAAAAGCTAATCCCGAAAACAACCCCTCGTTCCGCAAAAAAAAAAGAAAAAAAAAGAAGAAAAAGTCGAGTGTGGTATGAGTTGTCTTGGTATGAGTTATCCTGGTATGAGTTGAGGAGCGTGGTATGAGTTGAGTGTGGTATGAGTTGTCTTGGTATGAGGAGCGCTGTCGCCGAGGAGGGAGGTTTCCTCCGAGGCTTCACACCTTCACACGTCCATCGGACGGTCACGATTTTCCAACTTCGGGGTTCTAATGCTAACGCATTAAAATATTAGGTTCTCATAGTACACGCTAATGCTGAATGCTAAATGCATCAACTCTGCAAAAGCCCAGCTGAATTCTTGAGCTTGGTGGGCATGATGCATGTCTCTTTCTTCGTTTTGTGAATCCACGCGTAACCTAATCTTGTATTATTGAACCTGTGCAGTTGCTTTGGCTCGACGACGGTGACAACGCGGTCGCTGCGAGGATATCGCGACGTATTTCAGCAGTTACTGGACTGAGTACTAATAATGCAGAGGCACTTCAGATAGTCAACTACGGACTGGGTGGTCACTACGGACCCCACAACGACAACTGGTATCCAGGAGCTTCAGTGGAGGACTACACTGTGCAAAATGACTTCCGTTTAGCAACGGCTCTCCTCTATCTCTCAGACGTGGCAGCCGGTGGCTCTACCGTTTTCCCGAAATTGGACATCGTAGTCAGGCCTAAAGCTGGTCTGGCTCTCTTCTGGTTCAACCTGAAGACTCCTGGGGAAAATGAGACTGATTACGTGCGGACATGGACCGAGACGCGCACCAGAGATATGCGGACGTTACATGGCTCCTGTCCCGTCTTGAGAGGCTCCAAATGGATTGCTACGAAATGGCTCGCAGAAAGCGGACAGTACAAAGTTAACTACCAATTACCCCTAAGTGGGTGACGTCGTTTGTAATATGCTTCTATGCCAAAATTAACGTCTCGTTGAATTCTGCTGTGCGTTTCTTTCTTTTTTTCTCACT
The DNA here is from genome assembly GCF_037126465.1 of Ornithodoros turicata. Lineage (NCBI taxonomy): Eukaryota > Metazoa > Arthropoda > Arachnida > Ixodida > Argasidae > Ornithodoros > Ornithodoros turicata. The sequence goes on along the minus strand of NC_088202.1, from coordinate 136,113,484 downwards.
CAATTCAATGATTCTGGGTGCGGATTGAACTGGATGTGAACAGGACGGGTACGCCGTTGTTGCGCACGAAATTCGAGTGTTCCTGTCTCATGTGTTCACTCTATTATGCACTGTTGTCTCTCTGTATATTGTGACCAAGGATCGGAACCGGTATTTTTTCCGGTCCGATTCGGGTTCGGGTTCAGGCATATTGGTTCGGTTTGGGGTTAGCTCCGCTGAACCGAAATTATCAGCTTGGACCGGTTCAGTTATATCAGTTCGGTTCGGTTCGGGTTCGGCTCAGGGAGAACCCCCCCCCCCCCCCCCCACCCCCGCACATACACAGACAAAAAAAATCTGTAAGCGGTCGGGGCATTTACAGGGATTGGAACAGTTACTTTTTTCGGCCTCGGTTTAACCGGTCCACGGGCAGTAATTTTGATACATGCAAGCAAGCTTACACAACTGTCCACGATTGTAAGAGAAAGGTGTGAGATAACCGTTCAGTTGAGCAAAAAAAAGGTCGGTCAGTAGTACAATTAATTCACCTCTGAACCGATTCCCGAACCGGTAACCGTATCAATTTTTTTTTGGTTCAGTTCCGGTTCGGCTCAGGACATGCAAAAAAATCGTTCGGGTTCGGTTCGGGTTCGTCAGAAAATAACGGTTTTTTCCGGTTTTCGGTTCGGGTTCAGTTTCGGTTCTGATCCCTGATTGTGACTCTCTGTTGGGACGACTGTTGGATGACTATAACTCTGCTTGCTTGAAGAAACCGCCTGCGTGTTCTTTGGAACGCTTGTCGCGAGAAACTATTAGCAACTCCATAACAGGCTCCGCCGCACATGAAGCAATGAAATAAGTAATTGTAAAAATAATAATAATAATAATAATGTTGGTGCCGGGACTTATCGGGGATCATTGTGTTCGCTCATCTACTATGCAGCAGCACACATGTAAACGGTACAGTCCCAACCGTAACGGGAACGCTGGTCTGGTAAGTGGACGGTCTCGTGGCACACGAACAAACCAGAAAAAAAAGTCCGTGTATAATGACGCGACAGCGGTCTCCATTCGAATGCGTGTACAGGTCGTGCAGATAAACTCCAGTGGCTCATGTATACGTGTGCAAATGCCACTGGAGTTCATCTGCACACACCCTGTACGTTACCACAATCCGGAGTTGTACAGGGCAAAAAAGAGTCAGTAAAGTTACGGACACACAGACACTCTTACCCATTATCTCTCTCACATTTTTCTTCCACGTGTACTCACATTGACACACAGACGAACATTGCTTCCAGCACCGTGTGTCGGAGATTTCACGTCAAAGGAACCCCAGGTGGTCGAAATTATCCGCAGTCCTTCCCCTGCAGCATGTCGCCACACTAGGCAGACAAACCTTACGTGTAATATCACGACACCATTATTATTTATTATTATCTGCTGACTGCAGCGCTACCGCTAGAGTGTGACGTAATGCAGGCTGAAGGCTGCGAAGTGTCAATGGAATCCGGATGTGCTTTCTGAGCTTTGCTCCAGGTTTTGTGACAGGCTTTCCAAACGTCATTAGCACAGTTATCCGTGAGGCGGAACCAGGATGCCATAATAAATAATAAATTTCCTTTACTTTCCTGTCCTCTTCTCCTGCACGCATATCTTTAAACCTATCATAGCCACATTTGCTTCACGGTGGTAACCAGGGTTCCGAAGCGAACCGAAAACGTAAACCCAAAACCGAGAGAGAGAGAGAGAGAGAGAGAGGAAAAAAAAACGTTATTTTTGGGCGAACCCGAACAAAACGGAAGCCGAAACTAAATTTTATGCTCTGGAGGGAAACCGAAACTATGTTTTCGGTTCTAATGGAAAATTGGACTGTTTGACCCTCAAGGATACGTAACGCAGGACCTCAAGTGAACAATACATGGCATACATCGGTGTTTGGGTAGGAAACTCCAGAAACCTCACATTACAACAATGTAACAATGTGCCGGAGCGCAAGACGGGCTCCTTGTTTTTTGTCTATAAGTTACATGGTAGGATCTTGTACCCTGTCTTTCTATTTCTCTCTCTGTTGCAAAAAATAAAGGACTTGGGATTCTGGACTTGGATTTCCTGTTTGGATTTGTTACACTCGATTTGATCGTAGTATGTCCTGTTATCGTATCTTTGAGCGTGGGCAGGGTTCATGGTCCTTTTTGTTGGTTATACTGATCTCAATTTTTTTGCCTTCTTGCTTTGAGATATCTGAAGGCACTGAATCCACCATCGAGGAAGAACTTCTGGCTTTATGGGACATCAGCTCGAATGCTCTGGACTTCCCTCAGCAAATGTCTCAAGACCTGAAGACAAGAACTATTCTACGAAGATGTAAAACACATCATTTGAAGAATTATTCCTTTGCACACGCTACGTCGCTGGTCGCTATTTTGAACTGTATCATTCTGTACTTTTAACATGCGGGTCGTGTGAACGACAGTGTCATCACCATATCACTTCCACTTCCACAGGCTCATCAACATCGTGGCAGCAACGGGCAAAAGCAACGGTCACCGCGCAAGCTCTGGAGTTCATCGTTGCATAGTCGGCGTCTAAACATCTTCCATTAACTCTTACTTCGGCCCTTCACCACCCAAAAAGCCTTAATAAACCTCTGTCTTGCCTTTCTTCGACTCTCCTGCTGATTTGTTCCATCATGCTCAACATATCGACTCACTAAACGCGTATGTCCTCTCTGACCAGCTTGTGTGGTTATGTGGTTAGCGCGCTGGCCATGCCACGTCGAGACAGGGAAATAAGAGGGTTCGAATCCTGGTGCTGGCTGTGCTGTCTGGGGTTGTTCCTGGGTTTTGCTCAGACGCTGTCAGACATATGTTAATGAAAAAATGGCTAGGAAGCAATCCAGCTGGAGGAGATGATGCATAATGTAAAAACCCCGAGACTAGGCGCAGTTCTCTTTTAGAAGTCGGCCCCGGACGCACATTCCCCCTAGAGCGTTAGTCGTGACGTTGCTCATCTCTGCGAGGCCGACAACGGCGAGCTTGTTCACTAGCACCACCTACACCATCTCAGCCACCGCTTTTACCTATCAGTGACCAGCCGGGCCACGTTGTCATATCTCGCTTGTGTCTGACAACCCTGAGAATTTGTTCGAGTTGGCCTCAGACCCAGGGCAGTGGTTTATGCGCAATCGCATGCGCAGGAAAGTGCTGCAAAAATTGGGCGGATTGGGGATATCGACAAGCATATGGGGGTGTTGCGGTGACTGGTTAAATCAGTACCCTATAGGGGTAACAGCTTAACTTTCATCTACGATTTGCAAGTAGCACCGATAGCAATTGCGGCATCTTTATCAGCTGTCGCACTCGAATAATGCCCTCGTTAGATTTTCAAGGATCTCTTCCGAAAAGTCTTTTTTTTTAATGGTTTGTGGGCAGTCATTTACGGTGCGTCTTCTTATCCTGTCAATCGAAAGCAGCGTCCAGTCTACATTAGATCGCACTGCATGTTGGAACATAGATGGGTAGAAATCCAGCGAACCGGTAGAGATGTAGGAAGGAAGTTGCCTCAGGACAGAAGCCGCCGAAATTTCGAACAGAGACTGTTCTTCTTCTGGGCCGCCCAGAAGAAGAACAGTCTCTGTTCGAAATATCGGCGGCTTCTGTCCTGAGGCAACTCCCTTCCTGCATGTTGGAACAGCCTGTCTTTCCTACTGTAACGTGCACGTGTTGCCGCCGTCACATCTCTGTGAGATAAAGAAATATACTAACGTTGGGGGTACACACTTCTACTTTTAGCACAGTGCACGTTGAGCACATTACGCGTAAAGTAAAACGTAAAATCTTGCATCTACCTAATCGTGTTGTTGAACTTCCGTTACCCCTCAAACCTTTGATGACGGCTTTGTGCGGGTACCGAGGGAGCGTGACGCGTACTCTACATTAGAGAAGAAGAAGAAGAGGAAGAAGGTCGAGGAACGCTACAGTCCAAAATGAATGGAATGTTCCCCGAGTACTTGGTGCCGATCGCCTTTTATATCCTGATTCAGCTTGGCAGATGGCACGGAGGACATTGCGAACCCACACCGGATCTGTACACGTCTACCCGTGAACAGACGCAACTGCTGCATACTGAACGCATGGTAACTAAAGCTCTGCAGGAGTACATCACGCTGGAGGAAGAACGTCTCTCCCGCTTCGAGCGATATTCTACGCACCTTTTGCGCGATTTAGAGGGCTGCAAGATACTACTGCACAATCTGTACGGCGGATCTAGACCCGAAATATCGAGTCGCAACGTGGACAACTTGGGCGTCACCGTTTCAGGTAGCGTATTTCCGACAAGAACAGACTTGGAAGGTGCCGCAATAGGGCTGTGTCGGCTGCAGAAAATCTACCACCTGAATGTATCTAGTCTAATAGAGATGAGGTCACCCCTCTTGCCCCCACCAACTTCAAATGAGATGACTGAGATAGCGTACATGTGCTTGATAAAAGACTATAAGACTCCCATTGACTGGGTGCAGGAAGCAATGAAAGTAGCCAGAAACAGCAGCAGTGCCAAACATAGCTTTAACGACATCATGGCACTTTCATTGCTCAACAGAAAGCAAATATCTTCCGCTATGGCCTTTGCTAGACAAGTGATTCGGTATCCACCGGAGAGTGTCAACGTATCGGCTACCTTCAGCCAATGGAAGACAAACTCAAGTGCTAAGAAAGACCCGCCTGAACCTGTTTCACCTATGGAAGTTGATGCGTACTATTTTGCCAACACTTGTTTACAACGAGAAGATTCGAGCCGGAGAAGAAGCTCTAAGTTGACATGCAGAATGACAACAGCAAGCGGTAACCCAGCAATGCTCCTTCAACCAGTGAAAGTGGAAGTGCTGTCTGCCGATCCGATTATAATCTTATACCATGATCTGTTAAGTAGGGAAGAGTGCGAATCGATGTGCGATGTCACAAAGAACAAGCTAAGACGTACAACGACAGAGCCGTTACCAGCATATCGAGTAGGAAAGGTAAGCACCTACAGTAAACTAAGTTTGGAAAGATAGCATGGCGTGGCAAGAGGTGCTGCCGAAACCTACTGCTCGTTCTTTCACTGCTTTTATTCCGCATGTATAGTTCCGTAGTGCTCAGCTCGGACTGAGGAAGTTATGCATCAGGTAGCTTGTAGGGAAATCGGCAAAATTGACGCACGCCCTCGCTGTACGCCACGAAGGGTAACGACAGGTATGAAACAAATTCACCGTGGGGGGTGGTAAAAATTCAGCAGTATAGTTCTCTCTCGTCCATACTTTAAAGGGATTATCGTATCCGGAACCGTACGCATGAGACCGATACGGTAAGGTTCAGCACCGCTGAAGAGTGTAGTTGGCCGAGTTTCTCTTTTGAGACCAGCTTACATATTAAAACGTGTTCTAAAGGTTCGCACTCTCTCTGTAGCTAGGAGCGCCCCAGAAATAGTAACATCGTGATGACGTAAGGGTGGCACACCAATGGGAGTGTATAGCGTAGGTAATTGTCTCGGAGCTCGTCTGCTTCCGCAATATACTCAAAAGTCATGAGTAAATACGGCAACTTTCGCTTACCAGAGGGAGTTCTGACGCGCCTATGTCGCGTGGAACACGGTGCTACGCTTCTGGCTGTGCAAATACGTCCGACGCTAAGAAGTGACATTCCACAAACCGATCACAGGCTCTCTGCGACCTGCAGACGCCCTCCCACTCGCCCGTAGGTCTCCAAATGGCCTTCTACCGGTCCCTGATTGTATACTTGCCAGCGCAAAAGGGCGGTCCCTGATTGACGTTGTCCGAGAATGGGGCGGAAATGCGTTAGCATTAGAGGTATTCTCTTATGTATCTGTTTTTTTTTCTTTACAGCCTACGACCCACCACCCACCCATTACCACTAACTACCACTATCACCAACTGTTACTAACTCCCACTAACTACACAGCCACAACAGAGGCGCAGTTATCTTACTCCCCGGCGAGTTGCCCTTTCGCCGCGCTATCGGAGAGAGTGAATGAAAGAGAGAGAGAGAGAGAGGTCTTCCCTGTAGCAGTGCGCATGCGCAGCACGCTGGTATGGGAAGAGGAATGGTGGAGAGAGGTTTGTTCGAGGCTTCACACCTTCAGACGCCCATCAGACGGTCACGACTTTCCAAGTTGAGGGTTCTAAATCTAAAGCATTAAAATATTAGCTTCTGGTACTAGACGTTAGTGCTGAACGCAAAATACATCAACTTTGCAAAAGCGCAGCTCAATTCTGAACCATGGTCGGTGTGATGATGCATGGCTTTTTCTTCGTTTTGTCAACCCACGCGTTACTTAATCTTGTATTATTGAACCTGTGCAGTTGCTTTGGCTCGACGACGGTGACGACGCACTCGCTGCGAGGGTATCACGACGTATCTCAGCAGTTACTGGACTGAGTATTAATAATGCAGAGCCGCTTCAGATAGTCAACTACGGACTGGGCGGTCACTACGGACCCCACAACGACAATGGGAATCCAGGCGACGCACTGGAGGACTACACGGTACAGAATGGCTTCCGTATAGCAACGGCACTCCTCTATCTATCAGACGTGGCAGCCGGTGGCTCTACGGTTTTCCCGAAATTAGACATCGAAGTCAGGCCTAAAGCTGGTCTGGCTCTCTTCTGGTTCAATATGAAGACTGCGGGAGAAAGTGAGACGGATTACGTCCGGACATGGAGCGAGACGCGCACCAGAGATATGAGGACGTTACATGGCTCATGTCCCGTCTTGAGAGGCTCCAAATGGATTGCTACGAAATGGATCCGAGAAAGAGGACAGTACAAAGTGAATTACCAATTACCCCTACATGGGTAATGTCGTTTAGAATATGTTCGTATGCCACAACTAACGTTAAATTTTGCTGCGTGTTCTTTTTTTTTTTTTTGCCACTCAACTGATTCCGGATTGAATTGGATGTGAACTGGACGGGTACGCCGTCGTTGCGCTCGAAATTCAGTGTTTTTGCGTCAGGTGTTCACTCTGTTAGGCATTGTTTATCTGTACATTGTGACTTTGTATTGGGACGATTGTTGGGACGAATGTTGGGAGTGTGCACGCTTGAAGCAATGACATGCGTGCTCCTTGGGACGCTTGTTGCGATAAAGAATAGTAAGTAACTCCATCTACACAGACCCCGCTTGCATACTGGTCTCCGCCGCTCATGCATCGATGAAGTCAGTAATAAGTAATTCACACACACACAAAAAAAAAACATTATCTGCAAACAATGGTTTCGAAAGGGGATGGTCTCGTGGCCCATGAAAAAAGATCGGCACAAAAAATCAAATTTTCCATGAATAATTCCGCGACAGTGGCAGCCATAGGAATCCATATACGTTACAATAATCTGAAGTTGTGCAGGGTAAAAAAAAAAGCACACAAAAGGTGCTTTGAAATGTAGTTACGACATGTACAGAAGTGGAAGACTGCATTTGACGGAAAATCAACGAGTGTCGCTGGCGGGAGTCGAACCTATACCTCTCTGGTTTCCGATCAGGTGTCCCTTACGAAAATGTCAGATCTGGTTTTCATCTGGCCTGATCAACGTTTCCAGATCCAGTTCTGATCAGGAATTGGGTCATTTCCAGATCTGGCATCCTATAATAGGCCACATCTCTCTTGTGGGCCTGCATAACACTTCCAGATCTGCTAATCTTATCTGGCCAGGTCTGTTTGGTTCTGACCGGAATAACATTTCCAGATCTGTTTGGATCTGATCTGAATAACATTCCCAGATCTGTTTCCTTCGACATCTGGCCACAAATAAAAAAAATCGCTGTCGAAATCATGTTGTCTTGAATTCCCTCACGACAGAAATGTACTTTCAGGACTACTCACGCTAGGATAGTATGCATGCCAAGTCTTGGTGCACCCTAATTGCAGAGCTGTAACTACTAGTAGTTAGTTGTAATGACTCTGTGTGCTGTAGAGAAGATATACACATTTCCTTGCAAATATTGTGAAAATAAGTATTTTATGTTCACATTTGGAAATCATCGATGTGCCACATGACAAAAAAAAAAAAGTATGAGGGTTAGGGACTATGTGGTCTTGTCACCCCATTTTACTTCTCTAAATGTGTAGCAATTGAGTTACACAGATCTAACGTACCTTTGCAAATGCAATAACAGAGAAGTTTTTTCATACCAGCATTGTCATTCTCAGCTGTGTGTAGTTTGTTGTTATTACTTTGTGCTAGATTGCTTTTGCTAGTGTACAAAATTAACATGATTTCACAATGCTGTGGTGTGCTTTTATTAGCAGGTTGTAGCGAGGGGCTGGGCTGCCACATTTTGGAAATTTTGCAAATTCCCCTTTAGAGTAAAACTGACTTTAAGAAAGTTATTCTGTTAACTCATTGTAACATTCATTCAAGTACTTCATTAAAGGTACAACAACAAGCGTTAATTACAGTCGACTGGCAGTCGACTGCACTAAGATCAATGATTGGGCGTGTGTGAGACTTAAATGATATGTTGACCTGATTGCTGTTCGTCCAGCATCTACAATTTATATACAAACGTCCTAGTCGATAGCACCGCAATTTGACTCCAACCACTAGGCAGCTATACCGCTGTCGTTGTGTAGTGGAGTTAATGTTCTAGCTGTTCGTAGTTCTATACTGCGATCGCGACCATTTTTCAATAGCACAAATAAAACCACACGCACTCGAATGAAACCCTGGTCAGAAATCACTTCAAACGCTGTGCATGTCAGACCGTGTCTTCTGTGCGTTCCATTTCCATCATGTCTACTTCTGTTAAATGATTTTGCTAATACATTGAAAAAACTTACTAGCGCCGTCACAGTGTGCATATGGTGTCTGCTCCCTTGAGCACGACCTAGTAGGCTATAACGACCACATCATAATCGGCATCCCCGATAAGGAGCCCGTCCACACGATCCGCCAGGGGTGCTACTCATCGGCCCGCGAGATCTGTATCATGATTGGACAATGGGAATTTGAATTTTGAACGCGCAGAAGCGGGCGTACGGCTACCGTATACGTGAGGCCGACAACGGCAAGCCCTTTCACCGCCACCACCACCACCACCGTACGGCTACCGTAGCAGACGACAACAGCAGCTCTTATGAAAACGCGCAGAATGATTGTGATAATCAACATTGGAAAGAAGCATCTCCCGTGGGACATCCACCGGTTGTACAAAAATACTAAGGTATGCTGAAGTACAAAGTATTGCAGAAATTGACCAGAAGCAGAAATTGACCAGAAGCAGAAAGCAATAACCAGGCCGCTGAGTAGCGCCACCGCTTGCTTCCGAATGCGGCGCTGGGAAGGGGTGCCTATGACATGGTCGTTATAATCTACTAGGTCGTGTCTTGAGGCAGTTCCAAGGGTATAGCCTAAAGGCTAAAAAAGTGTCAAGGATGGAATCCTGTTGTGCTATCTCAGCTTTGCTCCAGGTTTTCTGAAAGGCTATCCAGAGGTCATTAGCACAGTTATCCCTGAAGTGGAACCAGGATGCCATTATAAACCCCTGTCTCCCGCTTCATTCTCCTGTCCTCTTCAACTGTACGCATATCTTTACACCTGTGGTTGACAGTCACATTTGCTTCGCGGTGTTAACATGTACAGGATGTTTATTTTTATTCGATATATTTTGATACGGGGTGCGTCATGTAAGACTGACACGAATTTTATTAAATTCGCGATTTATATTTTTTCGCAAAAGTCGTTGAATAAGGTAAGGTGGGGCAAGATGGGACATTTTTATTTTTAGAAATTTATTTTTATTTTCGCGTACTTTTTATGTCTCGTGTTAAAAAAAAAAAGAACTAGCCATAGGCACATTTCGAGAGGTGTATAGCTTCTGATCTGTAGATCAGAACGGATGTAGCCAGTTCTAAAATAAACACACAACAAAATATTCAATAACGCGTATTGGCTCATCTTGCCCCAACCCTCGGGGCAAGACGAGACATCGGGTGGGGCAAGATGAGACACACCTTGGTAATAAAATATGCAAATCAGTTTGTGCAATCGAAGCACTTTCACAGCCCCCTTGAGCGCACGGCCCACATGATGTGCAATAAAACCACACACAACCCGGTGCTAGTTCCGGTCGCTGATCGCTCGCTTTTGAGTGCGTTTCTGCTTTGCTGGAAATAGCCCAGGAATTACGAAAAGTTGCTGGGAAATACTAGATAATATGCAAAAAAATATCTGAGGAGCAAGAATCAAGCTACCTGCTTGTTGACTTATCAGTTGACTTATTAAATTTAAATTCCATTATACTTAAATTATATTATATTGTCGCGCCTTGCTCCGTGCATATAATCGGATTCATTATTTTTTCTGTTAAATACCGGGTAACCAATGCATGTACGTAGATGAATGAATAGAGAAATAGCATGTGGACTTACATTGACAGAATAATCCCGCGATACGCTACTGCACATATGACAAGAGAAAGGACTACAGAAAGTCGAGCCTTTTTTGCGGGTCTTTACATTCCAGGCAGAAGTAACCGATTTTTTACCTCTCTCTCTTCAACGCATAAACCAATCCGGGAAAATTCTCATGTGCCATAAAGCGGACAAGCAGAGCCACTTATGAATGAAGTTTGAAGCGCATGGGGCAACGAGTCTCTTAGACAGGCGGCGTCGAGTAAAAAATGTCGCGCCTTGCCCCGTGTCTCATTTTGCGCCACCTTACCCTATAGACCGTATGCAAAACCTAGCGCCATCTCGTAGCACTCCCGGGAACCTACAACATTCCGCCATGTATGAGGCATCCCACCCAGTCCGTGAACAGTTCTCTCGCGTGTCATGCTTCTCACATAAGCTATTTCAATATCTTCTCTATGTGATGAGACGCGGGTTTCAAAGGGGAAAGTAAGCCAGGTAAGAAAACCTCAAATGTCTGTAATCTTTATTGCATCGAAAGCTTTGAGCGCGGTGACATAGGTTGGACAATAAAATTACCTTATAACCTAGTGGAACGATGCTGTTATCCCATCCCAGGAGAAATGCATACAGTTTAGTACAGGTCATTTGAGAACTTGTTACTGCACTTTATACAGCTGAAACATTTGGTACGAAATAAAAGCTTAGTACGATTGCAGTTGTTGGTACGAAACCCGCTGTGATACTCACCGTTACACACTGGTATACAGGGTGTTTCAGTTAAATCCCCGGGCTAAATAATTCGCGAACCGGTGCACCAATCGAATAACTTTCCTTTTTACAAGTATCTGTCCAATACCGCCTACAAGATGCGCACCGCGTGAATGAGCGGGAGGCGCTCATTATTTAAATAAAAATGCAAATGAGTTTCGTAAAAAAGCGTAACTTCTAAAGCAGGGCGCTGTCGGTATTAAAATGGGTACTACCCCTTTTGGGACCTTCAGTGGACACCTTTCAGAGAAAAATCTGCCACCGAAGCGGGTCATTGCGGGTTGCAGTAATTAATTGGTTTCGGTTTACGTATTTTTGTCGCGGCTGGTCGCGGCGAAGCGCAAAAGGACGTAATTCATTGGTGTAATTCATTGGTGTAAGGACGTAATTCATTGATGGATAAGGGAGTGAAAGAGCGTCTTTTTGCACTTCGCCGCGACCAGCCGCGACAAAAATACGTAAACCGAAACCAATTAATTACTGCAACAAATGACCCGCTTCGGTGGCAGATTTTTCTCTGAAAGGTGTCCACTGAAGGTCCCAAAAGGGGTAGTACCCATTTTAATACCGACAGCGCCCTGCTTTAGAAGTTACGCTTTTTTACGAAACTCATTTGCATTTTTATTTAAATAATGAGCGCCTCCCGCTCATTCACGCGGTGCGCATCTTGTAGGCGGTATTGGACAGATACTTGTAAAAAAGAAAGTTATTCGATTGGTGCACCGGTTCGCGAATTATTTAGCCCAGGGATTTAGCTGAAACACCCTGTATACTGTGGTCTTTCTCAGCTCGGTGAATCTAAGGTTTTCGTTATTTGACCATCTCCCACATAAGTGTCACGTTTCGTTGCACTGCATTTCATGTGACTCTTTACCAGACCTTCCTCCCTTAGATGTACCACCCAGACGGTGCACTCTGTTTCAGTCACTTAGTGCGAGGACACTTCATGCTTGCCTTACAGTCACTTTCAACTTACAGCTTCCCTGAGCCAGAAATGACTGCTGGCCATCTCGAGAAAAGATGAGTTCAATGCTGACACAGCAAAGGTGTGTTCACGGAACCCCAAAGAGACTGATTTTGTCACAAACGTTTCAAATGGAAAACGGGGTGTCCATGAATTTGCTGTGCCATCAGTCTTCACATTCAAGAAGCCAGAGAGAAAGCTACCAAGGGAACGCGTAGTATACAAAACTCTAGGTAACTATAAGTCATCGATAGTGTCCAGAACCATAGGTAGTTCTAGGATAATTGACCATCGATACATGCCGCGATCGTACTAAGCCTTTATTTTGCACCAAAAGTTTATGCCGTATACAGTGCACTAAATAGTTCTTAAATGGACTGTACTGAACTGTCTAAATATGACATAGGATGGCGTTAAAGAGCAGCATTGCACTGCAATTCTCTCCCAAAATCGAAACGACGGCGCTCCAATGCACCCATGAATTCAGAAGCACACTTGCCTTGCTTGCATTCCTTTTTGATCCCTTCGTCTCGCCATGTGAATAACATAGTGAAATAGCACATGTGTGAGGCAAGACACGCGATACAACAGCTGGACGTGAGTCGTGTGTATGGCTCGGGTCGGGGAGGAGCCTCAGACATGGCGGAATTCCGGAGGTTGCCGTGCGCGCTACGAGAGGGAGCTGAGTTTTGCATACCGTCTATTCCATACCCTATTCGCCGCTCATAGTCACAGTTGCGTCGTGGCGCTAACTTAAAATTTAACAAAAAAATTATGTATAGTATTAGAGTGCTTCACTAATACGTCAGTGGCATCGCGTGCTGCAGGAGGGAGAGTAGTCTCACCATGCTTTTCAAAACTGGACGATGGTACGAGAAGTAGGATATGGACTTCAGGAATCCCACGCTGATGTTGCGCGTGTAAGTATATTGCGAAGAGCTGTACCCGTCGTCATCCGTGTCGCGCAATCGATGTTGAACGTGACCTTCATGGAATTGACGCAGTGTCTCTCATGCATTATGTCTACATTGAAGTCGCCACATATAGGACTATCGATATGTCGGCGGCGGCGTCCGCATGGAGAAGCGGATCAGGACTGTTGCTGGGGAACGAAGGAGATAATGCTTGAAACAAGAGCATTCCGATGTCATGCGACGACGAGCCGGGATGTTTATGTAGACGGAGCCGAGGACGAACAGCAGCGTAGGGTCGACTGTTATTTCTGCAAGACGACACTCGCCAGTGCACCACGTGTGTTTGTAGACTGCCGATGTCGTTTGCAGACGCGTAAACTCTTGCCCTACGTATGCGTATAAGCGACTCCAGTGTCTCGTGCGCGGATGGTATTTTATAACGTTTTAAAATCTTCGCTATTTTAGCGACGCCCAACTGAACGCTCTCTGGTGGGCAAAACTGATCCACAGAACGACCATTGCGGCGTCGCTCACGATCATAGTTGTCTCGCGGCGTACAGCCACAGATTAAGCGACGCCCATTTTTTTAAACTGGTATCCCGATTTATTAGACGTATTCACGTCAAAATGGGCCGGAGAATCACGGCGAAAACTTTGAAAGAAAAATGGGAGACATTGATGTCAACCTCATAGTAGAAATGAATCGTTTTATTTTTGTCATCGAGAAGGAAAGTGGACTTCCAACTGGAAACAGTTTTTAAACGTACTTTACTTATACAAGTTGGCGTTGCGTCAGAAACAGGAATCAGCAACATCATTATACAAGAACAGCCTTCAGGAGATATATCCGAGTCTTTGCATTCGCATCAGAACTTTCTGACCACAGCAGTTGTTGTCGCTGGTGCTGAAAGCAGCTTCAGGAGAATGAAAAGTGATCAAGAAGTTCGTGCGTTGAACCATGGCAGAATTCATGCTTCCTACGCTTGCAGCTATCTCAATCGAAAACAAGATTACCAGGTCTCTGAACTATATTGCGTATTGATTAACCAGTTTGAAAAGAACAAGTCTCCAGAGAAGCGCTTTGCGTGAATATGGAACACGTGTGCACTGGTCTATCACATCCGCAGACCGATCATCGTCAACATCGTGGCAGCAACGCCTAAAAGCAACGAGCGCCAAAGGCATCGCCATCGAGATCATCGGACATCGTCGACGACTAAACATTAGTATTATTACGACTATTATTATTCAAAAAATATTCCATGAACTCATAACCTGGCACTTCACCACCCAAAAGTCTTAATAAAGCTTCGTCTTGTCTTTCAACTAGCCTGCTGATTTGTTCCCTCATTCTCAACGTCGCGTCTGGATCGTCGGATACGTCATCTCGGACAGGCGGAGGACGGCAGCAACGTGACGTAAACATTGTTCCCCGCACCGTGTGTCCGAGATTTCCGGCGCACGTCAAAGGAATCCCAGGTGGTCGAAATTATCTGCACGTGCAGCATGTCTGCACACTATAAGAGACAAAACTTACGTGTAACGTCACGACACCATTACTATTATTATCATCTCGAGCCAGCTCGCGGGGCTGAGTGGTTGGGACGCGGGCCGTGTGACGTCGAGACTGGGAGGTTTCCGGATTCGAATCCCTGTGCCGGCTTGGTTTTTTTCTTGGGTGTTCTTCAGATACTGTCAGATACATATCGGAACAGTTTCCTTAGAAGTTGGCCCTCGACGCACATTCCCCTCAGAGCTCTTTCACTAGCACCACCACGTACGTCATCTCGGCCACCACTTTTACGACCAGCGGGATCACGTTGTCATTCCTGCTTATGTATTACAACCTGAGATTTTGTTCAAGTTGGCCACAGGGCAGCAGCTTATGCAGAATCGCACATACACCCGCTGCAAAAAATGAGAGGAGGCGCACTATCGCCTATACGTGAGAACAAGTTTGTGTCTCAATGGAGACATACGACTAAAGCAGAAATACCAAAGGCCCTCCTCTAGGGTTTACACAGGAAATAACGGGCTTCGCATGTCGCCAAGCATATGGGGGTGCTGCGCGGATATGCGGATCGGATGTGCACACTGCACGTTGAGCACATTACGCGTAAAGTAAAACGTGTAATTTTGCATCTACCTAATCGTGTTGTTAAATTTTCCTTACCCCTCGAACCTTTGATAACGGCTATGTACGGGTACCGACGCCTTCGCTACAGGTTCGCTACATTGGAGACCAAGAAGAAGAAGAAGAAGAAGATCGAGGAATGCTACAGTCCAAAATGAATGGAATCTCCCCTTTCTACTTGGTGCCGCTCGCCCTTTATATCCTGATGCAGCTTGGCAGATGGCACGGAGGACATTGCCAGCCCACACCAGATCTGTACACGTCTACCCGTGAACAGACGCAACTGCTGCATACTGAACGCATGGTAATTAAAGCTCTGCAGGCGTACATCACGCTGGAGGAAGAACGTCTCTCCCGCTTCGAGCGATATTCTGCGCATCTTTTGCGCGACTTAGAGGGCTGCAAGATACTATTGCACAATCTGTACGGCGGATTTAGATCCGAAATATCGAGTCGCAACGTGAACAACTTGACCGTCACCGTTTCAGGTAGCGTATTTCCGACAAGAACCGACCTAGAAGGCGCCGCAATAGGGCTGTGTCGGCTGCAGAAAATCTACCATCTGAATGCATCCAGCCTAATGGAGTTGAGGTCACCCCTCTTGCCCCCACCAACTTCAAATGAGATGACTGAGATAGCGTACATGTGCTTGATAAAGGACTATAAGACCCCCATTGACTGGGTGGAGGAAGCAATGAAAGTAGCCAGAAACAGCAGCAGTGCAAGACGTGGCTTTAACGACATCATGGCACTTTCATTGCTCAACAGAAAGCAAATATCTTCTGCTATGGCCTTTGCCAGACAAGTTATTCGGTATCCACCGGAGAGTGTCAACGTATCGGCTGTCTTCCGCCAATGGAAGAAAAAGCCCAGACCTAAAAAGGACCCGCCTGAGCCAGTTTCACCTATGGAGATGGATGTGGACTATTTTGCCAACTTTTGTTTAGAACGGGGAGGTTTGAAACCCAGAAGAAGATCAAAACTGACATGCAGAATGACAACTGGCAGTGGTAACCCAGCGATGCTTCTTCAACCAGTGAAAACTGAGGTGCTGTCTGCCGATCCCATTGTACTCTTATACCATGATCTCTTAAGAAGGGAAGAGTGCGAATTGATGTGCGATGTCACGAAGAACAAGCTAAGTCGTACAACTACAGACACACTACCAACATATCGAGTGGGAAAGGCAAGCATCTGCAATTAACTAAGTTTGCTAGGATAGCATGGTGTAGCAAGACGTACCACTAGAACCTAGTCCTTCAGGCACGTCTTCTCTCTCTCTCTCTCTTATTTTGTTTTGTTTGTGGTTAGTACTTTGGTCGGCAGAAGTCGTGCTTCGGGTAGGTTGTAGGAAAATTGGCAAAATTAACATAGCCCACAAATTTACGGCACGGTGGGGGGGGGGGACGTAAAACAGAGTGCGAACGCCGTGAAGATGGTAGCAGCAATATAGAGTTCTCTTTCTTCTATAGTTGAAGGGTAGTCGCTAAAAGTTTCACGTTGTATGTGAACTGCGATTTCAGCCCGCGATAAAGAACCTTCAGTTGAGAACAAATCTTCCATCTCTTTAAAGTCCACCGCAATGCTAAGGCTTACATTGAGCAATGGTAACGGAAATTGGTAACAGTACGACCCATTTATTCAAATATTGGCTGACACGATTATGGGAATGCGGGGCAAGATGTGACAGAAATTTGCAAAAGTGGATATGGATTTTTAATTTTTATAGTTTTAATTTTAGTTGAACAACACTAGCCACAGGCACATTCTCAGATGTCTAGAGCTTCCGATCTGTAAATCACAAAGGACGTAGCCGGTTCTAAAATAAACACGGAACAAGAAATTCGAAAACGCAAATTGTCTTATCTTGCCTGCCCCTACCCTCGGGCCAAGACGAGACATCACGTGGGGCAAGATGAGACACGCCGTGGTAAAGAACCATACAAATTAGTTTTTGCAATCCAAGCGCCTACTTGAGCCCCCTGGAGCTCACCGCCCACATAATGTGCAATACACCCATACCGAACCCGGTGCTATTTCCCTCTACCGTCCTTCGCAAACCAGGCACCGCCGGTCCGATGTGTCACTGGTCGCTCGCTTTTGAGCACGCTTTTGCGTTGCTCGAAATATCCGAGGAAACAGAAAAAAATTCTCGAAAATCCTAGGCAATATGCAGAAAAAGGAGCCTCTGAGGAACAAGAATAAAGTCTCCTCATAGCTGACTTATCAGTTCGTAATTAACGTTAAATTTAAATAGCACTAAATTTATTTCATGCACTAAATTTCATTAACTTGTCGCGTCTTGCCTTATGCATATCATCGCACGCATTAATTTTTTTGTACAACACCGGACAACCAAGAATGCCCATATTCTGCATATATCTAGATGAATGAATAAAGAAATTGGATATGCACGTACATTGGCAGAATAAGCCTGCGACACGCTGCTGCACAGCTGAAAAAGAAAAAACAAAGACAACAAAAAATCGCGCCTTTTTTTTGGATCTTCACATTCCAGGCAGAAGTAACTTATTTTTTTTCTCTTGAACACAAACACCTGTCCGGAATATTCTCACATGCAATCGAGCAACGGCGTCGAGCAAGAAATGTCACATCTTGCCCGGTGTCTCATCTTGTCCACCTTACCCTAAGTCTCTGTGCCCAATGCCCAGTGCTCGCTCCCTGCTGGCTTCGAGTGCTCAGCGAGCATATCATTTCACAAATTTAAAAGTTATTAGGTTCCAAATGCTGAAAACTGAACCAGCACCTGAGTGCTGAATGTTTCAGACCTGCAAAGGATCTGATGTATGCTGGACATTTTGTGGGTGAGATGCATTATTTTTTCTTCGTTTTCTGTATTCAAGCGTAGCTTAATCTTGGACAATTGAACATGCGCAGCTGTTGTGGTCTTCGACGGTGACAACACAGTCGCCGCGAGGATATCACGACGTATCTCATCTGTTATGGAACTTAGTATTAACTATGCGGAAGCACTATCCACCTCTATCCACCTTTGACTATCACTAACTATCACCAACTGTTACAAACTAACACTAACTACGCAGCCACAACAGCGGCGCAAGCCTTGTTACTGCCTAGGTCTTCCCTGTACGAGTGCGCATGCGCAGCACGCGGGTGTGGGAGGAGGAAGAGAGGAGAGAGGTTTTCAGACCTTCACAGGTCCATCGGACGGTCACGATTTTCCAGCTTCGCGGTTCTAATGCTACTGTATTAAAATATTAGGTTCTCATATTACACGCTAACGCTGTATGCTAAATGCATCAAGCCTGCAAAAAGCCCACCTGGAGCTTGGTGGGTATGATGCATGGCTTTTTCATAGTTTCGTGAATCCACGCGTAACCTAATCTTGTACTATTGAACCTGTGCAGTTGCTTTGGCTCGACGACGCTGACAACGCGGTCGCTGCGAGGATATCACGACGTATATCAGCTGTTACGGGACTGAGTATTAATAATGCAGAACCACTTCAGATAGTCAACTACGGACTGGGCGGTCACTACAAACCCCACAACGACAACCGGACTCCAGGACTCACACCGGACAACTGCACATTGCAAAATGGCTTCCGCGTAGCAACAGCTCTCCTCTATCTGTCAGACGTGGCAGCCGGTGGCTCCACGGTTTTCCCGAAATTAGACATCGTAGTCAGGCCTAAAGCTGGTCTGGCTCTCTTCTGGTTCAATATGAAGACTCCGGGAGAAAGTGAGACGGATTACGTCCAGACATGGAGCGAGACGCGCACCAGAGATATGAGGACGTTACATGGCTCCTGTCCCGTCTTGAGAGGCTCCAAATGGATTGCTACGAAATGGCTCCGAGAAAGCGGACAGTACAAAGTTAACTACCAATTGCCTCTACGTGGGTAGCGTCGTTTAGAATATGGTTCTATGCCAAAACTGACGTGTCGTTGAATTCTGCTGCGTGACTTTTTTTTTCTCGTTATTTCTTTTCTCACTCAACTGATTCAGGATCGGATTGAATCGGAAGTGAACTGAACGGATACGTTGTTGTTGCGCGCGAAATTCGAGTGTTGTCTTGTATGTCCTGTCCCGTCTTCAAAGGCTCCAAATGGATTGCTACGAAATGGTTCCGAGAACGCGAACAATCCAAAGTTAACTACCAATTACCCCTACATGAGTAATGTCGTTTGGGTTTCAACTGTCCCAAGGAAATTTCTAACAACACCTTCGCTGCGCATACAATTCGCTTGGTCCTGTATTATGTGTTCGCTCTGTTATGCACAGTGTTATGTTGTGTTTTTATTGTGACTTTGTGTCGGGACGTTTATATCTGTTTAACGAGCTATAATTTTCATTGGTCGAAGGAACGACCTTCGTGTTCGCTGGAACGCTTGTAATGGAAAACAAAAATAAATAAACAGCTCCATCTATAGTCAGCGACTCCACCGTACATGAGGCAACGAAATAAGTAACATGTAATAACATGTAATTCACACACACACACACACACAAAGGCAATGAATGTCAACGTCGGAAAGATCATGCATAATCGTTCATGTGCTTTTGAGCAGCCGCAAAATGGAAACGGTACAATCCTAACCGTAACAGCAACGGAAAACATCATTGTTTACTGACACTGGTTTTGGTGAGGAACGATCTGGTGGCACATGACCAAACAAAACAGCACATCCCATTGTTCGTGGGTAATGATGCAAGAGTGGCCACCATACGAATGAATATACCTTACATTAACCGCAGTTAAACAGGGCAAAAAAAAAACCGTCGTTACTTAGAACTGAAGTTACGTCATGAAAGATGGCATTTGCCGAAAACTCAGCGGAAGCCGTGGCAAGAATGGAACCCACACCCCTCGTATTGCTGATCGGGTGTGATAGTGCCAGTTACACTACGCCGACATCACGCTCTCGTCAACATACGAATGCCTTGTGCAGGAACATGCAGACTCATATTCGCGCTCCCCCATTCTCTTGCATTTTTCTTCCGTGCGTGCTCGCATTCACACAGAGACGAACAGACCGATGCTGGCGGCGTCTACCGCCAACTGCCGTCTTCCAGATCATTGACTGGGCGTTCGCGAGGCTGAAATGTGCTGACGCAACTGTTGTTCGTCCAGCCGCAACAATTTATATACGAAAGTCCTAGTCTATAGCACCGAATCCGTTTTCTGCTATCTCAGCTTTGTTCCAGGTTTTCTGGTAGACTTTCCAGGGGTCGACGCCACAGTTATCCTTGAAGTGAAACCAGGATGCCTTACTAAATCCCTGCCTCAGCTTCTTTCTCCTGTCCTCTTCATCTGTACGCATATCTTTACACGTGTGTATGAAGAGCGTAGGAAGTTCTAGATAGTTACAGAAATTCATTAATTTCAAATTAATTACTTTCTCATTACGGATGTTCTTTGATGTGTGAGATAGCAGATATTCTTTAAAAAAATCGCCAAACGGGCAAGTACGTTCGAATATCCATCGCTAAATTATGCTATTTAGATGAGCCGATACAGAAGCAACAACAGCTTTATTTTGAGATGGAGAGTGGGGAGGTTCATCGCCAGAGATACAGAAGCATGCACGTCCCAAGCAATGGGAAAACAAACGCCCCTTCCAGGTGCGAGGGCTAGGTGCTTTGGAGCCACGGAGCTGACTGGAATAAAGGGCTCATCTGCTGCTCAGGTGAACCACATTGCGACCCAGAGCAGCTGCCGGAAGCGAAAGTCTTGTCTGTTCGTGGTCTCCGGGTTTGCATAGTTCATTTGCGTAGCAAAATTTGGCGTACGTATTTCGTCGCATGGCACATTTCGCGTTGCCGAGACAGCTGGGGGCTTAATCGCATGTCCACCTCACGAGCTAACGAAAGCAACGGCTATCGTTAAAACTCGCGCGAGACGGGTTTCACGGGGCATATTTCGTGCTCGCTTCGTCAACGGGACAGTGGCGTAATCTCTGACCACAACTTCGACGGAACATACTCGGCTGCATACCGAAATGGGGGAAGGTACAGAACCTGAGCGATGCGCGCGGCCCTTCTCATCCTCTTCTCCGTCCTTAACACGGCAAGCGAAGCAGGAGGCTACCGAATAGAACAAACGTAACGACGATATCCCCAGGCGCAATCGCATTTCTTCGTCAAGCGATGTCGTTAAACTGTCGGTGTCCTTACGGCCGTGCACGTGCCCGTCACTTCACTTCTTCAGTTTTTCGACTATTCTTTGGAAGGCAGCAAGCATGCCGTCGTCGCGTGGTTCTCGCAGTGCTCGAACAATGCCCAGCAATACGAGGTTATGGCATATGGCCCAGCAATACGAGGTTATGGTTTTTCGACATAGTCACCCTTAACTTCGATGCACTTTTGACACCTTTCAACCAGCATTCTTATACCCTTGAAAAAATAGTCCGAAGTTTTGTCCGCAAAATGCTGGAAAACTACCTCTTGCACCTCACTATCGTTTTGAAATCTCCGTCTTCTGAGATCCCTCTTCAAGTTTGAGAACAGGAAGTAGTCACTCGGTGCCAAGTCTGGACTGTAGGGTGGGTGGTGGATTTCTTCGAAGCCGCACTCCTTCAGTGCAGCCTTGGCAACAGAAGCCGTGTGGACAGGGGCATTGTCCTGGAGCAACCGGACACCTCGACTCAACCTGCCGCGCCCCTTTTCCTTGATGGCGTCTCGCAGTCGGTGCAGGAGTGAAGCATAATAAGTCGCGTTGATGGTGGTGTTCCTCTCTTTGAAGTCGATGAGGAGGATCCCGTGACAATCCCAAAATATTGTTGCCATGATCTTTTTGTGGATTGTGTGACCTTGGCTTTTCTTGGGGGTGCTTCTCCTGGTTTGCGCCATTCCATCGACTCCTTTTTCGAAAGGGGATCATAGTAGAGCACCATAGTCTCATCCCCTGTGACAATTGACTTCAATATTTCTTCTTCGTTCTCTTGACAGAGCTCCAAAAACTCTTTGGCACAGACGACGCGCTGTTGCTTTTGAAATGACGAGAGAAGTCGTGGCACGCATCTCGCACTGACCTTTTTCATGTGAAGGCGCTCGCCGATTATGCGAAAAACGGTTGTTTCGGAAAGCTCCAGCCTTTCTGAGATTTCCTTCACCTTCAGACGCCTGTCGCTCAGCACTTCCTCCTCGACAAGAGACACATTTTCTTGTGTCACCACTTCCACTGGACGATCACTGGATCATCTTCAATGGACTCTAGCCCAAGTCGAAACTGCTTAGCCCAGTCTTTTACCGTTGTGTACGACGGAGAGACTTCTGTACACGTTGTCCAGTCGCGCTTTAATTTCTTTAGGCGAAAGTCCCTCTTTTGTCAATAATTTTATCACAGCGCGGTACTCGATTTTTTCCATTTTAACTGAAGAGTGCACCCTGGCTGTTTGAGATGCCGCTCTCCAACCGACAAAAGCATGGAGAGGGTTGAGGGTGGTGCTCCGGTCCTCCAACAGATGGCGCCACGCGTCCTTAATCGCATTTTCAAATTCGCGCGCATTTTCTACCTCGGGCCGGAAACTTATGGAACCACCAAAGAATTATAAAATTCTGTGGACTAGAACTTTTTTATATGCACTTCAACAACCCCATCTGATTCACTTTTAGCGTAGTGGAAACACGGGACTGCTAAGCCTAACGGAGTCGAAACTTGCCATCTTGCAAGAAGTAGGGTCGTTGAATTGGGCTAAATCGCCCCCTCAGTTTAGTGAGGTTAGTCTAGGTTAGGTTCTACAGATTGGCAGGCCCCCCCATGGCACGCACTATGCGGTGCGGGCGTCGAGGTTGTGCCTCTGGTTAGATCAGAAGATCCTCAGTAAAGATGGCGGATCGCCCTCCAGAAACGGGCGATAAAATTAAATTGTTATACGTTTCACGCAATATACGAGGGTCATTCCTGTTTAATTTCGTTACTAACTAGCTCCTCTTTCACGTAAAAGCGTTTGATTTTTGTTTCTATTATTTTTTCTTTAAAAAAAAGCCTGTGGTCCCGATACGGAACTACATCCGTAATATATTCCGAGGAGCATTTTCGTCCACCATGTACTGACTGGGAAGACTTAGCAGCCAGGCTGAATGCTGTTGGAGGTGCCGTGAAAACCGTGCCGGCGAAAGCGGCCCCACATTTTCCGAAGCCATGTATTATACCAGTATCTGTTCTCCATTAAATCCTCCCACGTTGCTTCCGGCGTGGCGAGTAATCTGCAGGAGCTTCCCTCTACGTTTTACACCTGCACATTGCGAATATGAGTTTGTGGGTATGTTTATTGTGTGCGTTCGTCTCCAGGCATTTTCTTTCTCCCTTTCCTTCTCGCGGTAGTTGATGTTATTAAAGCACTTGTCGCTCAATGTTATTTTGATCAAATTTTGTTACGAGCTAGATCATGAAAGTGCCACTCTTATATAAAGCGCTGAAATAAATCGAATATACCAGTGTTCCAAGACTAGACCCCGGGTTTGAAAATACACATTCAAGGGGATATATGTTTATACCATTAGGTGCAAATAATATACCTTCAGGGGGTATAAAATTACTTTTATACCTGGGACAAGCGCCCTGGGACAAGCTGTTTATATATACCTAAGAGGTATAAAATTTTCTAACAGTGTAGTACGTGGGCTGCTCTTTTTGACAGGCGGAATAGCTTCCTAAAATCTATTTCATCTAACTGAAATCCATCTTAAAGGTTACGGCTGCGTGGTTCACGGTTCGCAGATTCCATTATCTTCCAGGCAAAGAAACCTTCCGCCATTTTCTTGTTCTCTGTGGGCGCATGCAACGTTAACGTCTTTTCACTTGGGTTACCCTCTCGTATAATACCGATCACGGTATGTAGTTTGCCTAAGCCAAAGATTGCGCCACTCTGAACGAAAACGAGGAAGTTCCGTCATGCGTCACACGTAGCAAATCACGGGCCCGCTAGGCCCGCTGTGACAGCCTCGTTTCCTCGTTATGCGTGCAACTTCCTTATCATTTTTCGTGTCGGTAAGCTAACCATTCCTTATGTCGGTTCGTTTCGCTCGCGCAGCGATAAAGCACACTAATAAGTTCGCGGCACAAAACCTCATATGTGGCACACTCTTGTGTGTATTGGTTCAGTCGTCGAGACTTTTCGTGAGGTCATGGACCACAGCGTCCCAGTCCCACAGTCCTCCAGTTCATCTGCCCTCTCTGCCGTCCCCTTCTCATCATGTCTTCAATTATTGCGCAACATCATCATCTTCTGAGGCGTTTCTTTCCGTTAAAGGGTACTTCAAATCGCCTCCTACTCCAATTTTTTCTCCCTTCTTGAGGCCACCACCACACCAGGAGCAGCGATAAAGCGTGAGAAACCCGCTGCTGATATGATGGCAATGTAGTGACATCGTCAGGTTCACCGTCGCTAAGCTAACGTGAGTTTGCCTATATCTCCGAGCGTACGTGACAAAAAGTAGACGAATGAGTTATGAATGGGTATGATGCTGCCCGTAACCCGTAAGAAGCACCAGAAACTGAGAAACACGCTACTATGTCCACGTCCTATGGCACACAGCGTTCAAGATTGTTCAAATGCGCGCGAAAAGAACGTAACGTTAGGTTTGCCTTACAAAATGTCATTTTAATCGGAAAGGCCTGTAGCGGGCCGTGGACAACAACGAAGGTGGCCACGCGCCTGGAGCACCAGCTTCAGTTCCACCGGCGCGGCCATGGAGATAGGCCACCGTCATCGCCTCTCCGTGGCGTACCATCACCGTCGGTCGGGGCTCATGTAGAGGAACTCCACCTCCTCTACATGTGGTGACCCGAAGACGGCCACGCGCCGCAAGACGGACAACAACGAAGATGGTCACGCGCCTGGAGTACCAGCTTCAGGCCCGCTCTACATGCATATACGCTATTTTGTAGCCGTTTAGTTGCCTGATTGACTGGTTGGTGGCACGTTATTACCGGTATGACGGTGAAAGGGGTGAAATCGTGCGTCATGGGCAGACTTCAAGGAGAACTTTTCCGACGTTTGTCTTACAGCGATCTAAGGAAACCCCGTGGAGAAAACCCATACAGCATAGCTGGCACTCGAACTTGCGTCGTGGCATCGGAAGTGATCATCTTAGCTACTAAGCCTCGGGTGATTTCTTGAAGCGTAATCTAGCTTAATCTTAACTTAACTCAGCGGATGTTGGTGTAAGAATTTGAAATGAACGAAAAAACAAGTACAGAAAGAATGGACGAAAGAGGGAGGGGAAAGACGATGGTGATACAGAAGGGGTGTGCAATCCTTTTTGCTCTTGGATTTGGGTAGTTCAAGAGAGATGTCCACCACAGGAAACATGTGAGTATCCCTCGCTAGCCTCCATTAGGATGCTCCCTGTAACACGGTAACTGGGTAGGATGATCGGCGAAGTTGTGGCGCGTTGGTGCACTACATTTCTGAGAGTGCAAAAGAAGCGCGTCCACTTCTTCCTTCGCCACGTGCACGGAGAACGTCACAATGTCGTCTGCTTGAACTACTTGAACCGATTGTCGCAGACGATTTCTCACACGGACTCTCTGTCCAGTGGGCGCGTTAAGTTGGTGCTCCGGAAAAGTTCCCTCTTTCAGGGGATCACTTAACACCTCCAAAGTGACTTCCGGTGCACGTTCCCGGGTACACCATGCGCGCCCCTTGTCTCATGCCAGAGAAAAGCGGTTCACACCAAGGCTACATTCCACTGAGAGCCCCGGAAAGGACGGTCGGGAACCTGCTTGACGCGCACAGTGGCAGCCGGCTGATGGCGGGTCGTCTCCATAGCAACGACAGTCAAAAGGACCATCGTGATGGGTGGACTCTTAACGACTACGTCACCACCACGACCACCCTGGTTTAAGCGACCGAGCTTCGCTTACTGTAGGTGGCGTTGCTCTGACAGAGCCACCAACAGCTGCCGGCTGGTGTCTGTTTTCTTACATCCCAGCATCAGGGGACGCGCCAGCATTGCGATGCACCGATAACTAACGTCTCGTAAACGGCAGAATAGCCGCACCAAGAAAACAAAGAAACTGTGTCGGCGGAGTAAATTGATGCTCCCTCGCGTCACATGCAGCCACAGCGAAACAACGAACTATATTCGAGCCAGGCACATTATAACAAAGACTCGCGTATGGGCGACGCCGAAATACCCTGTTGCACAAACGCGGTTGTGAAGATTCTAAGTGATGAAAGTAAAACATAGACACCAGGCGCATGAGCTGCTTCAGCGGGAAGTGCGCTGGAAAGCTTTGTGCGAATTTTTCGAAAACCTGATACGTGAATGTAGATTAATCCTGGCGGAGCGCAAGCAGAATGCTTTTTTGTCTCGGTTTTCGACGTGCTGTTCTTGCCTGGCGTCTCTCTGTAAGCGCTGGTGTGGTTCATGATAGGGCTATTGTGTAGCTGTCTTTTTAGTGCGTGTCAATAGAAAGGTTCCGTGCATAAAGGTGTCAGTGTACGGGAGGTTGTGTAGACAGGCTTGGTCGTATTGAAACAGTTGAGAATAAGAAAAGCTTTGCTCGTCGCGGTGGTGCCATGTTCCAGCATAATTTATGCAGTTCAAGTTGAGTAAATGCAGTTTTGATAACGCAGTTTGAAATTGGCGCTACTTGTTTTTCGTGTACTGGGACGTTCAGGAGAGTCTACAATGTATTTATAAATAAATATATTAGGAGACGTTCGTCGCTTTCCTTCCTGAACCGAAAACCAATATTAACCGTTATTTTTAGCTAAACGGGGACAGAACCCAATCGAAACTACTAGCGCCATCTTGGAGCTGAACCGTTAAAAAGCTTTCATTAACCGGCTCAAATAACGGTTCACACTTGCCGAAATTACAAACATTGGGAGAGATTTAAATTATGCTACGTAGAGCGTTAGTGATGTATGCCAATGCCATTCATATGCCACACTTTAAGTAACAAAGGAGTTGTAGCACCACAAAAGAGCGTCGCAAAGATGGTGCATAAGGGACTAAATTTGCTCTGTGTGAGCAAATTTAATGCTCACACAGAGTAAATGTTGCGCCATTTAGAACTAAATGAATTGCCACAACCATTATCCTGTTTCTTTACTAAATGCATGGGGCTATAAATGAATGTCACAGAGCTGGTACTGCATTTCACTCTTTGTCCTAAGTCCCTATGTAACATAATCCATGTCCATGAATGAAAATACTTGCTGAATACTGAATTAAACCGTGCACCGTGATATATCGACTAAGATCAAATCTCCTGTCCTTCTATAGAATACGAAAATTCTGCTGTCCTTCCCTGTTGCCGACTCAGCCTAGGTGCAGTAACATCGGCGCCATCTGTTCGCTGTACACTGTTTAAGAAGAGACGCTTTATTGTAATAAACGTCCCGAATAGTATTCTTTCGATAATCCGCTAACCCTTGCCAGTTACCTTCCTGGGCAGGTGTAATACCAGAATGCAGAGGGTACACACTCCTTCTATATACAGATACCACCCGAATTATCTTTTTGCTGAACACGACTCATGTACTGTGGATTAGGTCCCAAAAAACCATCCCCAATGGCTGCTGCTGAATCCCAAGAGAAATGTAACAAATGAAACACGACGATTTGAGAAAGTTAGTTGCACAAAATATGACTACAAAACTCAATGCGCAAAAATATGGTCGCCGGCTGATCGATTTGCTAGCTCCGATATTTTCTTTTCTTTTTTCAGGACGCTGTGCATTTTTCAGGACGCTATTCGTCTGCGCAGCAATGTTAGCAGCTGCGCAGCAGAAGCAGCAGTCATGATCTTTTCAAAGATATCTTATTTTCCTTAATTTCCTGTCCGTATCGATAATTCATAATGCTTAAAACCATTTTCTGCAATTTATGTACGTCTTAATATGTCTATGTTTTTTGTTTCACATTGTCGAAATCGCAATTCGAATTTCAACAAAGTGGAAGAGTCAGTCTTCTTGTTATAGTCCTCAATGTTAGTCCTCTGGGAGACTACATCGCACAGCTAGTAGTTCATTTCGGCGCTAAATGCATGGGAGTATAGGCGAGGGTTGAGGACTATTTACAGTGCTGAGGAGTAGATTCCAGGGTCAGGGGGAATAAAATTGGGAACAATTACAATCTAGGGAACTACTACAACACTCCAGTTTACTCCCCTTCCCCTCCCACTCAGATTGTGGACGTGTTGGTATGACACGATAATCTAGTATAGGAAGCGTGAAACTTGCGACGGCAGGCAGACCATAACAAGAATAACACACAAGCGCTTTCATTCAACAAACTGTCTTCGTCTTTCTTCTCTTCGTCTCTCTCCCTCCCCGTCTCGGGTACCGCCTCTCTCATCATGCACCAGCTTGTCAGCGCCCTGTCACTTCTTTCGAACAAACTTAATTTCAGAATAACTTAACTAGCAGTATAGTCCGCAAGCGTAGTAATATAGAAACAGCAATTACTTCCTCTTTAAGTCCCATAAGCCCGAAACTTTTACTCCCCAGCGCTGAAAATACAGCTCTCTAAAGTAGTCTCTAATACAGCTTGAGCTAAAAAAAAAATGTTCTTACTACCCCTCTTTCCTATTCTGCCAGAATGAGAGGTTCATTTTCTTATACAACTTATTTATAGTAGGCGGTGGTGGTGGCGATCGTGAAAGGGCTCACCGTTGTCGGCCACACATATGTAGGCAACGTCACGACTGACGCCCTAGGCCGACTTCTAAGGGAGCTGTGCCGACATACGTCTGAAAGCGTCTGAGGAAAACCCAGGAAAAAAACCCGAACTTATTTGTAGTAAACGGCACGAATAAATGATAGTGATAAACGATAGTGATGAGCATACACTTCTACTTCATCCTTATCAGCAGTGACATATGCGTGCTCCTTCTTATTAATTTCCTTGTGTGAGTTATAAAATAAATCACAACCAGTACTCACAGCAGATTGTTGGGTATTTATATGGTTCCACTTCGGCGCGATATATAATTCCCAGCCAGCACTTTCCCTGATGAAAGCTTCCCTTCACGACGCTGTTCCCTCAGGAGAGAAATCTTCTCATCCGGATGTTGAGTTCTTGCGGCAATGTTACTGTATCAGTATTTCTATCCAACGTGGTAGGTCCGGTCAACGTTAATAATAAAAACTGAAAAGAAAAAAAATGTTGTCTCGTTCCCGAGCGCGATTACAGCGACGCTTGGGGCCACGAGGAAATCTTAATTGAACAAAATTTTTCTGTTAGTTTAACGCAAGGATTTTGTTCACTTAACCTTCCCCCAGTGCCCCAAGGATGGCTGTTATCGCTCAGGGAAGTGAGACCTTTTTTTTTTTCAGTGTTATTATTAAGGGTGACTGGGACTTACGTATTGGATTTGATATCATGCGACATTACTGGACATTTATCAGCCCTTGAATGTGCGGGACTTGTGCAGATTTCTGGCTAACCAGGCTCGTGCTATGTGGTCTTTGATTTTCCATTTCTTCAGCGCATTTCATTTAATGTTTCTGTTGTAATGTGACATATAGTACACCGGCCAGAAGGGTATTTTCGTCGGTGGGCACGTAGTGCAGATAACCAGCAGAACAGACGTGCGTGCAGGGTAACTGACGAACGAAAAACTGGTGCACGCATTGTTATTTTGATAACGGCCTGCGTGTGCGACCGAAGGCGCAGCTCGGCTCTCCATCTAGTACTAGTAAGATAGACGTGTGACTTGCAGGACGACTAGGTGATTTTCTTTGTAAGCGCCGGTGGAGGCGAAGAACCGATGTGGGGATCAAGCAGAATAGAGAACGAGAGGTGTGATGAGATGTAGGAACCCAAGCAGCATCCCGATATCGGGCCGACATCGGCCCGATGTCCTCTTGCGACAGTCCAAACGTCGGCCCAACAGACACTTTGCAACACCGTTGCGCCAGAATTGGGCCGATGTCGCGTCAGGATAGTTGCCCGATGTCATTTCGACATGGTGCCGATTTGTGACCGATGTTGCGCGAACATGATTTTTGTACTTTTATTAACGCGTTGGCAATTAAGTACAAAAACAACGTTGGAGCGGTTATTTGCGACGAAATTACGGTTTTATTTCTGTCATTGCTTCGTACTCGTTTCATTTTCTGATGATTTCCTTTGTTTCTCGTATTTCACATAGGGGGCAATGAGGGCCGCGTTACAAAAAGCAATAAGATGAATAGTGTAAAAGCATCCTGGGACCACAAAGTGCAAGAAGCTTTAGAGAGGGACTCGCATTCCGGCATTACTTTCAAAGCGGAAACAGATACTATATATTTCATGTCTTGAGAGCTTCCGCATATTCGGGAGCCCTAGCTGCTCGCCTCGGAATCAAAATGGAGAGGGTGACGTGTCTCAGCTCGATTACGCATACAAACCAGACTGAACTGAGGAATTGCTTAGAATATTAACTCAACATCAACGTAACGAATGTGTTTCCTGCTGCTTTCGGCGCGAGACGCCCAGTAGGTCCATCGAAAGCCACTGTCAGCGTCATGTCGCTGGATTCGGTCAACATCGAGCCGACATTGCCAACTTCAGTGAGATGTCGGTCTCAACTTGGCAATGTCGCGTCATGTCGCTGGTTACTGTCAACATCAATTAAGCCGGTATTACCAACTTCTGTGGGATGTGTGCCGCCGATTGACAGTGGCAGCGTCATGTTTCTTGCTTCAGTGGTCATCAAGCCGACATTGCCAACCTCTGTGGGATGTCGGTTGCAAGTTGGCATTGTCAGCGTCATGTCGCTGGTGTCGGTCAACATCAATCCGACATTGCCAACTTTTGCGGGATTCCGGTCATAAGTTGTCGGTTACATGTCTTCTGTTTCGGTCAGCATCAAGCCGGCATTGCCAACTTCAGTGGGATATCGGCGGTCAGTTGACAGTGGCAGCGTCATGGCGGCGTCCTGAGCAATGGACGAAGACACATAAACAAACGTCTTTTAGCATACACAACGTCATAAACAAAACGACGTTTTGAAATGTCTTTGCTGGTTTTGAGCCCCCGTGTTGTGTTTTGTATATGTGCCTTCGCCCATCGCTCAGGCTTGCGTAGCATGGGGAGCTTGTGACATCTTGCCTGAAAGACGATGAACCAGAAACGTTCATTCTCCACGAGGTTTTCAAGGAACGGAAGTTTGTGAGGAACCATTACGCCATTCGCGGAATACTGGACTGCTGCAGTGTAGCTGCAATTCATCGCGTCGGCTTCGGGCATGTTTCACCTTCGTTCGGGTGACCCCGAAAGAGAAGGATCGGAAACGAACCAAGAGTCACATCGAAGTGGTCAGGAGGATCGCCGCTCTGGAAGAATTTTCCCCTCGAGATAAAGCGCATGGGCGTAGTTCCTACTTCCCGCTCTCTTCCTGCTGATCGTACTGGGCATGTTACCGAGAGCTTTCTGTTGGATACGGGTCTCTGTAATGGGGGTGTGAGCGGTGGTTTCACATGATCGGTCCTGATGAATGCGGAATGATTATGGTTGCGTAGGTCATGTCTTGGCTGATGAATACTGTACGTCGCGTCATCATGCGAAATGGGAGTGGGACGACGCTGCGAAGCAAATGTCGTAGGTATCGTACATAGTCAATGCGCAATTGGTGGGATTTATCGTTGCTAGAGGTGAGGAAACCTCCCAGAAGGCAGTGCGGGGGACCGTAGAGCAGCTCTTCAGAGGTACATCGGAGACCTTCGGAGAAAAGGGGATATGTAAGAGCTAACTTCAACTGTCGATGCAGCCGTTCCACTAGCCCATTCGCTGCCGAGTGGTACGCCGTAGTTTGTACATGTCACTTTCCGAGGAGGTTGGTTAGGGCTGTGAAAAGTGCGCACTGAAACTTCCGACGCTTGACCTTGAAACTTGACCTTGTCCGCTGTAATGGTTGACGCACACCCAAATCTAGCTAACGAAGGCCTCTGCAACTTTTGGAGCGGAAATTTCAACCAAGAGAACCAGCTCTGGCAACATGGTGAGATCCACACAAGTGAGAATGTACTTTGGGCCAGGGCAGTGGGCCTATGATGTGGAGGAAGGAATGGCTGAAAATAAGCCTTGGTGTGCGGACTAACCAACGAGCTCTGGCAGGAGATGCAGGTCTTACCTAGAGTCACTAAATAAGCTACGCTTCAGAGTATCGACAGAGGCAAAAAGAGCCGCCATGTTGTTTCGGATGACCTCCAGCCCCACCTCTATTTTGGCAGTAGAAATAGATGAAGATGAAGTTCATCAGTGGAAGAAGACAACACTTCGAAGTATGGCGGGCTAGTCCTTCTAGCCCGCCATACTTCGAAGAGCGCTAAATGGATGGCGCTGGAGGTCATCCGAAGCAACATGGCGGCTCAGTGTCGATACTCTGAAGCGTAGCTTATTTAGTGACTCTAGTCTTACCCATAGTTGGATGGAGTTGGTGTCTTTGTGCACCTGCGGCAACACGTGCCGTGCCGCGAGAATATTTTGCTAGGAAGCGCACCACCCAGGGTGGGCCAAATTGTGCATGTATAGCATCGAATACCTTCCTCTGCAAAATAGCAGGAATGAGAGGGCAATTGACGCCGACGCTAGTGTTGCAAATTTCTCGCAGTGTAAGCGATGACTGATTCGCAGATTACATCACCACCAGCAATGGGGTAGAGTATCGCCCCTGGCGATGAACTCCCCCCCCCCCCCGCCCCCCATTCATCATCATACAATAAAGTTATTGTTGATTCGCGGCTTGAACTTCGAGCCACCAAGTTTTCAGTGCAGCCAACTAGCAGAATAGACGTGCGTGCAGGGTGCTTGCCCAACGAATAACTCGGGCACGCGCTTTTATTTTCATTATGATCTGGGTGTACCAACGGGGGCGCTACAGGCACATACAAATAAATAAATAAATAGCATGCCGTTTGAAATTTAATACTTCTGGCTTTATAATGGTTGACTCTACATTGAAGTGGACCATCCCCGGCGTGACCAGTTTCCCTCTCGCGATAGACCGGTCAAATTTGACAGCGTACAGTATACGCCAAAGAGGTACAGACGGCAGGCAGTAGACATACAGGGTGTTTCAGTTAAATCCCCGTGCTAAATAATTCGTGAACAGGTGCACCAATCGAAGAACGTTTTTTTTTTCTTTTCTTTTCTTTTTTTCAAGTATCTGTCCGATACCACCTACAAGCTGCGCACCGTGTGAATGAGTGGGAGGCCCTCAGTATTTAAATAAATGTTCAAATGGATTTCGTGAAAAACATAACTTCTAAAGCAGGGCGCCGTCGGCATAACAAGTGGGGTAACAAGCGGGATAAATAGTTAGGGAAAGCTTAGGAAGATGAGTACACAATCTTCTGTGGGTCATCTCATAGAGTCAACAACACACACACACAAAAAAAAACATAAAAATGGTACTACTTCCTTTGGGACCTTCAGTGGACACCTTTTAGACAGAAATCTGCCACCGAAGCAGGTCATTTGTTGCAGTAATTATTTTTTTTTTTTTTCGGTTTACACATTCTTGTCGTGGCTGGTCGCGGTGAAGCGCAGAAGGACGCTTTTCCGCTTCCTTATATACCAATAAATTACAGCCTTAGTTGCTTGTGCGCCAAAAAACCTCAATCATCATCATCATCATCATCATCAATAAATTACGTCCTTACACCAATGAATTACGTCCTTTTGCGCTTCACCGCCACTTGCCGCGATAAAAATATGTAAACCGAAACTAATTAATTGCTGCAACAAATGGCTGAGTCGGCCATTTGTTGCAGCAATTAATTAGTTTCGTTATTAATCGGTTAATTAATTAATTAATTATTCTCTAACAGGTGTCCACCGAGAGTCGCAAAATGGGTAGTACCCATTTTAATGCCGACGGAGCCCTTCTTTAGAAGCTCTTTTTCGCGAAAATCATTTGAATTTTTATTTAAATAATGAGCGCCTCTCACTCATTCACACGGTGCGCAACTTGTAGGTGGTATCGGACAGATACTTGTAAAAAAGGTTTTTCGATTGGTGTGCCCATTCGCGAATTATTTAGCCCGGGGCTTTGACTTAAAAACCCCGTATCAAGTCAGGATGTCAGCTACTCGCAGGTTTTTGAAACACAAACTTTCTCCGGGTACCAGCAGCTGCCCATGTGGCTGATGGCGGCTTGTCTGCACAACTATACTGCCGCCGAAAGTACGTCGTGATTGGTGGGATCTAATTGTTACGTCACGTCGTTTAGGCGATCAGGCTTTGCTCCTAGGTGGAGTTTGTACAGCCCGTTAACGAATCAACTCTGACTCCGTGTAGCTAGGTATTGCATTTGTATATAATTGCGCAAGAGGCGCCTTGCTGCTTTTAAAAGGAATTTATGTACGTTCAAAATCAGCAGAAAGTATATGAGATTATAAAAACCGTTGTGTCCAGAGGGATTACATTGTACCGAATAGCCCTCGCGCGCCTGCAGAGCACTAATAATTTCGAAGTTGGATCCAGGCATAAATCGGCACTTTTCTACAAATTATCTGCAAAGCATCACATTAGTGAATCTTACTCACAGACAGTCACATGATATCAATATAACAAATCGACATCAACATTACAACCCTTCGAGTTCAAAACCCATCATTCGACTTCAACTTCAGAGCTAATCATTGAAATTCAACTTCAAGTCCATCACTCCACTTCAACTTCGGCATCACATCACATCCCAGGCCATCATTCCACAACTTCAACATCGGATCATGTTCCGTGATGCGGTAGTGAATGAGGTCCGTGATGGCCATTATGAGTGAATTCGACGACCTATGGATCCAGGACAGAGGTGTAAAGGGCATTAGAGACATTTTCGTTTGAGGGAAAGCATGAGGCGAACTCCATACTGTTACGCACCCAACACTGTCTTCGGATCTGGCGCGGGGACGCGGTCTGGATTGATATTCCTGACAGGTCAAGTTTTTACATCGCTAGCTATTGCTCGTTAATTAACACTGCTTCTTGCTTTGCACAGTTTACAAGGCCCTATGCTGTTTATGGGTAAGGCAATAAACGAAACGATATAGTACGGTGTCCACGACTCCTTACGGATTGCTCTTATGGAACACTGACGAAAGCAGTATGCTCTACACTTGAATTACAGACTTCATATTTTTATTGCTTTCCGGAGACTCTTACTAATGAGGTTCATATACTGCACCGATACGATGAGGTCAACGAAAGCCCATGCCTTGGTAATGAAACGATATATGTACGTATTTGGGTGTTACAGAAGAACTGTTTGGAGTTTCTTGCGTTTTGGCTATATTTGCACATTTGGCACATTTACGTCTCCTACTAGAATTAAATAGAGATCTAGTAGAATTGTATAGAACTTCCGCAGCACGTCTTGCCACACGAGTGCTACAAGAAGGATGACGAGGATAGCTTCCGAGGCGTGTTCGGCCAAGAGGCATCCAAGGACGCGGAGCAGCACAAGCCCGAGAGGCATAACCAGCGGCCCCCACGGAGGTCTCACAAGGACCTAGAAATCACAGATTCGCGGAGCGTTAGAGTTGCAGAACTGTACATCTCCGAGATACAGCTACAGCACAGAGAAACACAACGGACAGGAATTTAATGGCATTCTACAACATCAACGACTTTATTTGGCGACAATGAGTAGAGGGTGTTTTACCGACGTATAGTGTGATACTCTACCCAGTTTCCTGCGGTAATTTCGTGAAGTTATAATGGTGAGGTTCGTGGAGAGGACTGAATGCCTATAGTGTCCCGAAAGGTGAGCAAAACTTTTAAAGCATGGCGTTGGTGAGTTAGATCTGGCCATGGACCGACCGATTTTCTCACCGGGTGGTAGCCTATCTGATTTCAAGACACCGTAAATGTAGCCTTCGAAGATTAGGAGTACGGTGTTGCGGTTCCCCCTTACACCAATGAACAGGCACCGACAGGTTACCAGGGCGCTTCCTCAAACTCTTCTATTTCATATTTGTGTGCGGTGGCAGGCGCTCTACAGGTTGGACACCCTTGCGGCCTCAGCTAAGGAACGGGTGCTGACACCATCATGGGCTAATAAGGCTTGAACCAACAGCACTTCATATTAACGACGATGTCTCTCTGACTTGTGAGAGTGGTATGCAATATGAAGTGCTCAAACGCGTTCAGTGCCAGCGCGGAACTACGTGCACCCTAAGGAAGAAACCGCATGTTCTTGTCTTCATAGCCTCTCATCCTCAAGTCCTTCGATAGTGAGGTTAGTTTACTCGGTTCCCGTGATCTCGAATTTCGCGAGAGCGTTTCCAAACCAAATCTCTTATAAAGTGCACTGCATGTCTGAGGTCCGCTGCAGTTCATGTGAAACGGTTTTACGACATATGTACAGCAAACGTGATGCACATGGGTGCGCCTGAACAGCGTCACAGGGCTATGAAACCATACATAGGGAAACTCACCTCACGAAAATTTGTCCCAGGCTGCATTTTCGTTTTCGTCTTCTACACGCGCAATATATATTTATTCTTCTTCTTCTTCTTCTCGATATGCGTGCTCTATGACGTCCTCCTTGTCTACTCCTTTTTCTTCGCAGTTTCTGTTCTTGATCCACTTCCGTTTATACTTCGTAGCTTTTAGTCAAAGACAGCCCTTTTTCTTTCTTTCTGTTTTCAGCAATAACGCGGCAATGCCTCAAGAAGCATGTCCGGCTTTTGAGCCCATAATTCACTGTGGTACAGGTAAGAATTCTCCCTACTCTGAATAGGTTCGTGTCTTCAGGTTCAACACCAACAAGCACCTATAGACGACCCTCTGTTAACAAGCAAACAAGCACGTGACGTCATGAGAAGACCGGTTCGAGGTTATATTTTGCTGCGGTGGGCAAGAAGCAGTAAGAAAGCGTCGGCTGATAGGATGATAAAGCTGATAGTGCCCATCAGCATGCTTTGCGCGGCGGCAGTACGTTATCAATGACGTAGGGGCGTAGGTCGTCTATTGGACGTAGAAGTCAGACACATTGGTGTATCAAACCAGTTTTCGTTTCAAACGCAACGTAGATTACGTTTCCGGCCGCGTAATAAGAAGGAAGTTTTCGGGAACAGGCGCGATGCTTACGGTCGATCGATCGGTCGCTGCGTGGTGGAGTGGCATGGAACCGATCGGAGCAGGGCCAACGGAATGCGCCTTCGGGAACCGCTACGATACAAGTGGCGCCACCTCTTTTCAAAAATTGATCAGAGCAACTAGTCAGGTCTTCCGAAGCACTGTTAACATTATCACAGAACTCTCTTTCTGTCTCTTCTATTTTTTCACGAAAGATGCCTCACCTGTATCGTACCGGTTTTCTCCGGTTTCCTGAAATTTTACTTTCTGGCCTGATTCTACTCAGTTCGCTACCACCGCACCACGCAGCGACCGACCGACGACCGTATCCATCGCGCCGGCTGCTGAGAACTCCGCCCCTAAGTCGTTTTTCAGCGGAGAGTAGTACGGTGTCTAGGGACCCGCCAAACACTGCAACGTTCATAGCGAATCCTGCTGCCTACGAAAGCAAGCTGTGAACATTATTTTAAAGGAGCATGGAAAGACTCGAGAACAAATATGTTGGGATAACTAGAAATTATGATTGCAAGCCCTGGGACACATATTCGTACAGAAACTACGAGGGTAGCGCGTAATCCTGGAGCGAGCTTTGAATCTCGCGGACCAGAAAACCTGCTCACCTCGGCTGCCGGTCTGGAACGTCATGTGCCTCGCCAATAGCTCTTATTGACTGACATCACCCCGCCGCCATACTGTAGGTTCCTCGAAGTTATGTTGTTCGCTTGGATGACTCTTAACGACGAAAACATGGACATTACTTGGATATGCTACAAATCACACAGCACAATAACTTTGAAACACCAAACATACGGTGAGTGCGATATGGGTGGTGGTTTGGATGGGTCCTACAGTATGGCGGTCGATGGCAACACATCATCTGTCTGCTAGCGACAGTGGCGGTCTCCTACGGATGACGTCATGTGAATAAACCCTATACTACGGCGAGCGCCGTTTTTTCTAGTTCTTGCTTTTTGTAGTCGCATTTCGCCCCGCCCTTCCCGTGTCTCGACTAGTCGCTCTCGCTATCAGATGATTCTTGGTGGCCAATGAAGAGTTCTCTGCCACTTGACGTCACAGACGTGAGCAGCGGCTGAGCGAGGCCGCTGGCGCTGCGCGCTGTCTCCCAAAGCAATTTTCTCAGTAAATTCGCACTTCTCAAAGGAAATATTATTTTGTGCGACGGTTCCTGAAGGTAGTATGCTCATATGAGGCAGTAAAAAAATATATATATGTTCCAGATGACTTCCAAACAACAAATTTCAGAGTGCGGAAATCTTTTTTAGCAGTCCAAAGCGGCACCCAGGATATTTTCGTTCTGAAGCCAAACGTTTTTCGAAAGGCGAGTAAACACAGCTGAACGGCATTGTACGCAGTGGACACGACACGGACACGAACATCGGTGACATTTCTTTAGCGCGGAGGCGGAACCATTTTTATGTATTGCCACGATATTGTGCTCTTATGTACAAAGCGAGATGGCAAAAACAGCCACACCGACAATGGAATAAAGGGACAAGGACTGGCGCTCACTACCAGCCTGGGGGAATGTTTTTGAGCGTCTGTTTTGAAATGTCTGTGGCGAGGCAAATCCTCAAGTCCCTTAAAGAAGCCGTGAAGGCACCCCTTCATATATTCTTGGTTTTCGACTCAGGTGCATCGCGCAATGAATAGTATGTGCTCTGGCGCAAGAACGATAATGCTAGCTCACCCGCAGCGCACGCGCGCGCGCGCGTGAGAACATTGAGAAGTTGACGTTTGCACACCCTCTAGAAACCTCCCAACTTCCTCAAAGAGCCCGAGTGGTGATGACATCACTACGTGACGTAAAGAGACCTCTGAAGTGTCCACGGCTGAGGAATTTCGAGAAACGAGACCTCGCGGCTGCTCCCCACAATGATGCTACGTCACAATTAGAGTAACGTTGGGCAAGATGCGACATTCCTTGCTCGACGACGCCTGTCTCAGAGACGCATTGCTCTATGCGCTTGTAACTTTACTCATAGGTGACTCTGCATGTCCGCTTTATTGCACATCAGAATTTTCCGGATTGGTGTTTGCGTTGAAGAGAAAAAAATGGGTTACTTCTGCCTGGAATGTAAAGACCCGCAAAAAAGGAGCGATTTTCTGTAGTCCTTTTTCTTGTCAGCTGTGCAGCAGCGTGTAGCAGGCTTATTCTGACAATGTAAGTATACATTCTATTTTTGTTTATTCATTCATCTAGCAATCTGCAAAATATGGCCATCGTTAGATATCCGATATTTAACTGAACCATTCATGCATCCGATGATATGCACGAGACAAGACGCGACAACTTAATGTAATTTAAATTTCATGCAATTCAAATTTAATGTAATTTAGAAACAGAGTCAACTATCTTGTGGCTTTATTCTTGTTCTTTCTTCTTGTTATTATTATTTTTTTTTATGTTGCCTTGGATATTTCCAGCAAAGCAGAAGCGCACTCAAGAACGAGCGACCAGCGACACATCAGACGGGCGGTGCCTTGTGTGAGTTCACTGCATATCATGTGGGCGGTGAGCTCAAGGGGGCTGTGTAGGTGCTTGGATTGCAAAAACTAATTTGCATAGTTCGTTACCACGGCGTGTCTCATCTTGCAACACGCGATGTCTCGTCTTGACCCGAGGGTTGGGGCAAGATGAGACAATCTGCATTTTTGGAATTTATTGTTCTATGTTTATCTTAGAGCCGGCTACGTCCCGTTCTCATTTATAGATCAGAAGCTCTACACCTCCAAGAGAGAAAATTCCATAGAAAATAGAAATTCCATATTCAATTACCGTATTTTCACGCGTATTAGCCGCGGCTTATGCGCGATTTTTTTTTCTCACGGGCGCCCTGCGGCTTATCCACCAGTGCGGCTTATCCTGCGGCGGTTTTTCCTGGTATTTTCCCCATACGCCGATTTTAACGAAAGGGCCGACAGTGTCTCTGGAACAGCACTGCCCTGCCGATGCACGAACAGTGCGTAACAGGGACGGGTCCACATTCGAGTAGATTGATCTTCCTGGTGCATTCCCCAAAGCAGCTTTAAGGAAAGTGGTGACAGTGATTCACGTCTTCTGGAAGATCACTGACCCATCAGCCCACGAAAAACACCCGACAAGGGCACAATCCGATCTTGGTAGAACTCCAGAACTGACCTCCTCTGTTGTACACTGTGCCGATCCCGGAGTATGGACCACATGGTTTATGGCCTTCTCTATGGTCTCCTTTGTCGCACAAATCAGTCGTCTCGTACTGCCCGCGGCTTATCTGCGGGTGCGGCTTATCTGCCAGAAAACTTTCAAAACGTCCCAAAAAACGCGTCCTGCGGCTTATCTGCGGTGCGGCTTATACGCGTGAAATTACGGTACAAATTTCTGTCTCATCTTGCCCCACCTTCGCCTATACGTCACGCCAAGAAATTGTCCGGGGCATTGTCCGTGGTGGCTCTTCATCGGCTGCTTGATGAATGAAGCGGGATTTCGAGCCATGCTCAGTGTCATTTTCTTACTCCGTTAACCTAATAGCGACCGAGCAATATCGTAAAGCCACCTTCAAAGTAAATCTGCATAGCTGTAAACAGAGTTCACTGCACTGCCACACTCCAACGCCATGTGGTTGCGCCGCATAAGCAGACACAAGCGACAAGACAACTGCGAGAAAACGGTGTGCAGCTACGGAGAAGCTGTCGCCCGTGTGTGTTCATGCTGCGTTTACCGCATGGATCAATATCAACTATCCCGCTTCGTGACTTTAGTCTGCACTCCAAAATCCTCGGACATGGCCGGATTTTTCACCTCGGTAGAGTTTACGAACGCCGCAGCATTACACTGAAGGACAGTTGCGTTAGGAGCCTCATACGCTATGCATGAGGTCAGCTCGGAAACAACACACTCCGTAATGACCGCACTCTCGGGATAACGACCAAACACACTCGAGCGAAAGAGCATATTCTCGTCACGAACTGTCCTCATGCCATTCTGTTTCGACGTCTCTTTAAAGCGCTACGTCATCAGCAGAACCATTTTCGCGCGCATTCCGTGCCGAGTTGATTAACGCACTGCGCTGGGCAAAAGACTCCACGCCACAATTCGCAGTATCAATCTTCATCCCCAAGCTGACGACAGTTCATGGCGGAACGGCTATTGCAAGCGAGCCACATTTCTACAACGGCGAAACAAAAGCAAAACAACTTTTTCTTGCTCTCTCTCTCTTCCCGCTCGCTTGTGGTATGCATGTGTGTTTCGAATTGTCGCTCACGGTCACTTTGAAGCCACCTCATTGGTTACTTCTTGGTCACGTGGCTTCATCAGGCGAGGAGAGAACGGGTAGCATTCAAATCGTATTCGCAATTACACGGGGCGGGATGTGATGTTGATCACTTCTGCTACATGGGGCGGAAGTTATTTAAATAGACTGCCTTTCGGATACCGCACATTCCGGGGAGGAGAGAGGAGGAGAGATGGATAAAGCGATGTGATGATAGAGGCGAGTTTGGGAATGTATAGGAAACCGTTTGTCGTTAACTTGCGAGGGAGATGGGGTGGAAATGGGAGCGAAGGCGGGAAAGGGAGGGCTTCTCTCGCAGTGAGGAAGAGCTCCGTCGGGAACACGTATAAACAGGCGCGGGTGTCATAGAGTTGGTCTTGGAGACGAAAGGATCAGTCTTCGTGCAGTCGGATATGTGATAAAAGCGTGAACGTATATGAAATACACCTCCACTGTAAACTTTTTCACACCTTTAAAGGTGTGCGCTATGAACATTCAACCTGGTTGCGTAACATTGCATCTCCAGGATGATATTTTACAAAATTTGGAAAGCATTACTAAAGATCAAGTGTCGGTGCGAATCTTGCTTTCATTATGTCTTGGATATCGTAGGTACGAGCTAATGCATATATGCATCGCTATCGATAATCGAGCACGCGCAAGTGTCTACAATACTGTTGAACAATGTTGAGATGTTGCAAGACTGAATTTTTGGAGGACAGACAACACTCGAGTAAAGAAAATTTGTGCGAAACCGTGCTCCATTATGATGTTACCAAAATTACACCTAAAAAGGCGTGCGCCATGCACGTTGTTACACCTTTAAAGGTGTGAAAAGATTTAGAGTGTAGAAACGTCAATGAATATGGTACATTTAAGTTAAGCATGCTAGCAGCGCACAACACACCAGGACACAGAGAAGAGAGACGAACAATTCCGCTGCATTGATTGTTCGCCTCTCTTCTCTGTGGCCTTGCATTTTTGTGGGCTGCTGGCACAATGAGATTATGCAAGACACGGGATACGCCCGAGCTTATAGGACGTGGGCACGCGCTGCTGCCAGGTCGGATACAAAAAAAAAAAAAAAAAAGAAGTTTCTGGCTCTAACGACGGAACCCGTTGCACACAG
Source organism: Ornithodoros turicata (assembly GCF_037126465.1). Lineage (NCBI taxonomy): Eukaryota > Metazoa > Arthropoda > Arachnida > Ixodida > Argasidae > Ornithodoros > Ornithodoros turicata. Next base: position 136,070,904 of record NC_088202.1, on the reverse strand, counting down.
TGGTTGTGCAGATCCGTCTGTACCAGCTGCCGGGGAATTGTGGCTAGGGTGGCCGCTTTCCACGACGAGACTGGGAGGTGACGCGGGTTCGAACCCCCCGCACCGGCTCTCCTGTCTCGGGTTTTCCCTGGGTTTTCCGGCAGACCTTCCAGACGAATGTCGGCGCAGTTGCCCTTGAAGTCGGCCCAGGACGCATACTAACCTCCCGCTCTATCCCCCACTCTTCCATCTGTCCACGTTTGTACGCACTCATAGCCACAGTTGCTTCGCGGCGCGTTCCGTCTCCGGTTCGCTTGCCAGGGTGTCCACCCTGCGTATGTCCTGAAAATGCTCTGAAGGGGCTTTTACTGTCGGCAGGGCTCCTGCAATGTATAGTTATGCACTCTAAGAAAAAAAGGAGTACTTTTACTCCTTTTGGGGACTAATTGCATTGCCACAAAAAATTGTCCCTTTCTGGAGTAAATGAATGTCACAGAGTGAAGACCGCGTTTCACGCGCTGTTGTAAGAGTCCCAGGTACATAATTGGTGCGCATGCGTGAAATTACTTTGAACTTTGAAGCAAACCGTCAACCGTGATATATCGAGTGATATAAAATCTTGCGCCATACTAAGGCACAATTTGCGAAGAAAGATGCGCTAACTGTTTCTTACTCTGTGTAGGCTGGAAAATTGCTACGTTGTTTGTCGTTCAAATTGACCAAAGGCGCATATTTACGTAGACTGTTGCATTCAGGAGACCATTCGCGAAGTTTAGTCACAATTTGCAGTCCTGGGGAGTAAATGTCGAGACTAAATGTTGGGTTAGGGGACTAAAATGGGGAGTAATTGCAGACTAGGGGAGTAGAAGCTGCAATTACTCCCCGTTTTACTCCTTTTTTTCTTAGAATGTGGGAAGGCATCCACTGGAGCGACACCGTAGTGCCCTGGGACTGAAGCCGTGCTATTTGCAGCCGCGCCGCCTTTCCTGCGAAGCGGCATATTTCGTTCCGATGGTTGATGAGGGAGATACCGCACCATGAGTCCGCGATGACAGCAGTGTTGCTTAGTTTCGTGGCTTCTGCAGCTGTAAGGGTTTCCGTTATTGCCGCATTTCCGCATCTGTCGATGTTAATTCCCTCGTTAGAGTATGGTGGAGTCGTTCGCTCTGTGCTGTTTGTAGTGCAGAATGTTGAGAGTTTTATGCTGGCAACTAGGGACCAGTTACGTAGCCAGAAAATATTTTGGAAGGTCTGCATTGCTTGAATGCTACCATGCTGCAGGGGACTACCATGTAAAGTCCCCTTACGGGGACTTTACATGGGGGAGGAGGATTTCACCTTCATTTTCCTCTCCCAAAAATGCTCTGTCAAAGGTACGATTTCGGGGGGTTTGGACCCAGGAGACCCCGCGGTCCCTCTGGCCACGCCACTGACAGGAGCAACTGTACTGCACTATGGAACTTCTGGACGGAAGCCAAGAAATTCATAGTCGAATATTTTTGCGCGGTGCACTTTTAATTATCGTACAAGCGTGTCTTCCGCATGGTGAAGCTTACTGAGAGGATCTAGTGCTTTCCTCTTTTTCTTTTTTGGGTGGGTGGGTGGGGGGAGGGGTTCTTGAAGACGGAATCTGTTTTTCTGTTAAAAAAAATCTACGGCTTTGTTCCATTCTTAGGCGCAGTTTTTTTTTTTTTTTTTTTTAGTTTCTATGAACGCAGGATTATTATTAGGTCGAGCTCACGTGGCATATAACCTCGCCGGTGTTCGTGACGTGTCATGTAACAATTCCCGCTTCATAGGTTACACTAAAGACCATCCCAAGACTGAACTCGAGTCCTTCTTGAGAGTGTGGCATAGATGCAGGCTGCTGATGGACAAACTCCATAATGTGAAAAGTGTGAGTGGGGGTGGGGAATATATGTTTTGTATATGTTATGTATGTATTGTGGGGAACACAATAAACATATGTTTATTGTAAAAGAAGGAAGGAGGAGGCGGAGGAGGAGGGGGGAAAAGCCTGAGTCTGGGCAAGAACTATAGGCACAGGACTCATTGAGTCCTGTGTCACGTGTTCGTCCTGTTCCTATAGTTGCGCCCACACACATTATCACATTATCGAATTATTCACATTGTCGAGTCCTTATCGAGTAACAGTATCGTTCTGAAGTCGTACGCGCCATTGCTGACCTACCAGATGGCGCTTCTGAAATGATATCCGAATGCACTTTCACTGCTCTCAAAATAAACGCACTTCAATTATTCGTTGAATCCCACGCCTCTGCACAACGAGCGTTTGGTCGGAATACCGGACGAGAGCGAATGTTTTAGGTATCATGAACACTACATTGAACAGAAATGAATATATACGTACTACGTGACATCGGATCACAACAAGTGAAGTTCACTTCACGGATTGCTCTGTTTATTCTTCCAAACTTTACTTTTACATCGTGCTGTCCTCCGTTGCGCTAATGGACTGGAGTTAAGTAAATATCCCGTCCCCAAGAAGCATTTTCAGCGAAGACGCTTCCTGGAAGAAACGAAGGGAAGCGGCAGAAAGATGAGATCGAAGCTCTATGTTCTTCTAATTCATAAGCTTTTTACAGATTTCAAGCGGATGCAGATCAATGAAAGCTTGGAACGATCTTTTTTTTACAACAAATATTTTACTAAATGACTGTATGGATGTTCTGCTATCAGAAGATGCTTATGAGCAAGCAATAATGTTTTAAAAACAGGAAATTGTCATCTTTTAGTGACGATGACGAGATAACACGAGATAACGAGATTTCACATGACATAACCTTATCACAAGGAAGGCAGTCCTCCGCATCTGTTCGAAAGGAACCGTATCGTAGCCACACACTTTCGTTTCAAGAGATTAAAAGTGATTTAGGCTTGCGCGGTAAACGCAATCGTCCGTCAGTCGTAATAAACACCTGTAGCAGACGACTTTGCTGCAACGGTTGTAGAAGCTGCTGTAACGGCCGACCGCGATGTTGCATGCGGCGACTGCAAACAAATGGTCTGCCAATATTTATTCGATTTCTCTCTCTCTCTCTCTTTCAACGTTGTTCAAAACAAGGCTGTCATGGTTTCAAAAATATTGTGCACCGTTTCAGCAGACTTCTCTCGAAATTCTGCGCATACGCTACGGAATAGGGAAGGAAGGTTTTGCTCAGGTCACGAGTGCCTATATGGACACCCCGTTGCCATATTTTCTGTTTCGCTGTGTCGTTAATGTAAAATGTGCTGACGAAGAGACGGCGGTAAGTGGGAGTTTGCATTCTCTCTGTTGACGCGGCCAGTTTGAAAGTCGGCTTCTCCTCACACTTCCAAGCGCTGGGTGAAGCACGCTTTACGTAACTGTAACGCCAACAACGACGGCTCCCGGGCTTGGCTTTTGGCGTTAGACCAAGCGCTGCTTCAAAACTTTCCCTTAGTGCGTGAATAAGATTGTTAACTTGCAAGGCAAACTAACCAGGTCCCTAACCGGTCAGCTTTAAGTGCTTTCTTTTCTGTCATTCAGTTCACTCCATTGTGCGTGAAGTACTACGCATACTATTATTACAAGCAAGAGCTATCATGCGTCCTACGTATGTACTATGATTTAACGTTGCATGACAGTGTTTCCTATTATTTTCGTCCACGGTAACCTGCTCTGTTGGCGGAAACCTCAATTTTCGCATTACTTTTCGGCATTATCTTGGCATTGAACAAGTTACTAACAACAGCAAAAAGTAAATAAATAAATAAATAAATAAAAGCAGAAGAGACCGCAACAGGAATAAAGCAAGAAGGAAACGAAATAGATTTTTATCAATAGATATTCCACGGAGTATCGTTCGAAACTTCAATCAACCACACCACACAACCGTACACTCTGCAAGCAACAAAAATGAAGACGGCGTTATAATAACCTTCTCTCGATAAAACGTCTAAAAAAAAATGCGCCCACTCAAACCCATCTCTTCCAGCCCTGCGAGCTTCGAAGCAACCTTCCCTACTGCCTACACGCTTAGCACCGCAGCAGCAATCTACACAATCGCGTTCCTGCCTCCCCAAAACCAACCAAAAAATTCTATCCACCCGCATTCCACAAATATCGGCGGTAGGAAAGCAAGTATTCTGGCTTGCTGGTGGAAGAGCTGGTCTGGCTGCCTTTTTATTTCTTCTTCTCTTCCTCTACGTTCACCTTTTTTCTCTCAGCAGCATCCACCTCCGCCGGCGATACCTGCGCGCTACGGCGCCGGGTTTCTCTTCACACGCATGCCTCTCGCTAGGATCGATTTGAACGCGCGCGCTGTTCGCCGCTCCAGCCACTTACGCACGAGACGACCGGCGCTCCACAGCCCAAAAACCGCTTTCTACTTCCCTGCTTTGATATCATGATTTTATTACCGCACCTATCCGCCTGGTCCACTACGTGCGTCGCCTTACTTTGATCCCGTGTGTTCTTCCCTCGCAGCGCCAGATTCCCGTCTGCTAACTTTTGTCGTCTGCTTTCAAAGTTTCTTCCTCTGCAACATGCTGCGGCGTCGTGTGCGCGCGGGTGTTGATTTTTATGTGCGTCTGTGTGTGTGACGAGAATGTTGAATGCAGTGTGTGTTTACATTTCAGATCGAGTGTACTCTTGTGCGTTGCTGTTTTCCGGTTGTGATCTGCAACGGATGCGTCGTCTGCGTCAGTGGGAAAGCAAATAAGTTCGATTGTGCTCCATCGCTGGTGCTATAATTACTGTTTCGCCTGGAATGTGATACGAATAATTCTTCGCTTTGTGATTCAACCCATTTTGTGCCGGGAAGAACTTCTGTGTCTTCCGCTTCGTGTGCGTGTCTTCTGCTGATTTTTATTCGACGCGAGACGAAAGCACCTCGCTTCCGAAACGAGTTGGAACGGCGTGTGTTCAGGCGAATCGATGCAGCACACGTTCAACAGGCGATCATCTGCTTCCAATTACTAGTGTGCTTTGCTGGCAGTGTTACTTGATTCTTCGCAGTCTGGAATATAACGGTGAATGGATACGTGACCTGTGAAGAGCGCGTTTGTTAGTGAGTTCTGCATCGTCATCAACGACAATGGCACGAATGCTTTTCGAAGTGGATTGCAATGGTGCTTATCTTTCTGATTCAGTTTTATAGAAAGTCGAAAGGCGTGTAAATACCCCGCCAAATTTACAGCGCTGCCTTGCGCGACGCGGTATTTGAAGAACTATACAGGCGTGATATAACTGTTCCATATTGTTATACTGATCCGAGATAAAAAGTGTTGTGTGTTATTAGCTTTGACCGCGGTGGCATTTTGAACTTGATTGCAAAACGACTAGGTGGACGTAAATGTGTACCGTAAAATGTACATTCAAATACCGCCGAGAATAATAGACTGAAGAAAATTAAGCAATAGTGAGGAGGCCAGTTGTTGAGCTACCTATTTTCTTTGTATCTACTGTTATTGATTCATAGACCAAATAAGACTAGAAATAGCGGAACGCAAGTTTGGGTTGCGCCAGGTGATGCGAGTTGTTGCATTCTGAAAGAAACGTTTTGTACTTTTTCACTAGCCGCGTAGCGATTAGAAGTTTCTAAACTAGTTGAGTTCTGAGGCACAGCTAATGTAGTCTAATGTAGCACGTGTTCTAGTCTGTCCGTGTAGATTTCAGCAAGACAGCACAAGACAACACAAAACTGAGATCACACGGAGAGGGCACACACGGAAAGCGCCCGGTCCGTGTGATCTCGGTTTTGTGTTGTCTTGCGTCGTCTTCCTAGCGCTGAAATGTAACCTGATAACTAAGAAGATGACCAAAGTAGTATCCTAACGGTCAGCCTATCATTTAAATGCGAAATGTTTTTAATGTGGAAGAGATCACGAACTCGATGAATTTAACGATAAAGTCACTGAAAAGGTTAGCCAGCTGTAGGACTCGAACCCACATCTTCTGGATCACCGGTAATCCAGAAGATGTGGGTTCGAGTCCTACAGCTGACTAACCTTTTGAGTAACTTCCATCTTTCGTCGTTAATTTCTTAGGCAATTTGAGGCTTTGTATGTATTTGTCCCTTCTACGTTGTTCCAGCCTCAGAACATCTGTCCTCTCGATGAATTTATTGCATGCAGTGTTCTCACAAGCAATACGCATTCAAAGAAAAACAAAAAAGAACGAAAAAAAGAAGCGAGGTAAAAGTATGAATAAAAAAATCATGATCATCGTAACAAAGCTTCTTTTTCGGCTAAGCGAAAAGCGGGGTAAGAATATTTTAGAAAGCATCGTTGTAAAAAAAAATGTACCTGCGAGGTCGAAATGATAAGAATGAAAAAGCACGACACGACAATAATTGCAGAGACAGGTACGCAACCTGGTCGGGAAAAAAAAAAACATTTCAAACCAAGTCTGATTTGCTCCTCTCACGCTTCGTGAAGTTTTCATTCTTCTGGAATAATCCAAATTGGTCTTCCCTCTTCCTGGCCTGGGCCTCTATGTTCTGTAACACGCACATGTCGTGTTAAGATGCTTTTAAGTTCAGGGTTAATTGGAGATAACGTCGAAGTTGGAACGTCCTCCATCATAGACAAAGCCGGGCAGCGTAGAGACGCAAACACGCCCGTGGTGCGCCTCATGTGTGTAATATTTGTCTCAGTGTTGTCTCTCACACGAGATGTTTCTCTGTGTTGCTCAGAGCCTCGAACTCAGGCTTTATCCATGTCCTCTACAAGCCGATTTGTTTAGACCTTCTCATAAGTTGCACACGTCGACTTTTCAGTTGAAACGTCCCGATGAGGATAAGGATTAAAGTTTCCATTCCAATATCGAATCCAATCAACAGAACACAGATAATTAATTGTATAAACGGATTGAGAATGAGGTACCTAGAATCCAGGCAAAATTGAGAGCTCCTCCAGTCTAGCACGAATATGTCGATCAAATCACAGCAAGCCAAGAAAAAGCTTTTTGTTCTCAGGCCCGCGCGTACTGATAAGCCCTTAGGTTTCTCAAAGGCTACGCTCAAAACTGGTGTGCCCTCAACTGATGTGTCCGACAGCCTCAATCAAGAAAAGCGAGACTAAAGTGTAATAAAGAACTCTCTTAATACTGCATATTGATCCGAGGATAACGCAGATAATTCCCAAACTCAACGTAAGATGCAGTGAATCACCGAGCATCCTTCGCATAAAAAATTCCACAATGATGGGAATAGGTTCTAAGCAATCTCTGTCCTGGCATAAATATATAAAAAACAGCCGAGTTTACGATGCTCCAAAATTGCTTCCAGGCTCAGACGATGTAGATCCGATGTTTGTTGGATTCCTGACATGCTTCTAAGCGGATTTAACGTCTTCAATAAAACACTGCAGTAAATTAGTCGCATAGAGACTATCTTTTGAACAGGGTTGACGATAACAGGAGATCGTATTTTCTAATAGTTTTCTTCTCTTTTTTTTTCTCATTGTAGCGCATCATTTGAGCAACGCAAAGCCATCAGTTGGAAGGTGGGAGAGCAACGGATAACAAACGGATAAAAAAAGGCGAAGAACAATGACTCTATATCATCGCGATCTACTGAATTAGAGAGAAGGCGTATTTAAAAGCAATAACCGCCAAACTCTAGAGGTTGACACATTATCGCTACAAAGACCCCAATCACACCGTAAGCCGACCACTCAAGCACTCTTGCAAAACTTCCAACCAGGAGAATTCTTTGTGACCAGTGCACCAGAGCCGACTCTTCTATCCCACTGCAACCTGACAACCGAGCCAGGACATTAACAGCTACGCACCACAATCATGACTTCCACCCCGAACGGCTGCTTCTCTCCCGACCCCGATGCACAAACCAAGAAGTCCACACCAACGCCCGAAGATGAATGCCGGATCGTTATCACAGAATCTGAAATCGTTATCGCCATCGAGGCCGGAGACTCGCTTCCAGTGCCCTGGACACCAGGACCGGACACGCTGTCCGTCTCGGGCTTCGACGACGTGTCTCGCAAGAGCGACGACCCCAAGCACCGACATCATCGCCACCATCGACGTCACCACCACGAGAGGAAAGGAACGGAAGACAATCCTCTGGCTAGTCGATGCGAGTCGAGGTTGGTGGTCGACGATGAGTTTCCCTCGGACTGCGAGACGGTGGCCACGACCAAGTCCGAGAGCGTTTGGTCTCAGCGTAGAGGCGGTAGCGGTTCGGACCACAGGAAGAAGAAGCGGAGACGAAAAAGAAAGAAAAAGAAACGGAAGCGGAAGCCCAATGGTGTTGTGGAAGAGGATGAGGAAGACGAAGATGAACGTAGGGACAAAAAGGCGGAGCTCATTGTGGTGACTGTTAGTGCGGTGATCTTGACCATCGCTATTTTGCTAATCGGGATCACACTGGCTCTCACGCCCAAGATCGACGAAATGGGTGAGTGTTCTTCAGTGATGCTATTTTTGTGGGTTACATCTAAGCGGTGGCAATTCCAATATAGGTTTCGTATTAGATCCAAGGTACAACGAGTTACATTTAGCCACATCTGATCTAATGGCATAATAGAAAATGAAAAGTGAGCAGAGGCAGTACTATTTACCGAAAAGAAAAGTGTTGCTTCTCAGCATTACAGGAGAGCGTAACAGGCAAAGCACGATTTACAGGCACATTCTTCAAAGTATACGGACGTTGTGCTGAGCAAAACGACTCACAAAATCTACGTCATGTAGCCATTACGAACGAGTGTTAAAAATGAACTCAGGCAATGATATGACTTCCTTCATTGTAAAAGCAATTCGTTGGTTGTGGATTGTGACAAAAGGGAATTCATAAAAGGGGCCAAACAAAACCAGTGTTCAAAGTCAGTATTATTGTCTGCAAGCGAACATTCTTTTGTTCCGACATTCCCGATGCATAGATTTTAAGTTCTAATGCGTGAAACTGCGAGGCTCATTTGAATCATGTCTTATCCCGCCTTCGAGTAAGAATAAATTAATCGTCCCAGTATGCAACAGAGCTAAGCACAAATGAATCTGACGAAGTTGAATACAACTCTGTAAACTGATGCTTAATTCCAACCTGCCTGAAAGCCTGCTAATGTGTTAAGCATTGTTCATTGCTGCATGGAGAATGTTTTGGAACATGTAATTGCTTTCCGGCGCTCTCTTTGACGAAGCTGATTACCCGTCAAGTACGACACTACATTGAATGTTCGCTGTAGCAGAAATCATAAAGCACAAAAAAAAGCACAAAGTGTCTTTGAAACTCAAATGCCGAGCTTAGGAAGGGTGATGGCATTCATCCCTTAATGACCAATTACGCAGCATTTCGTTAATTGAATGGTTCGTCGCGATGTACGCGTAGATTTACGAAGGTGCTATTCACGATTTTGATGTTTCGAATGTATTAACTGCTGCACGTGGCTTCTTGAGAGATTATGTGTGACATTGTAGATGTTCTAATACCGTTTTTTCATTAAACGGGCGGGAGAGCTAATGCTTTCGAAATAGCTACTTTCATTGTCATAGTGACGTTTTTTTCCTTTGCTTTATTAAACATTCTCTCCAAGAAAAAAGTCTTTGTTCACGCGGCGTATTGAATATCATTAAATTATTTAGTTATCATTATTAAAAACTGCAACGAGCGAAACATATGGGAGCCGGAGTCAGTAGCGTCATTAAGTACAGACTCACGGCCACTCACTCTGTCAGACTAGGCTTACATAAATACAGTAGGCTGTATCCATAGTAGTACATTAGTAAACAGTGGAATCATAAACCCGCACAACCCAACACATGAACCTCAGATACATGATGTTCTAGTCAGAAATACTAATAAGACATTCAAATACCGAAATGCATTAGAACATTAAAAAAATAAATATCGTCGCGCTTTCACAGATGCATGTTCAGCGGTTAAGGAGGCTAAACGAAAAGACGATGTCATGCCTTCGTGAAGAAAGCTTACTCATTATGCAAGATGCCGATAATGGCTTCTCCTTAACCATTTATGTTATTCTTGACACAATTAGTGCTGCACACGCACCTTTGCACTTGTGTAATGAAGCTAGAGAGCTGATGCACGATAGAGCTCATTACTGCAATTTTATTCATAGAATGCTACAAGACGATTATGAAGTATGTATAGACAGTGATCTCAATGCGACGTGCTTCCAACGCACTGTACGGCAAAAGTCTCTTTCGAAGTTGTGATAATCCAAGAAGCAACACTGCATTCAAATCAATGAAACACAAGAAGCTTTTGACGAACAATAACCTATACGTGCCGGCCGCGCTAAAACGATACCTATTCGGCAATAGTGTATATGTCCACGTACATACAGAACGACGGTGTTCACCGAGGAGGGAAACGACAAAACACGCGTGTGATTCAATTTACGCGCACATATGTTTTTGTGAGCGAATCGCCCAAGACTCACCTCGAACAGTGCGTTTTATAAACACCGCGTCACTTACAAAAACAACAATAATAAGGCAGGAGTAGAAGATTGCCTTGAGCGAAGAGGCAGAGTTCATGGCGGGATCTCACGGATTCAAACATCGTCAACTGGACAAATGAAACAAGTGTAACCATGGCAACAGCACGTAGTTAGTGCGCGTGAGCGAGACGAATAGGCGAAGTGCATGACCGCCCCTGTAAACCCGGGAAACTACGAATGAGAAGTGTATTTCCGTCACTTACAAATTCACGGCATTGTTCTGACACAAGTTATCTCGCGTGAGTAATCACTAAAAAACATAGCGCCAAGGAAAAAATGGCAGTATTGCACGTCGCGGCAGAACAATGAAAAAGGCGAAGATGGATGCCGGTTTCAAGCTTTGTTTTGAAACTAGTATCTCGAGCTATATCCCACAGTTTGCGTGAAGAACACGTGCGCAGTGGGATACTCCATGGGCGTGAAAGTGACGTTTCTTTAAAAATATGATGAGGAGCAATATCAGACTCACCGGATATTCGTACGAGAAGAACAGATGTGAAAAAAATAATAATAACCACAAAAGAAAGGGCCAGCGTGAAATGAATCATACTTAACGGCACATCACGGCAGAAAATATGTCTTGTTGGCAAACTAGAATTATGGAAATGGACTGGAGCTATGACACACAGACGAAGACATATAGACATAGACAACCAAGCTCTCCTTTGAGCGTTTGTGTCTACGTGTCTGTCTTCGTCCGTATCTCATAGCTCCAGTACTCTTGTTCAAAGTTGTTCGCGGTATCATTGTCTCACCGATACCATTGGGCTGTGTCAATGTTCTTGTTCTCTCTAAGGCGCACTAGAGGTTTCCCTAACATTCTACCCAAAAACTGAAAATAAATCAAATCCGTTGGCACGTATGCAAGTCACCTCCAATATGCATTATGTGACCGACGGCAACGTGAACATGTCTTTCTCCTTGAGGGCATCAAACTGTATTGTACTTATGTGACCTACTTGACGTAATGACTGTCAACTTGATTCAGAGCGTATTACGTTTTTCTTTTTTTGCTGTTTCTCTTTTGGCGTTTTTTATGCGGTATTTTAAACTGATGTTGTTTCACCACCGCGTAGGCCAGGGGTTGTTGGTCGGAAGAGTAGCTAATTAAATTTTAAAAAAATATATATGGTCGATTCATGACCGAAATGCGTTATCATTAATACTTGAAAACCCTTTTGGAACTCCCCTTCACAACGCTACACAATCCTTCAACGACCCTTCACAGACCCTCTACAACCCTTCGCACGACCCTACACAACGCTAACGCAACACATCGTACGCAGGCAAACCAGAGTATCGGGCTTGCTCCTATTCAGTTTGGCGGCGCCGCCTCGCAGCCTCAGCCTTCTTTCGTCGCCGATCCTCCGCACAGCTTTCATAGTCCATAGCGAGCGCACGCGGACACATCTGAAACTCTCGACCGCCACAGCTGCAGCTGCCACTGCCGCCGCGCAGGCGACGCGTCGAGATATCCACGTACACTCTCCTCCTCTGCCCTCGGAGCTCCTCTCTCCACTTCCGTGCCTGCAGACACAACTCGCCGCGACTTTTGCCTAGCGAGGACTCAAATGTTAACGCATTAGTAATACCTCCGGCGTTAACATAAGCGATTACACGTGTGATATGCACCTCTGGATGAACTTGCAGACATAGCAACCCTCCTAGCACGATGAGCCATACCTGCGTCGTTCGTTTAGGAACATGGACATGCTGCGAATATTTTCAGATATGCGAGAACCCACTGATGGAGCAATGTTGCGTTTGTTTTAAATCCCGCTAGCATTTATATTATGTTCAACGTTGTGCTAAAGAACAGATACAATGCAGCTTAGTGATGTATAAAATGTGTATTACTCATAGTAGTTCAATAACTGTAGTTGCAATGGCACCGATAAAGCTGAAGCCATCATCACCAATAGCGTACCAGGTGCACCAAGTTCGTATTTCACATTGCGAAAAAACAAAGTCCGAGTTGTAATAGTAGTCTACAAAGCCCGCGTGTGGTCAACACAAACATCTTTATTGGGCAGGTGCCAACCGGGGACTGAACTCGAACGGCACAGCAGCTGATGCGCGGAGCGCGTGCCTCCACTTCATCTTAGCCGAAAACATGAGTGACACAACAGCAGTTCGCTCGCGAATAATACTGTAATGGACTTCCAATAAAGCAACGAGCCGATGCGTCCAGATGATATTTTCTGGTCGCTCATTCAACAAGAGGAGAACCAGGGAGTTCATCAATGACAAGATATCTCCCGTTCGGCAATAAATAAATAAATAAATAAATAAAATACAATTAACAAAAATAGCTCGTGTGGCTCAGTGGTTAGCGTGCTGGCCACGTCACGTCGAGACTGGGAGATACTCGGGTTCGAATCCCAGCACCGGCTGTGCTATCTGGGGTTTTTCCTCAGATGCTTTCCGACATACGTCGGCACAGTTTCCTTAGAAGTCGGCCCAGGATGGACATTTCCCTAGGGCGTTAGTCGTGACGTTGTCCACCTCTGTGAGGCCGACAACGACCCTTTCGAAGAACGTTCACCTCCACCCGATCGACATTGAAAATAAACAGCTACTGAAATACGTGGAGACCTGCATGACCCACAGGGTACCTGCGGGTAACCTCCACTTGCCCCGATTTGCAATGTTGTGTGGGCTAGAGTGTTGGGCACGGGATGTTATTTTTTAGAAACCATCACGGGTAGAGGAATGGACGTGGCTAAGACGTTTTCCAAAAAGTTCAATGGAAACGATTTACGTAATGAGTAGCCCAAGCTACACACTCGTTTCGTTGATGGGTCACGTACTATGAAAGCGGTCAACGGGTACTACAGGTTCTACGGGTACTACAACCTCCAAGCACCCCATCAGGGACGGCCTTGGGGGTACTCACATCTCACGCCTGTGCTTCTTCTCGTCGCGGACAGGATGGAGATGGAATTAAAAAAAAAAAAAAAAACGGGATGCAGACAGATGCGGGTTTCATTTTGTAATGGAATGCGTGACTTGCACCTGCGGGTACGGATGTGGGTCAAACGATTCCGACCCGCATAGGACTCTGAAAATCTGTATTCGTCTGAGCGGCCCTGAACCTCGTGTTCTTCTTACGAACACCAATTGAAGTAGATTCAGTTTGTGACCTCAGTAACGGTGCCCATGGACTACCTAATGATTTTAATGATTAACATAAAAGAAAATGCAGGCAACAAAGAAACACGTAAACAAAAAGTACAGACGCCTAGGAAGCACAGCAAACAATAACACCAATACGGTACGATGAAAATGTATTACGACTGCCAGGACATCCGGAGTGCGCTTTCGATAAAAAAAAATGAGAGGACAGCATACAATAGGACTGTGTGTGCAAATACTAGGAAGGAGCACTAACGTAGGAAGCGAATGGCCATCTTGGTGATTTGACAGGCACATTTGAAGAAACGGACGAATAGACGATGACTGATCGGGTGATCGCGAGAACCTTCTGCATTGTGCGCAATACTGCCCCCTCTCCTCCCTCCCCACACAAGAGGGTAAAATATCTCAGCGCGAAGCAATGTGCACACCTCAGCTCGTTAAGCTGCATGGGAGCATGTAATTGACCCGTGTTTTAAAGTATTTCGTATGCGTTTTTGATGTATTGAAGATACATGATTGGGCAGCATTGAACAGTCCAGATTACGGCACCTTTAGCCAGGTGCTATGAGTATGGTATCACGAAAGAATTAATTTTAAATAATGGTGTACTCAAGAATATCGAGAGCTATTCAGGTATGTTATCGTTAGTAGTTTTACTTTTCTGGAACAGATTGTACGCGTGAGAGGATCTATAAGCCCACTTGCACGAACGTTGAGGAGGTTCATCAGTGGTGTCCTCAGTAGCTTCGAAAGTGCTTTGGGCACGCGCTACAGTCCTCAACGCCGCTCGTGCGTGAAGAACTACCGAAGCTCCTGAGGACGCCACTGAGGAATTTGCTTAACGTCCGTGCAAGCGGGACATGATAGCAATGTGCTGGAGCGCTATGCGAAGGAATAAGAAAATATGCTGGGAAACTTTGACGGCCAGAACAAGTAGACACAAAGAAGAGAGAAGCGCAGGCACTGAGAGGCTCCGCATTTCCCTCGGGAAATTTGGAGTTATACTGAGCAAGGCGGACACAGGAGAGGAGCCGGAGTTATAGCAAGTGGAAGGAGTCAGGAGAATTGGATGACATTGAATTCAGATTATGGTTTTACGTTGACAGAAGGGTGTAATTCGGTGACTCTAAACTAAAACACTCGAACGGATAGCTTAAAAGCTTCGCATGATTTGTAACGTGACAATGAATTGCAACGTTAACAAGTTGCTGAAGGTGCTTCAGATTCAGCAATCGTTGCTACAATGCTGTTAATATGAAGGATAATTTAAGGATAATCCCTGAAAGGATCATGAGTTTACTCATCCGTATTTATGTATTCTCGCTGTGAGCGATTAGAGTACAGAAATTTCAATCCCGCGCACACAAAATCATTCTAGTTTTCTGCGGATTTCGACACACGGCTCAATAAGTACACACAACGTGTACACATTTCGGACATATGATGAAACTAATCCAAGGTACCTGAGAAAAGCGGATCATATTTTCAACTATTCCTGCAAATGCTTTTCACAGAAAGACTGGGTACAACTGTTCATAAAGTGCGTTTGTATAATTCGAATATAGTTGTCAGAAAAGCATAATGTTGACACGACTGAAACAAGAAACTGTTTCCAATTCCTGATTCCAATAACGCTTTTCAATCAATTTTCCGGGGGTGTAAACTAATTATAGTGGCACCTAATTATAGTGACAATTATAGAAAAAAGAAAATTCAACACTAACCTTCTCCCTTATCGCTTGAGTGTGTAAAGATTGTGGAAGATCGCTGCAGTATCTGCAAAACGCTAATCAAAGGCAGCTCCTTATGTTTCAGAGATGAACAGCGGTGACTTATTTATATTATGATAACATGCTTCCAGTTTAGCCTCTTGTTCACAACTGAGGCTAGTAGTAAAGCTGTGCCTCATTGCTTTTGCACAAGAGTGTGTAACACTGCATCGTGTTCATCTCACTATAAAGCTGTTGTTGTTGCATCATGTGGTCCAAAAGAGCGCCAACACTTTTGTGCTTTGTATTGTGTCCCCTTCTGCCCCTCTCCCAACAACAACAACAACAATTATATTCCGACGATGAAGTGAGGAGGTTTTCTACTCTAGGAGTGGAACGCTACCCCATGGCTATAGGGGGTCTAATATGAGTGATGACAATGATGAGTGATGACAATGATGAGAGATGACGATGATGAGAGTGGCGATGGCGATCCTTTTCGTGATGGTGTGAATGTCCGAGAGCGCTGTCGGGGTCACAATGAGTCGTTTAGGCGAGTCGCCAAAAAAAAACAAAAAAAAAAAAACAACTACGCCCTCTCCCAAGTTTTCAGCACACCCCATCTCTAAATCGAATTTCACGTATTCTTATTTCTTGTGACGTAAAGTTACTTTTCATCCGATCTCAATCACTCGTGTGATTACTTAAATAAATAATATATATTATAATATGTAACCAGTCTAGTTTTTAAGATTGATGACACTCTCAATTACCCGAAAACCTTTACACTGCCATCGTTTTGTTAACATTTTGGCCACAGCGCGGTACTGTCACGTAGTATACTTAAACGGGAGAAGTGTTTCACAATCAAGTAGTACAACTAAATAGTGGTATAATCAAGTAGAAGTAGAAAGAAGAAAATAGGTATGCGGAAAATTTTTCCGTTGAAGAGTAGATGATGAGAAAATCTATTATTGAATTGGAGACTGGAGGAAAATTTATATAGGAATATCTAATTCACCTAATGATTCTCCCATCACGTCTTTTCTATTGAAGACAGGGCGGTGGGAAGAAGCACAAACTTCGACTACATCGCGTTATACTTTGCTTTTTAGTAATGGCCATAACAATATGTAAATAACGCAGCGACAGCATACAAACTATCTCTACTATTATGTACAAAGAGCTAAGAATATCTACGACCTACGATTCGTATGCACATGTACAAGGTAAGATTCAAACGTTGATAAGTAAATTTAAAAAATATGGAGAAATTGAATTGGGCACCCGACCAATTCTGCTAGTCCAAAGAAAAAAAAGGAGAAATACAAATAAAATATCAAAAAATAGAAAGAACAGAAACGCGTCGTAACACACGCACTCACCAGAACGTAGCCTCGGATTCAAACTTTCTTTTCGCTGTAAAATTCGGTTCTGATTATTTGCCTGTTGCCCGGCTCTCACTGCCTGGATGATAGCCACCGACCATCTTGCCCACGAAAGCTAACGGACACCAGCGAATCCAGTATGGTGACATATAGCGAAGAAAAGGTTACAGTTGTAACTGCTCCTTATCGGGAAGGATCTGCGAAGATGTTGTCACTACAGAGTAGAAGTACACGCTAACTGGCAACAGAGACAGTTGGCAATACAAACAGTCTCCCTCCAAACCGGCGTTTTAATGTTCGCCGGGGAGGGAGACAAAGTAGTGGGCACCTCCTCTTCGTTTTTAGGGCGAGGGCAGTACTATTTTTGAGATGTGATGTGGACAGTTATTGCGCTTGTCCCATCCTACAGTTGGCAATACAAACTAATTCTGCGGTAATTCAAGCTGCAATTACATGGCACACATTTCGCTTTCTGTGAAGCGGATCCGTTAAATGGGTTCGTAGGGCTCAGATATGGGGGTGTAGGGGGTACCAGCCGTGCCGGAAAACCGCGCGTCGACCTTGAGAAGCTGCGTGCGTCGGAAAACACTGCCTGCGCGACTTCAGTATTTTCTCGAATTCTTTTCGCTTCTTCCCCTCCCAGGCCGTTTGCCCCGTTGTCTCACCTCCCTTTTGCACCGACTTCGCCTTAATGTGGCCTTTACCCCGCAGCTCAGACACAGACTAGGGTATGCTTCAACCAGCTCGTGTTCCAACTGCGGCATGGTGGCGAGTAGAGTCACTAAATAAGCTACGCTTCAGAGTATCGACACTGAGCTCCAAGAGCGAGCATGCGCCATCTTGTTTCGGCACCACGCTACCCACACGCACGCGCAATGCGCACGTTAGCGCACGATGCCATCTGTCGTGCGCGAGTGAAACGGTCCTTTCGTTTGCAAGCACGAGTTCGCGGCCTTGAGCTCACCTTGACATCCTCGGGACGCTCTGGTTGAGAATACATGGATTATCGCACAACAATCATACACGCTTCTCTATCGCACAGGGAGCATTACGTTAGCCGTCTTTGATCCTCAACTGGGGATGATACCGGTGTGGTGCCGAAACAAGATGGCGGTCCTACTCTCCCTTGGACCTCAGTGTCGATACTCTGAAGCGAAGCTTATTCAGTGACTCTAGTGGCGAGCATTCAACACGACCTCATCGACTGCCCTCTGTACAGCACGGAGAGAGCAATGCTTCAGTCCCAACTGACCCGTATCAACAACAAGCTGCTCAGCTTTGCAGTCATCTTTGGTCCTTGTTCTAACCCCGTGCAGCACCGTCAATGCCTGCGCTCATTCTATCTGTTCTTGACGTCTACTAGCCTGCATGAACTCCTCTGACCTCACAGCTTTTGCCGTGCGGAATGCGGAAAAGTTATCTCCACAGCATTACAGCTCCGGTGGCCGACCGGATGAACTGCTATCCCCATCAGTTACGACGCACCCGCGTGTGTGATATCTTATTTGCGTGTGTCATGTGTGTGGGCAAGTGTGTATGCCCCATCTTTTTCATCGTCATCCCACTCATATGTGATCCCACATGCATTGATGGTACCGCAACTGTTGCGCTGAATCACCACATTCAGTCGTCATTCATGTAGTTGTTGTTGCCTCCGCGGACATCCCGAAAAGGCAGCTGTGTGATCGGCATCGCAATTAGCACACATAGCTTCTGTTTTGCTGGTGCACTCTTTCTGCTCGTGGTGTCCAGAGCATATTTTGCACTCTACCGGACCTTGACAGTGCCTTGACACATGTCCGAAGCGCTGGCATCTGTTGCACTGGGTCACGTTGAAATGTTCCGTTACTTTGTGTGTGTAGAATCCAATGTCTACTGGTTCCGGCAGTTGTGACTAAGAAATTTGAGTATGAGCCGGTCAGTCGGTAGTTTCTGTGTGGTGCCATCATCTTGTCGACAACACTGAAAGTATTGCCTGCGAACCGCAGCGACCCCAGCGTATTTGAGGCACAAAATAATTTGTTCTTCTGTACACTTCTTGTTGACACCTGAGATTCTTCAAACATTTCTTGAACAGGACGAGAGGACCTTTGGTGTCACTGGTATACCGCAGAAGCTCGTGAGCTTAGGGAGCGCTTTGGCTGCTGCTTGCGAGCCGACAGTCACAATTAGGATGCCATCTTCTCCCAGTCGATGGCTCTTGCGTTAATTCGTTCTCGCGTTGCTGCTAATATTTCACGAGCAAGCTCATTTGGATGGACACTAGTGAATCGCTTTCGTTATCTGGCTTGAACGTGATCGGGATATCTCTCTTACGATTCTTATTCTTATGTGACACAGTGACAAACGGTGTGTCGTCTTCTATGCTAAGGTCTTCGTTACTTATGATGGTCTGCCGGTCAGGCCTTGTCCCGAGACGGCTGACTAGATGCAATAGACTCCATGTCATCCTCCACTTTGGGTTTTCTTTTTCTTTTTTTTTTGAGGGGGGGGGGCAGTCAATAGAACACCCATTTGCAGTTTCCATTGATAGAGTAGGTGGGCGTGGTAGCATATTTCCCTGAGATTCCACGGCCATTCCAGGCATGTTGCAAATGCGAGCGCTGATGAAGCGCCGGTTGCAGCCTCACTGGCCGCAGGGGTCGCGAGCCCAAAGGCGATAGTGAAACAGTGATTAGGTACTGGCCCAATAGAAGCAGTTTTACGAGTATATCCGGTGGAACGCTGAAAGCGATCAGGAGCAATAGAATCGTACGTCTGCACGGTTCGACGTTTCTGATTCTGAACGTACGGTTCTAATTCTGAACTATTTCGGCTCCATTGCTGTATTTCTGAACTACGGTTTGGCCAGTAAGAATATATATAAAACCGGAAAGCAATATTAACACGGTGAAGCTGGACTACTGCGAAAGGTAAGATAATACTGAATAGTCACCTATGTAAATAAATATTGACGGCTGGTTACTTACGAATATTATCGGGAAAACCTTCCGCTTCTGGCTGATATAATAGTCCACGTGATTGCCGCCTTCATCTCTGTTTAATTTCTAGAGATTTCGTTCCTGTTGCACACATTCCGCCTGTTCTACAAAAGCCATTTTTGCCATTAAAGGTCGGGAACCGACAGGGGAAGAGAGCTCTACGGAAGCTGGCATTAATAACGTGGCTACATAACTCTTTTCCAAGAACATTCCAACATAGTTTAACTCCGTTCGCTGCTGCCTCTATAGCTTCCCGGGCAACAGTTCGGCCGCGGGCAATAACATACAGCGGAAATACGCATACCGCGGCAGCGCATACCACAGGAGCACACCGGTTCTGGATATTTAGCATTTGTCTTTCGCTGCCCATAGGAAGGTGATGTGAATAACCCACGTTCCATTTATGCAATGTTTGTAATCTTGCTTACAATCTAACATATGAAGGAGCTATGAACTGTGCCAAGCGAGCCCGCCGACTGTGTCGACTCCAAACGGCGGTTTCGACGTGTTGTCTGTGACACCTTTTGTATAGGTGAATTTGATAGGTGTGTATCTTCAGCACATAGCACGCTCCTAGCCAACCATCTTCCCGAATGACAACGTTCTCGCCCATGATTCGTTGATAACGGGAGGCAGAGCCTATTATGTATCTATTATGCATGGCTACAAAATGGGCTACGCCTCCCGTTTTCAACAAATCGGAGACGAGAACGTTGTCATTCGGGATGATGGTTGGCTAGGAGCGTGCCATGCAGTGAAGTTCATCTTGAAGAGGGTAAAGCAGAACGTTATGTGTACCTCGGCGTTGGCGTCTGATTGCGTGCTACAATTCTTCAGATGACGTAACGATGGATAGTGGTATCTGGACGGCGATGCGTCTACTCGCCCGGATACGAAAGAGAGTGCGTTTTTGTATTAACGCTGCATAAGTTATGAAGGAGAAGAATTGAACAATAAATTGTAAATAGAATTACGAAGCGTAGAACAATATTACATATATTAAACCTGTAACTAAATACATGCAGATAGGAGTTCTTACCTCCTTTAATGTCTGTGGGTGGTTTTCAAGTTGAGAAGTGGCGCTACGCTATGCTGGGTCTTCCAACTTCCGGTTCCAAGTTTCCCTCGTTTGGAGCAAAGCGAAAACTTTATAAACTCTGGCTTAAACGACAACCAAGACGAGTTCGCCTGGGAACGCCTGCCTCGCAAAGAAGTAAGGTACTTTAACAAATATTTCGCACGCACATTTCTGAGGACAAAAATAAGATTTCGTGACACATTGTTCGTGTTTCGATTTCGTTTTGCGCGCGCTTTGAAATCACGATCTTTTGCCGTGCCAAATGTTCCGTTACGATGCGGTCAATTTGACGCTTCAGATAACAAGGATAACAAGCAACATTTGAGATATGGCGCAAGAAAATATACAGGCAGTATTCAACGCAGCAATCTTGTGCATTCTGAGGACAGTCCGGACGTAATTGTTTCCTTTTAGCTTGGGAGGAAGCTGTGACTTTAGTTATATTCTTTTCGTATTACGAGTTGATAATGTTATCACAGCCACGCACAATTCAATATGGTAAGTACCTAGCATGGCATTTGGTGACAAGTGCCTGCCCCCCATTCTTGAATTTTCGTTTACGCTGATAATATTTTCTCAAAGGCGCAGGACCCTATAGGGTACGCGATACATTTAATGTCCTTCTTCCGAAATTAGTACAGTTAAACGATGCACATCCGCTTATTTTTACATTGAAATCATGCTCACACTATTCGACTCCAGGAGAACATCGAACCGGAAACGTAAATCCAGTTGACATTGCAACTTTCCTTCCGTCATTTTGAGAGAACACTGTTGACGCGGCTCTTGTTTTTTTCTTTTTTTTTTTTTCAATTAGAAATTTGTAAACGGCATACGTTCTATGGAGCACAAACGACGACATGGGATGCTTGCCCACAGTGGTCGCAGCACCTTACCCTACCCCTACCCTACCCCCAGTGTTGCGCACGTACACACACGCAAAAAATAAAAGGTCATCGCGCACATTGCATGTGACTAGGATGGTAGACTGAAAAATGTTTCGTCAGGGAGGGGGGCAGTTCTACGGGTTTCCTCCTTGTTTCCCTCTCCCAGATGCAGTACCAAAGAGACGATTTCGTGGGGGTTTGAACCCGTCCACTCTGGCGTCGCTCGTGATCACAGTTGTCTCGCCACGTTTTTAGGACGAGCTACGAATTATCTTTCCAGAAGCGGAGGATCTTTCAAAGGCGCGCGGAACAGAGGCCTCGCGCTTGCGCTGCGCTTCACGTGCGCCCGTCCTTATATAGCAGGAACTCATTTTATTCGTTGCAGAACACGCCGCAGCCAAAACACGAAAAAAAAAAGAAAAGAAAAACGTGTCACCTCAGCGCTCCTTTAAACGGGGAACTAAAAAATAATCGAAATGAAAGATACCGTTACCTTGAGAGTTGACAGTAATGCAAAAGGAACGATATTCTTCGGTTTCGTCGTTCGATCGCTTGTAAAAAAGAGGAGAAATCGTCATTCGTTGATCTTCTCGTTACCTCTTCTCTCGCTGTCATGAAGCCTGGCAATGCAGATCATTGATATGCAAATCGTTTGAGGAGACAGGCTATTCCACATCGCGTTACGGATCAATAGTGTTCCACTTGTATCACTGTCAAGGTAACGACGTCTTTCATTTCGCAAGGAGATATTTTGCAGTTCAGTGCCCTTCGGTCGCATCCGGACAACCCATCTGTTAAACAGATACCTTTATGTTCGGCATCGGCCCACAATCTACTTGGCCATATTTTTTCCCTAAAAAAAAGTGCTTATACTACGTACATGAATTTCAAAGACCAGCGCTGCTTCCGTAGCTGCAGAAGCTCCATGGCTAACGACATCATCGTGACGTCACTGCCTAACAGAAGGAGTGAGAGGGCGGCGCTCAGAGGAGAAAGGCACCGTCCATGGTGCCTCCGTGCTCCGATTGGTGTAGGGAATGACGTTTTCGCCTTTTTACAGAGAGAGAGAATTCCGACATACCCTCAACATCCACCGTCTGCTCTTGTCATGCATTCGATCGAATGACACTCACCCTACGCTATTACTTGGCGTGAGCGTTTCGATACAGTGGTCAGTGGTTCACGAAGAATAAAATGAAACCATAGTTTCGAAATCGCACAGAAAAGGACACGACCGTCCCTTTAAGAGAACCCAATGCGGTGGTAAGTCCACTCGCAATGATTAGACTATCCGTGTTCTACAGCAGAAAAAGAAAACGTCCGAAGTACAAAAGCATGCTCGAGTATGAGCCACGCGTCTGCAACAGCACTCTAAATTTCTCTTCGGAACTTGATACTGGTGAGACATTAATATTTCGTTGCCGACGATTTTGGACGTCGTCCCATTAGAAACCGAAGATGGTATGGCATCGAGTTTCGGCCGACGAAGTTTTGTAATGCTATTTCCACACACGGCGCCACCGGCGTAAGTGCGGTGCCGGCTTTGTTAAGCCTTGTCCCTATTGGTTACTGCATTGCAGAGATGTGATTTTTCATTATTTTCAATCTGCTCGAAAGGGAATATTTAGAGACTAAAGCGAAAGTAATGGGACAGTGCAGTTAATGAGTACCCGCGGCCAGTGCCGTGTATTAAAAGGGAGTCTGGTCATTAATGGGACCTGCATATACCTGAGGCTCCATCCACCTTATGAGGTATCTAGCCAATCACAGGTCGAAATACAATTTCCTTTTATTGCAGGCCTTCCAGTACTTATACCTCACCCTTATTTATTGGGTGCCACCATTTTGGAGAAACTCAATTGATTTGGATATACAGTCAACCCTCGATTTATGAACACCCTCGGTTCCTCGAAAAATCGTTCATAAATCGAGGGATTCATAAATCGAAAATTGCGTTAAGTGAGTACTGTCGAGCAAATCGAACAGTATTTCCGAGTTGGGATTGTGTTTACAATGCAATATATTGTGTAATTTTGTTTTCGACCATGCCTTCTGCTGTATCAACCTCACAAAGAACAGACGTTAGTGCATTCACACTCTGTTTATTATGCAATACTAAATTGTTT
Organism: Ornithodoros turicata; assembly: GCF_037126465.1. NCBI lineage: Eukaryota > Metazoa > Arthropoda > Arachnida > Ixodida > Argasidae > Ornithodoros > Ornithodoros turicata. Next base: position 136,047,154 of record NC_088202.1, on the reverse strand, counting down.
AATATTGCTTTGTATTTTAATGGTTTTGGATTTTTGGACTTTAATATTTGCTTTAATTTCTTTGGACCATGCATTCCGCTGTGTCAATCTTGGAAAGAAGAGATGTCACCACATTCGCACTCGACTGGTCTCCAATGTCTCCAATTTCCTCCGGGATTTTTAACCTCCGTTTATTAATCTCCGGGTGACAGCGACCACCTTATTCATCAATTGAGGTCAGCAACAATTGGTCGCCCCTTGTGCGACTCCGGAAAACCCGTTTGTTGTTCGGATTTCGAGGGGTTAAGAACCGAGGGTGCAATATCTGGAAAACGTTTTGTCCGTTCAGGCGTCATTCACAAGACCATGAAATAATTCCTTTAAAGGTTTCTGTTGACTTCGGAACGATCCGTTCATAAATTGAGGGCAAAAACGCTGGTCAACTCCTAGTTGGTTCCCAGAAATTCCATTCATTATTCGGATATCGAGGTTCATAAAACGAGGGAAAAATTAATGTTAAAAGTTTGGTTCCCTGTGATCGTGTTCATAAAACGAGGGAATTCATAAATCGAAGGTTCACAAATCAAGGGTTGACTGTAAACGGATATCACTGGTGACAGACCAAAATAACGGATTTTGCGCTTACTTTTATCAACGCCATCTGCATGGAAAGAGGCACGTTGCAGATGTTGTTCCCCTCGTAGCAGACGGCTGCCGGTCTGAACTTTTAAATCACGTAGCGTTAGTAGATTTAATCAAATATACGCAATGATGTGTGTATAAATAAAAATCAACGATATAATGCAAAATCTTACGCATCACGGGCGTTTTTCTTGCTATTTTCTTGGGATAGCGGTCTTAACTAGGCCTAACGGTAGCGACGAAACATCTCATTTTCGCGTAAATAATGATGACGGAGCGAAAGTTGAAGCTACTTTTGAAAATGCGTACATGATGATATATACTCACAGCACGGAATTAAAGTAGTCTGCGAAAATTTTTGTCATGAAATCACCGCTTCGCCGTTTCAAGCACCATCCTCCATCTTGGAGAAATTTAAGTGTCATGGTGGTCCCCACGGAAAACGGCAACCGATGAAAGGCGCCCAAGTTTGATTGACAGGTGGAGCCTCTTTTTTAGGCTCCTCCTAATGGCCAGACTCTCTTTTAATACGCGGCACTGCCCGCGGCGACACACCAGCTCTTACTTGTGCCGAATTTTGCAGCTATTCCTTGGAGAAGTTCGGCAGTTCGTGGCTCTACGTTGCGAGGCAACTAGCGGCGCGCCACAGTAGTCGGCCAGTGGAATAATTTTGTCTACATGAGGCTTCTCTAACGTTCGCCGGAATCTCAGCACACGGCAAGCCGCATTTAAAGGGGCACTAAAATGCAAAAACAAGTTTACTTCAAATCACGTTCCACGCTATGTTAATTTCGTACTTGTTATCGTAATTTAAAACTTTGTTTCCGTTAGGGAGCTACAATCGAAATTATACCGGGTTCTTTCTTGCTTCGGCGCTAAGCAGTGAACGTCGTTTCAGCTCGTGCATCGGTGCTTTTAGTTCGTGCTGCGCGTGCACGCACGTGCCACGCCATGCAGCAGTCCCGGTGAAAAACATATGTTGAATTCCAATAGCAGAGTCGGAGCAAGTGGCAGGCTCCGCAGTGGAGCGGCTTGATCTGGCCTAGAGCAAGTGTTCCGAATCTGCGACTGGAACACTTCCGCACAACTTGGAGTTAGCGCTGGGTAACCTCCCTTGGTGGATGGCGGCCAGAGACGGAGGAAGAAGAAGAAGAAGATGCTCATGTTCCATTATAACGCCATGTTTTGCAACGTCAAGGTCCTCCTAATCTCCTAACGTTGCCCTGGTAATGTCTGATTTTCGCTTCCTTCATGAAACAAAACCGCCAACGTACGACGCGAAATACTAGTCACGGCGAAGACGCGTTGCAAAGCAGCCATGTTGGCGAAATAGAGACAGGAAATAGGAAGCACGCGCGACAAGTGACACGTCACGTAGAGTTCCGGTTGAATCTGCCTATTTTGGCGGAGCAGTCTGGGTTGCTCCCTGGAGCGACCTTGGCTCGAATAGCTCGAATGCCGCTCCGAAGCTGCCATTGGAATACTCCAGAACTGTTCCCAATCTGCCAATCGAACAGACTTGATCTCGGCGGAGCAACAAAACTTGCTCCGGAGGCGCTCTGAATCTGCCATTGGAATTCAACAATAGTGCGCGTTACGAAGCGGACTGGCGTCGCTGTCCGAAGGACGTGAAAAGAAATGTTGTCCGTGGAACATTCGCGAGAACTGTCGCAGGCTGGAATTCAGTAAATCGGTGTTAAAAAATGAAGCACTGTGCATCATGCCGCGCATATACGGAACACTACGATCGGACCCGTTCCAAATCCACACGTCCACGATAGGTATGCGCGTGCTTCTCCTGCTGTCTCATTGGATGCCGCCAATCTTTGCCACCAGGGGATCCCACTCGTTGCCGCCAAAGACGGCTCTGTTTTCACTGCGTTTTTCTTCTACACGAGAGCGCTGTGTGAACTAATTTTCCTTGCATCATACCAATTGAAACACGGACTTTCATTTGAGAGCAAGTTGTTTTTGCATTTTAGTGCCCCTTTAACGTCTCTCAGAACGTGTCGTGACGTCCCTCCTCTGTCCCTTTCTCGGGTTGCGTTTTTTCACTATGTACCAGCTGGCCTGCACCCTTGCCCTTTTGCCATCTTAAATATACCCAGCCACCAACTTGCTGGCGCCCTCCACCACGTTCGAACCCGCAACTTTGACATCACTTGGCAGGAACGCTAACAACTGATCCATCGAGCGCGGTGGTTGGAATGAACTTTGACAATTTCGGCATACTTGTGTTTTTTCTTTTTTATACGTGTTGAGATCGTATCCTTATTGAACGACATCGGCCAGCGGCATGGCCGGCCGGTCGAGCACCAGAAACGAGCCCCGCTCATTGGTGGTAGCCATGCAACGTCGTGCTGAAGACTTGGAGGTGGTAGGTTCGAATCCTACCACCGGCTGTGCTGTCGGAGGTTTTCCCCGGGTTTTCCAAAGACTTTCCAGAGGAACACGGCGTAACAACCTGTTAATCTGTGGTATAGAAGAAAAGCTACTGAGACGCAGAACGACCTCTTGAATGGTTGTCAAAGACAATATCTTTCGCAATCGCCTGAAAGTTAATCCTACCAGTATAGAACGTGTGCATCGGCTCGTGGGAACATGGGACAACATGGGAAAACGCGCCCTGTAATCCTGAAACTATTCAACTTTACAGAATATCTGAAAATTTCAAGGAATTGTTGGCGGTTAAAAGGGTCCGCCTTCTCGATCAGCGGGTACTTACCGCTACGAGTGCGACAGACACGTGAAAATTTGATGACGAGCGCCTCAGACGAAAAAGTACGAGGTAATAAAGTACGCTTAATTTACGACAAGCTGTTTCTTAACGATACCATTTATATTTGGAATCCTAATGCTCAGCAAAGGGAGCTTGTTAATGCCAGGGACACATTGGCCTCTGCTGATGCACACTATCAACCCTCCCACACCAACAATTCTCTTCTGGAGAATGAACCACACGCCTCAGCATCTGTAGTTCGCGTTTCAAGATCTCAATCACGCCTCACTTCCATTTCTCGCACACGACCGCATTCTACGGGCATTTCTGCTCACTTTGGCAACATTCGTAGTGTTGTTAATAAAGTTATTGAGTTACAATCATTAGTTGATGTCATTGCTTTAACTGAAACGTGGCTTAACCCCATGTATCAGTGACAATGAAATCCTGCCTAATTGTACTGTGTTCCGACGAGATCGAGAAGACCGTAGAGGCGGTGGCGTTTTGTTAGTGTTCTCCTAATACTCTATCACCGCAGTCCATCCACATTCCTTGTTATCTTGAAATTTGTTGGGCACGTGTCCAATACTTGTCTCGTAACATTATTTTTGGTGTTTGTTGATTGATTGATTGATTGATTTTAAAAGAAAAAAATGGAGATGGTAGTCTCGAGCCACTCGGGACTGGCTACTCCAGGACGCGTTATTAATAAAAGAAAGGGAAACTACACTAACCTCGACGCTTTGAAACGCTTTGAAAGAATAAATGAGAACATCATCACCGAGCTTGTCACCAAAAGCGAAGTCTCAAGGCACTAAAAACAAAGAGTGTCACAATGTGTGTGTGTGTGTTTTGGTGTTTGTTACCGGCCGCCAAACCATTCGAAATTTGTTGATAATCTACATGTTGTGCTATGCAGTTTAGTCACGAATTATCCATTACATGACCTACTTCTTATGGGGGATTTTAACTTCCCTAAAACTTCAATGGCATAGTGTTCTTCAGTACCAATGTTCTCAGGAAGAGCGCGGCTTTGTTGAATCGTGTCACGCTTTCAACCTTGAACACAGCCTATACTCGCGTGTGCAATGTTTCGTCTAATATTCTTGACCTGGTCCTCACTACAGCACCAGACATTTCCTCTCTTGTATCTTTATTTACCGGCCCGAGTGATCACAAATACATCCACCTCTCAGTACCTATGAATGTTACACACTCTAAAAAATAAACTTCACCACATAGCACGCTTTTAGCCAACCATAATCTCGAATGATATCGTTATCTGCCCTGATTTGTTCAGGACGGGAGGCGTACGCCTTTTTTGTGACACTTATGCTGTTCATAATTGTTACAAAAAAGGCGTACGCCTCCCGTTTTCAACAAATCAGGGCAGATAACAATATCATTCGAGATTATGGTTGGCTAGGAGCGTGCTATGTGGTGAAGTTCATTTCTAAGAGTGCACGTTTAAGTAGTCGTCGCAAAATCATGAAAGACTACAAGAATGGGAAATTTTGATGCCATTAACGCGGAACTTCCCAGTGATGTTCCTCGAATATTTCCTCAACTTATGTCATTCAAGGTCGGTCGAAGAAAATCTATCTTTATTTAAACACAAATTAGCTAACTTACCTATACCTACCTACGCTGAGAATACCCACGTTCCTACTGTATCACAGTATCCGTGAGTGTGTCGAATGCGGTACTACGGTTCAATAACACATTAAAAGCGCCTTCAAAATTAGAAAAAGAGATTGTACAAGAAAGCCAGACTTCGGAAAAACGATCACGCGTGGAGTGGATATTACGCAGCTGAATCCAATTTTAGGGTTAATATGCTTTCAGCTAAACGTTCGTTTTATCAACATACATTACCTTCTATGCTGCGTGATAACCTCAGGAAATTCTGGAACATATATAGTTGGGTCAAGTCAGTAAGAAACATTACGCATTCATGATCCTTCTGGTGCTTCGGTAACCGATCAAGACTGCGCTATGGTGCTGAACGATTACTTCGCTTCCGTTTTTTCTGTTGATACTATTACAACTACACTCTTAAAAATGAGGGGGGGGGGGGGGGGTGATGGCAGGATAGGCTCGCCGTTGTTGGCCACACAGAAGTGGGCGTCGTCACGACTATAGCAAAAAAAAAAAAGAAAAGGGGAGGCGGAGCCTATTCTGTGCCGTGCATAATGGACAAAATAGGCTCCGCCTCCCGTTTTCAACAAATCAGGGGCGAGAACGTCGTCATTCGGGATGATGATTGGCTAGGAGCGTGCTATGTGGTGAAGTTCATTTTTAAGAGTGTACCCCTTCCTATACGCTACCAGATCTCCCCGCCATGGGTAACATTGACATAACGTACTATGGTATCTCGAATTTAATTAATAACTTGAAGACCAGTTCATCATGTGGACACGACCGTATAAACTCCAAGATGTTAAAGAATACAAAATCCATTATCGCGGAATTTCTGTATCTTATCCTAACCCAGTCATGTGCTACAGGTGGCATTCCTTCTGATTGGCTAATCCGGAAGGTTATTCCAGTTCACGAGGCTGGTGATAAGCTAAATCCACGCAATTATAGGCTCATTTCCCTCCCCAGTATACCATGCAAGTTGCTCGAGCACCTTATCGTCTCGCAGGTTTTAAATTTTCTGGAAAGTAACAAATTATTTTTTAGATGTCAGCACGGTTTTCGTAAGGGTTATACGTGCGAAACCCATTTATCTGCTTTTAACCAACGATATATTATCTAGTCTTGATTCCGTCTTACAGATTGACGCACTCTTTTTGGACCTTGCCCGAAGGCCTTTGACAGGGTTTCCCACACTAAGCTATTCTCCAAACTCTCACGTCTCAACGTAGAACCGTTTATACTTGCATGGATAACAAAATTTCTAACGAATCGCAAATAGTACGTTGTCGCTAATTCTTCACGTTCGACACTGCGTCCAATTACATCGGGCATCCCTCAGGGCTCTGTCATTGGAGCACTCCTATTTCTAATATACATTAGCGACCTACCGTCAGGTGTCTCCTCTAGAATACTTTTATTCGCCGACGACTGCGTGATATCCCGAACGATAGCTGACTTCTCTGATGCCTGTAACTTACAGAGTGTTCTCGATATAGTTTATTCTTGGTGTACTAATTATCAAATGCCAATTAATGCTATACTAAGAGTAAAGTTTTTGTCCTCTGCTCGAAGTCAGTCTAAATAATTTAATTATCATCTTGGTCCTGCCGTGTTAGAACGTGTTGTCACCTACAAATATCTTGGCCTTCACTTTTACAGCAATATGTCATGGTCAGTCCACGTATCACACATTGTAGCCGACGCGAAGTGGACATCAGGATGCTTGCGAAGAAAAGTTCGACTCTGCAGTACGAGTGTTAAAAAACTAATGTATGTAAGACCAAAATTGGAGTATTCTCCTATTTGGGACCCCTTTCAATCTAATCTATCGCAAGCTATTGAATCAGTACAAAAAAGCCGAGGAGTCCGCTTTATTTTTAGTCATTATTCTCCCCACAACAGTGTCTCCGTTATGAGACGGAAAGCCGAGCTTCCCCTCTTGTTTCGTCGTCGTACGATCTGACCCTTCACTCTTTTCCATCAAGTATGCTATAACAGAAACTTACATGCAGATTTATTGTCGGCTCAATGAGAGGAAGTCGTCCCCATACCATCGTCATCATGTATTTTTTTCTCTCTCTCTCTATTGTCTAGTGCCGACTATACGAAGGGCGTTCAAGTCAAACCGGGAATTTTCATTTTTCGCAAAAGTAAAATGAACTTGGAGGCGAGAAATTAGTTTTATTTTTCAACGTAATCTCCAGCTGCACTAATGCACTTGTCCCAGCGTTTCACGAGGGCTTGGATGCCAGCAGCGTAGAAATCCTTACGGGCGCGTAGCAGCCATGATCGGACCGCATTCTTCTAGTTATAGATGTAGTTAAACTACATTGCAGTAGTTAAAAAAGTAGTTTTAACTACTCCACCGAAAAGTAGTTGAACTAATAGTTAAACTACTCAATCACAAAGTAGTTAGTAGTTATAGTTAAACTACTGTAGAAGTAGTTAGTGGCCATCACTGGTGCAAACAAATGTTGTCCGTGGAACATACGCGAGAACTGTTGCAGGCTACAATTCAGTAAATCGGTATTGAAAAATGAAGCACTGCGCATCATGCCGCGCATATTCGGGACACTACGATCGGACCCGTTCCAAATCTACACGGCCACGATAGGTAAGCGCGCGCTTTCTCCTGCTGTCTGATTGGATGCCGCCAATCTTTGCCACCAGGGGATCCCACTCGTTGCCGCCAAACACTCTGTTTTCACTGCGTTTTTCTTCTAAACCGCAGCGCTGTGTGAACTAATTTTGCTTGCATTATTCCAATTGAAACACGGACTTTCATTTGAGAGCAAGTTCTTTTTGCATTTTAGTGCCCCTTTAACGTCTCTCAGAACGTGTCGTGTCGTCCCTCCTCTGTCCCTTTCTCGGGTTGCGTTTTTCCACTATGTACCAGCCTGCCTGCTGCACCCTTGCCTTTTTGCCATCTTAATTGTACCCAGCCACCAACTTGCTGGCGTCCTCCATCCAGGTTCGAACCCGTAAATTTGACATCACTTGGCAGGAACGCTAACAACTGATCCATCGAGCGCGATGGTTGGAATGGACTTCGACAATTTCGGCACACCTTGTGGTTTTTTTTTATATACGTGTTGAGATCGTATCCTTATTGAACGGCATCGACCAGCGGCATGGCCGGCCGGTCGAGCTCAAGAAACGAGCCCCGCTCATTGGTGGTAGCCATGCAACGTCGTGCTGAAGACTTGGAGGTGGTAGGTTCGAATCCTACCACCAACTGTGCTGTCCGAGGTTTTCCCTGGGTTTTCCAAAGACTCTCCAGAGGAACACGGCGTAACAACCTGTTAATCTGTGGTATAGAAGAAAAGGCTACTGAGACTCAGAACGACCTCTTGAATGGTTGTCAAAGACAATATCGTTCGCAATCGCCTGAAAGTTAATCCTACCAGTATAGAACGTGTGCATCGGCTCGCGGGAACATGGGACAACATGGGAAAACGCGCCCTGTAATCCTGAAACTATTCAACTTTACAGAAAATCTGAAAATTTCAAAGAATTGTTGGCGGTTAAAAGGGTCCGCCTTCTCGATCAGTGGGTACTTACCGCTACGAGTGCGACAGGCACGTGAAAATTTGATGACGAGCGCCTCAGACGAAAAAGTAAGAGATAATAAAGTACGCTTAATTTACGACAAGCTGTTTCTTAACGATGTCATTTATATTTGGAATCCTAATGCTCAGCAAAGGGAGCTTGTTAATGCCAGGAACACATTGGCCTCGGCTGATGCACACTATCGACTCTCCCACAGCAACAATTCTCTTCTGGAGAATGAACCACACGCCTCAGCACCTGTAGTTCGTGTTTCAAGATCTCTATCACGCCTCACTTCTATTTCTCGCACACGACCGCATTCTACGGGCATTTCTGCTCACTTTGGCAACATTCGTAGTGTTGTTAATAAAGTTATTGAGTTACAATCATTAGTTGATGTCATTGCTTTAACTGAAACGTGGCTTAACCCCGGCATCAGTGACAATGAAATCCTGCCTAATTGTACTGCGTTCCGACGAGATCGAGAAGACCGTAGAGGCGGTGGCGTTTTGTTAGTGTTCTCCTAATGCTCTATCACCGCAGTCCATCCACATTCCTTGTTATCTTGAAATTTGTTGGGCTCGTGTCCAATACTTGTCACGTAACATTATTTTTGGTGTTTGTTGCCGGCCGCCAAACCATTCGGAATTTGTTGATAATCTACATGTTGTGCTAAGCAGTTTAGTTATGAATTATCCATTACATGACCTACTTCTTGTGGGGGATTTTAACTTCCCTAAAAATTCAATGGCATAGTGTTCTTCAGTACCAATGTTCTTTGTTGAATCGTGTCACGTTTTCAACCTTGAACACAGCCTATACTCGCGTGTGCAATGTTTCGTCTAATATTCTTGACCTGGTCCTCACTACAGCACCAGACATTTCCTCTCTTGTATCTTTATTTACCGGCCCGAGTGATCACAAATACATCCACCTCTCAGTACCTATGAATGTTACACACTCTAAAAAATAAACTTCACCACATAGCACGCTTTTAGCCAACCATAATCTCGAATGATATCGTTATCTGCCCTGATTTGTTCAGGACGGGAGGCGTACGCCTTTTTTGTGACACTTATGCTGTTCATAATTGTTACAAAAAAGGCGTACGCCTCCCGTTTTCAACAAATCAGGGCAGATAACAATATCATTCGAGATTATGGTTGGCTAGGAGCGTGCTATGTGGTGAAGTTCATTTCTAAGAGTGCACGTTTAAGTAGTAGTCGCAAAATCATGAAAGAGTACAAGAATGGAAATTTTGATGCCATTCACGCAGAACTTCCCAGTGATGTTCCTCGAATATTTCCCTCAACTTATGTCATTCAAGGTCGGTCGAAGAGAATCCTTCTTTATTTAAAAACGAATTAGCTAACTTACCTACCTACCTACGCTGAGAATACCCACGTTCCTACTGTATCACAGTATCTGTGAGTGTGTCGAATGCGGTACCACGGTTCAATAACACATTAAAAGCGACTTCAAAATTAGAAAAAGAGATTGTACAAGAAAGCCAGACTTCGGAAAAACGATCACGCGTGGAGTGGATATTACGCAGCTGAATCCAATTTTAGGGTTAATACGCTTTCAGCTAAACGTTCGTTTTATCTGCATACATTACCTTCTATGCTGCGTGATAACCCCAGGAAATTCTGGAACATATATAGTTGGGTCAAGTCAGTAAGAAACATTACGCATTCGTGATCCTTCTGGTGCTTCGGTAACCGATCAAGACTGCGCTATGGTGCTGAACGATTACTTCGCTTCCGTTTTTTCTGTTGATACTATTACAACTACACTCTTAAAAATGAGGGGGGGGGGTGATGGCAGGATAGGCTCGCCGTTGTTGGCCACACAGAAGTGGGCGTCGTCACGACTATAGCAAAAAAAAAAAAAGAAAAGGGGAGGCGGAGCCTATTCTGTGCCGTGCATAATGGACACAAAATAGGCTCCGCCTCCCGTTTTCAACAAATCAGGGGCGAGAACGTCGTCATTCGGGATGATGATTGGCTAGGAGCGTGCTATGTGGTGAAGTTCATTTTTAAGAGTGTACCCCTTCCTATACGCTACCAGATCTCCCCGCCATGGGTAACATTGACATAACGTACTATAGTATCTCAAATTTAATTGATAACTTGAAGACCAGTTCATCATGTGGACACGACCGTATAAACTCCAAGATGTTAAAGAATACAAAATTCATTAGCGCGGAATTTCTGTATCTTATCCTAACCCAGTCATGTGCTACAGGTGTCATTCCTTCTGATTGGCTAATCCGGAAGGTTAATCCAGTTCACGAGGCTGGTGATAAGCTAAATCCACGCAATTATAGACTCATTTCCCTCACCAGTATACAATGCAAGTTGCTCGAGCACCTTATCGTCTCGCAGGTTTTAAATTTTCTGGAAAGTAACAAATTATTTTTTAGATATCAGCGCGGTTTTCGTAAAGGTTATCCGTGCGAAACCCATCTATCTGGTTTAACCAACGATATATTATCTAGTCTTGATTCTGGCTTACAGATTGACGCACTCTTTTTGGACCTTGCCCGAAGGCCTTTGACAGGGTTTCCCACACTAAGCTATTCTCCAAACTCTCACGTCTCAACGTAGAACCGTTTATACTTGCATGGATAACAAAATTTCTAACGAATCGCAAATAGTACGTTGTCGCTAATTCTTCACGTTCGACATTGCGTCCAATTACATCGGGCATCCCTCAGGGCTCTGTCATTGGAGCACTCCTATTTCTAATATACATTAGCGACCTACCGTCAGGTGTCTCCTCTAGAATACTTTTATTCGCCGACGACTGCGTGATAGACCGAACGATAGCTGACTTCTCTGATGCCTGTAACTTACAGAGTGTTCTCGATATAGTTTCTTCTTGGTGTACTAATTATCAGATGCCAATCAATGCTATACTAAGAGTAAAGTTTTTGTCCTCTGCTCGGAGTCAGTCTAAAGAATTTAATTATCATCTTGGTCCTGCCGTGTTAGAACGTGTTGTCACCTACAAATATCTTGGCCTTCACTTTTACAGCAATATGTCATGGTCAGTCCACGTATCACACATTGTAGCCGATGCGAAGTGGACATCAGGATGCTTGCGAAGAAAAGTTCGACTCTGCAGTACGAGTGTTAAAAAACTAATGTATAGGACATTTGTAAGACAAAAATTGGAGTATTCTCCTATTTGGGACCCCTTTCAATCTTATCTATCGCAAGCTATTGAATCAGTACAAAAAAGCCGAGGAGTCCGTTTTATTTTTAGTCATTATTCTCCCCACAACAGTGTCTCCGTTATGAGACGGAAAGCCGAGCTTCCCCTCTTGTTTCGTCGTCGTACGATCTGACCCTTCACTCTTTTCCATCAAGTATGCTATAACACAAAGCTACATGCAGATTTACTGTCTGCTCAATGAGAGGAAGTCGTCCCCATACCATCGTCATCATGTATTTCTCTCTCTCTCTCTATTGTCTAGTGCCGATTATGCGAGGGGCGTTCAAGTCAAACCGGGAATTTTCATTTTTTGCAAAAGTAAAATGAACTCGGAGGCGAGAAATTAGTTTTATTTTTCAACGTAATCTCCAGCTGCACTAATGCACTTGTCCCAGCGTTTCACGAGGGCTTGGATGCCAGCAGCGTAGAAATCCTTACGGGCGCGTAGCAGCCATGATTGGACCGCATTCTTGACCTCGCCGTCGCAGCCGAAGTGGCAGCCCCCAAGGAACGCCTTCAGTGGACCGAAGAGAAGGAAATGGCTCGGGGCGAGGTCTGGACTGTAAGGGGGATGTGGCAGCAACTCCCGGCCAAGTTCCTGTAAGGTGCCTGTCGTGAGATGTGCGGTATGCGGGCGTGCATTGTCCTGAAGGAGGAGGACTCCTTTGGTGATGGGGCCCGAATTTCCGAAACTGGAAATGTTCATGAGTGATAGTGTTCAACGTTCCCACAGAAAGGTCCGTCTTTCGAGCCAGTTCGAGACATGTTATCCGTCGGTTCTTGAGGATCGGGCGCTTCACAAGTGGGATGTTCTCAGGAACTCTGACACTGGGCTCTGAGCCGTCCCGGCCGGGATCGTCCTGCACTGATGTACTGCCGTTTCGGAACCGTTTTCACCACTCAAACGCTTTGCTGCGGCTAAGTGTATCGTGTCCATACTGAGCCTGAGGTCTTCTGTGAATTTCAGATGACTTTATGCCTTCATTCACGATAAACTTCATGACAATTCGCTGTTCGATGTGCGCGCTCACCTCGTTGACGGACCATCTTGTCCAGCACGCGTCTTCTGTTTTCTTCAAACTTTGGACCACCATGTGGTGAACGCGGAGACCTGTCGCGTGTGCAAATGACGAAAAAGAAGTAGCGCGAGCCATTTGTACACTCAGGAGACAGAAAGTCCCGGTTTGACTTGAACACCCCTCGTAGTTCACCACGTCTCGACCATCCTTACACAGTAATGTGTCCATTGTGTTAACACGATAACTTCATGAATCATTCTTACCCCGTGTAGTTCGAAACTGGAATGACCTTCCCCGTGACACGGCTGCAGTTAGAGATCCTCACTCGTTTAAGCAAAGGAAGGACTGATCTTCTGGCCACCTCCAATATATATATATCATTGTTACCTATTGTACGGTACTCATAAAGAATTCATTTCATCGGCCAAGGAGTTGATTGCGTTCTGCCTGTCATATCATCTTTTTCGTTACTACTAATCCTTGCATAAGTTATGATATTTTGACAACATATAGTTCACTTTGTCGTTAAGGTATAGATTGTTCTATTATTATGATTGATAGTATTATTATCCATCTTCTTTGCTAGTATTCCGACAACTGTCTTGTTAATATGCAGCTCTGTCGTGTCTTGTGTCTTGTCATTGTCGAGTAACTCATTATGCTTAGATCTTCTTATGAAATGTATAGTATTTCGCTAACTGCTTCGATAACTTGCAGAATTGTTATTATCTCTAACTAGGAACTCACCACTCCGTCATGTAATGCTCCTCTGGGGCCTTTGATTTGCTCTAAATAAGTAAGAATGTCGGCATAGTTCTCCCTGAAGTCGGTCAAGGACGCATACTAACCCCCCTGTCTCCCACTCCTTCCTGCTGTCCTCTCTCCATCTGTCCACGTCTGTACGCCGCTCATAGTCACAGTTGCTTCGCGGCGCTAACACTTAATTTAAAAAATGCATATTTATTGAAAATACATATTTATTATTAAATTATATTTATTGATTATTGTGGAGAATGTCATTTCCCACCCAATTTACATTACGCGAAAAGTTGAACTGAGATACCTGCGATTATGCTATCCTTTAAAAAATATGGTGGGCGTCGTCGACAAATACTGATTACTACTCCGCAGCCTTGATATCCACTCTTATCTAACCAATCCAATCCTTAGCAAACAAGGAGTTACAAAACAGTTACAAACAAATACTGTCATTAAAGGATCGTTGTCGGCGTCTGCGCCAAACACAAAGCCTACTTCGGCGCCTCACATAGTTTTAACTACGATACATGAAGGTATCTGCAAACTTAGCAAGCTAATGCAAAGCCATCGGGAAAAATACAGCCGGGAATACGAAGTGTGCTTCGGGCTATGCATGTTTTATTCAAGCATGGCTAGATGCTGCGAGATTAGAGTGCGTCACGCCATGAAGCATTTACTCGTTTCAGTAATAGCGCCTGTTCATTCGCCTTTTTTTTAATATCATTATTATTATCCGCTCGCACCCAGGGAGCAAGCAGGTGGGTGTTGGATAGGTGCGATCGTCATGATATGCGAGTGAGAGAAAATGAGATAGAGCCAATCGCAGTGATACACAAAGAGGATGACACGAGGCACAGAGGTCGTATTCACAAAGGCAACTAAGGTGTCTACAGCCAAACGCATCTTGACAAGAAGTGCTCGCACGGTGCCTGCTCCGTTTGGTTTCCTCACCTGACATATGACCTGCCACTATTCCTGACCTGACCTGACTATCGTCTGCTTCATTGTATCTCATGCAGACGACTTCAAACACACAAATGCTGTGCAACTGTATGGAAACGGATTTACTAAAGTAGGGGTGGGGGGTGGGGTTCTCTTTTATATTTTTTTCACTTTCGGGGAGCGGGAGGGGGGGGGGGTCTGTTTATGGGAGTAGCCGAATTTGTTGTGTGACGAATTCAACCTCTCCCTAGCATTTTACTTACTTCATCAACATCAACATCAACGGATTTATTATTCTTCCTCTGAGTCGGCCAATCATGTATTGCACCTCCTGTAGACCTAAGCCTGAATATTGGAATAATGTACGTATCCTCTACAACTCTGAATTTTTATACAGGGTGCGTCATTAAAAACTGACCATAATTTTTATAAAAAAAGCTATGAGAGCAGTATAGATGTAGTGTTTGCAGTTGAGTTCTACTGCAAGCCGGGCATCCTCTAAAAGAAACCGTGCAACTACGAGATGACTAATTAACTAAAATTCATTAATTAACTTTTTAATTGGGCAATTTCGGGCAAAAGCGATATGGCAGATTGAGAGACTATACCAGTCGCAAGCCATTTTCGTTTAACAAATCCTGAAACCCACACGTGCGTTAAAACATCCATCCCCAAATTTCGATACATATGGCAAAGGTGCAAAGTTTTACAAAACGGACAGCGGAGGGACAAACAGAAACGAGCGCCACTAACAACTTTAATACAATGAAGGAAGAAAAACACACTGAAGCCGGAGCAACCACAGCTAACCCTGGAAGGCCCGCCTACAACCACTATCTCTTAGCGAGACAAAAACACGTGCAGCATATCAAGCTCCCTCCCGCTCAGGGCAACCGAAGGCTGGCTCACACACCGCTCGCTACCAAGCCGCCAGATATGATAAGCTTCTATCACTTCCTCGCTACCTCGCTAAGAGATAGTGGTTGTAGGCGTGTCTTCCAGGGTTAGCTGTGGTTGCTCGGGCTTCAGTGTGTTTTCTTTCATCATTGTATTAAAGGTACTGTAAAGCAACAGGCCTACAATTTTATATTGACGGCTCATTTGACAGCCTGGGTGCTCATTACACAAACGCTACAAATTTCGTTCAAATCCACCCCATAGTTTTTTTAGAAAATTAAGTTTCAATATTACGGGCAACTCTGTGCCTAAGGCCCGACACGAACTCCGCAGTTCCCGCCATGTAGGGCGGCTGACATAAAC
This sequence comes from Ornithodoros turicata, assembly GCF_037126465.1. Taxonomy (NCBI): domain Eukaryota; kingdom Metazoa; phylum Arthropoda; class Arachnida; order Ixodida; family Argasidae; genus Ornithodoros; species Ornithodoros turicata. The sequence continues at coordinate 136,031,425 of NC_088202.1, read as the reverse complement.
ATGCAAATGACAATGGAGTGTACAGCGACATCTCTGGACCGCTACGATCACCACACCGGCTTGCTGGACGTGGTGCATTTTTGCGTAGGTGGCTTTCATGGTGATTCTGCTGGCAGGTTGTTACTCATTTAGCGATCTACCAATGTTCTTGCATTTTGAGACACATCAACTACCTCTTTTGAACAAACTTTTAAAAGAAAGTTCATGAAGCCGGCTACTTAGCCTATGACTTAGCCGATAGAGGGTTGGGGACATGTAACACTGTTGCTCGACGAATAGGCGATTGTTTCCGACCAGGTGACGCAACGCGTCTTTTCACAGTAATTTCGGAAGTGATTCAAAAATATTTAGAATTCTCTGTCGCACACAAAATTTGCACTATGGGTTCCTTTCGGCAGAAGCTTTCAAATGCCGCTGCCAATATTAACAGCGTGCGTGCTGCTTTACAGTAGCTTTAAAGTTGTTAGTGGCGCTCGTTTCTGTTTGTTCCTCCGCTGCCCGTTTTGGACCAGTTTGCAGCGTTTTTTGCACCTTTCCCATGGAATACCAACTAGCCCAACGGTCCGCGTTATTCGATATACAAATGAGCCGAAACCGGAACCGCAGTGACCGGGAACACGGGGAGTACAGCCAACACCACCCATAGATACAGAAAGCCTGCGCGCTCGTCAACGTGACGTAGCAATTAAGAGTCAGCCAATCACGATCGTGTTTTCAACGGCCGTAGCGAATCACGAACGTGATAGAACGTCCCCGAGTACTAAATGGGAAAACTTGGAAAATAAAGCGCAAAACGGTCTGAATCTTTCTCAAAAATGATTCTCTCGAAAGCCTCTTGCGCTTTCTGTCGAAATGTTTAGGTCTGCAGGTTCCAGGTGAGCTGCAACCATCTGCGGGTTCTTGAATGCGCAGAACGGTGAATCGCAGTAGCAGACGAATTCTGACTCTTCAGTGACAGAGGGAGAGGAGGCAAAGCATCCGTCGGTGTGTGTGGTGCACTCGTCAGGCGCGGTTTTTCGGTTTTGGCTCACTTGCACATATAGGTCGAGAAGTTACCCGTCAAAAAGAACTCGTTACAAGTTAAGTTACCGTGCGAAAAATGTAACTAAGTTAAAGGGACTATGAAACGATTTTTTTCTTCGTTTCGTTCGAAAGAAGACATTTTTCTGAGTCTAGAACCGAAATTTTACTTTCGTTTCTAGCGGATTTCTCGGGAGCGAATTTAAACGGAGCGGCGAAGGGAGGACAGCTGGCGCCGCGCCGTGACGAGCTGCCGAGCGGAGACACAACGGGTAACTTGACGCGACCACGGCCGGCTCAGCAACACGTCATCGTGACGTGTTGCCGAGCCGAAGAATCCTGCCAGGAGCATGCGCCGTAGGATCCCGCGTATGCGTTCATCGGGAGTGGAAATCTTCATGACAGCAGCTTTCGCGCGATCGGCAGATTTCGGCAGTGGCGGCAGCCACAGCGCCAGCTCGCGGCATTACTTCCCATTGTGCAACACCGGTGACGTAACGGGGAACCGAAGAGCGGTCCGTACAGTTACACCATCGGCAGGGAAATATGCGCGGGAGAGGAGGAACGCGGAAGAGACATTTCCAGCGCGCGCTCCTCGCAGAGTGGAGCGATTTCGTCCGGAAAAATTTGTGGCATATTAGTTTCTCTGCGGGAAGAACAGTTTCCATCGAAAAAAAGTATGGGGGTTCTGGAAATTTCATAGTCCCTTTAATAACGAAGTTCTTCAGCCTGAAATGTAACTCGCAGTTACGGAGTTACTTAAAAAAAAAAAGAACGAGTTACTTCCAAGTTACTTCGGACACAAATTAGCACTACGCAGGAGCTGAGTTAGACCTTGAGTTGCCTGCGGAGGAGTGCAACACGCTTAGATCATTTTCGTTTATGTCCAACCGTTCGAACGCTTTGCATCTGGACGATATATGGTTCAGCTTCATTTCAATGACAGCGGTTTCTACTTCCTACTGTCATTGATTGAATATCACGCTTTATGACATAAAATGCCACGAAAGATCCGGAGAGAAAGCAAGAAAATATGTGGACGTGAGTGAAAAACGAATTAAAAGTAACTTGGAACTTAGTTTGAGTTACTTTGGCAAAGTTACCCGAAAAAGGAACGACTTCCTCTGAAAGTTACCACGGCGCAAAAGTACCGAGTTAAGTTACTTATAAGATACCGAAAAATGGAACTTAGTTACAGCAACGAGTTACCTCGATCTCTGCATTTGCATACTACAATTAGGGAATTTATATTTTAGCGCGCGTGCGTGTCCCAGGATTTTTTAAAGGTACTGTAAAGCAGCAGAGGTCCAATTTAATTTATTTTAGCGTGCCAATTATTTTTGCCAATTTAGTTTAGCGTGGCTATTCAATAGTCCAAGCCATCAGTATGAAAAGGGCGCAAATTTCATTCCAATAGACGGTGCAGTTAATCAGAAAATTAAAATTAAAGATTACGGGCAACACTGTAATAGTATTCGGAAGGGATCCGTACTCTCTGCCGAGTACTGGTGCAACCACATTGCACGCGTATAACACTGGGCCCGACCAAACAATCCACCACAGAATCCGCCCCTGCAATCCACACAACTAGCCACATCTGCGGATAAACAAACTTCGTGTTGTGTCTGTCCCTTCGTGTTCCCTAGTCTCGGGGTTTTACAAATACTGAACAGTTGAAATGTGGAAGTCGTTAAAAAGGCCAGACAGTGTCGGGATTTGTTTGTGCACTGTGTGCGTCATCCTCAGAACCATTGCTTTCCGTAATGTCAATCAGTCTGTGATTTCTCGCCACTTGGTTCAGGTGTCCGTCGAACAGCGCTGCGTTTCCTTTTCATTTTATTGCGCAAAAACACACTAAACAGCGGTTTCCGCACACCTACGTAAATATAATTCGAAATAATATAGCCACCAAAAGAACAAAACCGTGACAAAATAATGCTGCATACATAATATATATTGGACAGTGTTGCCCGCTGCAAAGGGGGTTGTTCGACACCAGGCGTCGCGCCGCTGTACTACGCCGGATTTTTCATGACAAATTAAAATATTTAGAGAGCGTTGTCGGTCGCATGGTTCCGCATATGGGCTTTACAGGCAACAGAGTCTCAAGACACGTTGCCAACATATCTTGCTTCTCTACTGCTTTACAGTACCTTTAAGCGTGGAATAGTGTTCAACGAGGACAGTGTCAATATGCTATCTCGCTTTCCCCGAAATTCCCTAATAAAAAAAAATTTGCTAATGAATTTCACGTAACTAGTCATCTGGTAGTTAGACACTCTCTTCTTGAGGTTGTCTGAATGGCCGTAGAACTCAACTGCAAAAACAACATCTATGCTGCTCTTATAGCCTTTTTTTTTGTAAAAATTCTGGTCAGTCTTGCGTGACGAACCCTGTATACATCGCGTAAGCTGTGTGCGGTCAGCATGCTCCCTGAACCTATTGTACGCACCGAGGAATACCAGTTGAGAATGCTTCGTCACGCGAAATAAACAAACTGCCGTGGTATACAAAGTGCTGGTGCGACAAAAGGAGACAAGTTTTGTTTTCCGTCAACGTCGTATTCATAAACTGTTTTAAGACTCATCGTGATCCATATACAGACTTGTTTCAGACGGCAAAACTGCCGTCGATTATCGTGCAGACGAGATTGAATGTGGGAATCCAGGATCTTCTATTGTTCCTAGAATCGCAGCCGCTTTAATTGGATAGCGGCGCAGAAGCATACGCGAGCAAAGCTCCTATTTAGGGTTCGTATGTAATGACATTTCTACTGCTTCGCCACGCACGTGTAGGAGATAACAATGGTTTGGGTAAATACTTTGGTTTTCCATATGTCGGCCTCCGTGAGTGTTCTCGGAGTTCCACACTGGCGAGGATTTGTCTGAATGCATGGGAGAAATCATGACGGAAAAAGAGGCTGCTTCTGATGCAATTAAGTATGAGTATGACAATGCATAACGTTTTAGGTTAGATTAGACGTAAGTCCAGTGTGAATTATTTGTAAAGTTGGGCGAATCTCTGTATATTTCTCTGTTTTTTTTTTCTATAAAACATTCAACCAGATAAAATATAAAAAAGAAAAACACGAAGACGTTTGTTCTGACACGTTCCGGACAGGCTACTCGAACCGTAGGCTGGGTGAGAAAGCGAAGAGAAACATGACAGCCCTAGAGACGCGAAGCCCCGGAAAAACCCCCGGAAATTCTGGGAAGAAAACCAGTTTTTTTTTTCGTTTTTTTCCTAGTCTCCGGAAAAAATTGCCCAAAATTTCCAGGCGACAAAATTCAAAAATGTAAATTTTCGTGCCTTCGATGCGTTCCAACCCGCCAACAGTGCCTTGGGTGCCTCTATAATCCGCCAACAACCACCAACTTCGAGCTCCGTCTGGCTGTTCCAAGCGATCGCCGTCGCGTTCGCATAATGTCGGAGTTCTGGTCGGAGTGGACGGGTTGTTCCAATTACCTATCGCTGAGTAGACAGCAGTCTCATGGGATGCTCTGCTCTGCATTTATGCCTAGAGGGTGAACACTACTAAAGTTTCTAGCTCATTGTATGCTGTGGCTAGACCGGCAATGCTTCGACTCAGCAGTAACCGCGTTTGTTTCCATTTTTTCCAATTTTTCGGGAAAAAACGCGAAGAAAACCGGTTTTTTTTTCGAGCCATTCAACATTTCCGGAAATTTTGCCATCTCTAGACAGCCCAACTGAAAAGCGAAACCAAGAATAAAAGAGAAATAAATGGAAAGATCTCAGTAAACCTTACTGATTTGACAGCGCATAAGATGCTTTGATATACACATGTCCGCTTTATCCCTTCCCACACCAGCGACATGACAACGCAGCTCAGGGTCGCAGGATCGGTTGACTTTCTCCGGAAAGCCACGTCAAATACGCCGTTCCGAAACAACTGTTCCGTTGTTAAGCAGAAGCTCAAAACCTAGCCGGAAACCTAATTATACAGATTCAATATCCTTGCGGAAGAAGCAAATAAAAGCATCTTTCTGGACGGCTCCGTTGAGTCACGTTTTCGGGAACGCCAAATTGAGTTTTCTTTCCTTCCGTTTCTTTTCGGTCTCATGGGGTGCGATTTACGCAAACTTTCAAATTCACTCTAACAAACAACAAAAGTGCCCGTGATTGCTGAAGAAGTTAACCGCACTGAACTAACAGGAGCACGCGTTGCCAAGGTGTGCAAAAGTGAAGGCCGCCGGCATGCTACATGCACATTGCGAAAAAAGTGTGAAGAGTGGGTGGGCTTGCAAACTGTCACAAAAGGCGTTCTGCTAGCTTTATCAGGACGGGTCGGACAAGAATTCGTAGGGCAATGTGTAGGAGCGAGTAACCGTACTGTCAGAGGGCGCAGGTTTTTTTTTTTTTTTTTTCATTGACGCGGTCTTTAAAACTCGACTACTGTTTTATTTATTCACTTATTTAAAAAGGAATGGTCTCATCAGTACTAGTCGATTTCGCAACTATTGTATCATTTTATTCCCCGTGGACCACTGCCCAGGCTATCGAAAATCCCACGTGAAATAGTAGCGAAATTCGACTGTTATTCGACGGAATACATCATAAGAGCAGACGACGGATGTTGAGAGTATTCCGGAATTCCCTCTCTGGAAAAACGAGGAAACGTCACTCCCTAAGAACCAATGACGGCGCGACCTTGAGAAGAGGAATGCCGCGTTCGTGTGAGTGCCTCATAAAGGTACGGGGCGTCTGGAGGGTGCCTTTCTGCTATGATCACTGCCCTCTCACTCCTCCCCTTAGGGAGTGACGTCACGGCGCCGGAGCCTCTGCAGCTGCGAAGCAGTGCTTATCTATAAATTCGTTTATCTAGTACCTAAGCACTTTTCGGACGAAAAAAAAGAAGCTAAATATATCGATTGTCGGCCGATGCCGTACATAATGATATCGGTTTCATATGGGCTTTCGGATGCGACCGTCCTTTTAAAGCAGCAGACTGGCAGTTGATGTTGACGACGTAGTTTAACAACTTGTTGCTTGTAAAACCAGCGCAACAAGTAACAAATATGAGAGAGAAAGGGTTAATATTTTTATTTTGCCAGCAAAATTGACGTAAAAGTGCTCGAAGCGACGTCTGGCGGCAAATATTCCGCAATTCGTCAAGCAACAGTGATCTCTGTTCGCGACTGACTGACTGCCTACGTAGCCGAAACGTAGGAAACTTCTTTTGTTTTAAACCCAATGTTGTTCGAATGCAAGGCAGTTTTGCGGCCGTGTCTTGATGAGCAACGCGCAGTTGGTGGCCACTTGGACACAGTGTTGCCAGCATTCTCAATTTCCATTTTCTTTAAAACTGAGTTCAGTTAGTTCACTGATCCGAAATTCTCGTGCTGAACGTGCGGCTAGAACGAGAACACAGTAACTTTTGAGCAGTACCTTTGATAAAAGTTACTTTGCAAAGAAAGAAGAAGAATGAACAAAGAAAATGCAGACGCGGAAACTCATTTAGAACAATGAAAAAATGGCTAAGAAGCAAGCGATGATGCATAATGTAAAACCCCGAGACTAGAGAACACGAAGGTGTCTGTGTCTGTGCCTTCGTGATTTAGAAGTTACAACGCCCCTGTAAAGGGTACATTTAGACGCCGTTTCTCAGCCAGCGCTTTTGCAGCCTGCCCAAGCCAGCAAGGAGGAAAGCGATACCAGGGAGGAAGCATATACGGGACGCGTGCCATAACGCGTGCTTTCCTTCTCTCTGGCTTGGTCAGTAAACAGTTTTCAACGTGCGCCCGCGGCTAGACGGCGCCGCGCTTTCAATACAGCGGCGTCCACGGGAAAACGGTGTATAAGTTACGAAGACTGGATGTGGGTTGTATTCAGAAGTAACTCCTATTGCTCATACAATGTCAGGTTACGAGTAGTTTTCAACCTCTAAATCAACCTCTATCATAGTGTACCCTCTACGGTATTTCGAAACCTACGTCTATAAACCCTGAGCGTCGTCAAGATGTTCACTACCACTGGAGCCAAGGAGCCGCGGATGCCCATGCTGTGTATGCACTGCAGTGCTGCCCGCAAATCTGTCGCTAAAATTTACAATAAAAGGCGCCCATTTACGAGTGTACAAGTGTCGCGTGCTGCCATATTCAGGCCATATTTGTACAGGCATCCTCTTCTTCTCCGAGCCAGTTCTCAGACAATACAATGAATACAATGTAAACAACAGGAATTAGCCGAGGCAGGCTACACTGAAGGACAAACGCGTACGCGTAAGCAGTTTCATTTCAGAAATATTAGCGCAGAAAGTTGTGCAGATTCATATGGCTCTAACAGGGTGTCAATAGAGAGATTCTGTTGTCTGGTCCAAAAAGTGGATTGCGATTGAGTGCCTACATTTTGAAGATGCAGCGTGGGTATATTCGAAATCTCAGCACGACAATTTTTTCTGCTTCTTTTTTTTTCTACCGTATAGGGAGTGTGGGACACCTAGAGGGGGCGCGCTGCTCCGTCGCGACAGCGCTATCAGCGGCAGTCTTGGGAGTATCCGACGTGAGATACCACGCCGCCCGTTCTATACATTCTCGAGTGGAACCCTACGGCACTTCGCACCGTATTTTTGTGGCATCCAAGGTCACTCTCGTTGAGGCACACTTTTCGCTAAATTCATGTGGCATTGTTGCATGCTGGAGGCTCAGTTGATTCCTGTGCCAGCGGTGCCTGACATTGTGATGTCACGGTACATGGTTGTGGTGCACGCTGCTTCTGAGGCTCGCGAGTACTGCACTTCTTGCAGAATGCAAACACTGACGGAACTGCGGTGTCTCTGAGGAAGTTATAAACACTTGTTGTACCTGGGATTAAGTCACATGTACGAAAATATTTTCAACATACTTTTCTGAATTGTGTCACTTTGAAATCACTGCCCTCATCGCGCTTAATGGCAATAATTCATTTCTTGTTACAATGTTGGATCTTTTTGGGAAACGATGGAGGGACACGTGCAAAAGTCGTAAAACGATTGGTCGAGACATGATCTCAAGCGGTATCTCAGTGGTGGCTCAGTGACGGCTCTGTGGTTAGCGTGCTGGTCATATCAGGAGGTACTCGGGTTCGAATCCCGGTGCCGGCTGTGCTGTCTTGGGTTTTTCCTGGGTTTCCCTCAGACGCTTTCAGACATATGTCGGCACAGTTCCCTTAGAAGTAATCCCAGGACGCACATTCCCCCAGGGCGTCAGTCGTGACGTTGCCCACCTCTCTGAGGCCGACAACAGCCAATCCCTTCACCAGCACCACCACCACCATGATAATGAAGGGCACGCAACTTAAAAAAAAATAAAGGAAAAACTGGTTCACGTACATCCCTGCATGGAAATTTCACTATGCCGGCCCTGAGAAAGGCAAAGCTGAGGTATAATTAGAATGCGACCTGGTATTCATAGTATCCACAATATTCCTGCAACATTCCGTTAATCCGAATGAAATGAAAATGTGAAGCTACATGCAGAACACAGCCAAAGAGGTACCAATACCGTTTTGAGTCACACGCCTCGTTGTAAATATCAAATACTCAGTGGAAGAAAGTATCTTGAAAGTATCTGCACGTATTTGCGAACTATCTCCTAGCTTTCTCGTGAAGCTGCTATAGGAGAATATGCACCTCGTTGAGAACCAGCCCCTAACCGTGTTTCATCAAGTCGCTAAGCAGGATTGTTCTCTCTACTCTATTTGTAACCAAAAACATTCCGGCACGTGGCTTTTTCCCATCCCTTTCTATTACTATACACGCTATTTACACAACGGGACGCAGTAATGCGAGGGCATTTTCCATCAGAAGCAGTGAGATCGCGGGTGCAGAGAGCTTGTTGACACGGCATACACTGTTTCTCAACCAAAATGGCGGGCGGCTAGTATTTTGCCCACCAGGTGGCGCCCAACATGATGCATATCTCCTATTGGGACGAAAGACGTAAGAGAAGAAAGACGTAAGAGACGTATGAGTGACGTAAGAGAACTGACGGGTCAATTTACCAAATAATAAAGCTTCTGAAATTTCCCCTCTACACGTTTTATGGTACGTTTAATCAAAGAGTTGGCTCCCTGTAGGGGCAGTTATAGGATGCCTTCCCAATATTAAGCGTGGTACGTCTTTACCTCTTGTCTAAAATTTAGGGGGATGGGCATAAATACATTATTTGAGTATTTAAATATAAATACAAAATACTTTGTTGACAGGGGTATTTAAATACTCTTCATAAATAGTTTTCAACATGAGTATTTAAATACAAAATATAAATACTGTATTTAAATACCGTAACTACTACCATAAATACTGTGAGGAAGATTGCATCTGGAATTACAGAAATAATTATGATCATAAGGACAAATCAGCAAGAAAGAATAGCATTTATTTGGTAGATTATCATGGCGATTTTAATATTAGAAATTTCTCGAAGACTGCTTTTTTTAGGCATCTTCTGTTCAGCCGTACAATCAGATTCGCAAAGGAGAACAGCATCTCCACAGGTGCCGCTGAACAAATGCTTGTATTAAATTTGACGAAGATGCTTCGTAGAACAATGTAATCAGGTAGTCACGACCATTGTCCGCAACAACAGTGAAAAACTCGCCATCTAAAATGGTTTGTCGCATGCGCATGCTAGCGCAAACACGGCATAATTGCGTCCCAAACTCGCCCTTCTTCCCGAAAGGTCAAATGCAGGGCAACTTTAAGATATGAGTCAGTATATTCTGTATTTAAGAGTATTTATAAAGTATTTACAAGAATAAATACCCGAAAATTGGTATTTAAATATAATTACAAATACATTTTTCAAGTCTGTATTTAAATACAAAATATAAATACATGTATTTATATTTTAAATAGTATTTTAATTACAATGTATTTAAATACTGCCCATCCCTGGTCTAAATATAGTATAGAGATTGTGCTTTATTAGGTAAATATAAAAGAATTTCTTGTTTCGCCATCAAAGTGCCATTATTTTGACGAAAACAGTATCGGATGCTCCACGACCGCTTCGGGAACACCGATAAAGAGGTACTTTACGAAGACGGACAAGGAAAGGCTTTCTTGGGCATTTCTCTCCTCCAGTCAACGCAGCGGAACGCGGCTAATCTCGTGGGTCCTGCAATAACTGCCCTGGCGCCACCAACAACTCGATGCCCTTCGCACGCTCCACGCGCATCGTGCGCCCATCTGGTTTCTTTGGGTACGAGCTAAGAGCAAAGGGTCACGTTATTCCTCCGAGCAAGCGCAGTGACTATACGGAGCTTACAGGGGGGTCTGCAGGCATCACCCTTTTTCGATGCGGCGTTCTACTACTCGCACGGGAGGAGGCCCGTGACAGGAAGGGGAGCGATCTTTCTGATGGGTGTACCTTACGGATTAACGGATGTATATTAGGAGATTTTCGACTCCATACTAAAATATGATGTTCTCAATAAAAGATCACCCTACAGGTGGATGGCTGCGTGAAGCTTGCGTCCGAAGATAACAGCAAGGTGGAGGTTTCACACGGTAAGCCGTTGCTAGGCTTATTTGTAAACATATTGCAGTGTTGAAGAGATTGGCTCCTATACGACACTTCCATAAAATCAACGAAATAGTCTAAATGAGCGGATGTTAGCATGTACACTCCCTGTACGATACACATGTCAACAGTAGACAGTGCAAGCAGGTGTTGAGCGCGTTCGTTTGAGGTGACCATGGTGAAGAACGAGCTTAGGAGCACGAAAGCACAAGGGACCTGTCCGAGTTTCTAAATACAAACTGCTGGTCCGTACAGAAGGTCGGATTCTAATACATCTACACTGGTTTACTTATCCCTTCTCCTGTTGATAACAACAGTGTCTGATAGCAACAGCCTACACGAAGCGTGCTACTTACTGTTGAATTAGAAAGCATTTGTGAGAACTGCTACTATACTGTCGAAATCTGTTTGTTTACCGGAACTATAGAGCAAGTGGGACTGGTCTACCAAAAAGTATGGCATCCTTTGATCCTCTGTACCTTCCATTCCACATGTATTCGCAGCAAGGTAATCTCCCTTGCCCGCATCACCTCATCCTTTGAAAATGTGCGATTTTTGCGTTTCAAGAAGGGGCGTTAATTTCAATTATACCTGCGGGTGTGATACTCCATGAAGGGATTTGAAGAGATTCAAGGAGATTAGTGAGTTTTAGTGAACAAGTTTGCAACGTCCCGGTACAGTACACGGTAAGATAATTCGAAACGATCACGATAATGCGAGACTGACGCGTGAGACTCACGCTGTTCGGGTTTTAGTACACCGTGGAAGGAGACGGTATACGGTTAATTAACGTTGTATAGCGCTTCCGCATGACAAATCCAGAACCCTGAACCGTGAAGCCTTTTCGATGTTACGCCGTTGAGGAGTTATGTTATTGCAATCTATTTCGCTGCATCCACGAAAGGGTTGTTGTACTGCCAAATGTAGGATGCGGTTACTCGCAATCACCTTGAGCAGCTAGTCTTCTTCTTCCCCTTCTCGCAGGGCCCCACAACCCACGTGACCCATATACTTATATTAGTACCGATATACTAGTCATACGCGGTAGCTACTTACTAGCTGGCCTCCTTACTAATCCTTACTTTATCTCTGCGTTTCTAATTTCTGATTTCTTTTAATTGCTTACCCTCAATCCTTTCTCTTTTACCCCTTCTTCCCTTCTCCTTTCACAAGGGGGTGAAACTTGCCGCCTTGTCTGAGCAGGTCAGACCTCACTCCTCTTCCTTCGAAAATCGTACCACCCGCCCCACTCAGCTATTACTCGAGCAGATCCTGGCATTCTTACCCGCGGAGTCCGCTTCAGTATGTATGTGACTGACATCTGTATTTGGTCGTCTGGCAAACAATGGCCAACGTTCCAAGCCAGATTATAAAGCGCCATTGACAACGTAGTACTATACCTCACGGAGCGAGGGATGGATGTCTTTCGGGACAACAACAACAACAACTTTATTTCGAGATGATAGATGGGGAGTTTCATCGCCAGGGGCGATACTGTACCTCATTGCAGGTGGTCTCCCGGGAGAAGAGCGTGTACCTACCTTTTACTCGCAAGCTGCTACCTAGCTTCCATCTGCATATTACCGCGGGGCCGCCTTCAGAAGAGTGGGCCATTATCGGTTTCTTGATGTTATTATGGAGCGCACGTTGTCCTGGGACGACGAAGTCCGACTCTTAAAAGGTCGTGCAGATGCTAGACTTAATGTGCTTCGACATCTTTGCGGTACTCGTTGGAGCTTAACATGCCGCGCTCTGCTCGGTCTTCACTCATCCCTAATTCGACAGATGCTTGAGTATCACATTCCTATCTTGACTGGCTTGTGCCACTCTACTGAAACTATTCTGCAGCGAGTCCTGACTAAAAGTGTAAAGCTATGCCTCGGAGTCCCAACCGCAACGTCCAACATAACAGCCCTAGCCGGGGCGAAGGAACCACCCATACCTGCACTTCGAAATGTTGAAGCCCTGCGTCACTCGTCTTGTAACCCGTCATCGACGTCACCCGTTTGCCTCCTCCTTCGCACTATCCTTATCCTCCGTCGCACTAACTCTGGCATATATATAGGCTCGTAATCCCGCTGCTTCATGAAATTCCGCGCCGCAATGCGTTGCGTATCCCAAGCTGCCTCCCATGGATCCTTCGTCAGCCTGATGTTATCGTGGATATTCTTGGCATAAGCAATAAGGGATCTACTCCAACGCAAGTCCTTACCAGTTCACTCTGGAACACATCACAAGGCATGCAGAAAGGACGATGATTTTCACGGACGCACCCACCAATGCCACAGGATCTTCTTGCGCGTTCGTCATCCTGGGCTCCAGCGTCCGCCATGTGCCCCTAGTAACCACAGCAACCTAGTAACCATATGCCCCTTATATGCTTGTGCCTACAGTCGACAAATCGGGTAACAGCTGCTCTTTCAATTGCGCACCTGTTGCCCATTTGGATGACTTACAGCTGGAGAGAAAGAGAGAGAGAGCAAAAGAAAAAGAGCAACTCGAGCTGTATTCTGCTACGGTGTCAGATTTAGTTATCCGAGAAGCGGCGTGAAACATCTCAGTCCGAAACAGCTGCCGTTCTTGCATGAGCGCAAGCTTGCGTATTCAAATGACCCCATCTAAATTCGCACGAGAGCATACTTTTGACAGGGAAAAAGTTCACGGGAAAACTTATCTTCGCGACATTCTAGAGTAAATGTGTTAAAGAAAAGACATCCAAAAATAAGCATTTGCCATGCAAATCAGCAGACTTCGGACCACGCGCGTCAGAACCGCGACGGAAGACAACCCCTCAATTTGTTCCCCCATTCCCTGCAGGAACGACCCCCCCCCCCCCTCCTTCCCACTTTGATTCTGTTGCGGCTGATGTGCACGGCAGAATCTAACGATGGCCACCCCGAAGTACGTTATTGTTTAAGGATTAAAAAAGAACAAAAGTGGGTGGCCTCTAAGTCTTTAAATCTACCATCTCGCATCTGTCCGGAAACTTGAAAGTACTTAAAAATTCTAGTGAATTTTAGGTACTCATACTGGTCGATATCCACTATTGAGACGCATCCGGTCCGTGGGTTGGCAAGGTCTATTAATGCGTTAGAATTAGAAGGCTCATGTCAACGGAAAAAAAAACGCTGGTGTCGGTGTGCGGACATCACGAGAAACGAAAAGGAAAGACGAGAAAATACGTCGAAAAAGATACTATCACAGGAGGAGGAGCTTGAACGAAAACAAGGAAGACACCGGGAAACGACACTCGAGTTATGCGAGTTACCAAGGCCTTCTGCTACATCACTGGAGCCAAACGTCCTGGAAACCCCAAGGCCGGAGTTGCCATCTACGTTAAGGATGTCATCGCTACACCTCGAGAGATTCGCAGCAACGTTCACGAGTACAGTGAGTCCTGTGCCGTACGCCTTGCCACAGATCTCAACGTCGTTTCTGTGTACCTCCAGCCAGGGGTTACACACAGTCAAACGGCAACCGCTGTAAACCACATGATGGACTTCGTTATGCTTACTCAGGAGCACGGGAGGAAGTTCTCAAGAAGTTCCAATGGGAACATTTAAAGTTAAACTCAATAAACTTTTGTTATTTCTTTTGTCACGGTAAAGCTTATGAAAGAGACGTTTTGTCATGGGTACTCTGTTGCTAGCAAAGTTATAAAAAATCAAAATTCAGAAAGTGTTAGATGCTTGGGGCACTCTTTCTTTGACGTTCTATTTAACAGCCCGTGCTATAGAGGGTGTGTGTGCTCTAAACGGTCATATTTTGCTTGTGACGTGATAACGACTTGACGGACAGTTATAAAAGAGAAGCCCTTACGAAAAAAATTATTCACTGTGTGGAAGTGGAAGTCTCTCCGTCAAATAGGTATCGCGTCGCGCGCGAAACTGGAACTGACCTTTTAGAGCACACACCCTGTACAGCACGGGCTGTTAGAACGTCAAAGAACATCAACAGAACGTCAAAGAAAGAATGCACCAAGCATCTAACACTTTCTGAAGCACCGCGACTGAACTTTTCTTAAGAGCCATATAAGCATGGTATATACCGAGGTGAGAGCCTACGAAAGGAGTCTGATATAGAATCGGTAGTAAACAGCGAACAGTACGCTGCAGGTAGACTGCGTAGCCCGTCCTTCATGGTGTGATGGCATCCTCGTGGCAGTTAAGGCGGACGCATGCGATCTAGTTAACGTTCGCTTCCGGAGAGAGTTGGCCGCAACGTAGGAAACTTGTTTTCTTTGCTTTGCTTTTCTCCCGCGCCTTAAGGAAGTAATGGAATCGGCGCCAGCGTACAGAAAAACATAGCGAACTGCAAAGTCATTATTTTCATTCGCAGGGATCTGGAAAACTGCAGAAAGCTTGTCGAATTTGTTGATAGCAGTCATTTCCCCGACTCTTACTGTGGGGAATGACACCATTTTGGCTCAAATATCGCCTGCAGGCGTGCCGAGAGAAGATCTTTTGTTACATCTCCCATAGACTCTCAGGATTGAAAATTTGACAAATTTTAATTCGCCAAAAACCAGCGAATCGCGTCATGCTTTAAATAATACGTCATTTCCTGGATCAACTCGAGGGGAACGCACCTGTACCTGTTTGGTGTAGAAATTTAGAGAGGTTTGCGAGAACCATGCGAACAAATATTAATTCCTACGTTCTTCAGAAGTGA
Source organism: Ornithodoros turicata (assembly GCF_037126465.1). NCBI lineage: Eukaryota > Metazoa > Arthropoda > Arachnida > Ixodida > Argasidae > Ornithodoros > Ornithodoros turicata. The sequence continues at coordinate 136,016,213 of NC_088202.1, read as the reverse complement.
GTCCGCCTTAATACTCACCAAGAACACGTCAAATGGCGGGAAATAAATGCTATTAGACGCAGGGATAACTTCACGCTTATTAATGGAATCGGGGCAAATGGAGCAAAGCAAATTGCAGAGGGCATGGGTAGCAAAAATTTGAGAGAAACTAGGGTGGAAGAGCACACCGTGGAGGCACACAGTGCGAAGCAGAATGATACCACGGCCACACGTGCGTGATTGAGCGATAATCAGACGCTGCTACACAGCCACTTTGGATTACCATTTAAATGGATGGTAATGAACTCCATGGAGACTCCAGATACATCTTTGAAGCTGTCGACAATCACGGAAAACTGTCGGTGGCAGTTCCTTACTCAGAGACCAAAGAAACGGTAAAAAAAGTCGTAATAAAGCGGTAAAGCGGTGTGAACACAAGATAATAAAGTATAAAATCTGTATCAGTACGCCGCTATAATGCCCTGTATCTGTATGCCCCGTGTAATTAGTATCATACATTTACTTTTTTACTCCTCTGCACAGCGGCTCGAAATGTCGCGCATGCATAAAACACCCGCTGAGCCGTGTGAAAGTTCGGCTGCTTCCGTGCCATCAACGAAAGAAGCAAAATGCAAATAAATAAGCACACTCTACGAAATTAGAGTTCAAAAATCATCTTTCGCCGTCAGTTTTGCTTTGCAGTTTCCCCATCGGGAGCAGCAAGTCAGTCGTCAACATAGATCACTGCTGCTTGACCAGTTTGGCATTATTTCCCACCAGACGTCGCCGTGATCTGCTTTGACTGAATTTCGCTATAATATTTAAAATATTATGCATTCTCTGTCACATTTGTAACCTGTTGCGCTGCACTCTTAAAAAGGAACTTCACCGCATAGCACGCTCCTAGCCGGCCATGATCTCGAATGATATCGTTATCTGCCCTGATTTGTTGAAAACAGGGGGCGTACGCCTTTTCTGTGACAATTACCCAAGCAGCACAATGTACCGGAAGTCGAGTGCAATAGGGGTGGATGGGTAGATGGAAGGCCTTGAACACACTCGTGACACTGAAGAACATTGATAAGACACATACCGCCCACCCCTATTGCACTCGACTTTCAGTACATTTTGCTGCTTGGGTATGAACAGCATAAGTGTCACAGAAATGGGGTACGCCCCCCGTTTTCAACAAATCAGGGCAGATAACGATATCATTCGAGATCATGGTTGGCTAGGAGCGTGCTATGCGGTGAAGTTCATTTTTAAGAGTGTGGGTTTAGAACCAACAAGCTGTTAAACGAGGCGGTAAACATAAACATAAACTGCCGGTGTGCCGCTTTACGGTAACCAGTTTTAGAATCCCAACTGATCACGCGTATTCTAGCTCTATTCTATATCTCTTTTCGAATGATTTTCACGCGCATTATGTAAAGCCCGGGTGTGTGCCGCTCAGCAGGCTGCACGGGCGGAACGCAATTGACGTCAGAGTAAACATGACAGGGAAGAGCAGAAAATGGGGCTAGCAGCGGCGCGCGCGGGTAGTCTGCGGTAAATAAGAAATGTTGCGGTCGAAGGACAGGAAAAGAAGAGATGCACAGGGTTGCCAAATTTAGCACTTTTCGAAGCGTCGTAGTTCTTGTTCTTTGTTCGTTCTGGGATGGTTCCTTTCAAGAGGGGCGAACGTGACAGGAGTGGAACGCCGTTTTTGAGTTGTGCTAATTGTATTCTTTTATATATATTTTTTTTAAATTCCGTGTTGGCGCTCCACGAAGCAACTGTATAGCCGTGATCGGCATACATACATGAACAGATGGAGAGAGGACAGCAGGAAGGAGTGCACTCTTAAAAATGAACTTCACCGCATAGCACGCTCCTAGCCAACCATCGTCTCGAATGATATCATTGCCTCTCCTGATTTGTTGAAAACGGGAGGCGTACGCCTTTTTGTGACACTTATGCGGTTCATAATTGTCACAAAAACGGCGTACGCCTTCCGTTTTCAACAAATCAGGGCAGATAACGTTATCATTCGAGATGATGGTTGGCTAGGAGCGTGCTATGCGGTGAAGTTCATTTTTAAGAGTGTGGGGAACAGGAAGGTGGATTATTACGCGTCTTGGGCTGACTTCAAGGGGAACTGTGCCGTCATTCGTCAGGAAACTCTGCCGGAAAGCCAAAGGAAAACCGCAGACAGCACAGCCAGTGCCGGGATTCAAGCCCCTGTCACCTCCAAAGATCCGCTTGGAAGGCGATCATCCTAACCGCCACGCGAACTGGTTACTAAGTCTACTGTACTTACGTTTTTATGCATGTCTCATCATTAACAGTGGTGAATTGACTGCTGAATTCATGAACTCTTCGTATTTAAGGACAGTAGCGCGAAATAAGGGACAACAACAACAACAAATAAGTTAATGACAATGAATGGGGAAATTCGCCACTTGAGGTGCGGCCCACTACCCCAAGGCACAATGGGGCAGGATGTGATGTGTCCTGATGATGAGGTGATGAACGATGCTAAATAGGGATAGTCAGTGGAGTCAGTATGACATCAGAACGGTAGGCAAAACCACAGCACACAAAAATACTACACACACAGCACACAGGTACGCAGGCAGATCATAGGGTAGACAGGAGACCAGTGTCCCGCAGAAAAATCTTGAAATACTCAAGAACTTGACGATGGTCAGTCTGGTTAGACCCAGGTCCGAGAATGGTTGCCAATGTGAGTGGTGCGGCCGTGATCGACTGCAGGCGACACTGTAGAGCTGCTCTTTGGGAGGTGTATAGATGGCAGTCGAGGAGCACATGCTTGGTGTCCGCCAAAACAGCACAACGAGAGCAGAGCATCGAGTCAGAGCGGCCGATCAGATGCTTGAAATGGGGGGTGAACGCAACCCCAAGACGAAGCCTGTGTATCAGCGACGCAAAATGGCGAGGCACACGAGAAGGCATGGTGAAGCCAAAGTCAGGGTCCACTTCACGCATCAGAACTCTTGATGGAACGTCTCGAGACCATCGCGCATGTGCGAGAGGCCTCACCACATCATTTAGGAAGGTTCGCCTGTCGCCTTTGGGGAGGGTAATCCGCACGCTTGATCGGGAATGATACGCAGCTGCTGCAGCCTCGTCAGCCTCTTCATTGCCGCGGATGCCGCAGTGGGCAGGAACCCACTGGAAGTAGATAGAGTGCCCGCTGATCTCAAGACGGCTTAGTTCCTCCAGTATGTCCACCACCACAGGCGCAAGTGATCCACGAATACCCATGTTCGCTATACACTGGAGAGCCGCCTTGGAGTCGCAGTATATCACCCAGCTGCTGATAGCGGCTGATGCAATGTGCTTGAGGAAGAACAAAATGGCATGCAACTCTGCAGACGTAGATGAGGTGCGGTGCGAGAGACGGTATGCGTGGCACGACGACATAGTCGGGATTGTAAAGGCAGCAGTGGAGCCGTGTAAGTTGGTCGACCCATCTGTGAATACTGCAGTGTGCGAAGGATAACGGCACTGCATCATGTCTAACGCAAGTTGTTTCAACACGGGTGCTGCAACGTGATCCCTCTTGCTCTTGAGCCCAGGGATGGTAATGGAGATCGAAGGTATCGAAAAGACCCACGGAGGGGACCTGGGGACGACTGCGCTTCCAACAAAAGCCGGTAGCAAGGGCTTTACAGCAGCGATGCAGTGAGAAATGTTGCTCTGCCTCCGCCTGTTGAGCTTCGAAACCAAGGGGTGACGACGGTGTTCCGCGACGAGACGTAGATAATGGCGCACAGTTTCTCTGAGACGTAAGACCTCTACTGGCAGCTCGCGGGCCTCTGCCACCACCATGCGCGTTTCAGCGGCGCGGGGTACACCGAGGCAGATCCTCAAGCTTCTGGCCAACATACACCGAAGTCTCTGTTCAGATGTTCTTGAGATGCCATGTAAGACCGGGAGGCTGTAGAGAATGGTTCCCCGAACCAATGCCCCATGAATCGATAGGAGCGCTTCCTGATCAATCCCCCATGCAGCGCCAGCGAAGTGAGAAATGACATTGGTCCAGCGTTGAACTTTCGCTTCCAGGTACCTGATATGGGCGCTCCACGAGAGATTGGCATCCAAGATAACACCCAGGAATTTGTGGCACTTCACTTGGCTGAGTGTATTATTGCCTAGCGAAAGAGGGAAGGCGCGCATGCGTTTCCGCGTGAACGGGAGCACAACTGTCTTCTCAGCCGAGATGTCTATGCCAGCCTTGGTGAAGTATTGCTGAACAGCATCCAACGAGTGTTGAAATAAGGGACAATCCATGGCGAAAACCCGAGACAACGCGCTCTTAGAAATTAACTTCACCGCATAGCACGTTCCTATATAGCCAACCATCATGTCGAATGATATCGTTATCTCCCCGATTTGTTGAAAACGGGAGGTGCACGCCTTTCTTTGTGACAATTATGTATTTATTATGTATTAATTATGTATGCCAAGGCATGTTGGCATGTTGGTTTTTATTCCCTAAAGTCGTGGTACCCTAAACTAGGTGAGAGTACAAAAAACGTCAATAGATGAAAATGTGGGGGGAAAAGTTTAAGGCTTCGCCTCAGCCCAGTGGTACCCAAACTGTGGGTCGCGACCCCCAGATGAACGTTACGAGGGATATTCTAAGAACCGGGTGCTACATGCGAGTGAACATGTGAACCTTGAAAAAGCGGCCCCATAACACGGAATCCCAGACACCCCACCCGACACGAAAAGGGGGCGCGTACCCGCAGCCGGGGGCTTGGAGCGGGGAGGCTTGCCTCCCGTCTCAGTGCCCCTAACCGCGCTGGGCAGCCTCCCCTCTTCCACCCCCGACAGATTGAAGACTATCCGTCAATGACATTATGGTTACAAGGTTACTAGAATGCGTTGTAACGATTTTTTATTTTTATTTTTTGGAAGCAGGTCTCCAAGACTAGTAGGTAAACTTTGACAGGAAACATATACTTAGAATCACATCGTTTTCAGAATAATTGACATCCATTACCAGCAGAGTGAAAGTTGGGGCAAGCAATGATGCATGTATCAAACGCGTCTCCTTGTGTTTATTGACACAATATTATGATGCCCTAAAGTGCATATTTCAGTGGATTATTTGCATATTGTTTGGTTGACATTATATTTGTATGTACTCGAGCAGAAGAATAATAAACAATGCCTATATTATCGATCGCGTAGGAGGAACCGTACACTCTTAAAAATGAACTTCACCGCATAGCACGCTCCTAGCCAACCATCATCTCGAATGATATCGTTATCTGCCCTGATTTGTTGAAAACGGGAGGCGTACGTCTTTTTTGTGACACTTATGCTGTTCATAATAGTCACAGAAAATGCGTACGCCTCCCGTTTTCAACAAATCAGGGCAGATAACGATATCATTCGAGATGATGGTTGGCTAGGAGCGTGCTATGTGGTGAAGTTCATTTTTAAGAGTGTATAATACGCACATTTAGAATAACCGTACGTGACCCCTGATGAGCACAACAAGGAACTCTCAGTCCGTTACTTGAAAGCTTTATGAGCCGAGTTGTTATAATACGTTCTACTTTGACAGGCTACTTTTACTAGTCAAACTACGATACGATACTACGAGCGAATAAACATAAACGCCCAAAAACAAGCTTTCCTGAAACGAAAAGCTTTCCAAAGACGAGGGAAATACTGAAACGTCGCCGACAACAACAACAACCAACACACACACACAAAAAAAAAAAGACCTGATGATGACGGGTAAATTCGCCACCTGGGTTGTGGCCCACTAACCCAATGCCGACGGGACCCCATATAAGATGTAAAATGACAGTGAGGGGACGAAGGGGGAGAGACGGTAGCAAAGCCGCACATCAGGATTGAACAAAATATTGGAGACTGGTGTCTTGCAGAAAATCCAGGAAAATCTGCAGGGCACGACGGTGTTTCAGGATATAGATCCAGGGCCCAAGGACTGTAGCCAAAGTGAACGGAGCGGCAGTGATTGGCTTCAGTGGGTTTCGCAACCTTTCTGGTTGAAGTCGCCAACGCGTCCTGAGGAAGTAGCCAAAAGTAGCTAATTGTGTAGCCCGTGGCGTGTCGCATCATGCCACATGGAATGAAACTCAGCTCCTCTAAAGAAGTCGAACCATGAAAGCGGAACTGCCAGTTCTTTTGGATAACGCATTTCTACATTAAACATGAGCAGATAGCGGAACATAACCAGCCTATAGTGGCCACCTTATACCAAGAGAAACTCTATGATAATTCGTATAAGTTGCGAGATATCTATGATCACGATGGAAATTGGTAGATACCTGAAACGGTAATCCGGAAGGTGTGGGTTTTATTCCTGCAGCTGGCTAATTTTCTCAGTGACTTCCTTCTTTCAGAACTATGATCATGAGCGACACTACACTAATACGGTTAACCGGATTAACTTCATCCAATCAAGGGATCTTTAACGAGTACTAAAACCCCCGCATAAAAACAAAACGGTCCGAGGGACATCATACCGACTGAAAGAAGGATGATCATCAAGGAACTCAGGAATGAACGCAATGTATACTTCAGCATTCGATGTGTCGCCACGATAGAAGCTATCTCGTTATCTCGCACGCTTACCCGGCTTTAGGTACACAGCAGTCTGAAATGTAGCGCCAAGCAGTACCCGTATAGCAGACAGAAAATAGCGAAATCGCCATCGCCCGAAGTTCGGCCTCACGACAGTAAGAAAATAGCCAATTTGACGCAAAGTCGCCGAATCTGGCGACCCTGTCGAAAAGTGCTCAGAGGACATTTGCCAGCACTACCTCATCGTCATCGAGACGATCATCTCGATGATGATGATGGAACAACAAAAATACCTCAACATTACAGTAAGATGTAAGGTACAAGACCGCCGCGTATTTCACGCCGCTACTTTGTTCTGCAAGAGTGCTCTATGCAGGTATCGAAACGTGCTGGATGACATGCAAGCAGAGATGTCTGGTACAGCAACTAGCACCTCGACTAAAGCTGGATTCACACATACGTTTTTTGAACGAGCGAGCCGCTGAGCGTTCCCAGCCACTTTTCGGGAACCGCTTCGTGCTGCAGCTTCGGAGAGCAGAAACGCGAACGCTTTTCATCCAGCCAATCGGACCGCTCGAGGAGGGGCTGTTTGGTGCCGACGGGCCTCCTAGCACAACAGCTATACCACGCGGGGAATTGTTTGTTGTCAACGACGAGCGGGAAATTTACAAAAACCACAGAATGAACGAAAATAAATGCGATTTTGAGCGTGACCATGTGTGGTCGTCGCCGGCAGGTAAACATGTGTCTCGCTTCTTCTACGTCTACTTTTCTCTATTAGCGACTCTAGTAGAATGAGTTCACAATAACAGTCCCGAAAGCATAAGCAGCCAATCGCGGTTGACATCATATTGTTGTTGTTGTTTGATAGCTTTCTTTGTAGTATCGTTATCGTACAGTTCTGCAGACGAACTGAATGTCACTGTTATATTGTGTCTGTCGTTCTGACGGTTGATGATGCAAGCAGAAATGACTCACAAATGTAAATTGGAACGGAGAGCGCAAGAAGTGTAGGTGCAATCTTGACATAGCAAAACGAAACGCGTCTCCACGCTGGCGGCAAACGCATATGTGACCGGCTGCGCTCGGCCGCGCCGCGAACGCTGCGGCGGCGCCGCTTTTTGAAAAGCATGTGTGAATGAGCCTTAAGAGCTGGAGTAGCAAGCCAGCTTGCTCAACTCATGAACGAACGAACAACAAACAACAGTGCAGATGCACAACCGGGGTTCAATACCAAAAATTGAGAGAAGCAGTTTCTGAGCAGCACGGCATGAACGATGCGAAATCCATGCAAAGTAACTGGGCGAGTGTTCAATCATCTCAAAGTGATGGGCTGTCATAATATTCGCAGCGCGTACATGAACCCAACGAAGACAGGCTCCATATGCAGCGAGTGAAAAGGCTTTTTCTCCGCTCATACCAAAATATCCTAGATAGAATAAGGCTGTCGAAATACATGCATAAACAACACACGGTGTTACAGATCCATAGCGTACTGAGAGGGCGGACCAGTGTGTATCATTAAGGAAAGCAGCTTTGCATTCGAGATAATGAGAATAATTAATTAAAGGAGCCCTTCCCCGAAGGCGGTAATGACCGAACGAGCTTGCAAAAGCAAAAATAAGTGTGACGTAATTTCTGTTTCTCTTTCATGATGAATCCGGCAGTATATAATTCAGAATAAATGGTTTTACCCACTTTGCGTTCAGTAGGGAAGGGGGTGACAAGAAAAATAAAAATAAGTCGTAAGATTCAATGTGCTAAAAGTTCAAGCTGACTTTCTAAAGTGTTTCTTTAAGAAAGAGTAACGCAAGACTTAGTTTCGTGCGCCAAGGGCTAGCCTTATAGCACACATTATGGGGTATATCGTGTCCGGTTGGGTTTCGTAAATGTGAACAAGAAGAAAGCTCTGATTACTCTAATCTAAGAAAACTAAGAAAATCTAATCTAATCTAAGAAAACTAGAAAAATCTATGAAAGATTGCTATGTTATTCCATCCTCAGAACATCAGTTCTTTCATGTAGAAAAATCTAATCTAATCTAAGAAAACTCTAAAACGGAAACTCTAAAACTCTAAAAAGTGAACTAAAGGACAACTCTAAACACAAAAGGCATCGAACACAAACGAGAAAACACACAATTCAATGTGTTCGGAAATGTTTCATCATTGCATTATTCCTGATTATATCCGCGAATGAGAATAACTGAAATTGAAGAGGAGCGCAGACATGTCGGCCTGAATGTCAAGTTAATACGTAAAATGAATGAGGAGAAAAACTATGCTACTACTTCCTCCTCTCCACGCACATTTCGTGCGCTTTTCTTTGCGAAAATCAGGGGGGCTAAAGCCGAATATTTACTACTTTTTCTTTCGACTATTTCTGTTGCGATACTGTGCATAGTTCTTGTTGGGTCTGTGGTTATCCGTGAAGGATTTCATATTTCTGTAAAAGAAAGTGAGGTTCGCTTGGAAATTTTCCAAGTTCAATTCAAAAAATAAATTTACCTCAATTAAAGATTGTCCAAAGCCTTCCTAAATGGCGGCAAAAGTTAATTGCCGAAAGACAATTACCAGAAAGTAATTGCCGAAAGTCTCACAATCCTCCGGCGAGTACCGTCGCCAGTTAGAATTTTTTATCACTTTAGGTGAAACACCCTGTATAATGGGTCGTGCCTTAAAAATTGCAACAAATGTACCTTCTCTTCACCAGGGATGGGCATAAATACATTTTTTGAGTATTTAAATATAAATACAAAATACTTTGTTGAAAGAGGTATTTAAATACTCTCCATAAATACCTTTCAACATGAGTATTTAAATACAAAATGTAAATACAGTATTTAAATACCGTAACTACTACCATAAATACTGTGAGGAAAATGTCATCTGGAATTACAGAAATAACGATGATCATAACAACAAATCAGCAACGAACAATAGCATTTATTTGTTAGATTATCATGGCAATTTTAATATTAGAAGTTTCTCGAATATTGCATCTTTTAGGCATCTTCTGTTCGGCCGTACAATCAGATTCGCAAAGGAGAAGAGCATCTCCACAGGTGCCGATGAACAAATTCTTTTATTAAATTTGACGAAGATGCTTCGTACAACAAGGTAATTGGCTAGTCGCGACCGTTGTCCGCAACAACAGGGAAAAACTTGCCATCTAAAATTTTTTGTCGCATGCGCATGGTAGCGCAAACACAGCATAACTGTGCCCCAAACTCTCTCTTCTTCCCGAAAGGTCAAATGGAGGGCAACTTTAAGATATGAGTCAGTATATACTGTATTTAGGAGTATTTACAAAGTATTTACAAGAATAAATACCCAAAAATTGGTATTTAAATATAATTATAAATACATTTTTCAGGTCTGTATTTAAATACAAAATATAAATACATGTATTTATATTTTAAATAGTAGTTTAATTACAATGTATTTAAATACTGCCCATCCCTGCTCTTCACTTCGTAGGCTGCTTTCTCTTACTGCAACACATTTCGCCGCAATAATCAACGTGAAGTCATCAGGAGATATGCGGTCAACTCTTTCAGCAATTCACCCACCAAGCCTGTAGTCCCACCGAGAAGAAAAAAAAAAAAGTTGCACCAACATACTCCGCTGCATAATACATACCGCATCGAAAGAAAAAACAAAGCAGCAAAACCACTCACCGTCACCACACTATTCAGCGGCACGCGCGCACAGGTATTTGCATACCACCGCGATGCTCTCTCCACGTATGATCCTTGCCCCCCCTTTTGAATAAAAAAACACGGGCATCGATTCATGGCCCTGCAGTGACTTCCCTGGCTTGCCGACAGTGTGTAATGCGGTAATACCCAACTCAGAAGGCGTCAGACGGCGGAGCGGCTGATGTCGTTTTGATCCCCTTTAAAACAGAAGATGCGCCGAAAGCCAGCCGAAGTGGTTAGAAGCCCAGGCGCACCGCAGCTTAATATGAAAATCGATAACCCAGGTTCCGCGGCTGCAGCGAGATTTTTGTGGACTGTATAATGACTCTCCCTCTGTAGGATCTCAAATGTTGACCACAGATAAGCTCCTTTCGCAGGCAGCGTTGCTGCTGCATCTGCTTCCTTAGTGCAAGGAGCGAGTGAACATTCTTATGGTTACATATGCTAAAATGACGCCGGTATAGTGGTGGTGGCAAAAAGATGCGAGAAGATTAAGGCTGTGTACGAATGGTGTTTTTTTAAACCGAAGCAAATACGAAGCGATTAGTTACATATCCAAAGCGAATACGAAACGAATATTTATGCAGGCAAAACAAATACAAAGCGGATATTTATATACTCCAAGCAAATATGAAGCGAATAGTTATGTATAGTCCAAGCAACTGACAATATTGGCGTAGATGCAGACCCGTTGTTGCAGAAACTCCAAAGTGCAAAAATCTCTGTGTACTGATTCGATATTTTTGCACTATGGAGCCGAAGCAAATACGAAACGAATGGGAAGTGAACGGTAACATACAGGTTTTTTTTTTATACGTTGCAGATTTTTAATAAAAATGCTACGAGAGCAGGAAACATGCTATTTTTGCTGGCCAATTATACGGCAAGGCTGCATCATGTCGGCAGAAGCATGCAGCTTCTAAATGGATAACTACGAAATATTATTTAATTAACCTTTTAATCACTGTTTCTCGGGCAAATCGCAGACTTGTGCCCGTTACTCGAAGAAAGTAATTGATTACCGTTACCGTTACTTCTGCGGGAGAAGTAATTGATTACCGTTACGAATTACTCGACTCCAAACGTAATTGAGTAACGCGTATAAAAGTAACGCGTTACTCCAGTCGTTACTCTGCATTTACGCAAATTATAACCGTCTTTGTGTGCCTCAGAAAAAAAAGAACAAACAAAGAAAGGTTCAACAGCGGAATAGCTGAGATAACAACAAAAACAAAAACGCCTAGGATAAGGAGATCTGTATATCTACTGTATTTATCGCAAGGGAAGACGTTGACCCGATTGTGGAAGAGCATTTGGGTGGAACTTCCCCATGACTCAATAAACCTCCAAATCTTCAGGTACCATCACACTGGTGTAGGAAGAGATTAGAGAGAGAGACCCTGAAATTCCAGAACGTCATTACAATGACCTCCGCTTGCTATAGTAGACAGCAACAGCCTAACAAAGGCTCACAGCACCAGGGGCTTGACTTGGGGCGGAACATCTAAAAGATAAGCTAATACCTGCCGGAAAAGTAATCAATTCCTGAGTAATCGATTACTCAGAAAAGTAATTGATTACTCGAAACATTACTTTGACAGTAAAGTAACTGGTTACTCGAAAAATTACTCAGAAAAGTAATTGATTACAAGTAACGCAATTACTAGTAACGCGTTACGCACAAGTCCGGCCCCGCAAATGTGAGCCAGCAGAACCGGAGCTGCGGTATTTAATGCCACCCCATTCTTTCAAAAATCCCGACACGGGCACGTACTTTGGTGCATACGTACATCTCCAAATGTTTGTCATGTGATGCCAGTGAGACGAAACCGAGACGAAACCGAGACGCAGCACATCAGGGCCACAGGGAGGCTCATATCTGAGTCGCAAAACGTTTAACTGGCGCGACCAGGCCAGAAGCACCAGAGGTGACGCACTTGGACAGTGGTTGTTCTCAATTGTTAATCGCGCAACACACATGACGGTAGTGCGCTAATCACTGTTTTTTCGTGCTCATGCTTTCCCCTTCTCTTTCCACATTACACTGAGAGCTGCGCGCGCAACAGAAAAGTGAAAGCAACCTGAACGGAAATGAATCGCTGTTCATTGAAGAGTTGATGACGCAAATGCAGGAGAGGGGATGGCGAAGACGTATAGCTTCTGTTCATTGAATAATCTGCTCACGCAGTGCCGCTAATGCGTAGCTAATCACTCCTCAGTTCAATAATAGCAGCCTACTACTACGCTAATCATTCCGTCCGCTTGAAATATTCCATAATGGATGGCTCCATTATTTTAAAACGTGAAAGTGTCAGGTTTGCGCAGTGCATGGTAATCACATAGCGAATGGATTGTCACAAAATGAAATGGCTTCCAAATGACGTATAAAGGAGGGACGTATAAAGGAAGGACGAAACTTGCAATTTATGCACGCCTTTCACAAGTTGACATCAGAACCGTGTACGCTCTAAGAAAAAGGTGTGTCAAAATGTGGTAAGTTCTATAGTTACCACCTAGGTCAACATAGTGTCCGATAAAGGGTGTAATGCCCTAGTCAGACGGCAAACCTAAGTCCTTTAGCGGAAAGGCCGTTACTTCACCTGTAGTCCAATCATGATTTCGAATGACATCGTTCTCCGCCCTGATTTGTTGAAAACAGGAGGCGTACGTCTTTTTTGTGGCTATTATGAACAGCATAATTGTAATAAAAAAATGTGTACGCCTCCCATTTTCAACAAATCAGGGCAGAGAACGATGTCATTCCAAATGATGATTGGACTACAGGTGAAGTAACGGCCTTTCCGCTAAAGGACTTAGGTTTCCCGTCTGACTAGGGTATAAAAGGGTGGTAGAAGCAATTGTCATATATCCTAAGTACTACAAAAGGGCGTACGCCCCCTTCGCTCACCGAATCAGGAGCGATAACCCTATCATTCGAGGCAATGGCTGGCGGGCAACGTGCTATGCGGTTGAGTTCTGTTTTGAGAATGAGGTACCAGGTAGAACAGGTAGAACTTTGCCACCTTTTAGGCACAACTCGACGACGCGACAACTGTTACCTCCTAAAAGGTGTAACGACATCACCCTTTTTCTAAGAGCACCACGGGAGGGAGGGTGTGGCCGTTCTTTGACCTTTTGCCCCTAAGATGGGTGGAGCGCCGTGACGTAAAATACGTCATCGCTTCCCCCAATTACCCAGAATGTAAGTTGAGTCGCCGCGATTCGAGGAAGCCTCGTTCGGTACGCGCCATTTTGGTCCTTCTGGTTTCGGACCGCCGCCATGTACGCCATGACAGCCACGTAGCGCGCAAGCACGTGGGGAAAGGCTTTTATTAAGTTAATTTTGATCTGCTTTTGACCGAGATATCGGGTGCTGTAGTGCCGATGGATGTACCAAATCAGTCCGGAAGGGTTCCCGCATATTTCGCTTCTCATCCAAACCGAAAAGACGATGAATAACTTCTAACTTAACAACTCATGCAAAATCGATGCAGTCCACGCCAATGTTTAGTAGCTGCGTGGGCGCACCAGCGCATCCTTCGATAAACGCGAGCTGACGCAGGTCTCTTTATGATACATTAATGAGACGGCTACCACTCTCAATAATCCACGGATATTACGGGCAAACTTTAGCCAAGTTTGAAGTGGGGTTCGTTTGACCATAATCAGGCGAGAAGAATATTTTCGTCGGAATCTCTCAAACGACACCACTCTCACACATTCTGGATCGTCATTTACAGAAATAATCTCGCACTTCAGCCGGATGTTCTATCATCTGAGGGCGATTATGTGGGGGCGATGCACCTCAAGAAGCGCCAGAATTTCGCGGGAGTTTCAGCAGATATGAGGAGGAGGCTGGTCTTAATTAAACCTGTCGAACTTCCTGATCCCCGCACTTAAACATCCGTTTCATATTTCCTCAGAATCGCGTCTTCGATTAATCACGGGATTTAGGTGGAGCCGCAACGTTGAATACGAGATCTCTCCAACGTGATACCTATCATGTAAGCAAGCTTGTGGAACATTTGGTCTTGTATTCTTCTTCTTTTTTTTTTTTTTTTTCGTCTTAAAGGTAGGTGTTTCATTGTTATTGACCATACCAACGGTATTGTATCTGTCGGGGATTAAGTGCGAGACAGATAGAGTACGTACTTTGTTGTAGTACGTATCCATAGGTATATTTTACGTTCCTTACGAAAGTGCATTTACCGTACATTCGATATGAAATACTTGAAGTATTGCACGCTCCTCGGTGACAAGGTTCGGTACGACTACCAAAACGCATTATAACTAGGGCCCGGAACTTTATGCACAAAAATCTTCCAAAATATGCATGCAAATATGCGGCGCGTAACGTCTAAATTTGCACAAAATATGCAGAAATATGACACTAGGAATGTTGCTCCTGAAGCTTTTGCGTACCTTGAAACTGTATAAGTACCCACACTGTCTAAAAAAAAAACGTTTTGGGAGTAAAAATGCACATTCCTTCTTGGCATATGGGACGTACTTTCACACGTGCACACACTCTCATTCTACAATACTTCGATTCCCGTCTTTTTATGAACTCTTAAACGCTCTGAAAACTTGTCACGCGTTCTCTTTTCAGAAGTTAGTTCTGGGTGCCTCGTTAATTCTTGCCTCGTTCCTGCCTCGTTGGGTGCCTGGGGTTCTCGTTCCATCCAGTGTGTGCTTGCTAAATCCACTGATTGTGTACCACGAAGCAGCCTAAAATCAGCGTAGTAGCTTAGATGCGTAGCTAGAACGTAGGTTTTTGGGTCGATGAGCTCTCTTTTGAAGTAATGTGAGCAAATCTAGGGTACGACAAACGTTAAAAAAATAGGTAAAATGGCGCCAAAATATGATGTAGTACGTAACCAAGTGGCTCCGAATTATGACATAATATGCAACAGTCATATTGTATGACGATCACGATAGAAATATGCCTAAATATGCAACTATATGATATACGAAACATTGCAGAAGTGTGTCGTTATGATCAGTAATCTGTGGAGAAACGTTAGGATATCCGTTCGAACGTAATTTCAAAAATATACGTTTTACATGAACTCCCGGGCCCTAATTATAACTTGTTGGGGCGCTCCAAGACACTCGATATGTTATGCTGTGTGGGGACGCTCTTGGTCGTGCACGGGGGCGGTGCTTAAAAGGAATGTAAGGACAGGCGGACATCGCATTTCGGCAGTCGTCGGCTGGAAGCCTTGGCGGGGAAGGTAAAATAAACGCTGTGTAGCATTGTGTTTGCCTTTGTGTGCCTTCACCGGCGGGACGTGTTGGGCGGGCAGCTTTCCTGGGTCAAGGGAATATTTCCCACAACTGGTGCCGTGACCAGGATTCTGCTCGTTCGGTCGTCCACATGGAGGACACGGAAGGCTCAGATTTTTTCTGTTTCGTTCATTAGTAGGTTTTAGCCGATCAGTTTTCTTTTCCTTCTTGTCGGAATTTGATAAGGTATTGGTTTGATAGGGTATTGTGCGAGTGTTGTTTGCCGCGCTGTCCGTTGCCCTTTCCACGTGCTTGTTTGGTATGGCGTGGCCGTTTGTAGCCGCGTTAGTTTATCACATAGCTGTTGTACTTTCGTTGTTTTATTGTTTTTTTTTGTGATTGGCAGATAGGCTGGTAGAAAACAGCGCGTGTTGCTCGTTTTCCGGCAAAGATTGCTTTGTTAGGGTTTCCTACTCCCCGTCGTCTTGTTTGCTCCCGCTTAAAGGCCGATTGATGATTATAACCTGTGCCAGTATAACCAGGCGCTACGGTTAGGGCTACGGAACATGCAGTACCCCACCCACAGAGCACTTTGGCACCTGCGGGGCCGTTGTCAGACCCTGCTGTTACGACTGTCATGTGTGACTGAGTTTAGCATACCAATGGCGGAGCGACTTCGTGCCGGGTTGGCCGTGCCATCCGCAGGCACAAGCGCCAACGCGGTTCAATGCACGAGTACCACCCTATTCGGGGTACACGGACAAGGAATATATCTGTTGGGTTAACCCTACTATTCCGGAACCGCAACGTGTCGATCGGCTATCAGCTGACAAACTGAGTAAACAGCCGCGTGCAGCAGTCCTGAACGCTAGCTTTTAAAGCTAGCCATGCAGTCAGTTTGAAAAGAAAAGGATACTCTTTTGCTCCTTTTGGTTTCCTGTTCCGAATAACACTCAGGACCCAAGCAGCACAATGAACCGAAAGTCGAGTGCAATAGGGGTGGACGGTATGTGTCTTATCGATGTTCCTTAGTTTCACGAGCCTGTTCAAGGCCTTCCACCTACCCGTCCACCCCTATTGCACCCGACTTTCAGTACATTTTGCTGCTTGGGGATCGAGAACCAAACATTGCTGTTCGAATTTGGGTAGAGATTGCATCAGCCTTATCGAAACGGGGCGTATACGCTCTCGCTTACCGGCGATTCTGTTTACGAGCATACTGCCTATCAAGACACGTGAATCTGTAGACCACGGAAGTTCCGATGACGTCCTTATACCACAGACTGCAGTTGTGCTTTGGCTTCGTTTCGATGGGAGATGGTGAAGGCAGCGCTTCCTTCATCTTCCCGGCCTGGCAGTGCCCGCTATCCTGGGCAGGGATTATTCATCATCCGGCAGAAGTTTGCGCTGGACCCGCTCAATGTAGGATACCGCTTCCGCATATCTGGGATCATTTGATGTACCCGAGGAGGAGTGCCGCCAGCTTGAACAAGTACTGCGGCAGTTTAACGGCATCTTCACAGAGAAACCTGGTTAGATGTCTGTGTTACAGCATAGCAGGGACACGGGTAACGCTAGGCCCTAGCGTTATAATCTGAGACCACTGAGTGTTACATAGGAGTGTATTGTTGACGCGGCTCTCGATGAAATGCTCCAAACAGGTGTAGTTCTCGAAGGCTGCAAAAGCCCTGAGTGCTTCGTCGATTTGACATTGACGCGGAGACCGGGCACCTTGAAGTCTCGACCTTGAAGGCTTCCCATCTCAGTCTTCGATGGAGAGGAGACCGACCGTTGCCAGGCTCGTGTTCCAGCCCTGGACCAGGATTCCAGTTCCGGACCTGATAACAGTTGCTACTGTCTGCGTCGGAGTACATGACCAAGAGCGCCCCCACAAACTATAACATAAGCAACTGCAACGTTGAGTTTGATTGTATATATCAAGAGGAAATATATTGAATTCGTGACCTGAAGAATTCTGATACTCCCACAAAGATCCCCAAGTGAAAAAGAAAGAGGAAAAGATAAAAATAGAAAACATCACCCCTCCCGGTCACCGAATTGCAACGTAATAACTATAACTTGTAAGGTTTGTAAACTAGCGTTAGCTACGAAAAGTATAAGTATATAATTACCTTATGCTGCCAGCACGAAGGCAGGCACGTCATTAATTTGCTAGATCATAGTTCCTTGAGGCCCCAACTACCCACTTTCGCGCCTGGACTTTGCACTAGCACAATGGTTCCCCACTTCCCCATGAAATTAGATATAACAGGTGAATCGTGCTCTCTTTCTCAAAACGTCACTCGTGCCTATAGATAACCTGCTGGCAGTTGGTATGATTACATGCGTTTTGTGACATTGCATTTGAATTTATTTCTACTGGGGTTTTTTTTTTCTTCTGAAAAAGCAGACAGCAGGACACAAAAAAATAAAAGCTCTCATAATTTTTTGGCCGTACCTATTACATGCACACCTTGTCCAGCACTATAGTCGTTCAAAATCCGACAAGCTTATACAGGGTGTCGCAGCAAAACGTGTAATTAAATTATCATAGAAAAACTACGCCACCTAGAATAACGCGGTGCATTGTATTTGTTCTTCCTAGGTTTTTTGCCACCTCCTGATGTGAGTGTCATCATGTTTTATTGTAAGCTTTCGTGCAGAATGTACGTGCATCTTATGAAAGTGCAGATTCTGCACGAAAGCTTGTCAATGGAACTAGGTATTGCAAAACTTTCGAAATATATCATAAGCTTGCAGAAACGAAAGAAACAGACGTCGGCCGTGCCGGTCCAACCTGCGCGACAACTTTATATTTCTTATCACACGCATTGAAAACACGTAAAGAACACAGAAAATATGGAAAATGCTAAGGGACGCATAACATCGGAAAAAAAAAACAAAAAAACTTACCATTCCTCGCCATGCATGCATCATCAAATGCCATGTTACATGAGCCCCGCTCCAATACAGGAGATTACGCATAACAACATCCACTGACGAAGACGACTGAAAGAAAGAAAGAAAGGAAGGAAGGAATGATATATGAGGAGGGTCGAGATCAGACTCGGTCGGAACAGCTATTGCATGGGACAAATAGAAGCTCCCGTCGCGCCAATATGCAAATAAAGCTTACACTTAATATTCTTGTCACACCCTGTGCAAGAGAACAACTGCGAGCCCTTTTGACAAAAGGGGGGAATCAAACAACATCGCGCCTGCACTTTGCGTAATTGTTGACGGCTCATGACGTTGTTGCGTGTGCGTGAGATATTGCGTTATTAACGCTTCGCTGCTACGTATCTCGTTCCGGGAAAAGCCTAGCGTCAGTAACGGGAGAAATGAACGTGCGTCAAGGGAACTATAAGGTATCGTGCGTACTACACTATGTTGGAAGAGGATAGCCAGGTCACTTGCTTGTATCATGTAACGGATATGAATGTGTTTGCCGGCACAAAAGAGAATGAATTACAATCAGCGGATCGAAGTTGCTATCACCTACAGAGTGGGCTGGCGTCAATCTTCTCCCTTTTCTCAATTCTTTAAAGGTACTGTAAAGCAGTAGACAAGCATGATATGCCGGTGATGTAACTAGAGACTTTGTTGCTTCTAAATACCATATGCGGAACCATACGACCGACAACGCGCTATATTTTTTTTTAATTTGCCACGAAAAATGCCGCGTAGTGGAGCGGTGCGACGCCTGGTGTCAAATAAGCCCCTGTACAGCGGGCAACACTGAAAATTGGTATTACACACGATTACATCGGAACTTCGTTATTTTAGTAACCCGATATTATTAGTTTCCCTGTTTACCTATGCATTCTGAAACCCCTGTTAACAGTGTTTTCTGCGAAGTAACCCAGCGCTGGACGCTGGCTATGGAAGCTGTGCCTACTTCTCTGCTGCGCCTGCGCGCACCTTCTGTTCGCGGGCTCTTTCGAACTTTCGAACGAACAAACTATTTCTGTGAACCTCTGTGAACAAACATGTCCCGACGCTGTCTGGCTTCTTGAACGTCTGATACATTTTTTTCAACGGCTCAGCATTTCATTTCAGTTCGCTTATCCGTTTATCTTCAGATGTGGATCGTTGTGTGGATTGCAGGGGCGGATTTTATGGTGGATTTGTGGTGAATTGTTATGTCGGGCCCAGTGTTATACGCATGCAATGTGGTTGCCGCCGTACGTGGCAGGAGTACGGATTCATTTCGAATACCTAGTACAGTGTTGCCTGTAACTTTTAAGTGTAATTTTCTAATTAATTGCACAGTCGATTGGAATGAAACTTGCGCAGTTTTTGTCCTGGTGGCTTGGACTATCGAATAGCCACACTAAATGACATTTGATCGGTGCTGCTTTACAGTACCTTAAAGGACAGACAGCTTCTGCCGAAAATTTCAAAACTGTGACTCCTTTAGAGCTAATAGCTACTAAGACATACCATTTCCATTCTTCATTTCTCCATTTCAATTTATCTCGTGTTTTTTTTATAATCAATCAGTCAATCAATCAATCGAAACACAGTGACGTAAATCCCATACGCTGAGTCCACATTTATGACAAATACAACCTTTAAGCATCGCCGACGCCCATTAAGTGTTCGCAAGCATGACTGTGGTCAAAAATTGCCCGTGATGGAACACAAACCCACAGCTCTGTGATTTTGGTGAGGCTGCAATGTCGTGTTTTGCCTGATTGTCGATTCAGCCTCTGCAATTTACGTTATTATCTGAGGAAAAAATGACGCCTTCCTCGTTTTCTTCGTCTGTGAGTGAGCGTGAGAGAGCATGGAAGGAGGAGAACGTGGCAAGAGTGGATGTGTGTCCGTGACACTCTGAACGACGTCGCCGTGGTAGGTTGACGAGAGCGCGATGTCCGGGTTGGGAAATCAGATACGTGTGGCTGTGATTCCCGCCAGCGGCATTCCCCGACTTTTCGTCAACTGCCATCTTCGAGAAGGGAGACTGCTACAGTTACATTGTAGTTTCTACGGGAAGAGCTGTAATTCATTGTACAGGGTTAGTCTCGCAAACGTTACACATTTTGATCGCATCGTAAAAATAGAAGACGGGGTTTATCCAACACCAAACTTTGCTGACTGGTAGCCATTTGTATGAAGTTTCGTTGGAATATTTTGTAAGCGCCCTGCTCCCTGGAACTTTTGCAAATGGCCTATTACGTTTACTCACTGAATTTTCTC